>NC_082660.1:82246044-82989404 GCF_028023285.1 Balaenoptera ricei
GTGACTAGATGATGGGCAAGAAGCATAGAGAGAAATCATAGATGACTCTGAGGTTTCAAATATGGTTTACTGAGTGATGATGTTGACATTTATAAATATAGTAAGTTAGAAAGGACAGCTTTCTTAAGCACTTTATGGAAAGGTTTCTTCCTTTCTTTTTATGTTATTCTCCGAAAGGGATGTTTCTTTAGTTAGTTAGTTAGTGTTTCTTTGCTTGGTATTGTCGTGGTTGTTATTGTTCTTTAAAGCTCTACAACAATATAAACTTTCCCAGTCAATCATGAGGCACACCTTCATAAAGTCTAACATTTTGCTCTATTAACCCTAACTGGAAACCATATTCCTTATCTTTAAATATTGGCCATACTAATTCATGCTTTTGAAATGTTATTTCATATTTGCCCATACTTTTTTCTAAGTGAATCTTCTTCCAAATTGTCCACATTTCAAATAAGAGGCCAATTATAATACTTACATTATAGAGTTGTACATATTTAGGAATTACTTTTCTGAATGCTTTCAAATTTTAAAATAACATAGTTAGCCCACTATTTTTCACCAACCACAGCTCAATAGGAAAGTAAAAGGCATTGCACCGAGAAGAATTTAGGCTACATTCAAGTATAAATTTTCCAACAATGGAAACTGCTAAATACTTAAATTTTTATTGGGAAAATATGAAACATACCCATGCATGAAATCTTTAATATAGAATTGATGTAAAAATTGGGTGTAGTTACTGAAAGTTCAGTCTTTTCTAACAACACTCAGTGGACCTTAGACTATGTTCACTAATCCATAAATGAAATTTACAAATAAAAGTGCACCTATGTAAAAGAAAAGCCTTGCCACAGCAATGATTAACAAATAACAAATTAACAAATTATTTCGAGTTTTGATCATTTTTATGATCTCCTTGCTTTGCTTGTGCCCTGTGTATAGAGTACCTATCTAGCTGTCATAATCTAACATTTCCCATAATACAAAGGCAATCATTTACATGCTAAAAAGTAACCATCATTGTTTGAGATAGAATGACAAAACCAAGCAAACAGAGACTAGTATAACACATTTCTTTATCCTTTTCTGTCTATATTTCCTTCTTTCTTTTTATTTTAATTTTGCTAAGCAGATTTCTCATGTTGAAAAGTCAAATACTTTCTAACCTGCCAAGAAAAAAAACAAATGCCACCATGAAATTTCAGCTTTAGGCATTCACTCCATGCATTGAATACATATTCCAAAATAATTGAATCAGATCGCATCATTAGCGAATAATTTAAACACTTTGATGGGGTCAACAATGTTAAAAGCTTGTGCAAATTTGCCACGCTGTGCTGTTATCAAGGTGTAAGTTTCAAAATCCTATGGAAATCGTGCCATCCCAGGATCTGTAGCAATAAAAGGACCTTACAGAGCCATGCATAATTATAGTCTAAAGAGGAGTGAAAGAAGAAATATCTGCTACACACAAAATAAATACAAGAGAAGCAAGCAACATGGTCTCATAGATAGATGCAGTAATAGTTCCAGGTGCTATAGAGTTTGAAACTTATACAATTTGTGGGAAGTCTCTTTAATTAAAAGAACGAAAAATTAGATATAGAAGTGAATGTTTCTTTAGAATGAGAAAAATAAATAACATGAAATTACAAATTTATAAAAGCTGACAAGTATCACAAGCATCATAACATCCAGAAAAAGAACATAATATTTTTTTAATTAACTGTCTAATGTATCACTTTTATATCATTTTTGCTACATACTCTTTGATCATCTCTTCATAGGATAAAGATTTTGTGACATCGTTTTCTATAGAGAGAAGAGACTGACAATTCAGTCTTTCCCCTAGCATAGTTTAGAAAAACTTCTTTCAGCTTTACAACTCATAGGTGGTAATGTCAAACTATGGGATTGTAGTCAAACTTCTAAAAACGGCTATCAAGTCTCTTTCCTACATAAAAGGTAAGATTTGGAATAAGTTTCCAGAGCTTAAATTCTGGGTACACACAATTTGAACCTTGCTTCTCCTTCACTACTAGGGTACTTCTAGTATCGAGTATCTTGGGACAGAATCATATTGCGATATGACCTGTGACACTGCAACTTCAGGTCATGACCACAGTGAATTGGCACAGTAGGAAGCAGATATATTCTTGAGAGCTGATCATATTGTGCATCGACTAGCAATAATTTAAATATATAAATAAATGACCATCATCCATATAAATGTCTAAATGTACCCCCAAATCTTATTCCTCTAAATCCAAAACTATCTGTGGCCTTTCTAACAACACCTGGTATGAGAGGAAATGTAACAGAGAGGAACATGGAGTGGAAAGGTACAGTAGTCTTAAGTAATTATGATTAAAATATTTTACTATTAAAAAATTTACAAAAACACAAGACCTATGGGATCACATCAGTAAGCCCTTTCCAGGTCCTTAGACGTGGCCAGTGAAGTAAGTGGTTCTGATGTTAAGCTTCATAAGCTTTACAGTAAATTCACCTCTGGTAGAATGGCAGACTCATATCAGAATTGCAGAATTGCAGAGTTCTTTTTTTCAGGCATCAGTGTATGTGTGTGTTTGCGTGTGTGTGGTAATGGGAAGGGATGAGGTACATGGCAAGGGAATTGGGTGTGTTCAGTGCAGGAAGAGCTGGTAAACACAAGCTGGGAATCTACAATGGTCACTCACTAAGCCATCTGAAGGTAAGATTCTTTCTATAGTCACAGCTCCCATTCCAAGTTGTTTGTCATCTCTGGTCCTTTCCTGAATACTGAGATCAAGAAGACGTAAGAAAGAGTCAAGAGATTTTGATCCAAGATGCCTAAAAAGTAGTCATAGAAGTAGGAAAACCATTCTATATCTGCCTGCCACCAGGACTGTGCTGCTACAAGAGCTGACTCTGGCCTAGTCAATATGATATGGGTAGTTCCTTTGTCTGACAGCAAATTATAAAATGAGAATTCTCATGAAATTGAGTTATTTGTAGTGAGGTGGATGGACTTAGAGACTGTCATACAGAGTGAAGTAATTCAGAAAGAGGAAAATAAATACCTTATGCTAACACATATATATGGAATCTAAAAAAAATGGTCATGAAGGACCTAAGGGCAAGATGGAAATAAAGACATAGACCTACTAGAGAATGGACTTGAGGATACGGGGAGGGGCAAGGGTAAGCTGGGACAAAGTGAGAGAGTGGCATGGACATATATACACTACCAAACGTAAAATAGATAGCTAGTGGGAAACAGCCGCATAGCA
Organism: Balaenoptera ricei; assembly: GCF_028023285.1. Classification (NCBI taxonomy): domain Eukaryota; kingdom Metazoa; phylum Chordata; class Mammalia; order Artiodactyla; family Balaenopteridae; genus Balaenoptera; species Balaenoptera ricei. The sequence goes on from NC_082660.1 coordinate 82,249,317, forward strand.
CAGGGAGATCAGCTCGGTGCTTTTTGACCACCTAGAGGGGTGGGATAGGGAGGATGGGAAGGAGGGAGATGCAAGAGGGAAGAGATATGGGGACATATGTATATATATAACTGATTCACTTTGTTATAAAGCAGAAACTAACACACCATTGTAAAGCAATTATACTCCAATAAAGATGTTAAAAAATATAAGAATTTTCAAATCTTATGAATCTAACACTCATGGGTAGTGTCATGTATTCTCGGTAATCAGGAAAACCAAACAGATATCTACTCCAAACCATGCAACCACAAGAATGATCTCTATATAAAAATGAAAAAGAATGCTGCCAAGAACTTGAATAAAATAATGTGCTTTACATCCATTTCTTTTTGTTACCGAATATTCAGAGCTTCACAAAGGTATCTGATGCTTTACTGTTAAGACTGATCATAAATATTACTGCTTCAGATTCTAAATTTCATATATATATAAATACATTATATATATATATATATATATATATATATATATATATACATACTAAAGCATCAAGGAGGACTCAAAATAGTAAAACTTCAGAGAATTTTTTCTAGTTATAAATTCAGAAAACAGAATGGTAAAATATATTTTTGAAATATAACAAAAAACAATAAGCTTTGAAAAAGCTCAGATTGTTTAACCCATTGTCTTTGCACTCATAAAAATAGGAACCTGGAGTTTCAAGTTTTGAAAGTGACTAGATCACTGACCTATCATGTTTCCATAGCCAATTAATTCCCTAAATTTGTGTCCTTCATCTGCAATTCTTAAGCAATTTACTGTATGATAAGTATATTTAATATAAAATATTTTCCCCCTATATCAAGGAAGACATTAAACTTTAAAAAATAGTAATCATTTCCCCATGAAGATTGGTAATAACCATGCATATAAGAAAAAAGTATAACTTCTAATTAAGGAGGTGGCTTTGGCGTAAGATGATATTCCTTTTACGGATTTAGTTTCATCCCTATTGTTAAAGATTTATCTCTACCCAAATATGTTCAGACATAAAAATACCTTATTTTCTCCAGAAACCATTATATTATATGCTCTCAATAAACCTATTTTGATGAATGACTACCATTCTAGTGCTTTGGAAGTCAAATTTTCTATAAAGTCGCCCCGTATTGGAGGGTTCTGCATCTGTGGATTGTTTGAACCAGATCATTTGTTGGTTAAATCCGAGGATGTGGAACCCGTGGATACGGAGGGCCTACTGTACTATGCCATTTTACATAAGGGACTTGTGCATTCGCAGATTTTTGTATTTGGGGAGTGTCCTGGAAGCAATCCCTTGTGGATACTGAAGGATGACTGTACCTGTATATTTTAATCTGGGATTAGGAAAATTGTGCCTGATCATTTACACAGAGATTGAATTGTATAGTAAATAAGTCATCTTCAATTATTCCATCTACAATAGAATTACTTTTTCAAACTAATATTTTTATTCTTTCACTTTCTTTGAATCATTTGCAGAATGGTCAGGAATTATGATCTTTGCATCTTTGTCTCTGCTCTTGTAGGAAATGTGGGGGTAGATTGCAAGCTGATAAATACCCTACACTATCATCTTACTACCTCTGATTATTAACTCAAGTTGACAACAATGCTGATAATGATAGTGATTGGATCAAAATTGAAATAAAGTGCTTATAGCACATAATTCACCTTTACAGTTATTTCAAAAGAGATGATGTACAAATTATAAAGAGGACAAATTGGGTGATGTTTTGCTATGATAGCAATTGTTGAGTAAGAGAAATACAAAATTCTGTGTGACAACTGTTGTAAATCCCGGGGTTGTCCCTCCCTCTTACTGGTATTAAAGAATGGGAAAAAAAATCTATGCATTTCAAAAGACAGAAACATTTGTAAGCTCTAGATCTCAGATTTTCATCTATCAGTGTCTATGTGAAGACTGGAGGGCATCAGGGAAGAGGCAATGAAGAAGAAAAGAAAACATTTAGGCATTGAGAGATGTTGAAACATACAGAATATGCCCTACAGAATATCATAAGTATTGAAAAGCAAAGATCATTGATTAGACTTATGCTAGGTTCTCAATGCACTGACTAGCCAATAATACATAGCACAAAATAAATGCACATTTATTTTAGCACATTTAGCAATAAATGTTAACTAAATGAATTAAGCTTACCTGAACAATAATCATGCCTATGGACCTTTCTTGACCTCTAAAATCTAAAATCTTTCCCAGGACACAAACCAGAATGTTCCCTGTCTTAATTAATTTCTGAGTCCATTGAAGAAAGAGCAAGCAGATCTAAATTTTGATTTAAGTCTAAATGTCAGAGTGCTATCCTATACACATATTAGCTACAAATAGCAAGCATATTTCAAGTTTCTGGGAAACAACTCGATAAGCTACACTTAAATCTTGGCTTGCTTTAGCCATTGACTTGCAAAACACCATGCTATATATAGCACACAAACCCTGATACTTCCATAAATGTGATGAATTAGAAACCAAATTCAATGATATACAACTATAAGAGCCTGCAGGTTGAGCTTAATGGTTCTGGTTTCTGAATGCTTGTTCAGTATATCACATAATAGCATTTCACCTCTTATTTTGTGTGTGTGTGTGTGTGTGTGTATACATTAACAATAAAAATGTCAAGAAGAAAAGAGACTTCATTATTTATCTTATCAATACAAGCTGGATTCTACATTTTATTTTAGGGGAGAAATATCAGCAATCTGCTTATAAGTAATGAAAAGCTTATAACTGCAAGAGATCTTTTAAGAGATCATACAATCCTTCACTCATCCACTTCAAAGGACTGCATTTTTTAAAAAAAATCCAATATTAATTAATTTACCTAGTTATCAGATTTTCAAAAATTTCAAGAGTTTGAAAAACTGCTATGAACCTGGCCAAAGGAGGCAATATTCAACCCCAATGTCTTCTCTACATACAAGACTAAAATAGTATCAAAACTAGGCTTTTACCAAGACTACTGTGTATAAAATAAAGCCACAAGGACACAGACATAAAGAGAGGAAACAGAGATATCTAAAGAACAGACAGCAGGCCATTATAAGAGGATGAAAAGAGCAATAGTTAAGAACAACTTAGTGTGGGAACAAATAATTGGTTTAACAAATACTTTTTGAGAGATTGATCAGTACAAAACTCTGCCAACATGCTCTAGCATGCAACAGATAAAAAAATTAGAAAGAAGTCAGAAGCAGAAATTCTTTCTTGCTTCTTGGTACTTGGGGAAGGCACAATACAGTCATCCAAATGTGATGGATTATAGGCGTGCCAAGCAAAGGAAAAAATGGGTAACTGACTGTGGCTAGAGCACATAGTGTATGAAGGGAGTACAGAAATTAAATATAGACTGAAATTATATGGAAAAAACTCTGATAATCAAACTAAGAATATTGGAATTCAATCAGTAGGCAATAGAAACCAATAGAAACTGTTTGCACAGGGAGACAACCAATCAAATGAAGTCTATGTTTTAGGAATATTTAAACATCAAACAACCTTACTCTTAACACAAAACAGCCTCTCATTCTGTTATTTAACATTAATACAACTAGTTTCTTTAAAATAGCGATCACTCTGAGTAATGAATAAAATCTGTGACATCAATAACATAAAGTGTGGGAGAGGTGAAATAAAAGTATAGAGTTTTGTATGCAATTGAAGTTATAACTATAAAATGTGAGCCTAATGTTAACCACAAATAAAATACCTAGGAGATAAACTAAAGAAAATGAGAAAGGAATCAAAGTATGTCATTACAAAAAATCAACAAAACACTAAGGGAAACAGAGAGAAAAAGTGGTACAAAAAGAGGTACAAGATAAACAGAAACCAATTAACAGAAATGCAATAGTAAGCCCTTTCCTAACAATAATTACTTCAAGTTAAATGAATGAAACTCCCCAATAAAAAAAACAGAGTGGCTGAAGATTAAGAAACAAGATTCAACTATATGGTGTCTGCAAAGACTCACTATAGATTTAAGGAAGCACATAGGCTGAAAGTGAAAGAATGCGAAAACATATTTCATGCAAATGGCAACCAAAAGAGTCCTTGCTCTTACTAATACACTGTATTGTCTTGAAACCTGTTTACTTTGCTGCATAGAGGTAATGCATATAAAACATTGAGCAGGGGCTTCCCTGGTGGCGCAGTGGTTGAGAGTCTGCCTGCCAGTGCAGGGAACACGGGTTCGAGCCCCGGTCTGGGAAGATCCCACATGCCACGGAGCAACTGGGCCCGTGAGCCACAATTGCTGAGCCTGCGCGTCTGGAGCCTGTGCTCCGCAACAAAAGAGGCCGCGATAATGAGAGGCCCGCGCACCGCGATGAAGAGTGGCCCCCACTTGCCACAACTAGAGAAAGCCCTCGCACAGAAACGAAGACCCAACACTGCCAAAAATAAAATAAATTAATTAATTAATTAAAAACAAAACAAAACAAAAAACCTTTCAAAGGCTTCAAAAAAAAAAACATTGAGCAAGTGCCTTGCACATAGTAATTACTCTATAAACGTTTGTAAGTATTGTATTGCTTATTTCAACAGAGTGTGATAAAAAAAGGGAAATCAAAATCTATAATCTCGTTATAAAAAAACAAGAAAGTTTGCAATAAATTTGATAAGCATTTTATATTCCACATATTAGTGAGATCATACAGTATTTGCCTTTCTGCGTCTGGCTTATTTCATTTAGAGTAATGCCCTCCAGGTTCATCCATGTTGTCACAAATGACAGGATTGCCTTCTTTTTTAAGAATGAATAAAGTTCTATTGTGTATGTATATATACATATACATACTGGAGACTGGAATTTGACCCATTATACTATGCTCTGATAAATAGCTAGATAGCTAAGGTTTTTACCTTTCAATGCTCAAACATATTCAGCCATTTATATTGAAATGCTTATCAATTTTTCCTAGCTTTATCGATGTATAATTGACAAATAGAAATGGTATATATCCAAAGGAAATGAAATCGGTATCTCGAAGGTATATATATATATATAAAATCTCATGTTCATTGCAGCATCTTTCACAATAGGCAAGATATGGAAATAACCAAAATGTCCATCAATGGATGAGTAGATAAAGAAAATATATATAGTATATGTCAAAATTTAACAACCTTGGGCTTCCCTGGTGGCTCAGTGGTTAAGAATCCGCCTGCCAATGCAGGGGACATGGGTTCGTGCCCCAGTCCGGGAAGATCCCACATGCCGCAGAGTGGCTAGGCCCGTGAGCCACAACTACTGAGCCTGCGCGTCTGGAGCCTGTGCTTCGCAACGGGAGAGGCCGCGACAGTGAGAGGCCCGCGCACCGCGATGAAGAGTGGCCCCCGCTCACCACAACTGGAGAAAGCCCTCGCACAGAAACGAAGACCCAACACAGCCATAAATAAATAAATTAATTTAAAAAAAATAAAAATAAAAATAAAAAAATAATTTAACAACCTTAAGGCCAAGAACTATTCTCTTATTATTCTATTTTATTATAACTGAACCTCATTATCTCCATGAGCTAGAAAATGGCATGTTTCATTGCCTTCATGCTTATTCTTATACTATGTGGAAAATATCAAATAACTTGCCTGAATTATTTATTTTAGATGAAATAGTTTTAGCTATTAATTTGACTTCAGAAATTCTAGATTTCATTAAAGTAAGCCTTTACCTTGTTCTCTTTGTAACTTGTCTATATTGCTTTCAAAATTTGAAAATCTAACTGCAATGGAAATTTAAACAACTCAGCCTCCTACAATGCCAGGTAATTAAACATTTAACAGTTTTTTAAATCTGAGAAATGCTGATGACTCAAGTCACTAGCCGTACATGAACAACTTTATGAGGCATTGTAGCAGCAGATAGTTTGGAAAGTATATCCTTCATCCAGATATGCATTTAAAATGGAATTGGAGGAGAAAGAAAAACCCATAGTAAATTTAACTGGTTTCAAACTATTGATTTTGTAATAGGGTTTTTTAACTTTCAGAGATCAAATGTCATTACTTCAGCAGTAATAAATCTTCAATATTCTACTGAACAATTCCTATCAGAAATAAAAAGTGCATAACTGAAGCAGTCAGATATCAGACACATGATTAGGAGGAAATCAAATTTGGCTACTCCAGTGACAATTTTGCAGAAATATGTTGCTAAAGATGGCCCTGATATTTGTGGACCTTTGGTTTATGTTGCTCTCATGGAGAATACTATGGGTTTATTAGTTCAATTACCAGGTCTAGAGTAGCTTAAAGTTAACATTTTAGATGAACATGTGACTTTTCCTTCATTTCAGAAGAGAAAAAACTTAAACCTTCATAATAACACAGTAATTAATTTACAATTAAATGAAAAAGGTAAAAGATTTTGTTAACCAAAAGAAATTGTAGATTAAATCCCAAACTTTTTTTTTTTTTAATGTCTCAGTAGTAAAAGCAAGATGTGTGGTGTATCAACATACTAACCTCTGAAAGTTTAGAAAATTGGATAAACCAGCCAGAAAGTTTCTAGTGGAATGCAGCAAATTAAAAGAATATTATTATATTTAAAGCATTACACATCTGCTTAATGTGTGGTATAAGTTTACTTCCTGAGATTCCAGAATATCAATATCGTTTTCTTGAGAAAAGAAGAGTACATGGAAAATGTTAATAGTGTAGGTTATGTTTCCAGGAGGAGACCCTCATCTTTCATAGTATGTAGTATAAGAATAATAATGTAAACCCCACAAATGGAACTGTATTAACAAATAGATTGTACAATTCCAAGGGTGGAATAGAGAAAAATGAAGAATGCACAAGAGAAACATAAATCCATTTAGAGCTTTGGTGACTGCATAGGGAATAAATGTGCAGCTATAACACAGATTTTAGTAAACAATTAAAATTGTGTTTTACTTGATCATAGTCAATACAGGCAGATTGTTACTGTATGGAGAATTGAAAGATGCTTAGAAAAATATCTTTACTATAAAACAAAGTACACGAAGAACTCAACTAATATTTGAAAGTCAAAGAATGATTCTTAATTTAAATGGACCTCACAATTTATGATTTGATTTCTCTGTCTTTGCACAAGATCATACCCTAAAAAATGTTTATTTTTTTTCAAAGATTGGACAGGTACCTCCTTACAACAAAAATTATTTTCAGCATACAATTTTAAGGAAATAATTATTCTTTGAAAAGAAAAATAAAAGTATTAGCCATGGCATTGTTAAATGAACTTCCAGCTAGTCAAATATTAACAGTGATTTGCACAGATTAAACTACCATAAAAATAGTTTGTACTTTAAGAGTAAAAAATTATTCCTAGAACAAAGAACAAGGGAAGCAAAAGAGAAGACAGAATAAAACATTGAATAAGAAAATTTATTAGTTTGATAATTTTTGTGTATGCTTAATATGCCCTATGCATGCCTATAGATTATTCTCTACTAGCTTTTTTTTTTCTTTACTGGGTAGACATTCTAGGACATCATAAACTTACATTTATGAAAGTAAAAACATAAACCAATAAGAGAGAGAGTTAGATACTTCAGAGAATATAGTTTTCTTCAACCAATAATTTTGTAGATATTTAGATGGAAAAACAACCATTTGTTTTCAGAAATACAAAATAGTATTGTCATTGATACTTGTATTATATTGTATCACTCCACGATGTCAAAGAAGTTTTAGGCTTTATAATAATACGTGAGATCCTTACAGGAAGTAAAAATGGTAGTTATAAATGAGAACACACCACCCATATTTGGAGAAAGGGCCTAGAGTTGAAATGGTACAAAGAAAGAGCAATATGTGGCCCTCTTTATAAATTTTCTCCCTATATCCATTCTCTTTTGAAGATTCCCCATTAATATGGTAAGAAAACACATGTGAATATGCTAAAAAGAATCAGAGAAAATAAGAAGCTGTAGATATTAATACTCCCCAAGAAAGGAACTTGGAAGTGCCAAAGAGATTTGTTTATATTTCAGTTAGTAAATATGAACTATAGCGCAGATTCTAGTCTTTGCTTTCAGTGAAGGAGTGGTGGTGTAGGTGGAAAATAAAGGAATGAATAGGTACTGATTTTGAAGAGAACATCAATGGGACTGTAGGATAAAAGTTTGTTTCGGAGATGTAACCTTGATTTGAGAGTGTTGGTGCTGTTGGTTGAACTAATGAAATTAAGACAGGTGTCAACATTTTTAGGAGAGGAAGGGACATGATGAATCTTATTTTCGGTATATTGAGTGCAGTAGCAACTAGACTTCCATGTGATACTATTGCCAACATTTAGAGATATGAAAGTAGAGCTAAAATTGGAAAGATTGCAGCCACAAATAAACATATGAGGATATCAGCATAGAGGTGTTAGTTGAAGCCACAATATACGACCATTTTTGCTACCCCCAATGGAGACAATGAATAGACCAGAATGAATTATTAACCAAATGCACCTGCTGTGAAGGAGTTAAGAAGTAATACTTGCAAAATTGCAATTTAAAATTATATACTTCTACCATTCACAGGGTATGATCTGATATCAAATGATCAAATTAAGCATGGCTTCATTTCTATTTTAAATCCCTTTTAATCCCTTGACTCATGGGTGTTCCTGACCCTCAAATATTCATCTTACTAGTGAGTCCCAGTCCTGAAACTAAGTGAGAATAGTGAATAACTTTATATTCCTCAGGTCACTCAACTTAATATTTTCAGGATTAAATACACACATTGCTTCAAATATGTTATGAGCTATAATGAGAAATATTTGTGACCTAGTCAAAGAAGAAATATTAAGACTGCCCAATCTTTTTGAGAAAAAATAATTTCTGTAAGAAATGGTACTTTGTATGGACAACGGGCCCATAAAAAGCTGTTCAACATCACTAATTATTAGAGATATGCAAATCAAAACCACAATGAGATATCACCTGACACCTGTTAGACTGGCTATTATCAAAAAGAAAAGAAATAGCTAGTGTTGGAGAGGATGTGGAGAAAAGGAAACCCTCATACACTGTTGGTAGGATTGTAAATTGGTGCAGCCAGTATGGAGATTTTCAAAAGGTTAAAAATAGAACTACCAAAAGATCCAAGTTATTTCACTTCTGGGTATTTATCTGAAGAATAAAAAAAACACCCACTAATTTTAAAATATATATGCACCCCATGTTCATTGAAACATTATTTACAATAGCCATGATATGGAAACAACATAAATGTCCATTGATGGATGAATAAAGAATATGTGATACACACACACACACACAAACTTTAAAAATTAAATTTATTTAATTAATTAATTAAATAAATACTACAGTGAGATACCTCTATACACCTACTAAAATGGCTAAAATTAATACAACTGTGAACATCAAATATTGAGGAGCATTTTGTGAAGATCTAGCTACACAGTCCTCCATTAATGTCTTGTTTCTAAGAGATCAATTTAGACTTTTTCTTATAGATTCTAAGTATTAGCACATGGATGCATGAGAATGGATGATTCTTAACTGTGTCTATGTATGTGAGACTCTGAGGCGTGGCCAGGCTGACTCTTAAGTCCTAATCTGGAAGGATTACCACACCAAATGAAAACAAGTAAATAAGAATATTCACTATGGTTCACTGAGATCTAGCAACCTACAAGGGAAAATTAATCTTAACATCTTATTTTCAATGTCTCTCCCATTTGAGTCTCAATTTCTTCATGTGTCAAATGAGTGGTCTGAATTTAATGAATTGTTTAACTAAAACATTAAATTTTGGTAATAATTTCATGTGTCATGTGAAATTTCATTTAAAACAATATTTTGAATATATATGATATGTACAGGCATTTATGATAGCCTACCCATTCTAGAGTAAGCAACCAATAAATAAAAGTTTTCTTCATCTCTAAAAAAAAATGGTAAATGAAATCATTCCAATTAGATATATTGAATAATTAGTCATTTCATAATTCATTCATTTATTTATCCATTCAACAAATACATACTTAGTGCATTCTCTATATTTGGCATCATGCCAGAAATTGTGGAATGGAAAAGAGGGAAGAAAAATGACCCAGTCTGTGTCTACATGGAGCTTATAATTTAGAATTGGAGATAGATATCACACAAAAGATCACACAAATACAAAATTACAAAATATTAGAATTGCCGTGAATACAAATGTATAGGACATTATGAAAATATAAATCATGTATTACACATATATGGGGTGGGGTTGGTCATAGACATCCCTGAGGAACTGACCTTTAAATTGGAACTGAGGAGAAATAAATGTTAATTTAGCAAAGTGGTATGAAGAGAAAAGAACATGCCAGGAATATTAAATTGCATATTCAAAAACTCTGAAGTTGAGGTAGGCTAAAATTTCCCTGAACAACAACAACAAAAAAATCATGGTTGGACTCCAAGAGCATTTGTAAGGGTAATATGACCAGGATGATATTCATCATATTCAAACAGCAGAGGGCACAGTTACTGACACATTTAGACTAAATTTCTATCCCAAGTGTGATTTGAGACTCGTAAAGTACGTGTGGGCCAGATTACAGAAGAACTTTGATTTCACATTAATTATTGTGTATTTGTCCCAAGTGCAATGAGAAACTACTGAGTAGTTCAGAAAATTCTATCATAAGACTTTTAAAATAATCCATACTAGACATAATGGTAATTTACAGAAAAATTTACTATAAAAGAGCAATAATAAAGAGGGGTGAAAGTAGACAGAGTATCTAATATTCAACATCAACTTAATATGAAATTGTAAAGGGCCTGTGATTTTATAATTTTTGCAAGATGGCCTGCCACAGTTTCATGGATGCTGGCAGAGAACATCAGTCTCCTGGATTAGGAACAAATGACTTTATTATGGCAAAGGACTTTAATATCATGACAGTAGCAATAGCCACTTCTCTGGCCTCCAGATCCCACAGAAATGTGAAGCAGACCCACACACACACAGTAAGTTGTATTACAAGAAAGGAACCCTGAATTTAGGGAACCCACAACTTTACAATGGGCAGTAAGCCTGCCTAACCTTTGTCCTAGAGGGAAGCATTGTCTTTAATACACTGGACAATAAACAAATTTGCTTTTCACTCTGGAGGAATGTTATCTTTATCATCAAGATAGATAGCTATATAAACATACTTGAAAAGACAGTCCAGAATAAAGGCTGTGAGTGAAATTGTTCATTAGTCACACAGGAAAAATGAAACCCCCATGGAGAATTGTCTACCAAAATTGTGATGAGTAATGAAGAGGAAAGCATCAAGAAAGATTTTGAAATTTATAGCTTATTCAAGATAGCCAAAAGGATTTCTCTCACTAAACCACAAATATTAGTTTTTAAAAAAAGTTTAGAGAGAGTAGGGTGATAAGGAAAAGATCATGGTTTCAGTTCTAGAAATGTTGACTTTTAGGTGTCTTTGAGATGTCAAGGTAGAGATGCCAAGTAAATATTTGGACATATGTAAGTGAAGTTCAGAAAAAAATTTGATCTTGTGATATAAAATTTGAAGTCATTTGCATTACTCTAAAGTCTTAGATATGAATAAGGATTCCAAGGGAAATAATAACTCTTCATTATTATCTAGTCATGTGTGTCCAGGACTAAACCCTAGTCAAAATACAACATCTCTATTTTGATATTTATACTGTTTGGTTCTTTCACCTTGATATCTTACAGTATATAAAGAACAAAATAATGGAGCAGGAAAGGACCATAAAGAGTACCTAGATCATGTTATTAATCATTTTAAGATCACGGATTTTTTTAAATATGTGAAAAATATATATTCTTTCCACAGGAAAAAAAACATGCATATGTGCATGCACACAAAATGGAAGTTCATGTGCCATCCCTAGATCTATGCATATCCAATTTAAAACACTTTCTAGTTTAACATTTTCATTTCATAGCTGAGGATACTGAGCCCAATAAGAGAAATTCCCTGATCAAGGCCACAAGTATAGTAGATGAATATAACCAGGTAATTAAAAATTATAAGAATATTTTTGAGATGGATACAAGGCTATTTTTCTAGGCATATCTACATTTATGTTCACAGATAGAAGAGCAGTGGAGAATATAAACTCTTGAACAGACCTGTTGTGTTCACATCCAGGATCCATGATTTTTTGTGTCAGGGTTCTATCAGAGAAGCATAACCACTAGGATAGATAGAAAGATAAATTATGATGATGGTAGATTGATTAATCAATGAATCAATAGATATAAAGAGAGATAAATAATGGTAGATTTATTATGGAATTTAACCGTATATAATTATGGAAACAGGCTATTGTTTTTGCAGCTGATGCTGGAGCTTGAATCCATAGGGCTAGCATTTGGGAAAGGAAGATGGATGTAAAATGGGGGAGACCAAGAGTAAATTGGAACTCATGAATCCAGCAGGGATCACATGAGGACAGACTGAAACCCATGTCAGTTCTTGTTTTCTCTGACCTTGATAATACGGATATCATATAGAAGCCATTTCTGTTTGTTACGGAGATAAATACACCACCTAGCTCAGGATTTGGAATAGTCAAAGAATGATCCATGAGAAAGTGGAGCTCTTACAGGCCAACTTATACCTCATGTCAACAAGCTGAGTTAGAAGATCAGCAGCAGTGTGGGCAAAGTACAAAATAGCTGCTACTTCACATCTGCTCTCTAAATTTCCCAAGAATCTCGCTGTGGTGTACCCTATCAAGCAACATACATAAAAGCAATTTCTGAGAATTGTAGTTCAACCTAGCCAAGTAGGCACATTCAATGACCCCACAAAGACTTATAAGCTATGTATCTTGGGGCAATTAATTTTAGTATCCTACTCTTTAAAAAATGAAAAATTATCACATTAATCCCATAGGATTGCTGCAAGGATCAAATGAAAATATGTAAAGAGTGTAGCACAGTGCCTAGAATATAGTTTACACTCCATGAATATTAGTGTATGGGGTTACAAGTTCACTAGATATTACCTAAGAATTTATCTTTGCATTTTGTCCATAATCAAGTCTGATTTCACCCTATGCCCTTCTAAATGGATGCCTCAAGCTTTAGCTAAAATTTCACATTTAGAAAGACAAGAAGGAAAACATTAATCATGTTCAAAGTATTATCTATTTTATTAAATGTTATTTTTTTTGTTTTTTTATGCTACTGTCCTTTTTTTGTGTTATTGCTATACTGTCATTGTTGTTCTTATTACCATTGCCTGAAATGTCTTCTCTTTTGTTCTCTGTCTGCTCAAAGCCTCCCCATTTTTCAAATTATCACTTTTTACGCCTAATGTAGCTCTCCCTCACTGTGTCAGGCTTCTCTGAACTCATATACCATACTTAAATGTTTGCCACATGCATTAGCATTTGGTTGTATACCTTCATATGTAATTTATGAATTGACTTTATATTAGTGTTGGATCTCCAATCTGGGTTTTAATTTTCTGGAGAGCAGAGACAAAATCTAAGATCTCTAGTATTTCTGTGCACTAAATTCAAGGACTATAAATTATCGACTGGGATAAAAATATTTTATAATAGAGCAAAGAGAGTAGAAAGAAAATTCAGTATATGAAAAACATTCATTTGATTCTAATTGCAACTCAAACGTCATAACAAATGGTGCAAATATAATATAATATAACAATATAATAAAGAGATTATACCCCTTGAAGAAGAAGCTATCAATTTTATGGAGTCTGCATTTAGGGAACAAGAAGGAGCCACAGTTTTTTAAGTAATATGTTCTTAAGGCAACAACCATGTACAGACCAAGGGTGCCAGTGGAAGACAAATATTTTGTTGTTGTTTAGAAATGCTTTTATATATTTTGGTTACACTTAAATATTTCATTTTAACTGTCTTTGGAAAAAACATAAATAGTGCATCATATAGAAACAGAACATAATTTATACAATTTATTTTTAGCTGACACGTTTTACAGATGAGGTCAATAAGACAAAAATATAAATATCTAAATTAAATGTTGTTTTTAAAGATCTCAGTTTTGGCAAAGTACAAACAAAATGCTCCACTAGGAACATTCGGGTACTCTCAAAGCAGCTTAAACTTTTTATCTCCCAAGTCACAAACTGTCAGATGTGTGTGTGTGTGTGTGTGTGTGTGTGTGTGTATCAAACTCATGGCATACACGGAGTGAAATACTATATTTCATTATCTCTAAGACAACATCAACTGTAATTTTATGTATCCCTAAGAACAAGAGAATATTGCCAATTAAACTCATAACTCACTGATTATAAGTACATACATTTTAAATTTAGAGATGATAAAAGTATTGAAAAATGTCTTAGAATCAATAAAATAAGTTACCTGTCCACCACATATCACACCTTAAAGGACATCAAAAGTTTCTGGGACTAAGTATTCTCAGTTACATTACTCTTTAGAACTCTTCTGGCAATAGAAGTAAGAACCATATGACTTCCATAGCCTTATAATGAAATATGTAGTTATTAATATTTAACCTTAAATTATTTTCCTTTTTTGCCTATAAACTGAAATATTTCTATTCTTCCATTTCTATTCAAAAGTCCATTTTGAAGTGTGCTTTAAGCAGAAGGAGAATAATTGTCTAATCTCTCTTTTGACACTGACTTCCTCTTAGGGCAAGTGCCCTCAGGTTCATTACTTAATCCTAATGTTGCAGCTTCTCTCTATAAGAAGAATAAAACAATGCGCCTCATTGTGGAGTATCCACTACTTTGAGGAAGAGCAAATGCTCTCTATTTTTCTAATTATAATATTCATAATTCCAAAAAGAAATGGCATTTAAGAAGAATGAAAATCATTTTAATGATCCCTTTATCAGGCCCCAAAGAACTCACAAAACCAAAGTGGTTGAAAAGGTAGAACAGCTGTTTCCAAAACAAATATGTATCTGGCTGTCTTTGAATATACTTACCTTCTATCGGATTTTAATATACCTCCATCTCTGCTATGCTTTTAAAGCCAAAAACTTATGGTCCTGTAAATTAATGTCATTTAAAAAATTTAAGCATGAAATGGCTATAAAGCATTTTTTGAGGAGAATTAAAAACTACATCCATTTTCCAGTCTCTATATGTCAAATGTTTCTTTTTTTTAACCATTTTTGAGACCATGGTTCACACTGAACAGAAGAGATTTGAATGTATACAGCAAATCAGTTCCCATTCTCCTTTTGGGCAAAAAGAAAACTTTAAAAACATTCTCTGTTTGGGTACTCACTATTTTCCACAATTTATCTAACTGGATCATTACCAGAAATAAATGATTCATTCTTTTAACAAGTCCATTTCCTTTTTCACATAATTATTTTACCACATCATTATAACTACTTCATCTTTTTTGTTTTTATAATAGATCTGTAACTTCATTTGAAGAAAACGGCTTCAAATTCAAATTACATAGTTCTTGAGACTCAGGAATGTGTAAAATGGCCTCTGAACATTCTGCCCTTTGCAACATAAAAGCCTAAGATAATTATAATATATAAGTATATATAATATATAAATATATTTTTACTAAACACATATATGTTAAAGCATAAACATGTATTCACAGTGTGACAAGTTGGTGAATACTAAAGAAAATAAATGAAAATAGGCCCTATAAGGTAACTCCAACTTTTGAAGGAAAAAATATATGTATAGCATTCCCATCCTGGAATCATTTACTTGTCAGTTTTTCATACAAACTAATAAAGGGCTTCCAGTTCAATAAGCAGACTTGCATTTATACCTTTTTCTCTGGAATAAAAAATACAATACATAATAGTACTTGTAGAAGGGAAGATAGTTTTACCAATAGGTGGCATATATCACACATTTCTGGAAGAGAGAATTTAAGAGAGGGTCCAGGATCTGAGGCATGTATGACAGAGGTCAAGGATGAATAGTGCTTTTGAAAACTAGGGAATTGATTGAAACTCTACAAACTGAAAAGTTGAGGCCATCAACCCCTGCACACCCTTCCCTAAGAATACAGAGAACTGTTAGCCTAGTTATTCCCAGGCAAAAAAGCACAACATTCTTCTCCCAAGAAATTGAATCATCTGTGGAAAGTAAAGTCTATTTTGGGTGTTAAAAACCCAGAGTAAAATACTCCAGAATAAAATACACTAATCCTGGCTGGCATGGAAAATGTGGGGGAAATTGGTGAGGCCACAACCTGATATCCAGCTCCTCACTTTCTCATGGTTAATCAAAATCTGACTATTTATACATTATATTCATTGATCAAATGACCAGATGAATGTCTTACTTATCTGAGAAATCAGGCCTACATAGAAAAGAGTAGAGGGAAACCATACCAGCTAACTAGACCTGTTTCCTAAATATGAACAGACAATCACAGATAACCAGGCAAAGAAAACAAACCCTCAGCATGAAAAATAAAGATCAAGATGAACAAAAACTATCCCCAGAGGAAACAGAAAATTTAAGGAAATTTTAAGGAAAAAAAAGTATATACTCAGAGCATTTTGTGAAGTTATTACATCCAAGAGACAATAACATGACATTGTTTTAAAATATCAGAAATTAAGGAAAGTTCTTAGAGCTTAAATATAGAATTTATAAAACAAAATTTTAATATCAAATGTGAAAATAAAGTTGGGGAAATTCCTTAGAATATAAGCTATAAAGAAAAAATGAGAGGAAAGAACCATAAATGACCACTGTACAAAGCCCAACATTTGATCAGTAGAATTCCCAGGAGATAGAAGAGAGGAGAGACAATTTAAAGGAAAAAGTAGAAGAGAATAAGTCATAAAGGTGAAAACTAATCTTCCTATTGAAAAATGCAAGTGTAGAATGCTCCTTTCTTAATATAATCATTCACAACTATCAATTTCCATCTGGTCACTGTTTTCTCTGCACCCCACAAGTAAGTGTATTGGGTTCTCCAGAGAAACAGAACCAATAGGACATATATGATATTTATTATAAGAAATTAGATCATACAATTATGAAGCTGGTAAGTCCAAAATCTGCAATGTGGTCAACAGATTGGAGACTCAGCAGAGCTGATGGTGCAGATAAATTCCAAAAGCAATCTTTTTATTTTATTCTATTCAGGCCTTCAACTTATTGGATGAGGTCCAGCCACATTATGGAGCATACTCTGCTTAATCAAAGTTAACTGATTTAAATGTTAATTTCATCCAAAATCATCCTCCAATTTGACAAATAAAATTAACCTTCCCAAAAAATTTTGATATGTTATGTTTTCATTTTAATTCAACTCAATGTATTTTCTAATTTTCTTAGTGATTTTTTCTATAGAACCAAACTAGATTGGAGTCACTTATGTCAGGGATGAAATGGAGATGGTCAACACAGGTTTGAATAAAGGAAACTCAACCTAACCTTACAGGAATTTACAACTCTTCTCAGAAATCATCAGAGGACATCAGTCAATCCCCAAATGTCAGGTCTACTCACTCCATCTCTGAACTTCCTTGTTCTCCTGACTCAACAACCCTGATCCAAATAGGAAAGAAGACCACTAGGTAATTTATAAACTGAAAAAGCTAAACAACTTCCAGATTTTTTCCATAAAAACCCTTAGACTGTGAGCAATTTGAAATTTATTGTTCCCATAGTCTTGAGTTTCCTGGCTTGCAAGTCAAAAGTCTTGCAATAAACTCAACCATATGCTTTGTTTTATTCAGTATTCAGAGGTTGGTTTTTAACACTTCTTTGACTCTTTAGTTGTTTAAGAATTAGCTATTTAATTTCCATATTTACAAATTTTCCAGTTTTGCTTCTTTTACTGATTTATAGCTTCATTCCACTGTGGTCAGAGATGATATTTTGTATGCTTTCAGTCTTTTAAAATTTTTGACAATTGTTTTATGTCTTAACATATAAACTATCACAGAAAATGTTTCACGTTCTCTTGAAAAAAAATGTATAAATTGCTATTGTTGGTGGAGTGTTTGTATGTCTGTCAGGTCTAGTTGGTTGAAAGTATTATTCAAGTCCTCTATTTCCTTACTGACTTTCTGTCTAGACATCCTGTTCATTGTTGAAAATAGGCTATTGAAGTTTCCAACTAGTATTGTTGAATTGTTTATTTCTGCCTTCAATTATACCAATGTTTAATTCATATATTTTGGTGTTCTATTGTTTGGTGGATATTTGTTTATAATTCTATCTTCTTGATAAATTCACCCTTTGTTATGAAGTGTCATTTTTTGTCTCATGCAAAAGTAAAGAAACAAAAAGTAAATTTTATTAATTAAAATTGATTTTGTCCATTTTAGAGTATGTAGGTACCATTTAATTATTACTTTCATGCTATATCTTTCTCCGTCATTTCATTGTTCACCTATTAATGTTTATAAGTGTAAAGTGAGTCTCTTATCAACAGCATATAGTTGGGAATTTTTAATCCATTCTTCCAATCTATGTCCTTTAAATTATGAAACTAATCCCTTTGCTTTTTTTATTAACATCTTTATTGGAGTACAATTGCTTTACAATGGTGTGTTAGTTTCTGCTTTATAACAAAGTGAATCAGTTATACATATACATATGTCCCCATATCTCTTCCCTCTTGCATCTCCCTCCCTCCCACCATCCCTATCCCACCCCTCCAGTTGGTCACAAAGCACCGAGCTGACTTCCCTGTGCTATGTGGCTGCTTCCCACTAGCTTTCTATTTTATGTTTGGTAGTGTATATATGTCCATGCCACTCTCTCACTTTGTCCCAGCTTACCCTTCCCCCTCCCCGTATCCTCAAGTCCATTCCCTAATAGGTCTGCGTCTTTATTCCCATTTGCCCCTAGGTTCTTCATGAAAACTTTTTTTTTTTTTTTTAGATTCCATATATATGTGTTAGCATACGGTATTCGTTTTTCTCTTTCTGACTTACTTCACTCTGTATGACAGACTCTAGATCCATCCACCTCACTAAAAATAAGTCAAGGGAAGAGGGGCAAGATGGCGGAAGAGTAAGACGCGGAGATCACCTTCCTTCCCACAGATACAGCAGAAATACATCTACATGTGGAACTGCTCCTACAGAACACCCACTGAACGCTGGCAGAAATCGTCAGACCTCCCAAAAGGCAAGAAAATCCCCACGTACTTGGGTAGGGTAAAAGAAAAAAGAAATAACAGAGACAAAAGAATAGGGACGGGACCTGCGCCAGTGGGAGGGAGCCGTGAAGGAGGAAAGGTTTCCAGGTACTAGGAAGCCCCTTTGCGGGCAGAGACTGCGGGTGGCAGAGGGGGGAAGCTTCGGAGCCACGGAGGAGAGCGCAGCCACAGGGGTGCGGAGGGCAAAGCGGAGAGACTCCCGCACAGAGGCTCGGCGCCAACCAGCACTCACCAGCCCAAGAGGCTTGTCTGCTCACTCGCCGGAGCGGGCGGGGGCTGGGAGCTGAGGCTCGGGCTTTGGTGCTAGCCGGGAGGGAGTCCGGGAAAAAGTCTGCAGCTGCCAAAGAGGCAAGAGACTTTTTCTTGCCTCTTTGTTTAGCGGCGCGCAAGGAGAGGGGATTCAGAGCGCTGCCTAAACGAAATCCAGAGACGGGTGCGAGCCGCGCGGCTATCAGCGTGGATCCCACAGCAACAGGGGCGCAGAGGGAAAAACGGAGAGATTCCCGCACAGAGGCTCAGCGCCGAGCAGCGCTCACCAGCCCGAGAGGCTTGTCTGCTCACCCACTGGGGCAGGCGGGGCTGGGAGCTGAGGTGCGGGCTTCGGTCGGATCGCAGGGAGAGGACTGGGGTTGGCGGCGTGAACACAGCCTGAAGGGGTTGGCGTGCCGCACGAGCCGGGAGGGAGCCGGAGAGGAGGTCTGCAGCCACTGAAGAAGCAAGAGACTTTTTCTTGCCTCTTTGTTTCCTGGCGTGCAAGGAGAGGGTATTCAGAGCGCCACCTAGACGAACTCCAGAGGCAGGCGCGAGCCGCGGCTAACAGCGCGGACCCCAGAGACGGGCGCGAGCTGCGGCCATCAGCGCGGACCCCAGAGACTGGTAGGAAACGCTAAGGCTGCTGCTGCCGCCACCAAGAAGCCTGTGTGCGAGCCCAGGTCACTCTCCACACCGCCCCTCCCGGGAGCCGGTGCAGCTCGCCACTGCCAGGCTCCCGTGATCCAGGGACAACTTCCCCGGGAGAACGCACTGCGCGCCTCAGGCTGCTGCAACGTCACGACGCCTCTGACGCCGCAGGCTCGCCCCGCCTCCTCCGTACCGCTCCCTCCCCCGGCCTGAGTGAGCCAGAGCCCCCCGAAGCAGCTGCTCCTTTAACCCCGTTCTGTCTGGGCGGGGAACGGACGCCCTCAGGCAACGTACATGCAGAGGCGGGTCCAAATCCAAAGCTGACCGCTGGGAGCTGTACGGACAAAGAAGAGAAAGGGAAATCTAACCCAGCAGCCTCAGAAGCAGCAGATTAAAGCTCCACAAACAACTTGATGTGCCTGCATCTGTTGAATACCTGAATAGACAATGAATCATCCCAAATTCAAAAGGTGGACTTTAGGAGCAGGATATATTAATTTCCCCTGTTCCTTTTTTTGTGAGTGTATATGTATATGCTTCTGGGTGAGATTTTGTCTGTATAGCTTTGCTTTCACCATCAGTCCTAGGGTTAGGTCCGTCCATTTTTTTTTTTTTTTTTTTTTTTTTACTTAAAAAAATTTTTTTTTCCTAATATATGCTTTCTTAATAATTTTTTCCGTATTTTCTATTTTTAGAAATTAAAAAAATTTTTAATAAGTTTTTTCATATTTATTTTAAAAAATTAAAATTTTTTTTCTTAATAAATTTTTTTCTTAAAAATCTTTCTCTTATTTTTTACTATAAAAAATTAATAAATCTATTTTTAAAAATTAAAAAAAAATTTTCTGAATACACTTACTTTTAATAATTTTTTTCTTTCTTATTTTTTATTATAATAGCTTTATTTTATTTTATTTTATCCTCTTTTTATCTTTCTATTTTTTTCTCTCCCTTATATTCTGAGCTGTGTGGATGAAAGGCTCTTGGTGCTCCAGCCAGGCATCAGGGCTGTGCCTCTGAGGTGGGAGAGCCAACTTCAGGACACTGGTCCACAAGAGACCTACCAGCTCCACGTAATACCAAATGGCAAAAATCTCTCAGAGATCTCCATCTCAACATCAAGACCCAGCTTCACTCAACGACTAGCAAGCTACAGGGCTGGACACCCTATGCCAAACAACTAGCAAGACAGGAACACAGCCCTATCCATTAGCAGGGAGGCTGCCGAAAATCATAAGGCCACAGACACCCCAAAACACACCACAAGACGTGGACGTGCCCAACAGAAAGACAAGATTGAACCTCATCCACCAGAACACAGACAATAGTCCCCTCCACCAGGAAGCCTACACAACCCACTGAACCAACCTTACCCACTGGGGACAGATACCAAAAACAACGGGAACTACGAACCTGCAGCCTGTGAAAAGGAGACCCCAAACACAGTAAGATAAGCAAAATGAGACGACAGAAAAACACACAGCAGATGAAGGAGCAGGGTCAAAACACACCAGACCTAACAAATGAAGAGGAAATAGGTAGTCTACCTGAAAAAGAATTCAGAATAATGATAGTAAGGATGATCCAAAATCTTGGAAATAGAATAGACAAAATGCAAGAAACATTTAACAAGGACGTAGAAGAACTAAAGAGGAACCAAGCAACGATGAAAAACACAATAAATGAAATTAAAAATACTCTAGATGGGATCAATAGCAGAATAACTGAGGCAGAAGAAAGGATAAGTGACCTGGAAGATAAAATGGTGGAAATAACTACTGCAGAGCAGGATAAAGAAAAAAGAATGAAAAGAACTGAGGACAGTCTCAGAGACCTCTGGGACAACATTAAATGCACCAACATTCGAATTATAGGGGTCCCAGAAGAAGAAGAGAAAAAGAAAGGGACTGAGAAAATATTTGAAGAGATTATAGTTGAAAACTTCCCTAATATGGGAAAGGAAATAGTTAATCAAGTCCAGGAAGCACAGAGAGTCCCATACAGGATAAATCCAAGGAGAAACACGCCAAGACACATATTAATCAAACTGTCAAAAATTAAATATAAAGAAAACATATTAAAAGCAGCAAGGGAAAAACAACAAATAACACACAAGGGAATCCCCATAAGGTTAACATCTGATCTTTCAGCAGAAACTCTGCAAGCCAGAAGGGAGTGGCAGGATATACTTAAAGTGATGAAGGAGAAAAACCTACAACCAAGGTTACTCTACCCAGCAAGGATCTCATTCAGATTTGATGGAGAAATTAAAACCTTTACAGACAAGCAAAAGCTGAGAGAGTTCAGCACCACCAAACCAGCTTTACAACAAATGCTAAAGGAACTTCTCTAGGCAAGAAACACAAGAGAAGGAAAACACCTACAATAACAAACCCAAAACATTTAAGAAAATGGGAATGGGAACATACATATCGATAATTACCTTGAATGTAAATGGATTAAATGCTCCCACCAAAAGACACAGACTGGCTGAATGGATACAAAAACAAGACCCATATATATGCTGTCTACAAGAGTCCCACTTCAGACCTAGAGACACATACAGACTGAAAGTGAGGGGATGGAAAAAGATATTCCATGCAAATGGAAATCAAAAGAAAGCTGGAGTAGCAATTCTCATGTCAGACAAAATAGACTTTAAAATAAAGAATATTATAAGAGACAAAGAAGGACACTATATAATGATCAAGGGATCGATCCAAGAGGAAGGTATAACAATTGTAAATATTTATGCACCCAACATAGGAGCACCTCAATACATAAGACAAATACTAACAGCCATAAAAGGGGAAATCAACAGCAACACAATCATAGTAGGGGACTTTAACACCCCACTTTCACCAATGGACAGATCATCCAAAATGAAAATAAATAAGGAAACACAAGCTTTAAATGATACATTAAACAAGATGGACTTAATTGATATTTATAGGACATTCCACCCAAAAACAACAGAATACACATTTTTCTCAAGTGCGCATGGATCATTCTCCAGGATAGATCATATCTTGGGTCACAAATCAAGCCTTGGTAAATTTAAGAAAATTGAAATCGTATCAAGTATCTTTTCCGACCACAACGCTATGAGACTAGATATCAATTACAGGAAAAGATCTGTAAAAAATACAAACACATGGAAGCTACACAATACACTACTTAATAACGAAGTGATCACTGAAGAAATCAAAGGGGAAATCAAAAAATACCTAGAAACAAATGACAATGGAGATACGACGACCCAAAACCTATGGGACGCAGCAAAAGCAGTGCTAAGAGGGAAGTTTATAGCAATACAAGCCTACCTCAAGAAACAGGAAACATCTCGAATAAACAACCTAACCTTGCACCTAAAGCAATTAGAGAAAGAAGAACAAAAAAACCCCAAAGCTAGCAGAAGGAAAGAAATCATAAAGATCAGGTCAGAAATAAATGAAAAAGAAATGAAGGAAACAATAGCAAAAATCAATAAAACTAAAAGCTGGTTCTTTGAGAAGATAAACAAAATTGATAAACCATTAGCCAGACTCATCAAGAGAAAAAGGGAGAAGACTCAAATCAATAGAATTAGAAATGAAAAAGGAGAAGTAACCACTGACACTGCAGAAATACAAAAGATCATGAGAGATTACTACAAGCAACTCTACGCCAATAAAATGGACAACCTGCAAGAAATGGACAGATTCTTAGAAATGCACAAACTGCCGAGACTGAACCAGGAAGAAATAGAAAATATGAACAGACCAATCACAAGCACTGAAATTGAAACTGTGATTAAAAACCTTCCAACAAACAAAAGCCCAGGACCAGATGGCTTCACAGGTGAATTCTATCAAACATTTATAGAAGAGCTAACACCTATCCTTCTCAAACTCTTCCAAAATATTGCAGAGGGAGGAACACTCCCAAACTCATTCTACGAGGCCACCATCACCCTGATACCAAAACCAGACAAAGATGTCACAAAGAAAGAAAACTACAGGCCAATATCACTGATGAACATAGATGCAAAAATCCTCAACAAAATACTCGCAAATAGAATCCAACAGCACATTAAAAGGATCATACACCATGATCAAGTGGGGTTTACCCCAGGAATGCAAGGATTCTTCAATATACGCAAATCAATCAATGTGATACACCATATTAACAAATTGAAGGAGAAAAACCATATGATCATCTCAATAGATGCAGAGAAAGCTTTCGACAAAATTCAACACCCATTTATGATAAAAGCCCTGCAGAAAGTAGGCATAGAGGGAACTTTCCTCAACATAATAAAGGCCATATATGACAAACCCACAGCCAACATTGTCCTCAATGGTGGAAAACTGAAACCATTTCCACTAAGATCAGGAACAAGACAAGGTTGCCCACTCTCACCGCTATTATTCAACATAGTTTTGGAAGTGTTAGCCACAGCAATCAGAGAAGACAAAGAAATAAAAGGAATCCAAATCGGAAAAGAAGTAAAGCTGTCACTGTTTGCAGATGACATGATACTATACATAGAGAATCCTAAAGATGCTACCAGAAAACTACTAGAGCTAATCAATGAATTTGGTAAAGTAGCAGGATACAAAATTAATGCACAGAAATCTCTTGCATTTCTATACACTAATGACGAAAAATCTGAAAGTGAAATTAAGAAAACACTCTCGTTTACCATTGCAACAAAAAGAATAAAATATCTAGGAATAAACCTACCTAAGGAGACAAAGGACCTGTATGCAGAAAATTATAAGACATTGAAGAAAGAAATTAAAGATGATACAAATAGATGGAAAGATATACCATGTTCCTGGATTGGAAGAATCAACATTGTGAAAATGACTCTACTACCCAAAGCAATCTACAGATTCAATGCAATCCCTATCAAACTACCACTGGCATTTTTCACAGAACTAGAACAAAAAATTTCACAATTTGTATGGAAACACAAAAGACCCCGAATAGCCAAAGCAATCTGGAGAACGAAAAATGGAGCTGGGGGAATCAGGCTCCCTGACTTCAGACTATATTACAAAGCTACAGTAATCAAGACAGTTTGGTACTGGCACAAAAACAGAAATATAGATCAATGGAACAGGATAGAAAGCCCAGAGATAAACCCACGCACATATGGTCACCTTATCTTTGATAAAGGAGGCAAGCATATAAAGTGGAGAAAGGACAGCCTCTTCAATAAGTGGTGCTGGGAAAATTGGACAGATACATGTAAAAGTATGAAATTAGAACACTCCCTGACACCATGCACAAAAATAAACTCAAAATGGATTAAAGACCTAAGTGTAAGGGCAGACACTATCAAACTCTTAGAGGAAAACATAGGCAGAACACTCTATGACATACATCACAGCAAGATTCTTTTTGACCCAGCTCCCAGAGAAATGGAAATAAGAACACAAATAAACAAATGGGACCTAATGAAACTTAAAAGCTTTTGCACAGCAAAGGAAACCATAAACAAGACCAAAAGACAACCATCAGAATGGGAGAAAATATTTGCAAATGAAGCAACTGACAAAGGATTAATCTCCAAGATTTACAAGCAGCTCATGCAGCTCAATAACAGAAAAACGAACAACCCAATCCAAAAATGGGCAGAAGACCTAAATAGACATTTCTCCAAAGAAGATATACAGATGGCCAACAGACACATGAAAGAATGCTCAACATCATTAATCATTAGAGAAATGCAAATCAAATCTACAATGAGATATCATCTCACACCGGTCAGAATGGCCATCATCAAAAAATCTAGAAACAATAAATGCTGGAGAGGGTGTGGAGGAAAGGGAACTCTCCTGCACTGTTGGTGGGAATGTAAATTGATACAGCCACTATGGAGAACAGTATGGAGGTTCCTTAAAAAACTACAAATAGAACTACCATACAATCCAGCAATCCCACTACTGGGCATATACCCTGAGAAACCATAGTTCAAAAAGAGTCATGTACCAAAATGTTCATTGCAGCTCTATTTACAATAGCCAGGACATGGAAGCAACCTAAATGTCCATCGACAGATGAATGGATAAAGAAGATTTGGCACATATATACAATGGAATATTACTCAGCCATAAAAAGAAATGAAATGGAGGTATTTGTAATGAGGTGGATGGAGTTAGAGTCTGTCATACAGAGTGAAGTAAGTCAGAAAGAGAAAAACAAATACAGTATGCTAACACATATATACGGAATCTAAGGGAAAAAAAAGCCATGAAGAACCTCGTGGCAAGACGGGAATAAAGACACAGACCTACTAGAGAATGGACTTGAGGATATGGGGAGGGGGTGGGGTGAAATGTGACAGGGTGAGAGAGTGCCATGGACATATATACACTGCCAAATGTAAAATAGATAGCTAGTGGGAAGCAGCCGCATAGCACAGGGAGATCAGCTTGGTGCTTTGTGACCACCTAGAGGGGTGGGATGGGGAGGGTGGGAGGGAGGGAGATGCAAGAGGGAAGAGATATGGGAACATATTGTATATGTATAACTGATTAACTTTGTTATAAAGCAGAAGCTAACACATCATTGTAAGGCAATTATACTTCAATAAAGATGTTTAAAAAAAATGTAAAAAAAATAAAATAAAATAGATAACCAACAAGGACCTACTGTATAGCACAGGGAACCCTGCTCAATATTCTGTAATAACCTAAATGGGTAAGAATTTGAAAAATAATTGACACATGTATATGTATGATAAATAGATAGATAGGATAAAGAAGCAGGACTGGACAGTACAGGGGCCAGCATACCAAGGCTCAGGAACCAAATCCAGCCCGCTGTCTGTTTTTCTAGAGCCTGTAACCTAAGAGTAGTTGTTACATTTTTAATTGGTTGAAAAAAAAAACTTTAGGAATAATACTAAAATCACAACTCATGAAAATTATATGAAATTCATATTTCAGTGTCCATAAACAAAGTTTTATTGGAACATAAAAAAAAAAAAAAAGTCAAGTTCATTTCTTTTTATGGCTGAGTAATATTCCATTGTATATATGTGCCACATCTTCTTTATCCAGTCATTTGTTGATGGACACTTAGGTTGCTTCCGTGGCCTGGCTATTGTAAATAGAGCTGCAATGAACATTTTGGTACATGACTCTTTTTGAATTATGATTTTCTCAGGGCATATGCAGAGTAGTGGAATTGCTGGGTCATATGGTAGTTCTATTTTTAGTTTTTAAGGAGCCTCAATACTGTTCTCCATAGTTGCTGTATCAATTTACATTCCCACCAGCAGTGCAAGAGGGTTCCTTTTCTCCACACCCTCTCCAGCATTTATGGTTTCTAGATATTTTGATGATGGCCATTGTGACCTGTGTGAGATGATATCTCATTGTAGTTTTGATTTGCATTTCTCTAATGATTTATGATGTTGAGCATTCTTTCACGTGTTTGTTGCCAAACTGTATATCTTCTTTGGAGAAATGTCTATTTAGGTCTTCTGCCCATTTTTGGATTGGGTTGTTCGTTTTTTTGATATTGAGCTGCATGTGGTGTTTGTCACCCTGATACCAAAACCAGACAAAGAAGTCACAGGGAAAGAAAACTACAGGCCAATACCACTGATGAACATAGATGCAAAAATCCTCAACAAAATACTAGCAAACAGAATCCAACAGCACATTACAAGGATCATACAGCATGATTAAGTGGGCTTTATCCCAGGAATGCAAGGATTCTTCAATATACGCAAATCAGTCAATGTGATACACCATATTAACAAATTGAAGGAGAAAAACCATATGATCATCTCAATAGATGCAGAGAAAGCTTTTGACACAATTCAACACCTATTTATGGTAAAAAAACCCTCCAGAAAGTAGGCATAGAGGAAACTTACCTCAACATAACAAAGGCAATATATGACAAACCTACAGCCAACATCGTCCTCAATGGTGAAAAACCGAAACCATTTCCACTAAGATCAGGAACAAGACAAGGTTGCCCACTCTCTCCACTTTTATTCAACATAGTTTTGGAAGTTTTAGCCACAGCAATCAGAGAAGAAAAAGAAATAAAAGGAATCCAAATTGGAAAAGAAGAAGTAAAGCTGTCACTGTTTGCAGATGACATGATACTATACATAGAGAATCCTAAAGATGCTACCAAAAAACTACTAGGACTAATCAAAGAATTTGGTAAAGTAGCAGGATACAAAATTAATGCACAGAAATCTCTTGCATTCCTATACACTAATGATGAAAAATCTGAAAGTGAAATTAAGAAAACACTCCAATTTACCACTGCAACAAAAACAATAAAATACCTAGGAATAAAGCTACCTAAGGAGACAAAAGACCTGTATGAAGAAAATTATGACACTGATGAAAGAAATTAAAGATGACACAAATAGATGGAGAGATATACCATGTTCTTGGATTAGAAGAATCAACATTGTGAAAATGACTCTACTATCCAAAGCAATCTACAGATTCAATGCAATCCCTATCAAACTACCACTGGCATTTTTCACAGAACTAGAACAAAAAACTTCACAATTTGTATGGAAACACAAAAGACCCCGAATAACCAAAGCAATCTTGAGAAAGAAAAACGGAACTGGAGGAATCAGGCTCCCGGATTTCAGACTATACTACAAAGCTACAGTAATCAAGACAGTATGGTACTGGCACAAAAACTGAAATATAGATCAATGGAAGAGGATAGAAAGCCCAGAGATAAACCCACACACATATGGTCACCTTATCTTTGATAAAGGAGGCAAGAATATACAGTGGAGAAAAGACAGCCTCTTCAATAAGTGGTGCTGGGAAAAGTGGACAGCTACATGTAAAAGAATGAATTTAGAACACTCCCTAACACCATACACAAAAATAAACTCAAAATGAATTAAAGACCTAAATGTAAGGCCAGACACCATCAAACTCTTAGAGAAAAACATAGGCAGAACACTCTATGACATAAATCACAGCAAGATCCTTTTTGACCCACCTCCTAGAGAAATGGCAAAAAGAACCCAAAAATAAACAAATGGGACCTAAAGAAACTTAAAAGCTTTTGCACAGCAAAGAAACTCATAAACAAGATGAAAAGACAACCCTCAGAATGGGAGAAGATGTTTGCAAATGAAGCAACTGACATAGGATTATCACCAGAATTTACAAGCAGCTCATGCAGCTCAGTATCAGAAAAAAAAACAATCCAATCCATAAATGGGCAGAAGACCTAAATAGACATTTCTCCAAAGAAGATATACAGATTGGCCACAAACACGTGAAGGAATGCTCAACATCATTAATCATTAGAGAACTGCAAATCAAAACTACAATGAGATATCATCTCACACTAGCCAGAATGGCCATCATCAGAAAATCTACAAAGAATAAATGCTGGAGAGGGTGTGGAGAAAATGGAACACTCTTGCACTGTTGGTGGGAATGTAAATTGATACAGCCACTATGGAGAACAGTGTGGAGGTTCCTTAAAAACTAAAAATAGAACTACCATATGACCCAGCAATCCCACGACTGGGCATATACCCTGAGAAAACCATAATTCAAAAAGAGTCATGTACCAAAATGTTCATTGCAGCTCTATTTACAATAGCCAGGACATGGAAGCAACCTAAGTGTCCATCAACAGATGACTGGATAAAGAAGATGTGGCACATATATACAGTGGAATATTATTCAGCCATTAATAGGAACGAAACTGAGTTATTTGTAGTGAGGTGGATGGATCTAGAGACTGTCATGCAGAGTGAAGTAAGGCAGAAATAGAAAAACAAATACCGTATGCTAACACATATATATGGAATCTAAAAAAAAAAAAAGAAAAGAAACGGTCAGAAGAACCAAGGGGCAAGGCGGGAATAAAGATGCAGACCTACTAGAGAATGGACTTGAGGATACGGGGAGGGGCAAGTGTAAGCTGGGACAAAGTGAGAGAGTGGCATGGACATATATACACTACCAAACGTAAAATAGATAGCTAGTGAGAAGCAGCCACATAGCACAGGGAGATCAGTTTGGTGCTTTGTGACCACCTAGAAGGGTGGGATAGGGAGGCTGGGAGGGAGGGAGATGCAAGAGGGAAGAGATATGGGGACATATGTATATGTATCTCTGATTCGCTTTGTTATAAAGCAGAAACTAACACACCATTGTAAAGCTATTAAACTCAAATACAGATGTTAAAGAAAAAAAAAAAAGGTGCAAGAGTAAAAGAAGGTAATTAATGGATCAGTGTCTTTGAAGAGACAAGAATGGGTCCAAATAAGCACTTCCACATGAACTATGAAGATCTCACTTTGTGATATCTCTCAGTAGCAGTTCTTTTTTATCCTACCTAGTGTACTGCTTACTGGAAAATCTTAGGAAAATTTCAATATCTAATTTTAAATTGCATTTCCATAATTTTAGGATTTTTGCTTTTTTAATTATCTTATTTATCATTTAATTAGCTATGCTTGCAGAAATTAAGTTAACCATTATGTTAGCTCTATGTTCAAATAACAGTATACACTAAAATACAAGTAGGTCATTTCTACAAAAGTGTTTCTTTCATTACTAGATGCAAAAAAGAGCATTGCCTAGAGTATAGACAAACCACTGACTGTAACTGTGTCACACATTTTAAGAGATGTGAACATTAGCAAAGTAAGCATAGGCAGCATGTTGAGCTAATGTATTGTATAAAGAAATTATGCAAGTATTCTTAAAGATAATTGGTAACAGTTATGCCCCCCATTCTCTGATTATTCTACTGCACGTGCTATGACTCAAGAATTATTTATATGTTTATAGTTACCGCATACAGCTCTCACACAGCAGCCCAGTGATTGTGTTCATTCTTGTGATGAAGTCTATGTCTCTAAATTTAGAAGTTTCAGAATACCTTACAAGAATTGCTAAAAGGTAGAATAGACTAAAGAGTGTCAAGTATTGATCAAAATCTAAAGCTTACAATAATGTAAAAACTATCCTCAATTTTAGACAGAACAAACATTGAGATATGAAGGGTTATTTAGAAGGATAATATACACTAACCTATATTCATTGCACAACCTCTAGCTTTACTCTTATGGTCAATTATCATCCTTATTATTTTTTCTTGAATATTTATTTTCTATTAATAAATCCAGCATTTCAAGCTTTTGTGTTCTGCAACAAGTGCTTTATTCCAGCCAATAGCCTTTCTTTCCCTTTTTCATTAATACAACAAATTTTACATTGTATTTTAAAAATCTTTATGATTCTTCCAAATGAAAAGTACTTTATTCCATTGTACATGCTAAAAAGCTGGCTTTTATCTTACTGCTTTGTTGCATTATCACAGAAAGTCACACTGTTTTTCTATCCCTGCAGTAAACTACCAAGATGAGTTAATCTCCACACAGTAAGGTAAAATGCTGCAAGCTAAATTCTGCCTGAGGATACAACTCTAAAATTATCTGGAAAATTAAAGTAACACAGATAGATAGATGGAGAGAAAGATAAATGAAAGAGAGAGAGAGAGAGGTGGGTTTGTCTCTATTAAGTAAACATTATTTTGTTCATGACCTCAGCCTGAACACAGTTTGTCAATTAATTAATTAATTTACCAGTTTGTTTCTTGAGACATTCTAGTTTTAGGCAGTAAAATATGGTATTGCACATATAAATGGTATTAGTTTTTGTTGATATGCTTAATATATTTGAAAACTCTGAAAATCTGTTAAATATTTTGAAATGTAAGACATTGGTCAGCAAGTTATTTTTTCTTAACTGTCCAGATAGTAATATTTTTAGTTTTGCAGGCCATATAGGCTCTGTTGCAACTTCTCAACTCTTTGTATGATGAAAGCAGCAATACATAATACAAAAACAAATGGGACATCTGTGTTCCAATAAAACTTTATTTACAGAAGCAGGTGGATGGCACTCAGGCAGTAATTTACCAATCCCCGAAGGCATCATTATGATTGATCATCGTTTAGTCTTCATCATTCCTATGTACTAGTACTCTTCCATTAAATTCAAATTTAAAATGCCTATTAGCTGTCTGCATGTCTATTATGTGAAGTGTTTTAATCTAGAATAGTTTCATGTATATATCCAAGACAATATGGTTATTAATAATGAAATAATTATTTGTGACTTATGAGGTTTTCAAAGAACTGTTGCAATGAATGTTTCATCCAAAAATGTGCAGAATGCCATTTGTTGAAAAGACTATAGTTTATGTTAAAAACTGTTTGGTTTTGTTTCTATATAGCACATATTCACAGTATTTAATATCTCTATGGGTCTATAATTAATATGCAGGAAAATAGGAAAGTAATTGTAAAAGAATAAAATAAACAGCCTTTCCTGGAGCTGGTGGAGAGGCTTAGAGTTTTACCATTAGCCACCCCCACCCCATCCCCATGCCCTCTATAAAAAAAATTGAATAAAATAAAGAAGCAAAAAGAAAAAAAAATTGAGAATGTGAAATGAATAGATAATTCATATACAAACAAGATAAAGAAGTACAAATGGTCTATACACATATAGTCATAATACTGACCAGGGCTCTTGGCCTTCCCCAATCAATAGAAATTGACTAGAGGCCAGACAAGAAATTCAGGCAAGGCTTTATTGGGGAACATGCTGCAGCAGGAAGGAGTGAGAACAAGTAACATGTTCCCTTGCTCGCTCCCTCCCTGACAGGGGGCGAGCTTGTTCCTTATATTGGGTGAGGGTAGGGGTGTGTATAAGATACTATACACTATACTATAATAAGATACACTATAAACTCATTAGGAAGACTAAAATTAAAACAAAAAACAAAAAAACCTAACCTTATCAACGGTTGGTGAAAACAAAGAATAGTTGGGACTCTGTTTCACTGCGGTTGGGAATATAAAATGGCACAACCACTTGAGAAAACAGTTTTGATAGTTTCTTAAAAATTTACACCTACATCTACTCCAACCATTCTACTGTTAGGTATTTAAGCAAGAGAATACAAAACATGTCCACACAAAGACTTTTACACAAACATTCATAGCAGCTTTATTTATAACAGGCAAAGCTGAAAATATCCCAAATGTCCATCAACAGGTGAATGGACAAATGGTGGCATAATCATGCAATGAAACACCACTCAGCAATAAAAAGGAATAAACTCTTTATACACAGAATAATGTTAATGAATCTCAAAATTTTTATGCTGATTAAAAGAAGCCAGGCAAAAAAAGAGAACATAGTATATTGTTCTTTTCCTATATAAAAAAATTATAAAGTATCTAAACTAATCTAGTGACAGAACAAATCAGTTGTTGCCTAGTGGTGGGTTAAAGGGAGGACTAGATTACAAAAGGACACAAAGATATATTGACAATCATAAAAGTAAATTGCAGAACAGTATATAGAATATGATTCCATTTTTTCTTAAAAAAATAATCCAATAATACGAACATAGAAAATTTGAAAGCAATTATAAATAGTTCAACTTTGAGCAAGTTTTTATAATTTCTCAGGCTGAGTTTCAACATTTAAAAAATTGTACCTCCAAAATGCCATGATTATTTAAAAATAAATATCTGAAAAGGAAAAACATGATTATGAAATCATTCTGAGTTATAACTAGTCAAACTGCCTAATTTAGAGTTGTACATATAAATGCAATTAAGTAAACAAAGGGTAATATGATAGAGCACTTACAAATCAACAAACATTATTTTATGTTTTCTCTGTTAGGAATTCAGGATATCATAGGTATTTGAAGAAGAATCAAATACTTTGATAAAACTGGTATCTGTACTATGTGGAATGGTTTGCATGGCAGTGCTAATATGAGTTTGGAATCTTATTTTAAAAAGTTCCAGCGGTCAGTTAAACATAAGCCTGAAGAAAGGCTTTGGTATAGGCATTGGAAAAATTGGATTAGTATTGATGATGAAGTCAATATAGAATGGGCTAAGCAGTCTTTAGGTATTTTACCTGTCTGAGTGTTATTGATTGCAGAGAACAAAATAACTAATTACGATGATTCAAAAGATGAGAACAAGTATTGTCTCACAGAAGAAGAGATCTGTAGGTTGTGCATTTTCAGGCTTAGTTCATCTAGTCTCAAGTATACTAGGGCTTTTGGTCAGCTTCTCTTGGTTATAAGATGGCTGCTGAAGTTAAATAAAATCCCCGAGACATCTTGCCCTTCTGTCTCTTTGGCCAGGATTCTGTCACATGCCACTGCCTCTACCAATAAGTAATCGAGGAAATGGAAATGCCATGATTGTTTTAGAATTTTCCACATTTACCCCGGAATAAAGGGAAAGGGTCACCTTCCCTAGGTGCATGATAGAGTGGGCATTAAATCAAGATCAAAATGCCAAGCAAAGAAGTGGAGAAAATATGAAGGTGAAGAAAACATCTGTATGGTAGGCAACCAACAGCATCTGTCACAGATATCAGTGAATGGAAGATGGAGTCCAGGAATTAGCTACCATTTCACTCAGATTTGATGCCCTTATTTAATGCATGATATTTTTCTCATTTGGGAAGATATCTCTTTAAATGTAAAAATGATTAGTAAAATCAGTATGCAGTGAAAATCTCATGTATCATACAGAGCAATAAAACTGGGACTCAGGAGACCCAGATTTTATTATTGTACTTTCCCACTGAATTTCTTTATGACGCATGCTGTGTCTTTATTCAGGAACTCTACAATAGGAAAACATACTATATGCCTCTTATTTTGCAGAAGATAATATGGAATTTAAATACATAAAAAGTCTAAGTTTTAAGCTGCTTAAAGGAAGATACAATATAAACAAAGCATCATCCCAATCTTTTTTTTAATATGAAGACATGTTAAGTAATTCTTGAAAAATGACCTTTGAAGATGGAATGCTGGAGGTCATTTTAAAAACATACTAACAATACTGGATTTAACATGCATAAAATTCTTGTTTGTTACACAGTTTGATAAGGAATAATTAACATAGAATGCAATAATAAATATTCCATACCCTGTGTTTTTATGTAATATATAATGAAAACTATTACAACACAAAAAGACATTTTTGTTTATTTTTTATAATGAAATCAAACTTTTTGATTTTTGAAATCCATCTATTTTTAGAAAATCACTTAAAAACAGAACCAATGCCAAACTAAAGCATATTGATGAGAATGCTTATTTTCCTCTCACTACTTGCACTTCTTTTCTCATGTAAAATGAAAAAAAAAAGAAAATTCCTTTTTTTTCAAAAAAGTGCTTATTAAGAGGAACTCAAGCATTGTAAAAAATAAAATAAATAAATAAATTTTAAAAACAGAGAGATCATTACTCCAAATTCTATTTACCAGAAATAAACCATAAAGAGTCAAAATTTAGTGACTACCTTTTGATATGTATCTTTTACAAATATTGCTAACAGATATAATAATAATTTAACATCCTTCAAACTCATCCCCAACCTCATGTGGGCTTAAACTCAGAAGATATAAAAAAAAAATCTATAGGATTCCAGATAGATTGATTGTTTTGTAAAGTATAATATAAATATGGGCTTACTTTTCATTAATAAAATCTGTTCAAGTTTGTGATGATCAAACTATGAAATGCATGCTAATTAGCTATGAAATGTTTATATTTAGTAAAGCAGAGTCCAACCTGTTAACATATTTTCAAATGCAGACTATTCTCACTATTTCCTCTATTCATACAACCATGACATTCTTTTTCTCTAAGTTTTGCAAACTCCTGTAGCAAAGACATCAGTAGAGGTTTGACTTGGATATAGTTTGGGCCAGAGCCAAAGATCATTAGTTAGGGCAGTTGTTCTCACATTTAAAATTTTTTCAAATAAATCACCTGTAGAATTTTTAAACAACTCAGATCCCCTTGGCGTACTCCAGAGGATCTGGTTTAGTAATTCTGAGAAGAGGCCCAGGAATCTGAATATTTAATAAGCACTCCAAGTAGTTCTGGTACAGATGGCAGGTGGGCCAAACTTTAGAAACACTGCTCTAAATTTATTCTCACTAGTTTCTCCTATAAAGACACCAGTAGAGACTTTTCTGTGTGAATTTTTTTGCCTAGATGTAGAATTAAAAATTATTCAAATATTTTTGCCTAGATCTTAAATATATCAGACGTATTTAAGACTTTAAGAATTTGCAAGATTTTCCTACACTTAGGTCACAATCATTCCATAACTAAAGTTATATTTGAGGTTGTGAGAGAAATAAGAAATATTGTAATATGGTCATGTAATTTGTAATTTTTTAATTTGGTCATGACCACTACACAGAAAAAAATATTTTAAAATAAGAGATACAGTAATTCTTAAAAGTTGATTTAGAACTTATCATAGAGAAATTTATAGAAATTCAACTTTTAGTCCAAGAGATATTATATTTTAAATGATAAATCATGTGTCAAACTCTCTCGCTTAACCTCTTATTGTAACTTAACCCGTCCAATCTTACATTGTATAGGTCTACATTGATTTTATATTCATTGTTAAATAAAACAAAATTAAAATAGTTATTCATCACTCCGTCTATCCACATTCTTTTTCAGGATATCCATCCACCACCACTGCTTCAGGCATTTCTGTTAAAAGTCTCCTTCATATCTCCTGATCTCTCACCATTGGCTCAATTATCGTACACACTTCTTTGGGTTGAATGTGGTTATTCATGGTTACGATATGAGTGCCTTCTCAGGAATCATAGCTTGTCCAAAGTTAGCTTTGTTCAGGGTAGGGAAAGCCAAGGAATTGGGTCAAATCTGAAAGCATCTTCTAAACAAACAAGAAGTGAACCTTAGTAGTTCCAGGCTGTTACCAGCCTCTATCACTTGTAGAGGATATTTTGTCTGCCTTTTTGTTTTTGTTTTGTTTAGCTTCTTCTGTCCTTATAAGTGCGAATCTGTTCATTAGTTATCAATTCCTTGAAGGATGCTAGCATCAAAATTGGTACTCATTTCTATTTGTCCCATTCACTCTTTTTTTTTTTATTATTATGTATCCTAGTCTCCCTTTAATTAATTTATTTATTTATTCTTTTTTTTGGCTGTGTTAGGTCTCCGTTTCTGTGCGAGGGCTTTCTCCAGCTGCGGCAAGCGGGGGCCACTCTTCATCGCGGTGCGCGGGCCTCTCGCTATCACGGCCTTTCTTGCTGCGGAGCACAGGCTCCAGACGCGCAGGCTCAGTAGCTGTGGCTCACGGGCCTAGTTGCTCCGCGGCATGTGGGATCTTCCCAGACCAGGGCTCGAACCTGTGTCCCCTGCATTAGCATGCAGATTCTCAACCACTGCACCACCAGGGAATTCCCCCATTCACTCTTAAGGTCAACTCAGTTCAAGTGCTACCCTACTTTTTATTGCTTTATTTTGCTTAGTGAAGGAACATTTTTCAAAACTAAAAGAAAAGAAAAAAGCATCTATTTTTCAACACAGGGTTTTATCTATTTTCTTCATTCAAAAGAGGACATTACCTAAACCTTTTATTTTTACCATGCTTTTCTCTTTCCAACATTTTTCTCTAGGAATCATAGCAATCTTCTATAACAAATTTGACCATACACTTTTTTACTCAGACTGCCCAGCATTTTCCCTGTTTAAGTTATAGCTCCAGAAGGTTTATCTCTTTCACTATGCCTTTTTCTTTGACCATAGAAGAGTTTATGACTGCCCTCCATAGTGAGAACATAAAATTTCTCATTCTCAAACACACTTAATTTTATCCTGTATGTCATATGAACATTTAACTCTTCAGGTGAACCGTGGATTTGTTGGAAAAAGTTACCCATACATCACAACTGTCATTTTCTCCTTTCTTTTGCCAAAAATACATCAAGATTTTCAAAGAAAAGGGATGACAAAATAAAGAAGAGAAACAATAAATATCAGGACAATTTCTTTAGTCCCTGGAATCCCTAATGTAGGGCGTGCACAGTGAGAAAAGTGAGAAAGCCTGAAAGGAATGTAAAACACTTC
The DNA here is from genome assembly GCF_028023285.1 of Balaenoptera ricei. NCBI lineage: Eukaryota > Metazoa > Chordata > Mammalia > Artiodactyla > Balaenopteridae > Balaenoptera > Balaenoptera ricei. The sequence goes on from NC_082660.1 coordinate 82,287,354, forward strand.
AAAAAAAATCATTTCTGACCAAGAACCACTCCTTTGGGGATTGAGAACTTATCCAATATATCTTTGAGAAAGAAAATAATACATTATTAAAAAATGCGTGTGAAAAGATTTCTGATTTACTGCATATCACCTATATGATCTTCCTAGTATAAATAGGTCTAAAATTATCATAGAAGTGAAAATGAATACTTTCAAAAATTCAAATGAAGTTTGACATCCTGATGAGTTTATTAATTCATTTGACAAGTAAAATCATTTACACCAGGGATCAGAAAATTACAGAATGTGGTCCAAATCCAGCGCAATTTCTGTTTTTGTACAAGCCTTGAGTCAAGAATTTTTTTTACAGATGACCGTTTGCAATTAATTTGATAATAGGCAACACTAACTTTGGACTCAATTAAGCTAACTTTATCCACCTACAAAACAATTCTATTATTCTTTCTAGACCCTCATTACAAAAAATTGTATTCAATTATTATATTTTGAATTTCAAAAATATAAATTTTGTGAAAATCTTTCTCTCTTGTTAATGTCGCTTCTTAATCCACAAAGCCTAAAATTATTCTAGACTGCATTTGTTACTCATACTAATAAAATCAGCCTAGAATAATTATATATGACCTGCTTTCATTATCATAGAAACTAAAATGGAATAAAATATGATGTCATGCTCTAGTTTCAAAATTGCCAGTAGTTGTAGGGACTGAGGTTTTCAAAAAGATATAGTTTTCTTCTTTAGAAGGAGCACAACGTATGCAATACATAGTGTCCTTCCTAAGACAGAACATGAAGAACCATTAGAGGGATTTGTTTTTTATAATTCTTTTTATCAGCCAATACCCCCACTAAATAGGCTATGCAGTGTTACAGGAGATTATAAATTGACAGCTGTGACCTCTCTCTTATTTTACATCTAATCTTTTCAAAGGCATTCACCTCCTGAATATTGTTTAAAGTTGATGATATTGACATTGTGTTACAATTGTTAGTGAGTCTTTTCATATAACTGTTTTTCTTTCCAAGGCTAGAAAGTAAAGTCAATGAGAGTAAGGATCATATCTCCTATATCTTTTATGTCTCCTTTTCCTCCAAATCCTAAGCTCCTTTGTACTCTACAAATGTAAATATTTTATAGGTGTTCAGTTAATGGTGTTCCTCAGATCATGACGGCCAGGACTCTATTTAACCTTTTAAGAGCAGAGTTTATGAACACCTCTCCTTCTGAAGAGACTCCAAAAATGTTTGTTTCTGAAAAAAAATAAAGAAAAAGTTTCTGTGGCTCATATCATGAATGTCAAATAAAATTTACCCTACTACCTTAGTCATGACTAATTTGACAAGGAATTATCCTCGGAGCAAAAGATTATAACACTACATAGGGAGACAAAATTTTCTCTCAAGCGGTTGAAAGTGCAAACCTGCCTAGATTGTCTGAATGGCAAATGAGTCCCATTGGATCTTTCAAATTGTGGAAACTGAATAGGCAAAACAAACTGATTCTCCTTCAGGCACATTGCCTACCAAACGAGAGAGATGAGACCTAGAGTCATCATGTAGGTATAGATGGTTCCCTGTGCCATTTCAGTTTTCTATGTATTTGTATAATTAACCCATAATGCTACCATTAATCTAAGAAATCTGGGCACTCTTTTTCTTTGAATATTTACAGTAGATTAATTAATATAAGCTGCTAGTTTAGCATACAACCTTCCTTCATGTGTTAAACAAAGACACAAATTATTGTCATTGACAAGAAACAAACTGCTCTGTGCTTTAGTTTTCTCATCTCTAAAATTAGGGTAATAATAGCACCTACTTCATCAGGTTGTTGTGAACATTTAAATGTTCACATACTATATGTGAGATTTTATTTCATAACACTTATGTAGCACTTACTATTTGCCTACCATTATTCCCAGCACTTTTCCAAATGTTAACCCTTTTAATGCACATAACAATACCTTGATGTATGTATTATTTTTATGCCAGTGTACAGATAAGTAAATTGAGATACAGGGAGCAAAAGTAGCTTGCCCTAGGCACAAAGCTAGTTAGTGACACTTAAAACAGTACCTGTCATAGAGTAGGTGCTTAATAAGTATTAGATATTCTTCTTCTTATCACCACCACTACTACTACTACTACTACGATGACATAATATCTGGCTATGATTTGTATGGCTTTGTATAATATACAGTTTGCATAAAAGTATTGGTAGAATGTGGAAAAGACAGTCTCTTCAACAAGTGGTGGTGGGAAAACTGGACAAGCTACATGTAAAACAATGAGATTAGAACATCTCTTCACACCATATACAAAAACAAATCCAAAATTGATTAAAGACCTAAATGTAAGACCTGAAACCATAAAACTCCTAGAAGAGAACATGGGCAGAACATTCTTTGACATAAATTATAGCAATTTGGGAGGGATCTGTCTCCTACAGTAAAATAAAAGCAAAAATGAACAAATGGGGCCTAATTAAACTTAAAAGCTGTGGCAGAACAAAGGAAACCATTAACTAAACAGAAAGTCAACCTACTGAATTGGAGAAAATATTTGCAAATGATAAGACCAATAAGGGGTTAATATTCAAAATGTATAAACAGCTCATACACTCAACATCATAAAAATAAACAGCCAGATTAAAAAATGAGAAGACCTGAATAGACATTTCTCCAAAGAGGATATGCAGATGGATAACAGGCACATAAAAAGATGCTCAAAATCATTAATTATCAGAGAAATGCAAATCAAAACAACAATGAGATATTACCTCACACCTGTCAGAATGGCTATCTTCCAAAAGTCTACAAATAACAACTGTTGGTGAGGATATGGAGAAAAGGGAACCCTCCTACACTCTTGGTGGGAATGTAAATTGATGGTCACTGTGGAGAACAGTATGGAGGTCTCCCCAAAAACTAAAAATAGAGCTGCCATATGATCCAGGAATTCTACTCTTGCATATATATCTGGAAAAAGCAAAAACTCTAACTTAAAAAGATACATGCACTCTAATGTTCACAGCAGCATTACTTACAATAGCCAAGATATGGAAACAACTTAAGTGCCCATCAACAGATGAACAGATAAACATATATATATATATATATATATATATATATATATATATATATATATATATACAATGAAATACTATTCATAAAAAGAATGAAATTCTACTATTTGCAGTAATGTGGATAGAAATAGATAATATTATGCTTAGTGAAATAAGTCAGACAGAGAAAGGCAAATACTGTATGATATCACTTATATGTGGTATCTAAAAAATAATACAAACAAATAAGCAAAACAGAAACTGACTCACAGATATAGAAAAAAAACTAGTGGTTACCTAAAGGGAATGTGGGAGTGGTAAATTAGGGTATGGGGTTAAAAGATACAAAAGATAAAAGATACAAACTACTATGTATAAAATAAAAAAGAAACAAGGAAATATTGTATAGCACAGAGAATTATAACCATTATCTTGTAATAATTTTAATGGAATATAATCTGTAAAAATACTGAATCCCAATGCTGTACACCTGAAACTAATATTTTAAATATTAATTTTAAATCAACTATACTTCAATAAAAAAGAATTCTAAATTTGAATGTGAGTATTTTGTAAGGCCTAATGAATTAATAAATTCAAGCAATCATCATTAATGGCTTATAGATGCTATTTATCATAGAGATAACCAAATGTTATGTCTCCTAATGGAATGTGCAACCCTATCTGTGACATATCCTTACCAAAACAATTGATTGTGAATCTGATAAGCCTCTACCTCTAATCCAGTGCTGTTCAATGGTACTTATTTTAATTTTTTTTTTTTTTTTTTGGCCACACTGCGCGGCTTGTAGGATTTTAGTTACCAGAACAGAGATCGAACCTGGGCCTTGGCAGTGAGAGTGCGGAGTCCTAACCACCGGACCTCCAGGGAATTCCCAACTTACTGCAATTTTGAAAATATTCTATAATTCATACTATCCAATTAAGTAGCCACTAGCCATATATAGCTGTTTAGCACTCAAAATGTAACTACTGCGAATGAGGAACTGAATTTAAATTTATTTATTTTTAATCAATTTAAGTTGAAATAGCCACATGTGGCTAGTGGTCACCATATTGTACAACACAGATTGAATATAGTAAGTAATTTACAAGAAATGAAGAGGACAGAGGGGTATATTCAAAATACTTCAGGAATGTAATCAGAAAACTAAGACAGTCCAAATTCTACAGAACAAAAGATCTAGTTACTTCAACAAATAAACTGCAAAGGGAGAAAATTGCCAAGAGATGAAGAGGAAATCTATAGTTAAAAAGGAATGAATACATTTATCAACCAATCTAATATATGGAACTTTGAATCCTGCTTCAAACAAACTGCAAAATCAAATATGAGATAGTTGGAAAAAATTGAATATATAATAAATATTTTCAAATTCAGTATATATACATACTGAAGTAATTATGAATGAAATGACTTAATATGATGATGTCTTGGATTTGCTTCAAAATTATTCAGTGAGGACTGGGGACAGGGTTGTGTGGGGGCTTCAGTGAAACAAAATTGACTATTAGCTGATAATTATTGAAGCTGGATAATGGATGCACAGGAGTTCATTACACAAAGATCTCTACGTTTGTGCATAGTTATTTCCCCAAATTAAAATTTTTCATTTTTCATTACTGGCTCAAATATCTTGAGATCCAACATTTATCTCTATAATGGCATAGGATTCTGTGCTTTGTTTTGCCTGTTATAAAAGTTAAGCAGAGTAGAAGCCAATGGCAGAAAATCCAGTTAAAAGTCTTTTGCAGACCAAGAAAAACAATTTAAAAACGTGTGTCTTATTAATTATAAGTCTCTCCAGATGTTAATTATCAAATGGTTTAAAGAAAAGTAGAATTGTAATTAAATTTTAATAATTTTGATACAGGCCAGTGACAGCATTTTTTTTAACATCTTTATTGGAGTATAATTGCTTTACAACGGTGTGTTAGTTTCTGCTTTATAACAAAGTGAATCAGTTATACATATGCATCTGTCCCCATATCTCTTCCCTCTTGCGTCTCCCTCCCTCCTAACCTCCCTATCCCACCACTCTAGGTGGTCACAAAGCACCGAGCTGATCTCCCTGTGCTATGAGGCTGCTTCCCATTAGCTATCTATTTTACGTTTGGTACTGTATATATGTCCATGACACTCTCTTACTTCAGTGACAGCATTTTGAATAAGGGAAATTTGAAAGGTTAAAGTATATTGATCAAGTGCCATGGTTTGATTTATTGTTAATTTTTAATTACCAGTGATGTTCTAGTCATTGTAGACAAAACAAAGGTATCTTTTTTGAATTTTCCAGTTTTAATGTAAAAATGATTTAACATTATTTCTTGAGATGAAGAGTCTTTGGTTTCCAGTTTGCTAATCATGCTTGCATCTTTTGAGCTAAAATAATGTTTCCTTTTTAGTATATGCAATTGAGTATTCAGGCTGATTTGGAGTTCAGCTTATCTGACTGTGGTCTTTCAAGTAAAATGACAATAAAAAGAAGAATTTTAAATGATTAAACTAACTTAAATTAATTAGTGCTTACTAGCATTTAGACATTTTGCTAAATAATATAAATATACCGTCTCATTAACTGTCTCAGGGATCTAAGATAGATACTATTACTTATTACACACAATTACAGATTAGAGAGCTGAGATCAGAGAAGTTAAGTAATTTGCATAAATTACTATGGTTAGTGAGTGATAAAGCCTGAGAACATAGTGATATAATTAGGGAAGGCTTAGTGATTTTTGTTGTTGTTGCTGTTGTTTTATTGTGTTTGGTTTGTTTTGCTTTGCTTTTTGGTCACTTGTCACAAAATGACACAGTAGCTGATAGGTTCTACTTAACAGTTATATTTAAGGTATGTCAGGATATGCCCAGAGATCCAGACTAAATATAGATTATCAATCAGTTTCAGAAGCATAATAAAAAAGCATAGCTTTTGAATCAAGGCAAGCCAGGTTTGATGTGTATTTCTATTATTGACATCAGTGTGACAATAAGAAGTTTAATTAACTTTGGATTTCTTCACCTATAAAATGAGTGTATAGCAACGCCTATCTATAAATTTTTATAATTAGAGGTAATGTATTTAATATTGTTAAGCCAGTGCCTTGCACATAGTGTACGTATTTAATAAATGACAGCTGGTTTCACCATCTATCAACTGTGTAACACTGAGCAGTTTACTTATCTTCTCCATACCTCAGTTTCTTCATCTATAAAATGGGGATAATAGTAATAATCATATCGCCATCACAAGATTTATGAGATTTACACAATTAATTTTATATAAGTGCTTATAACAGCAGTGCTTGGTCTATACTAAGTGCTATATAAGTGCTAAATTTTATTGCATTAGTATTAGTGTAAGAATGAGAACTAGTGTAAGAATTCATGCTATACTTACTTCTTTCCTCTGGTTTATTATATGCAGGGAGATATTTTTTAAATGACATAAAGTTGCTTTAAATGTGATTAATGTATCTGAATGATGATGTGTAAAAATTAAAAATATAGGTACTACTAGGCTTCAAGTAAATCAAACAAATGGTAAATATTTTGATCTGAACCTAGACATGGTGATTAAGGACTTATCTGTATGGTGAAAATATCAGATAATGATGGCATTTTAAATCAGTAGGGAAAGAATATATCAGTAATTAAGTGATGTGGGAAAAATTGGTTAACCATCTGAAAAAGAATTTGATTCTATCATCACAGGGCAATTATAAAAGCCAGATTGGGTGAAGTCTTAAAAGCAAATGAAGTAAACAATGATTAGAAAACAATATAAGTGAAAATTATAAATTTTAAAAATGATATATCTAACCCAAAGTAATAATTATAAAAGCCAATAGCCAAATAGTAATCATTTGCTCTCCTATCAAGTTACAAATAATTATAAACATAATATTAGATTCATGTTTATAAAGATAACTAAATGAGCACACTCATGCACCACTGATGAGAGTATAAATGACACATTCAGAGCAAGTTAGCACTATAACAATATGTAAAAGTAAAAAAGATAATAAATACTTCAAAAAGTTATACTATTTCATGACCTACTTTAATATCTAGTATTTCCTCAGGAAATAATTAGAAATATTCACAGATATTAAGGTATAAGGCTCTTTACTGCAGTGTTCTTTATTTCTTAAAAAATCATTTGAGGGCTTCCCTGGTGGCGCAGTGGTTGAGAATCTGCCTGCTAATGCAGGGGACAGGGGTTCGAGCCCTGGTCTGGGAAGATCCCACATGCCGCGGAGCAACTAGGCCCGTGAGCCACAACTACTGAGCCTGCGCATCTGGAGCCTGTGCTCTGCAACAAGAGAGGCCGCGATAGTGAGAGGCCCGCACACCGCGATGAAGAGTGGCCCCCGCTTGCCGCAACTAGAGAAAGCCCTCGCACAGAAACGAAGACCCAACACAGCCAAAAATGAAAATAAATAAATAAATTTTTGAAAAAAATCATTTGAAACTATCTAAATAACAATAAAGGATACATTTAATTATTGTGCATCCATGTAATTAAATGAGTTGTAGCTATCACAAAAATAGATTTTGGGGAAAAAATGTAACAGCATTGGAAAACACAAATTGTGCAGAATGTAAAACATAAAATATGTTCAAGTGCTGTCAAAATTTTATATACCTACATAGAAAATATATGGGAAGGTAATATGACAAAATATGAACATTGCTGATTTCTGGATGGTAGCATTAAGGCAGATCTTCATTAGTTCCTAAATTCACTGGAGCATGTGTTATCAAAAGAGAAAGAGAGAGAAAGAAAGAAAGAAAGAAAGAAAGAAAGAAAGAAAGAAAGAAAGAAAGAAAGAAAGAAAGAAAGGGAGGGAGGGAGGGAGGAAGGAAGGAAGGAAGGAAGGAAGGAAGGAAGGAAGAAAGAAAGGAAGAAAGAAAGAGAAAGAGAGAAAGAACTCCTAAAACCAATACAGGCCTACTTTGGAGATATTGGGGGTTTGGTTCTAGACAACTGCAATAAAGTGAATATTGCAATAAAGTGAGTCACACAAATTTTTTGGTTTCCCAGTGCATATAAAAGTTATGTTTATACTATACTATAATCTATTAAGTGTGCAGTAGCATTATGTCTAAAAAAGTACACATTTTAACTAAAAAATACTTTATTGCTAAAAAATGCTAACCATCATCTGTAACTTCAGTGATTCATAATTTTTGCAATAGTAACATCAAAGATCACTGCTCACCATAATAAATATAATAATAATGAAAAATCTGAAATATTGCCAGAATTACCAAAACTCGACAAAGTGAACAAATGCTATTGGGAAAATATCATCAGTAGACTTACTCAACACAAGATTGCCGCAAACGTTCAAGTTGCAAAAAACACAATACCTGCAAAGCCCAATAAAATGAGGTATACCTGTATAATGTTACATATCAATTATATTTCAGTAAAACTGGAAAATAAATACATATTTAAAAGAGTTTGATATTTAAGCAAGCAATAAAAAGGATATACTTATGTGGGAAAATGATTTACAACAATTTATTTTCAATAACAGTGGACTTTCCTAAGGATCAACATATTACAGTTTAACTAGTCTAGGTAAATAAAATGAATTTTATGAAATAAAGCAATTTTATGCTGATATTTTAAGAAATATTAATGTAGAATGTCTTAGGGTGAAAAAAGCTTTTCTGGGCATGATACAAAACTGAATTTTTTTTCCTTAAGAAAACTGACATATGCAGTGAAATAAAAACTTCAAACTTTTGAATAATTAAAAGATTAAAGTTAAAAGACAAATGGCAGCTTCAAAATATTTATAAAATAGAATTTAAAAAGGGTTAATATTAAATATCTAAAAATATTCCTACATAGAAAAAAAAAAGTATGTCAGGTGGTGGAAAGGAGACACAAAACAGAACAGAAAAAATTCTGGAGGGATATACACAGTGAATTCAGAAAAGGTAATATACACACAAGAAGTGCTCAAGCAATTATGTGGATGAGTCTCACAAATATAATTTTTAGTGAAAGAAGGTAGGCACCAAGGATTACATACTGTATGACTCTATTTATATAAGGTACAAATCAGGCAAAATTAGTCTACAAAATTTGAAGTCAGGATAGTGAATACCCTTGGCAATGGGTAGTGATTGGAAGTAGGCATCAGAGGTCTTCTCAGTCGCTGGTAACATTCTCTTTCTTGATCTGTGTTCCATTTACATGCCTGTGTTCAGTTTTTGAAAATTTACTGAACTGTACACTTCTGATCTATACACTTCTCTTTGTATTATATTTCATTAAAAACATTTTAATTAATCAAAATAAGATGGATTAAGTTCACATTCCAGTAAAATGCCAGATAACATCTTGAATTCATATATAAGATACCCTAGCAAAAACCATTATTAGCCTTTAAAAATTTAGTATGAAAATCAATTATTTTGTAAACCTCTGGGTTTCATTTTAAACATCTCCTTGTGGCTGGTTACTTTTAATCCTGCCATTCTTAATATAACAAACAGAAAGGTAAAGAACATCAGTTCAAAATCTTATACATATTGACCTGGATCTTGAGATATTTTAAAACTGTATACCAAATCTGGATTGGTGCATACTAAAGTATATGTGTGTGGTTTATTGTCTGAGTCAAATCTACTTTTAAAATAAGCAGTCACTTACACAGTAAATAATAATTTTATAGTTTTTCTTCATAGAAAAATTTATTCTTTTTATAAGTATAAAAAACTAGAAAAAATACATAAAAATAAAATAAAAATCATGTATCAAGTGATAACTACTATTAAACATTTTTGTCCTTCCAAACTTGTTTCTATGCAACTATAACCTTTTATAAACTGTGTGGAGAAATACTGTGAAAAAATTTGAAATGTGCCAGAGAAATATTGGGTGTCCTGTCAAGCAAGCTCTTCAGGGTTATTTCATTGTATTAAAGTTATTTTACAAGTTTGTAAGTTGTAGAATACTGACAATTAAGGAAATAATATTTGTATATAGAAATGCTAATCATTTGACTTTATATCATAGTATTTAAATATTTAAATTTTACATCATAATATTTACAAGATATCAAGGAGAACAGTAAATATCATTCAAAAATTAACTCCTCTTCTGGGGAAGGGGCTAGTGTGATTTTGGTTGTATGCAGGATAGTTGTATCATGTTAGGCAGAATTATGACCCTTTTATTGTTTTTACTTGGAGGCTTAGTATTTAAGGATGTATCTGGGAGCCAAGTAGAAAATGGGAGATTTGTGATGGTTAACTTTCTATGTAAACTTGATCATGCCAGAGGGTGCCCAGAAATTTGGTTAAAAGTTATTTCTGGGTATGTCTGTGATGGTGTTTCTGTCAGTGCTCCTTGTTCTCAAGCCCTTGGACTCTGAATAAAATCTACACTACTAGCTTTCCTGGGTCTCCAGCTTGCAGACAGCAGGTCATTGTACTTTATATCTATATATCTATACCTATGTCTATATTTATCATATTGATTCTGCTTCTCTGGAGAACTCTGATCCTTCTGATCCACCAGAGATGTTATTGATTATTGCACTGTGGATATGGACCAATTTTTTAATACATTTGTAAATCAATTTCAACATTAATAAGGCCTATATAGATGTATGTATTTTCCAAATTCTCCTCTGAACTAGTTATAACATCTTACTGCTAACTCAAATTAATTGATGTTATATAAAATCTTTGACACATATTCATTTTATATTTGATTAAGAATCATGATTTTGTGTTTTAAAAAAATTCTTCAACATTTGTTTTTTTAACTTAAAATATATTATGAATATATTTTCATGCCATTAAATGTACATTGAAATCTTCTTTTTAATGACTCCATAATATTCCATTGTATAGATATACCATATGACCTTACATATGTCACATGTCATTTCCAATTTTTATTTTAGACAATGAATTAATGGAAAAATAAAGATTGTAGGCACCACATTAGATTGTAAGCTCCATGAGGACAAGGATATTGTTCTGTTTTTTCACTGATTTACTCCAGTGCCTACAAGACTTCTCAGAATATAAGATATATAAGCTGTCATTAAATGTGTTGAATAAATAAATGAGCACACTAAAAATTCAGAAATGTAAATCAAAAACAATTTTTATGTGTCAGATTAGCAATGGCTAAAAACATTCATAACATCCAGTGTTGGCAAGAGTGTAAAAAGAAATGGTCTTATCCATTCTTGGTAAAACTATATCATGACCCCTTTTCTGGAGGGAATATGACAGTATCTATTAAAATGTAAAATGTGAGTGCCTTGGATCAGCATTTACACTTCTGATAATCTATGTTATGGGAGAAAATGTGTAACTATGCATACAGATGCAGAAAATTTATTACAGCATTGCTGGCAAAAATGGGGAATTGGAAGCAACCTCGATGTCAATCAATGGAGTGTTAGTAAAAGAAAAGTTGGTACATCCATGCAGTAGAATTCTATCAACTTTTATAAAAATGGCTATGTATAAAGATGTTTAAAAGTGCTCACAATATATTAAGTGAAAAAAGAAAATTGTAGAACTATATGTATCATGCTATAAGATGCCATTTAAAAAATGCTTCCTGTATATAGATAGAAAAGAAAATCTTGAAGAACATATACCAACTCTTCAATGTGATTCTTTCTGAAGGGTGGGATAAGGAAGGGTCATGAGAGGTTTTTCATTTTTTGCACTGTACTCTTCCATATTTTTTTAACTTTTCTTTTGCAATAAGCATTTGTTGCTCCTATAATTAAAAAATAAAGGGTGCAAATAAATTCTTATGAGACTTTGGTTAAATTAAAGAGGAGAATGCTAGGTACATAATTCAGTTAACACAAGAGGGATTTTTTTTTAATATTTTAAGTCACCATGATTTTCAATAGATTTTTGTGTTTCTTATTCAGTAGAGAGTCATTCATATTGTCCAACTCAAGTGTTGAATGCTAAGCCAGACAGAGTGTAAATTATTTTGTCTACTCAAGATTTGGAAAATATAAAACAGTATTTTGAATATAAATGACTTAGGATGAGTGCTTTTCTTCTCAGCACTTCAACTGGCTAAGATAGTTTTATCTTTGATCAATAGAAAAACTGGAAAAATCAAACATATCTCTATTCAATATTGCTTAATTTTCTCAGGAGAAAGATATTTCTCATTTGATTATCAGTTCACATTAAATATAAAGCTAATAACGACTATATCACAGATATTAGAGTGATGTTATTATTTTACATAGTGATTTATTAGCCAATGTATGTCATTGTGTATATATGCACACACATTTGCTCAGATAAATGTAAAGCTTTATTTCGAAATAAAGAATTTTTGTAGACGTGTTTAATGATAAATAAAAAAATTGAGACAAAATATAAATAACCACAAAATTAGCATGGAACCTTATAAAATAATAAGAAAAATAAATTCACCTATTTAATAAAGAATCATGTCTAAAATGCATTTGGTTTAATTTAGATACTGCCACTTACCAACAGCTTAAAATACCATGCAACTGCTTTGAACTTTCCATCTCCTTTTCTTCCTAAACAGAACATCCTTAGACCTCCTCAGCTCCTCCATTTATATTATTATTATATAATAGTGTAAGATACTTTCATATAGGAGTCATTACTTATCCAACTACAAATCCCTCTACTAAGACGAGTACAGTGTATTGTATGTATCAAGTATTCAACTAATTTTTATCAAATTGAAATAAAGTAAAAATTAGTGGTAAAGACAAAATTAGTTGGTAGATTTGTTTACCTATTCTTTTTGCTCTGCTTACAACTTTTTTAGGTTATATTTACTTAGCCATATAAAACAGATTAAAGCATATTTTAAAAGTAAAGTATTTAAATTAAGAGACTCTACTCTGTCGCCTGCTTGAGTTCAAATCCTAGCTCTGCCATTTACTAGCTGTGTGGCCTTGGGCAAGTTACTCAACCTCTTAAGGCTTCAATTTTCTTATTTGTACAAAGGGAATAATAGTAATGGAACCCACATGATAAAGTAATTATGAGGACTGCATGTTACATGAGTTAATATATGTAAATTGTTTCTAACAGTGTCTGATGTATAAGTTTTATAGTATTTGTTTTTATTATATGTTAAAAAAGAATCATTCATATATGAACTGTGGGTAAGTAGGAACAGCAGACAGATTAATCAAGATCCAATTCAAAGAATAAGTCAAGAAGGTGAAAGACGAAGAAAAACAGAATCTATTAGAAATGATCCAAACCTCTTCAGAATTCAGGTAAACCGATATTAATAAAGAAATGCCCACACTGAGTTTTGCAACTCACATGTGATACTAGCAAAAAATTAATTGTGGAATTAAATGACTAATGCTACATAGATATTAGGAACAGCATCTATATTCTAGAATTTAACTAGCAGTAACTAATTAGTATTTGCTAAAGCCACATGAGCCAGCCAGTTATTGAATATTAAAGTCCCTGTGTCAGAGATGGGGAAACTGAGAAATAAATCAATTTTTGCCAATATGATTTTATAGCCACATTGCAGAACTGGTTAAATAGTTGAAATCTATTTTTAAATCCTCATAAAATTTTATTAAGGCAGAATATCAAGATTACGATCTTCTTTCACAATAAGAGTAATTGAAAAATAAGTGTTCCAGTTAGATGCAGGGAAAATTCCTTGTCTCTAAATGGGTCACATCTAATGAAAAAAATGACCAAACTGACATTTTAAACATATATATTAAAGTAAGGGATATACATGTATATATGCAATAATATATACATATATATTAAAAGTCCTAAGGGCCTTTTATTGCATGCATAATATATTCCAAATTCCTTAGAATGGTATTCAAGAAACTTCTAAACTGAAATCAACAAAAACCTTTCTACATCCTGTTGACCTGAAACAAATAGACTGACAGATTATTCTCCAGCAAAGATGGGTTTAATCAGAATAAGCAGAGAACTGCAATTCACAGTCTGCAGCCATGGCAAGTCACATGCAAGTCTCCACAGAGCAAGGGAAGTAAAACATTTTTAAAGAGAGTAAAAGGAAGTTGAGAGGGCTATAGTAAACACAGTCCATGGCTTTTCATAGGCTAAGTCCTTGCCAGGAAAGAAATGGAGTTTTCTTCTGCCTGTTGCACTCTGCTATCCACACGAGGCACAAGAGATACCCATTCTGGTTTCCCAACTCTATTTAAATGAGGCTTCTGTTTATTATTATTTTTTTACATTTCCCCCTTTTGCTCAGTATCTTTCTTTGAAAACATTTCTGATTGTAAGTCAGATTTTCTGGTTTTAGTGTCCTTTTGTCCCTCAATGTCAGGAAGAGTTTTCTTGGGTGTAATGTCTCACGTTGGAGGGAAGGTACAGATTGGAAACCTGTTAATTTCTAATTCAAGTCACAAGTAGGGGAAGGAGGGAGTACTGTCAGGCACTTTTTTATCTAAAATCAATATGTTATCAAGATCATAGACATTGGATATCATCTAAATTTTTATGCCATCATCAAAGGTTTGGGGACAGATTTCCAACAGGCCTAGTTCAAATACCTTGGCAAAGCTACCTCATCAGATTTTGCCTACTTCATTTCTGGGAAGATGTTATTTTCAGGTCAACAGATGAAGTGCAGGTCCAGCCAGGGTTCGGAGTTTTCTTTAGGTGTGTCACATGAACTCAAGGGTCTATTGCTTGGAGTTTCATAGTACAAGGGTTTGTTAGCAGTACATGATAAGGACCTTTTCAGTGAGGTTGAAGAATCCTTCTAGAGGTGTCTTTTCCAATAGACAAAATCTCCAGGTTGCAAGGTATAATGTTCAAGGTTTTTGTCTCCCAAAGGCACATTGTGAAATGATTGCTCTACTGAAACATGATTATTTTTAATAGAAGAAATTAGTCCTTTACAATATTGAAGTCTATCTCCTTTTAACAGCTTACAGTTAAAAGAAGCTGGAGCCAAATGCATTTGGAGTCCTGTGACTATCTCAAAGGATGAGAGTTTATGAGTTTCAAAGTGAGTAGATCTGAGTTTTAGAAAGATCAATGGCTATGCTTTTGTTTAAAGTATCTGCAAGGCCTCTGCAAATTTTGGCAATTGAGTCTTAATAATGTCATTAGTGTATTTGACTAAACCAGAAGATTAAGGCTGTTAATCACAGGGAAAGTGCTGTAAAACCAGCCAAACAGCAGAGACTTGTCAAAGAACCTGAACAGTAAAATGGGTGTCTTGATCACTATGACGTTTAAGAGGATTTCCCTAAGTAGGGATAATCTCTTCCAAAAGGACTTTAGCCACAGAAAAGGCAGGAGCTTGTCTGCAAGGGAAGGCTTCAGTTCAGTGTGAAAATACACAGACTATGATTAAAACATATTTACACCCATGAGATGGAGGAGGTTGTATGAAATCCATTTGCCAGACCTCAAATTGTCCAGTTTAAAAATATCTGGGAGCAGTACAAACAGCCTTCTCTGGGTTGTACTTCAAACAAATGGGACAAGAAAGGTAAACACTTTGCGGCCTTAATAATGTTTCCCCACCAATATTAATTCATGAATGCTATCATTTTCTTAGTAGACCAATGGTTTAAGGCATGTACAGTGGTGAGGAATGGGAATTTAGGGTTTCCATAGGACTCGGTTGTTATTTGGTCTAAACCAGAGCTTTCTCTTTTTATCACACTGACAATGGTTAAATTTCCAATCTTGTTTTTCCTTTTCTGAGGCTAATTGTTTGGTCTCTTTAGCCAGTTTTTCTAAGTTATTATTTGGATAAATATCCCTTCGGACCATGGTGGAGGTTTGTCTGCTGTTGGTTTTCAAGGGCAGAATTCCTTAGTTTCCAGAAAGTCAAGTTTAAAATGTCCTGGAATCTTAATAATAACTAAACATCAAGTAAAAGTATTGCATCCAATAATTCCTGAGCATAGGGGCCATTTTTAATTTTGTTTCCACTGGAAGTAAGAAAGCCACATTGCTCCCACAACATTCCAAAATCATGAGCTGTTCCAACCGCATATCTTCTATCAATATAAATGTAGGAAGTTTTGTCCTTGGCTAAAGTACAAGCTTGTGCAAGTGAGTATAATTCAGCCTGTTAGGCTGAAGTAGTTATAGGTAAATATGCTACCTCACCAACATAAAAAGGAGTTGTAATAGCATAGCCAACACAATATTTACCATTGCCACCTTTTAAATAAGAACCATCAGTGAACCATGAGAAGTCACTCTTACCCAAAAGAGTTTCCTGCAGGTCATCTTGAGGAGACAGGAGGTGGTCCATCACCATTAAGCAAGTCTGAGGGACTTTGTCAGTGACAGAGGGGGGAAGAGTAGCCAGGTTAAGGCAATTATAATATAAAAGAGTTATGTGAGGTGCTACTAACAAACAAAAGGTCTTCATAGGCGGTAAGGTAGCTGGCTGAGAAATATTGAGTATTACTGTGTGTGTAAGTACAGATGTATGTATTTTATATATAATGAATATATATTAAGAAATAATTGAAACAATGACATGTTGGGGTTTCTAAGGTAAAAATGTATAATATCTTTAAATTGTTATTTCTGATAAATATAAATGTGAATAATTTCTCAGTGAATGTTCATCTGATGGAATATCTTAATATAATTACCAAAAAACATTTTTTTGTTATTCTGAAACTGGAATATATTTCTGTGTTTAGGAAAATACAGCTGGAGCAATTATAACTGACTCTCCATTATTCCATTTGTGTGTTATATTGCATTTACATCTGAAGGTCTAATTGCTTTGAATTTGCTGTAGGATTTCAATGGATATGTTTAATAAGAACAGCTTGGTTATGATGGGTTTAATAAGAACAGCTTGGTTATGATGGGCTTAAATTTTGGTCAGAAGCATAGGCATTAGGATATGTGGCTCATTCATTTATTTATAAATTAAGGTCCCACCCCCTTCACCCTCCCTTTTATTTCTAAGAAGAGCATTAGGGGGAAAAGATCAAAACCCACAGAACTTTTGCAACATGCTAAATTAGTGTATAAGACCAAAGAACAAAGCGATTCTGTTTCCTAGGCTGATGTGGCATTAAGTATCATAAATGTGGCTGAAGCATGCTGGAAGAAAACATTTCTAACAAGCTGTATACACTCTCCTTTTCTTTCTTTCCACCCTTCTCTCATTTCTATGGCTTAATTTCTTTCTACCCATTCACCGAGAGACTTTTTCACTTGTCTGCTTATAAAAATCTGTCCATGTTTTTTAACAGAAATGTTAATTGATGGTTCTATTGTCTATTTCTTTTATTTTACTAATCATCAAAAATGCACATAAATTTGCCTAACTTAATACTTAATTAAATATTTAAATAAAATTAAATTAATTAATATTCAGTTCTCCTTTAGAGATCCTTTGCCTGTAGTTTTAGTGTGTTTACAGGCAATATTAACTATCAGGAAATTTACAGTCTCTTCAAAAATGTAACTGATATTTTAGAAAGCTATTCATATAAGCAGAAAAGACATTTACTGTATCTTAATGGCTGGCTTAATTTTATGTCTTGTAAGGTACTTACATGTGGACTTGATTGGTTGTATTAATTTTATGCCATTTAATTATACCCAACTTTAAGTTATAACATAACACACTTCTTGTGTGCAATTATTTGTGTATGTTTTAAGGCAAATAGGAACTTTTTTCTGTCATTCCCATTACAGATCAGTCAACAGGAATTCTGAAAAAAACAAATGGACCTAACGAGATATATTCAGTAAGTTACAAATATTACAGTCTTCAATATATTATTTTTGTTTCTTTACAAGTTTGGTAAACATTTAACATAAATTTTATACATGGCCTATTTTCTTGTAGTAAATATTATGTTGGGAAAATTGGAAGCGAAAAAATAATGAATCATTTTCCTTAACCTGACACAAATTCTACAATAGTTTGGTGGAAAATATTAGAATAGAATCAGGGTCTGGGTTCTGGTCTTGGTTCTGCTAACTCTTAAATATGTAACCTGGGATAGTCACTTTTCTTCTTCTCTCATTTTCACAATCTAGGACAGAAATTGACAGTAATAAGTCAACTCTGTACAAAAAATTTTGAAATGAGTCTATTTGGGGGTAAAACACCCCACATATCAGCTACACAAATAGCTTGATCTATGTATTTTAGTGTTCTGTGGGGAAGATAGATATGGCCTGGGAATTCTCTCACATACTCACTGAGTACAAGCCAAAGCAAATCTAGCACAGAAGTAAAAAATTTAACAGAAAATGAGGAGGCAAAAAGCAATACTTAGAACAATTGAAGAAGAAGTAGATCAAAATTATCTATTGTGGTAAAAAGATGTTCTTTTCTGATATAGCAAGTGGAGCTGTTATGTGGAAGTTACCCTTCAGAAGGAAACATCAGAGTGATGTTTACCGTAGTTTGTGGAGGATTTAAATCTGTAGGAGTAATGCAAGCTCTATGAGAGCTGAAATTTTAGTGTGTTTGTACACTGATGTATACCAAACACACATAATAAAGCCTGCAATACAAGTAGGTACTCAAAAAATACTTGCTTAATGACTAAGACTTATCACTCTTATATGAGTATTGTATTGTAGAAGTAAATAAATACAAGGGAATTAAGAAACAAAATAAGTATCAAAACTACTGCTGAATGGATCATCAGCCTGGAAACTTAGGGCACCTGTCCAAAAAGGTTAGTGGGAACAAGAAAGCTAGACTAGTTATCTCAAATTTTTATTCAATTATAAAAATATAAATTACTTTTTAATTCTCCAGAAAGAGATTTCTCCTGTTTTCTCTCTTTCTCCTATGACTTGTCCCTGTTTCATTTATTTACCATTATATTGTCATTTATGCATTTTGATCTAAACTCACCTTGTAAAATTGCATTTTTCTCTCTTTCACAAATACTTAATTTTAAACCAGACTTAGTATTATGGAAAAATTGAATGGAGAGCACAAAATGTTCCCATATATCCACCCCTCCTCCCCCATAGTTTCCCCTTTATATACGTTTTGCTTTAGGATGTAACATTGTTACAATTTATGAAGAAAAATCAATACATTACTAGTACTAAAGTCCAAAGTTTATATTAAGATTCACTCTCTGTGGTATAGAGTTCTATGGGCCTTAACAAATGCATAGTGTCATATGTCAACCATTACAATATCTGTGTGTGTGTGTCTCACATCATTTTTGTCCACATATCCATAGAATGACACAGGTTGCATCCATGTCTTGGCTATTGTGAATAATGCTGCAAAGAACATAAGAGTACAGATATCTCTGCAAAATCATGTTTGACTGTATATCCCACTCTCTTCTGGCCAATAATGTTCTTGTTGAGAATGCCACTCACAGTCTTATGAGGGTTCCTTTGTAATTTACAAGCTTCTTTTCTCTTGCTTTTTTACACATTTATTTTTATTTTAGAAAGTTTTATTATAATATATCTTGGAGAGGATCTCTTTCTTATTTATTTAGTTATTTATTTAAGTATATTTGATGTATGATATTATATAAGTTACAGGTGTACAATATAGTGATTCAGAATTTAAAGGTTATACTCCATTTATAGTTATTATAAAATATTGGCTATATTCCTTGTGTTGTACAGTATAATCTTGTAGCATATTTTATACATAATAGTTTGTAGCTCTTAATCCCCTATCCCTTTATTGCCCCACCCCACTTGCATCTCCGCCCTGGTAACCACTGGTTTGTTCTCTGTATCTGTTAATCTGCTTCTTTTTTGTTATATTCACTAGTTGTATTTTTTACATTCCACATATAAGTGATATCATACAGTATTCTTTCTCTATTTGACTTATTTCATTTCACATAATACCCTCCCAAGTCCATCCATGATTTTGCAAATGGCAAAATTTCATTTTTTGTTTTTTGGCTGAATAACATTCCATTGTATGTATATACCACATCTTCTTTATCCATTTATCTCTTGATGGACACTTCGATACTTAGGTTGCTTCCATACCTTGGTAATGTCATCTGTAAATAATGCTGCTATGTACATTGGGGTGCATGTAGTTTTTCAAATTACTGTTTTTTTTTTCTTCTTCTGATATATACCCAAGAGTGGAATTGCTGGGTCATATGGTAGTTCCATTTTTAGTTTTTGAGAAAGTGCCATACTATTTTCCACAGTGGCTGCACCAATTTACATTCCTACCACCAGTGTGCAAGGGTTCGTTTTTCTCCACATATTCTCCAACATTTGTTATTTAAGTTTGTTTTGCTGATAGCCATTCTGACAGGTGTGAGGTGATTTTGCAGTTTTGATTAGCAGTTCCCTGATTATTATCAATGGTGAACATCTTTTCATGTGCCTGTTGGCCATCGCCATGTCCTCTTTACAGAAATGTTTATTCAGGTCTTCTGTCCATTTTTTAATTTGGCTGTTTATTTTTATGATTTTGAGTTGTATGAGCTGTTTATATATATTGGATATTAACCCCTTATTGGTCATATCATTTGCAAACATTTCCCCCATTCAGTAGGTTGCCTTTTCTTTTTTGCTATGGTTTCCTTTGCTGTGCGAAAGCTTTTAATTTTAATTAGGTCCCATTTGTTTATTTTGCTTTTGTATCCTTTGCTTTAGGAGACAGATACAAAAAATATTGCAAACATTTATGTCAAAGAGTGTTCTGCCTATGTTTACTTCTAAGAATTTTATGGTTTCTGGTCTTACATTTAGGTCTTTAATCCATTTTGAGTTTATTTTTGTATACGGTGTTAGAGAATGTCCTAATCACATTCTTTTATATATAGCTGTCCAGTTTTCTCAGCACTACTTATTGAAGAGACTGTCTTTTCTGCTTTGTATATTCTTGCCTCCTTTGTCATAGATTAATTAACCATAAATACTTGATGTTCCATTGATCTATGTGTCGGTTTCTGTGCCAGTACCATACTGTTCTGATCACTGTAGCTTTGCAGTATAGTCTGAAGTCAGGGAGCATAATTCCTTCAGCTCACTTGTCTTTTTCCAGATTGTTTTGGCTATTTGGGGTCTTTTTTGTTTTTATACAAATTTTAAAATTATTTATTCTAGTTTTCTGGAAAATGCCATTGGTATTTTGAGAGCAATTGCATTGAATCTGTAGATTGCCTTGGGTAATCATCTTAACAATATTGATTCTTCCAATCCATGAACATTTTTATATCTTTCCATCTGTTTGTATTGTCTTCAATTTCTTTTATCAGTGTCTTATAATTTTCCAAGTACAGGTCTTTTACCTCCTTAAGTAGGTTTATTCCTAGGTATTTTATGTTTTTTGATACAGTGGTAAATGGGATTGTTTCCTTAAATCCTCTTTCTGATAGATTTTTGTTATAGAAATGCAACAGATTTCTGTATATTGATTTTGTATCCAGAAACCTTACCAAATTCATTAATGAGCTCTAGTCGTTTTCTGGTGGAGTCCTTAAGATTTTCTATGTATAATATCATGTCATCTGCAAACAGTGGCAGTTTTTCTTCTTCCTTTCAATTTTGATTCCTTTTGTTTCTATTTCTTCTCTGATTGCTGTGGCTAGGACTTCCAAAACTATGTTGAATAAAAGTGGGGAGAATGGGCATCCTTGTCTTGTTCCTGATCTTAGAGGAAATACTTTCAGCGTTTCACAGTGAGTAGGATGTTAGCTGTTGATTTGTCATATATTGCCTTTATTATGTCAAGGTAGGTTCCCTCTGTTAACTTTGTGTAGAATTTCTATAAAAAATGTATGTTGAATTTTGTCAAAAGCTTTTTCTGCATCTATTGAGATGATCATATGCTTTTTATTTTTCAATTTGTTAATGTGGTGTATCACATTGATTGATTTGCAAATAATGAAAAATTCTTGCATCCCTAGAATAAATCCCACTTGATCATGGTGTATGATCCTTTTAATGTATAATTAGATTATGTTTGCTAATATTTTGTTGAGGTTTTTTTGCATCTATATTCATTGGTGATATTGACCTGTAATTTTCTTTGTTAGCATTATCTTTGACTGGTTTTGGTATCAGGGTGATGCTGGCCACATACAATGAGTACGAGACTGTTCCTTCCTCTGCAATTTTTTGGAATAGTTTGAAATGGATAAGTGTTAACTCTTCTCTAAATGTTTGGTAGAATTCACCTGTTAAGCCAACTGGTTCTGGACTTTTATTTGTTGGGAATTTTTAAATTACTGATTCAATTTCAAAACTGGTAATTGGTCTGTTCAAATTTTCTGTTTCTTCCTTGATGAGCCTTTCGAGATTGTGCATTTCTAAGGATTTTCCCATTTCTTTTAGGTTGCCCATTTTATTGGCATATAGTTGTTTGTAATAGTCTCTTATGATCTTTTGTATTTCTGTGGTGTCAGTTTTAACTTCTCCTTTTTCATTTCTGATTTTATTGATTTGGACCCACTCCCTTTTATTCCTGAGTCTGGCTAAAGGTTTATCAATTTACTTAATCTTTTCAAAGAATTGGCTTTTAGTTTCATTAACCTTGTCTATTGTTTTTTTAGACTCTATTTCATTTATTTCTGCTCTGATCTTTATGAGTTTTTTCCTTCTACTAACTTTTGGGTTTTGTTTGCTCTTCTTTCTCTAGTTCCTTTATGTGTAAGTTTAGGTTGTTTGAGATTTTTCTTATTTCCTGAGGTATGCTATTATCCCTCTAAACTTCCCTCTTAGAACTGCTTTTGCTGCATCCCACAGATTTTAGATCCTCATGTTTTCCTTTTCATTTGTCTCTAGGTATTTTTTTGATTTCCTCTTTGGTTTCTTCAGTGATCTATTGGTTGGTTTGTAGCATGTTCTTTAGCCTCCACATGTTGGTGTTTTTTACATTTTTTTCTTGTTGTTGATTTCTAGTCTCATAATGTTGTGGTCAGAAATGATGCTTGATATGATTTCAGTTTTCTTAAATTTACTGAGGCTTGTTTTCTGGCCTAGCATGAGACCTATCCTGGAGAATGTTCCATGTGTACTTGAAATGAAAGTGTATTCTGCTACTTTTAGATGGAATGCTCTCTCTATATATCAATTAAGTCCATGTGGTTTAAAATATCATTTAAGGCCAGTGTTTTCTTATTGATTTCCTGTCTGGATGATCTGTCCGTTGATGTATGTAGGGTGTTAAAGTCCCCTACTATTATTGTGTTACTGTTGATTTCTACCTGTAAGTCTGTTAATATTTGCTTTATTTATTTAGGTGCTCCTATGTTGGGTGCATATATAATTACAATTGTTATATATTTTTCTTGGATTGATCCCTTGATCATCATGTAGTGTCCTTCTTTGTCTCTTGTAACAGCCTTTATTTCAAAATCTCTTTTGTCTGATATGAGTATTGCTACCCCATCTTTCTTTTGATTTCCATTTGCATGGAATACCTTTTTACATCCTCTCACTTTCTATCTGTGTGTGTTTAGATCTGAAGTGTCTCTTGTAGGCAGCATACATATGGCTCTTGTTTTTGTATCCATTCAGACACTCTATGTCTTTAGATTGGAGCACTTAGTCTGTTTGCATTTAAGGTAATTATTGATTTGTATGTTCTTATTTCTGTTTTCTTATTTGTTTTGTAATTGTTTTTGTGGATCATTTTTTCCCCTTTCTTCTTTTGTTCTTTTCTCTTGTGATTTTATGACTGTCTTTAGTGTTATGTTTGGATTCCTTTTCCTTTTTTATGTATATATTATAGATTTTTGGTTTGGGGTTACCATGAGGTTCTATACGGCAATATATATCCTGAATATTTTAAGTTGCTGGTCTCTTAATTTTAAATGCATTTTAACAGCCCTGAATTTGTACTCTCCTCCACTCACAATTACCATTTTTGATATATTTTACATCTAGTTGTTTTGTGTATCCCTTAACTGCTTATTGTGGAAAAAGATGATTTTACTACTTTTGTCATTTAACCTTCCTGCTAGATTTGTGTGTGGAAGATTTCATACCTTTCTGTATGTTTGCCTTTGCCTTTGTGCTTTTTCATTTCATAATTTTCATATTTCTAGTTGTGGTTTTTCTTTTTTGTTTTGAGAAATTCTTTTAACATTTCTTGCAAAGCTGATTTGGTGGTGCAGAACTCTTTTAGCTTTTGCTTGTTTGTAAAGCTTTGGATTGCTCCATCAAAGCTGAACAAGAGCCTTGCTGGGCAGATTATTCTTGGTTGTAGGTGTTTCCCTTTCATCACTTTAAAGGTATCATGCTACTGCCTTCTGGCCTGCAGAGTTTCTGCTGAAAAATCAGCTGATAGCCTTATGGGAGTTCCCTTGTATATTTTTTGTTGTTTTTCCCTTGTTGCTTTTAATATTCTCTCTTTCTCTTTAATTTTTGTCATTTTAATTACAATGTGTTTTAGTGTGTTCCTCTTTGGATTAATCCTGTGTGCTACTCTACACTTCCTGGACATTGATGTCTGTTTCCTTTTCCCAGGTTAGGGAAATTTTCAGCTATTATGTCTTCAAATATGTTCTCTGCCCCTTTCTCTCTGTCTTCTCCTTCTGGGACCCTTAAAATGCAAATATTCATGTGCTTGATATTGTCCCAGATCTCCCTTAAACTGTCCTCATTTCTTTTCATTCTTTTTTTCTTTTTTTCTGTTCAGCATTAGTGATTTCCACTCCTGTGTATTCTAGCTCACTGATCCATTCCTCCGTATCCTTTAGTATACTGTTGCTTCCTTCTAGTGTATTTTTCATTTCAGTTTTTTATTCTTCATCTCTGTGTGGTTGTTCTTTATATTTTCAAACTTTGTTTAAAACTTCTAACTTCTTGCTCTGTGCATCCATTCTTCTCCTGACATCTTTGATCATCTTTATGATCATACCCTGAACTCCTTCTTGGGTAATTGCCTATCTCCATTTCACTTAGTTCTTCTTCTGGGGTCTTAATCTTGTTCCTTTGTCTGGAACATGTTCTTCTGTCACCTCATTTTGCCTAAATTGCTGTTTTTATTTTTATGTATGTGGTCAGTTGGTTATGTTTCCTGACCTTAAAGAAGTGGCCTTTGTATGAGATGTTCTATGTATCCCAGCAGCACACTCCCCTCTTGTCACCTGAGCTATATGCTCTAGGGGTTCCCCCTTTGAGGACTGCGTGTGTCACTCTGTTGTGGCAGGATAACTATGTGGGTGGTTTGGTAGGTTTCGTTGGCCCCCAGTCCAATTGGTTGCCAGGCCCTGCCTTGTGCAGAGGGTGCCAGCTGCTGGTTGGCAGAATGGTTCATGAAGTGGCTGACTGTGGAACCCTGTGGGCCTGGGGTTTATGGTAGCTCATTGGTGGGCAGAGTCAGGTCCAGAAGACTCCAGGAATGTTGTCCAGCCACTGGTGAGTGAAGCCAGGTTCTGGGTTTAGTACTGGCCTACTGGCAGGCAGACTGGGTCTTGGAGTCTGATTGCAGGGCCCAGGAATACCAGAGCTGATGTCAATTTGCTGGTGGGGGGTTCAGTTCCTGACACAGTTGGGTCTGGGTCCAGGGTGTCCTGAAGCTTGTGTTGGCCTGTTAGTAGGCAGTGCCAGGGCCCAGCTAGTATCAGGGCAGGGTCTGACCTTCTGTGGGCAGGCTGGCTCCAGAGACTGCAGGATTGTTGTTTCCTTGTGTCTGGTGTCTTCCCCTTGGTGGGAGAGGCTGGTCTAAAGCCTAGAGCAGGCTTCCTGGAGGGCAGAGTGGGGGCACAGGTGATCCTGGGGCTGGTTCCTGCCCACTGGTGGGTGTAGCTGAGTCCTGCACTCTCTGGTGGGAGGGATTGTAGCTAGGGGTGTGTCTAGAGGTGGCTGTGGGCTCAGGATGTCTTTAGGCAGCCTGTCTGCTGATGGCTGGAACTGTGTCCCCACCCATTTAGTTGCTTGGCCTGAGGCATCCCAGCACTAACATCTACATGTTGTCTGGTGGGGTCAGGTCTTTGTGTTAATGAGCTAGAGGGAGGATCCCTCAATGGTGCCTGCCAGCACCAGCATTCATGTGGTAGAAGGAGTGCCCAAGAATGGCTGTTGCCAGTGTCTATGTTCACAGGGTAAGCTGCAGCTGCCCCCTGCCTCTCTGGGAGACTCACCAAGACCAGCAGGTAGGTCTGGCCTAGACTCCTATCTAGTTAAAGCTTTTGCCCTGGGTTCCACTGTGTGTGAGATTTTGTGTGAGCCCTTTATCCTGTCCTGTGGGACTCCCAAATTTAAGCCCCAGTGACCTTCAAAGCCAAATGCTCTGGGGGCTCTTCTTCCCAGGAAAAGACTCCCAGGCAGGGGAGCCCCATGTGGGACTCAGAGCTCTCATTGCTGGGGAAGAAACTTTGCAACATAATTATTCTCCAGTTTGTGGGTTGCCCACCTGGGGGTATGGGACTTGACAATATCACAAGTCTGCCCCTCCTACCCATCTCACTGTGGTTCCTTCTTTAAGTCTAGTTGTAGAATATCTTTTCTGGTATGTTCTGGTCATTTTCATTCATTGTTGTTCTGCAAATAGTTGTGATTTCTCTGTGTTCATGAGTGGAGATGAGCTCGGGGTGTTTCTACTCTACATCTTTGCCCAACTCCCAAAGATCTCTTTAAATTGAATTTTTTGGTGACCTATGAGCTTCATAAACTAAGAAATCCATATCTCTCCCCAGATTTGGGGAGTTCTCAACCATTACTCCTTTAAATTTGTTCTCTGCCTACCTCTCTCTCTTCTTCTTCTGGGATTTCAATAATTTGCAGATTTTTTCTTTTGATGGTATCACATAAGTTTTCTTCACTCTTTTGTATTCTTTTTATTTGTTTTCTTCTGATTTGATAATTTCAAATTTCCTCTCTTCTAATTTTCAGAGTATCTTTTCTGTTGATTCAGTCTGCAGTTGATTCATTCTACTGCGTTTTTTACTTTATTCATTATATTTTTCACCTCTAGAGTTTCTGTTTAATTTTTTATTATTTCTGTCTCTTTGTTAAACTTCTTATTGGTTCATATATTGTTTTCCTGATTACATTGAGTTGTCTTTATGTGTTTTCTTATAGCTTCTTAATCTTCCTTAAAAGAGCTATTTTGAATTATTCATCAGGTAAATCACAGATCTCCATGTTTTGGGGGTTGGTTGCTGGAACAATATTGTGACCCTTTGGTGGTGCTATGTTTCCTTGATTTTTCAAGCTCCTTGCATTGCTGTCTTCACATTTGAAATAACAGTCACCTCCTCCAATATTCACTAACTGACTTTTGTAGAGAAACACCTTCTGTTAACCCTTCTAGGGATCCTGAAGCTTTCACAGACTTTCTGTGGATATGCTTGCTCCATGCTTCTTGCTCCCTCTTGTGGCAGAATTCTTAAGCTTGTGTGCCTTTTGGTCCTCCATGCACCAGGTGAGGTGCTGACATCCTTCTATTTGCTTTCCCAAGGGCAGAGCTAAAGCTCAAGTTGTGGTTTCTCCTTGACCCACAGATTCAGGCCACTTTTCTGCATGAGCTCATTATCTGTCTGCCAAAGCTGGCTCTTGCCACCATCAGGAATGCACACAGGGAGCCAGCCACATGATGGGGTGTGTTTGAGTAAGGTGTGCATATTACTGTGGGTGTCCTTGTGCCAGTTGGGGAGATCTCTTTATGAGGTATCCCCATTGGCTCATGTGTGGGCTTCTTGATGGGATCCACAATGCTGTTTGCAGGATCTGCATCCTTTTAATACCCTTCAAGAATCCAATCTGCCACTATACCAGCCTCTTCTCACCCCCTAGTCATGAAGCTCATGACTCAGTACTCTGGATTGGGTTTGAGAGAAATGGGCCTCTTTGGCAGTGTCCCACATAGCTAGGGAAGGTGGACACTCACTCACGTGCTCTCATTTTCCCCCACGAGGGAAATCATGGCCCAAGAAAGTATCTCTTGACACTGAATTGTGATGTCTTGGGGGAGAGGTGACACTGGTAAAGTCAAACCGTTTCTCTTGCCCTCTGCAATGCATCCAAACACATGCACACACACATGCGCATACACGCACACACACACTCACATATGCAGGTATATATATATGTATATGTATGTGTATATATTACATATCTATCTATCTATCTATATATCTATCTATATACACACACACATACATTCTGTTGTTGTCATTGTTGTTGTTATTCCAACAATGTGCTGGAAATTTTCTGCTGGAAACCTGGACTTCCACAATGGTTCTCTCATCCATAGGTGATTGTCTAAGACAAGTGCTATCTAGGGGCTCCCAGAGCATGGCCAAGAGGTGCTAGAGCTGGTTCTTGGGCCACTGCAAGGTGCCCAGGCAGGATAAGACCTGTATGCCTATTACCTGATGCATGGGTGGCTGAGATTCCTCCTGGGTACCTTAGCATATTGTGCTGGATCCCACAACTCCATAAAGGAACTTTTGTCAATGGATGGATGTCAAATTGTTGCTGTTGAGGTGTGATACAATGAAGGACTTCTTATTCAGTCATTTGGCTGACATTGCTAGCTCATTCTTTTTATCACTGAATAATATTCTTCAAATTGCTGAACAATATTCTATTATATGGATGTACCGCAGTTTGCTTTTCCATTCACCTATTGAAGGGCAACTTAATTGCTTCTAAATTTTGGTAATTATGAATAATTCTGCTCACTTCATTTTTTATAGATGCATAGAAAAAAGAGAAATTGAGTAGGTTTGCTCTGACAAAGGCAAAATCTGGCAGAAGCAGAGAATAAATAAAGCCAATTACGCATCACTTTTAACCTTTGGCATTATACTCTTATGAAAATTTACCAATGGTTAACTTCACTGGATAAGAATATTTCATATAAGGTAAGCAGAAAAAATTAATAAGTGATCCACTTTACTATCACAGTGCCTTACAAGGGCAGGGTAAGACAATTTGTGAATTGGTAACTTGGGCTATTTCCAAGGATGCACTAGTCATTAAAGCCATGTTACTCTTAGTGAAATTGATAAATTAAAATAAATAACACTTATGAATTACAATATATTCTTACTTTTATTAAGCAAGTCAGTAAGGGACAGATGCTAACTAAGCTTCTGATAGTGATGCTGTTTGAATATAAAATACATATGTATAATAACCCACATAATCAAAATTAGGAGTCAAAAGAAAACTGGTATAGCAAATACTTCAGGGTCAATATCTTCTACAATTTCAAGTTTAGATAGGAAATTAGAACTTGAACCTCTATAAATAGTAAACAGACACATTGGCTTGGCATAGGTTACTCAATAGATTTGATGAAAAAAAAAAGAAACTCATGAGCACACATAAGCATTATAATTACATTAAAATGTATTCTGATATTACATAATATTGATAAAAACAAAGCACAGCACAAAACCTCAGCTACAATGCACCGTATAAAAATTCACAGCAGTATACACCTAAAAATGAAATGGAAGATAAAAAACAAAAATTTTAAATTCAACTTGATTTCTTGGTACTTTATTGTTTATATCTTTACCACCACCACCCTGAGCAAAGCTACCAATCATATTTTACCTAGACGACAATATATTTTCCCCTATCCCATTCACTTTTTTTTCTTTTTTTTTTTCCATTCACTTTTATACTGCTTTTTCCTGAAAGCAACCAGAGTAATCTGCTAGACATTTGTGAGAATTTCCTGTGGTAGAGTTTATATGAAAGGCATCAACAACAAACTTCTAAAAGGTAAAGTGTAATAAGAGTCACCACATATTGATTTATTTTATGAAAAATGCTCTGTATTTTACTTTGTTGTAAGCGGACACCCCTATACCACACACAGCTTCCAGAATGATGTTTTCAAAATGCAAATATAATCACCTCATTTCCCAACTTAATTTATGTCTCCATTCCAGATCTCTCTACTAAGACCCAGATCTATATGGCCAATTGCCTATGGGAGAAAATGAGCATACTAAGACTGATAAACTCAGCTTGTCATCAGCAAGATTCACCATCTCCTCTCTCCTTTTCCCCATGCCCCACCTAAGCTGCTCCTGGTCCTAGGTCCTATATCTCCGTTAAAGCCTTCAACCATCCAGTTGCCCAAAGCACAAAATTTAAGAAGCATCTCTGACTTCTTTCTGTCCTCTCCCTTCACATCCAGCCAGCCATAAAGTCTTGGTGATTTTGCTTCTAAAACATCCTTCATATACTTCCATTTAACTCTCTCTTTACAATCCACCATCAAGTCTTGACAATTGTGAAAAGCTCTTAACTGATTTCCTTATTATGAGTCCTATTTTGAACTAATCCATTATCAATAAGAAAGTCAGATTAATCTCTCTAAAATACAAATCTGATCATTTTTTTTCCCTCTGTTTAAAACCTTTCAGTAACTTCCACCTTCTTTAAAAAAGAGAGCCTATCAAAGTGGTGAATGGTGTAGGCTGAACATCCCAACTCTTCCACTTATTATTTGTGGGATATTGGGCAGGTTACTTAAATATTTGTCCTCAGTTTTCTCATCTGTAATATGGAACACTAATAATAGTATCTTCTGCCAAGGTTGTTATGCGAATTCAATGAGATGATAAAGAAAAGCCTTTAGAACAGTGATTGGAACAGATGTGCTCTATTAGCCCAAGTTAGCTAATTGTTTAGGAAAAAATCCAAAATACATATGATGTTTCAGTGCCCTGTATAAACTGGAAAGAACACATCTGACATCTCTCCATTGTGACACAATCATGGCCCTTAAGAATATTTCATGTCCTAATCCCAGGGACGATGAATATGGTAAGATATCATACCCGTGAATGTTACTTTATATGGCAAAGGGAACTTGGCAGATATAATTAAAGTTATGAATCAGTTGATCTTATGATAGAGATATTATTCTGGATTATCCCATGGGAGCAATGTCATCACATGAGCCCTGAAAAGCAGAGAAAAAAAAAGGGGAAGTAAGAGAAATGCTGCAGAAGGGGAAGTCAAAGAGATCTGAAACAGAAAGTTTCAATGATTCTTCGTTGCTCACTTTGAAGAAGGAAGGAGTTATGAGCCAAGGAATGTGGGTTGCCTCTGGAAGGTGGACCAACTCCCAGCCAACAAACAGCAAAGAAACAGGGACCCTAAGCCCACAACTACACAGAACTAAATTCTGCCAAAAACCAGAAAAAGCTTATAAGCAGTTTCTTCCGCAAGATCTCCCAATAGATAACAGCCCAGGTTGGCAGACAGCTTGGCTTTAACATTGTGGGACACTAGGCAGAGAACACAGTCAAGCCACTGGAACTTCTAACCTACATAAATGTGAGCTGATATATGGATGCTGTTTCAAGCCACTAAATTTGCCATAATGTGTTACTCAGCAATAGAAAGCTCAGACAATAATCTCCCCCAATCTCTCCCTCCTCTCTCCCATATAATCTATAATCCAGCCATTTAAAATTCCTAGAGATAAAAATACCAGTTTCTCTTAATCACTCTCTCTTTTCCCTCCCTAGGATTTGTTATATAATGTTACTACTGTCTGGAATATCTACTCTCTTCTTTTCACCAGTTTCTCTAGATCTCAGAATAGATGTCATCCTCCAGTGAAGAAAAAGTGAACCTATTATAACTACTTGACCCTTGAAAAGCCCTATCGAACAGGATAATAACACCTGGTCTCTCTCACTGACAGCAATGCCATAGAAATCCATGTGGTCAGAGCTGAGAAAAAAGGTTGAAATTTAAAAAGAAAAATAACAAATATATGAAACAAATTTACAGTATTATAAAATACTACAATCTCCCCAATCTCAACTGGTAACCCCAACAAGCACACAATTTTCTGAGCCAGAAAACTAGATCTCACTCTTGGCACTGCCCTCTCCCTCACTTTTTTTTTTTTTTTTTTTTTTTTTTTTTTTTTTTTAATTTATTTACTTCTATTTATGGCTGTGTTGGGTCTTCGTTTCTGTGCCAGGGCTTTCTCCAGTTGTGGCAAGCGGGGGCCACTCTTCATCGCGGTGCGCGGGCCTCTCACTATCGCGGCCTCTCTTGTTGCGGAGCACAGGCTCCAGACGCGCAGGCTCAGTAATTGTGGCTCACGGGCCTAGTTGCTCCGCGGCATGTGGGATCTTCCCAGACCAGGGCTCGAACCCGTGTCCCCTGCATTGGCAGGCAGACTCTCAACCACTGCGCCACCAGGGAAGCCCCTCTCCCTCACTTTTGACAAACATAATTAATCACCAATCAGTCCCTTTCAAAATTATTGAATTCATCCACTTCTCTCAGTTCTCACTATCAATACCCTTTCTTAGATCACCATTATTTTTCATTTGAATTATTTAACAATAGTTTCCAACTGGCTTTCTTATCCTCTTATCTTCCCACTCCAATCCATCTTTGCATCAGGTGCAGACAAAACTCTTTCCCCTAAGTGAAAATTCAATCAGATCAAACAACGTCATGTTTAAAACTCAGCAGTTTTTCTATTACTTGCAGAAGCAAGTAAAAAACCTTGTAATTTGGTAAATAAACTCCTTCTAGGTCTTCTCCTCCAAATCTTGGCAAGTTGCCTTCCTATGAGCTTTCAAAATTTATTGTATACATCACTCAATATTGTAATTATAACTACCTGTTTACTTGTCCTTCCCTTTTCCTCCTCTCCCATGTACAACCACATACACAGATTGCGAATTCCTTTCAGGATATATCCCCAGCACCTAGAAATGTGTATAACACATTAGAATTTTTCTTTAGACACAATTTTGAATTAATGAATGCAACCATAATATAATAATCATGTTTCTTTAGCATACAACAAACCTAGTAAAGTAGTTAAAAGAGCTATTATTCCTTCTTTATGGACTAAAGAATCGTGTACAAGAAACTTGGGAATCTTCAGTTTCTCTGAGAAAATTTAATGAGGTATACAAATATTTAAAGTGGCTTTCCTAGTTGGCAATAAAAACACTATTAAAAAAGAAAGGAAGAAGACATTAAAATGTAAATAAAAAGAAAACCAGTTTCAATTTGAGCAATTCAAACAAATACACCATACTGTATCACCTTGATTTTGCTGAACAAAATCCTAACCTTTGGCAACTCACTTAACATTTTCAGGTCTCAATTACTGATCCATAAAGTGAGGACAAAGTTTTTAAATTTACATAGGTGTTGAGAGGCTTAAATCATTTTCAAGTAGAGCACTTGAGTAATAGGTACCACTTAAGCAAAATATTACCATGATTACTGTTAATAGTGGATATCTGCAACTGAGAGAAATAAAGGTGTATTTGAAAAAAGACTTTAAATGGCTCATTTTTAAAAGTAGACACTAAAAGGAAATTACAACCAGCATTCAAAGCAAAAAGACTTCAGAGAAAAGGACAAGCTTTCAGAATTTCATATTTCATAGGTTAAAACCGGGTATAAATTTGACACCCCACTGTAGATACATGCACATGTAGAAAAGCAAGCATTTTTGTGATTCTCAGCAGCAAAAGGGAGAGATGGAAAGCAATATTCTGAGCAAATTTGGTTTGTGCAGAAATGTTTTTCTGTTCCCAATTTTTAAAATAGTCACACTCAGGAGGAAAACTACCTCTCAGAAGAATGTGGTGTGCTAGTAGGAATAGTTGCAATAAACATATTCTGATTATGATTTTAAAAATCATACTCACTGTAGAAAAAATTTAAAACTATAAACAACTTTAAAAAGAAATGATAGTCCCACTGTCAAGAGATAACAATTCTTACCATTCAGGTATGTAAGCATAGAGACTGTATATAAGGGTGTGTATGTGTGTAATGTATATATATTGTATGCTTGGTATTTAACTAAATATTAAACTCTACACATTTTTAGTACTATTAAAATTCCACAAAAATAATTTAAACTTCTACTTATTCTTTTGTCTCATGTCTTTATCTCAATTTATTGTAGTCATAGAAAATATAAACTGTTTAAATGTCCTGATTTTAAAGCCCACAATTCCAGGAACAGTTCTTGACTAAAAAATATTTTGAACTAACCATCATTTTGACCATTCACAACCCTCTTTATGCATTCCCAGACCCTTAGAAGAGAAGAACATTCTGTTGATTTCTGCATGTTTCGCTTAGTCAGAACCATAGGTAGCCTTTTCCAAGCTCACTTTGGTCATATCCTATGGCTTCTCTAAATATCTCAAGTTATGATTGTGCTAATCTAAAAATCAAATTAATTTCAATTTCCACTTATTGTTAAACATCTAATTGCATATTTATTACCATTATTGTTGCTTTGGTCTTGAATGAGCTGTGTGTGGGCAGAGCAGAAGGAGATAAGAAATCAAATAAATAATAAGAGTATGTCATAGTGCCAACAAGTTTTGGAATTTCTCCTACTTAGTTTCTCCTCTTCAGTGATTGAACTGCATAATGACATGTTCCATCCCTCATGTCAACTGTCTTAAGTGTAGATGTATCCCAGGTGGTACCATATATTTCTGAGCATAGCAGGATTATATGGTGAATCTGTTATTTATTTAATTGATATAATTGTAGGTCTGCTCAATGGTGCTGATGACTCATTCCCCACTATGTTCTACAGTTCTTTCATTTCTCCAAATTTCCATGGGAATCAATCCCATGGAAGCATTACCAAGGTCAATGTCAAATGAATTAGATAAATCAATGATTCCAAAAAGTTAGATCTCTCTGCTTAGTTAAGGGGCTTTTAAAAATAGAGTTGTCAGCTCCACACTAAGTCTACTCCACACTAAGAATCTTTAGAGATTGCACCTGTTGTTTCTGGTGATCAGTCATGTGAAACCTAGAATTCTGTATTTTTTAAAGCTTCCCAGATGTTTCTAGAGATCTTTCAAATTGTGAAAAACATTGTTTTAAGTGATTTATTTAGCACTAGACAAAAATAATAAAGTGCTTTATTTTGTTTTAAACAAATACATTATAGTTATTTGTATATATGAATACCTCCAAATAAAATTTGGCTTCTAAGTCACAAAGTTAATGTGTACTTTCATTCACTGAAACTAGTCATTCATTTAACAAATTCCTTGTGTTGTCAGATTTGTTGAATGCATACCTTATGCCAGGCACACTGTTCTAGAGTGATAGCACTGAGGACAAAAACTGTCCCTATCCACATTGCCTTTGCATCTTTGCATTCTACTAGTGGGGAAGAGAAAAAATTAGCAAATGAATGAATATCTATCTATCTAGAAGAACTACTATAGATAGATAGATAGATAGATAGATAGATAATAGATAGATAGATAGATAGATAGATAGATAGATAGATATAGTAAGAGGTTCCATGAAAAAAAAATGAAAGCAGGATAAGGGTGTTAGGGAATATTAAGTTAGGTAAAGAGAGATGATCAAGGAAAACTTCTCTGATAAGATCATAATTGAGCAAAGACCTGAAGGAAGTGAGGGAGTTGTCCAAGCAGATATCTTTTATCTGGGAGTAGAATGCTTGGCAGAGGGAACTGCAATTGCAAAATATCTAAAGTGGGAACATTCTTCATGTATTCATTGAATAACAGCAAAACAAGTGTGTTAGAGCATATTAGTAAGAGAGAGAACAGGAATCATATCACATGGGGGTTTGGACATCATTGTAAGGATTTGGTGTTTACTCATAATGAGATGGAAAGGCATTTGAACATTTTAAGCAGAAAAGTACTATAATCTGACTTGTCTTAAAATTAATATTCTGGGTGCTTTGTGAAGAAGAAAGAATAGTAGAGGCAAAGACAGGAGTAGAGAGATCAGATAACATACTCTTGCCTTCATCCAGGCAGGAAATGATGATAGGCTGAACCAGGGTAGTCATAGCAAAAGTGGAAAGATGTGGTCAAGTTTGGGATACACTGAAAGGTAGAACTTAAAGAATGTGAAGTGTCAGAAAAATAGAAGAGTCGAGGGGGACCCCAAGGTTTTAGATGGAACAATTGGAAGAAGGTAATTTTTTTAATAAAAATTATATATATTTAAGGTGAATAACATGATTTGATATACATAGTGAAGTAATTATTATATTCAAGCTAATTAACATATCATCTCCTTGCATAGTTAACATTTTTTGTGTGCAATGAGTGTATCTGAACTCTACCCTTAGCATATTTCCAGAGTTCAATGCAGTATTACTAAGTGTAGTCATCGTGTCTGTACATTGGCTCTCTAGACTTATTAGTCCTACAAAACTGAAACTTTGTACCTTTGACCAATATCTCCCCATTTTCCTTACTCCCTCCTAGCACCTGGAAGTCACTGTCCTACTCTCTGCTTCCATGTATTTGATGTTATTTTTATTTTTTAAATACCACATATAAGTGAAGTCTTACAGTAATTTGTCTTTGTCTAGCTTATTTCACTTGGCATAATGTCCTCCAGGTACATCCATGCTGTCACAAGTGGCAAGATTTTTTTCTCATGACTGACAATATTATATATATGTATATATATTTGTATATACATTCATATACCAATGCATATCTCACATCTTCTCTATCTATTCATTAGTCAGTGGACACAGATTGTTTCCACATCTTGGCTATTGTGAATAACACTGCAATGAACACTGGAGTACAGATATCTCTTCAAGAACATGATTTTATTTCCTTTGGATGTATACCCAGAAGTGGTAGTTCTATTTTTAATTTTTAGTGGAATCTCCATGTTGTTTTCCATAGTGACTATACCAATTTACATTCCCACCAACAATGTACAAGGGTTCCATTTTCTCACATCTTGGCCAACCCTTGTTATCTTTTATCTTTTTGATAATAGTCATTTTAAGAGGGTTGAGGTGATATCTCATTGTGGTCTTAATCTGTACTTCCCTAATGATTAATGATGTTGGGTACCTTTTCATATATCTGTTGACCATTTATAAGTTTTCTTTGGAGAAATATGTATTCAGGTTCTTTGCCCATTTTTTAATCAAATTTTTTGTTTACCTGCAATTCAGGTATTTGAATTCCTTATATATTTTTTAATACTAACCCCTTACCACATGTATGGTTTACACATATTTTCTCCAATTCCATAGATTATATTTTATATTTTTTATTGTTTCCTTTGCTGTGCAGAAGGTTTTCAGTTTGATGCCAATGTAATCCCATTTGTTTATTTTGCTTTTATTGCTTATGCTGGAGTCACATCCAAAAATTATTCCCCAGACCAATATCAAGAAAAAATTTCCCTATGTTTTCTTTGAATAGTTTTTATGGTATCAGGTCTTACATTTAAGTGTTTAATCAATTTTGAGTTGATGTTTGTATATGGAGTGCAATAAGCATGTAATTTCATTCTTTTACATGTAGAAAACAAGTTTTTCCCAACACCAATTATTGAAGACATTAAAGATCAATTGACTGTAAATGCATGGATTTATTTCTGAGTTCTTTATACTAGTCTATTGGTCTATATGTATGTTTACGTGTCAGTACCATGCTGTTTTGATTACTGTAGCTTTATAGTATATTTTGAAACCAGGTAGTGTGATGTCTCCAACTCTGTTCTTTTTGCTCAAGATTGTTTTGGCTCTTCAGTTTTCTGTAGCTCCATATGAATTTTAAGATTGTTTTTCTATTTCTATAAAAAATTTCATTAATTTATTTCAAATAGAAGACTTTTTAAAGCAACATTGCCATGAACAGACATTTTCATGCAGCAGAAAGAAGAATAGAACTTCTGGGATTTGAAAAGGATTATCTTTCCTCATAAAATGGAAATATGAAGAGAAGGGGAAAAAGTCATCATAGTTCTCCATAATCCTCATTCAAACTTGAAGCTTGGAACACACTCTGAATAGAGAATACAACACAGAATTTCCTGATGACTTGAAATGGCTTTATCAGGGATGTCAATGTGATATTTCCAAAATGTAGTATTTGTTTTCTTGAAATTGGGTCCAAATATTTTGAAAGATCTATTCAACCTGGAGATATGTAAGGGAGCTGTTTTGCTGGTCATTCTTGTTTGTTTGTTTGTTTTTTAACTATATGGTCCTGCTATTCCACTCCAACAGCTGGGCATATATCTGTAGCAAACTATAATTCAAAAAAATGCATGCATCACAATGTTCATTGCAACATTATTTACAATAGCCAGGGCATGGAAGCAACCTAAATGTCCATCAACAGATGAATGGATAAAGAAGATGTGGTACATATAAAGTGGAATATTACTCAGCCATAAAAATGAATGAAATAATGCCATTTGCAGCAACATGGATAGACGTAGAAATTATCATACCAAGTAGGTCAGACAGAGAAAGACAAATATCATATGATATCGCTTATATGTGGAATCTAAAAAAAAAGGGATACAAATGAATTTATTTACAAAACATAAATAGACCCACAGACATAGGAAGCAAACTTAGGGTTACCAAAGGGGAAAGAGGGGGGGATAAATTAGGAGGTGGGGTTAACATATACACACTATGCTATTTAAAAATATTGTTGGGAAAACATTAATAAGCCTGCAAAAATGACTACCTCACTTGTCCCTCTTGTCTGAAGTACAACCCAGGGAAGCCTGTTCATACTGCCCCCAGACATTTTAAACTACCTAATGGACCATTCAAAATCTGGCAAATGGATTTCATATAAGTTCCTCCATTTCATGGATATAAATATGTTTTAGTCCTGGTCTGTATATTTTCACACTAAACTGAAGCCTTTCTTTGTAGACAGGCTACTGCCTGTTCTGTGGCTAAAGTCCTTTAGGAAAAGATTACTCCTACCTGGGGAAGTCTTCTTGAACTTCACTGTGATTGAGGAACCCCTTTTACTGGTCAGGAAATTCAACATGTTTGTGCTGTTTGGCTGGTTTTTAAAACAACACTTTCACTGCTCTTAACCCCCTCAATCCTCTGGTTTAGTCGAACACAGTAATGATGTTATTAAGACTCAATTGGCCACGTGAAACTAATACAACATTGTAAATCAACTATACTCCAAAAAATAAATAAATAAAAGAAAAATAAAATAATAAAAGAAACTATATTCTAATAAAAAATTTAAAAAAAGACTCAGTTGGCAACATTGTAAATGCCCGCTAAATACCTTGGTCAAAAACATTGCCACTGTTCCTTCTAAATCTTGATCCACCCCTTTTAGAACTCATATACTCTCACCGTTTGAGATGATCACATGATGCCCAATGCACTTGGATCATGCTTCCTTTGAAACACAAGTGATAAAAGGAGAGATACTCTAATATTGTAAGGCCTAATTGTTTCTATTAAAAATAACCATGTTTTGGTAGAGCAATCTTTTCACAGTGCACTCTCAGGAGACTAAGACCGTGAGCATCATATCTTGCAACCTGGAGATTTTATCTATTGGAAAAGATACCTCCAGAACGATTCTTTTCAACCTTACTGGAAAGGCCCAATCAGGTACTGCTAATCAACCCCTGTGTCATCAAACTCCAGGAAACAGACTCTTGGATTCATGTGACACACCTATAGAAGTGCTGAACAACATCTGGTGCAGGTCCAGTCTGGCGACCTGAAATAAAGATTTCCCAGAATTGAAGCAGAAGACATCTGATGAGACAGCTTTCCCAAGATATCTGGACCAGGCCTGTTGGAAGTTTGTTGCCAAATCTTTGATGAGGTTATAACACTTCATATGATCTCTAATGTCTTTAATTTTAATAACAATTAGCTTTAAATAAATTGTTTAATAACAATTAGCTTTAAATTAAAAAAATGAAAAACGCTAAAAAAAATAGCGTTCTCCCTCCTATCCCTTCATGTTACTTGAATGTGACCTCAATATGTTTCCAATCTGTTCACTTTCCCTCCAATGTGGGACACTATACCCAGGGAATTTTCTTTCTGGCATTGAAGAAAATAAGCTGCTGAAACCACAGAAAACCTGACTCTTGATCAGCAATGTTTCCCGAGAATGGGCTTGTTCAAAAAGGTGAAATGTAAAAAATTA
This sequence comes from Balaenoptera ricei, assembly GCF_028023285.1. Lineage (NCBI taxonomy): Eukaryota > Metazoa > Chordata > Mammalia > Artiodactyla > Balaenopteridae > Balaenoptera > Balaenoptera ricei. The sequence continues at coordinate 82,327,324 of NC_082660.1, forward strand.
ACAGAAACCTCAAGTAAGTAGAGTCAGGAGACCGGAAGGGGGAGCTCTCATGCCCTAAAATGATAGCAGAGTCCAACAAGAAGAAAACTTCTGTCTTCTTTCCTGGCAAGAGCTCAGCAAATGAGAGACAGTCACAGCTCAGCCATTGAAAAGCCACAGACTCTGTTTACTAAAGCTCTCCCAACTTTCCTTTTTCCCTCTATAAAAAAGTTCTCTTCTCCATTTCTGCTGAGGACTAGCATGTGGATCACCATGGTTGTCGTCCCCAAATTGCAATTCTTATCTAATCCTGAATAACTCATTTTGCTGGAGAAATAACTGGCCGTCTATTTGTTTCAGATTAACATTAGTAAATACCTCTCAAATAGAAATTCTCTAGTCCAAAATCCCAGTAGTCACTGCTGGAAAGTATTCACAGGCTTTTGCCATAAGCCCCAGTTTAGGCTGCACATAAGTATTTGTCCCCAGTAGCAGTCCAGCTTCTATTCTACATTGTGTATGCTCAGTCTTACTTGTTCACATTTAGCATGTCCAATTAATATTGCTTGAAGGGCAGATTTGCTTGTCTTCTGTTTTACAATACTAGGTTGGGAAAATATTCTCCAATCAGATAAAATTTTCATTCCCATAAAAGATTCAAATAAAGTTGACACAACTTCTGTTTAAACATTCCAAATTTCACAATCCTATCAAGCATTGCATTTTTACATTCTCTCAATCTAATTGTAGCCTGAATCAGAGTTTCACCAATGAGTTTTGATACCACAGTTTATATCACAGTTTATGAGATTCCTGTATCAAGGGATCCTGTAAACTTCTCTTCTCCACCCTTTGACCACTTTACCCACTCTTGTACAAAAGGCTTTTTGTATCTCCAGTAAGGCATCAAGACAAGTCACCCTGGCCTTTTGTAAATTTTTATCTTGATTAATCTACCTAAACTCAATTATGGCACTATCTCCCTTAAGATAGCATCAGATTTCACAGGTTAAGGGTTCAGTCCTACAAGACTGCCCTCCACTTCAGATTGTTACCTGTGCTTCTAACCAAATGGCTACAAATCAAAGATTCCCAAAACCCCCTCCCTGGGTTCAATTAATTTGCTGGAGTGGCTCACAGAAAATTCCAAGGGTTTTAGGAGCTCTGTGCCAGGACCAAATATATATTTCTTTTTGGTGTTGTTTAGCATTTCTTTTTGGTTCTTTCTTAGGATTTCCATCTCTTTGCATACACATCCTATCTATTCTTTCATGTTGTCTACTTTATCCATAAAAGTCCTTAGCATATTAATTATAGTTGTTTAAAATTTTTGGCCTGATCTTTTCAAAATCTCTGCCATGTCTGTTTCAGATACTTGTTCTGTTTCTTCAAATTGTGTTTTTTAACCTCTTGGAATGCCTTGTAATTTTTCCTTAATAGCAGGTCATGATGTATTGGTAAAATAAACTGCTATAAATAGGCATTTAGAAATATGATGGTGAGGTATGGAGAATGGGAAGCATTCTATATTCCCACGATTAGCTCTAAGCCTTTTTGTGAACATGTGCTTCTGAACCATGATCTTCACTAGTCTTTCTCAGATTATTTTCTCCACCCTTAGGTGGGAAAGCTACTGTGGGCTGGAGTTGGGTGTTTCCTTTCCCTCAAATCTGTTTGGCCTTTATAATACCAGAAGGACTGGTATTATCCCCTGAATGCAGACCTTATTAAGAATAACAGAATGTTTTTGCATATTTCATAATTATTCCTTTTTTCCCACCCCCTGCCAGAAGCCTGAAGGGACTTTTATTTTATATTTACTGTTGGAAGGAACCTGTTTAAATTCCTGGAGGTAAATCTCAGTATATTGTGAGGGCTACCTATGACTGGTTCTCCCTGACTTTTTTTTTTTAAACATCTTTATTGGAGTATAATTGCTTTACAATTGTGTGTTAGTTTCTGCTTTATAACAAAGTGAATCAGTTATACATATACATATGTCCCCATATCTCTTCCCTCTTGCATCTCCCTCCCTCCCACCATCCCTATCCCACCCCTCCAGTTGGTCACAAACTGCCAAGCTGATCTCCCTGTGCTATGTGGCTGCTTCCCACTAACTTTCTATTTTATGTTTGGTAGTGTATATATGTCCATGCCACTCTATCACTTGGTCCCAGTTTACCCTTCCCCCTCCCCATGTCCTCAAGTCCATTCTGGAGGTCTGCATCTTTATTCCTGTCCTGCCCCTAGGTTCTTCATAACCACCCTTTTTTTTTTTTTTTTTAGATTCTAAATATATGTGTTAGCATACGGTATTTGTTTTTCTCTTTCTGACTTACTTCACTCTGTATGACAGACACTAGGTCCATCCACCTCACTACAAATAACTCAAATTTGTTTCTTTTTATGGCTGAGTAATATTCCATTGTATATATGTGACACATCTTTATCCATTCATCCGATGATGGACACTTAGGTTGCTTCCATGTCCTGGCTATTGCAAATAGAGCTGCAATGAACATTTTGGTACATGACTCTTTTTGAATTATGGTTTTCTCAGGGTATATGCCCAGTACTGGGATTGCTGGGTTGTATGGTAGTTCTATTTTTAGTTTTTTAAGGAATCTCCTTATTGTTCTCCATAGTGGCTGTATCAATTTACATTCCCACCAAAAGTGCAAGGGGGTTCCCTTTTCTCCACATCCTCTCTAGCGTTTATTGTTTGTAGATTTTTTGATGATGGCCATTGTGACCTGTGTGAGACGATATCTTATTGTAGTTTTGAGTTGCATTTCTCTAATGATTAATGATGTTGAGCATTCTTTCATGTGTCTGTTGCCAATCTGTATATCTTCTTTGGAAAAATGTCTATTTAGGTTTTCTGCCCATTTTTGGATTGAGTTGTTTTTTTGATATTGAGTTGCATGTAAATTTTGGAGATTAATCCTTTGTCAGCTGCTTTATTTGTAAATATTTTTCCCATTCTGAGGGTTGTCTTTTCATCTTGTTTATGGTTTCCTTTGCTGTGCAAAAGCTTTGAAGTTTCATTAGGTCCCATTTGTTTATTTTTCTTTTTATTTCCATTTCTCTAGGAGGTGGGTCAAAAAGGATCTTACTGTGATTTATGTCATAGAGTGTTCTGCCTATGTTTTCCTCTAAGAGTTTGATGGTGTCTGGCCTTACATTTAGGTCTTTAATCCATTTTGAGTTTATTTTTGTGTATGGTGTTAGGGAGTGTTCTAATTTCATTCTTTTATATGTAGCTGTCCAGTTTTCCCAGCACCAATTATTGAAGAGACTGTATTTTCTCCATTGTATATTTTTGCCTCCTTTGTCATAGATTAGGTGACCATATGTGTGTGGATTTATTTCTGGACTTTCTATCCTGTTCCTTTGATCCATATTTCTGTTTTTGCACCAGTACCATACTGCTTTGATGACTGTAGCTTTGTAGTATAGTCTGAAGTCAAGGAGTCTGATTCCTCCAGCTCCATTTCTCTTCCTCAAGATTGCTTTGGCTATTCAGGGTCTTTTGTGTTTCCATGTATTGTAAAAATTTTTTGTTCTAATTCTGTGAAAAATGCCATCAGTAATTTGATAGGGATAGCATGAATCTGTAGTTTGCTTTGGGTAGTGTAGTCATTTTCACAATAATGATGCTTCCAATCCAAGAACATGGTATATGTCTCCATCTGTTTGTGTCAACTTTGATTTCTTTCATCTGTATCTTATAGGTTTCTTAGTGCATGTCTTTTGTCTCCATAGGTAGGTTTATAACCAGGTATTTTATTCTTTTTGATGTGATGGTAAATGGGGTTGTTCCCTTAATTTCTCTTTCTGATCTTTTATTGTTAATGTATAGGAATGCTAGAGATTACTGTGTATTAATTTTGTATCCTGCAACTTTGCCAAATTCATTGATGAGCTCTAGTAGTTTTCTGGTAGCATCTTTAGGATTTTTCTATGTATAGTATCATGTCATCTGCAAACAGTGACTGTTTTACTTCTTCTTTTCCAATTTGGATTCCTTTATTTCTTTTTCTTCTCTGATTGCCATGGCTAGGACTTCAAAAACTATGTTGAATGAAAGTGTCTTTAGTGGACATCCTTGTCTTGTTCCTGATCTTAGAGGATATGTTTTCAATTTGTCACCATTGAGAATGATGTTTGTTGTGGGTTTGTCATATATGACCTTTATTATGTTAAGGTATGGTCCCTCTATGCCCACTTTCTGTAGAGTTTTTATAACAATCAGACCTAAGGACTCTTACAGACTGAAAGTGAGGGGATGAAAAAAGATATTCCATGCAAAAAGAAATCAAAAGAAAGCTGGAGTAGCAATACTCATATCAGACAACATAAACTTTAAAATAAAGACTATTACAAGAGACAAGGAAGGACATTACATAATGATCAAGGGATAAATCCAAGAAGATGGTATAACAATTATAAATATATATGCACCCAACACAGGAGTACCTCAATACATAAGGCAAATGCTAACAGCCATAAAAGGGGAAATTGATAGTAACACAATAATAGTGGGGGACTTTAACACCCCACTTACACCAGTGGACAGATTATACAGACAGAAAATCAATAAGGTAACACAAGCCTTAAATGACACATTAGATCTGATAGACTTAATTGATATTTATAGGACATTCCTTCCAAAAGCAGCAGAATACACTTTCTTCTCAAGTCCTCATTCTCCAGGATAGATCATATCTTAGGTTACAAATCAAACCTTGGTAAAATTAAGAAAATTGAAATCATATCAAGCATCTTTTCCAACTATGACACCAGGAGATTAGAAATCAATTACAGCAAAAAAAAAAAAAAAGCTGTGAAAAAACACAAATGCATGGAGTCTAAACAGTGTGTTACTAAACAACCAATGGATCACTGAAGCAATAAAAGAGGAAATCAAAAAATACCTAGAGACAAATGACAATGAAAACGTGATGATCCAAAACCTGTGGGACACAGCAATAGATAATATCCTTATTTGATCTTTACAGTAACCCTGTGAAGACAGATACTATTTTATCCAATATAAGGCATAATCAAACTGAAACGTAGTATGTACAGTCAAGTTGATCAAGGTATTTAAAGTATTATAGTTTAAGAATCAGGTATACTGATTACAACTACACTGCTATTTGTACTATTTCTATTCTACAAATTCAAGACCAGTTTAAATATTACAGGTCCCTCCCCCAGTCAAGACTGATCACTTTCTCTTCTTTAGGCCATATTGGCTTATATTTTCTAAAGATGTTTTGACATATCAAAATGTATTATTTAGCAAGCTACCATTCCCACTATTTGTTTAACTGAGGGAAATTTCTTTACCTCATATAATATTTAGCACAAGACAATAAATAATTGTTTTATATTAAATAATATTAGTGTTGAGGAAGAGAAATGAATGAGTGAATGAATGTATCAGATTTCTCAATATTGTCTTTTTTTGAACTATAGTTAATTTACAATATTATATTAGTTTCTAGTATACAAAATAGTGAGTGATTCAATATTTTTTATATTATAGTCCATTTAAAGTTATTACAAAATAATGGCTATATTTCCCTGTGCCTTACAATATATCCTTGTTGGTTATTTATTTTATACATAGTAGATTGTATACCTTAATCCCCTGCCCCTTCCTTCTCTGACTGTTAACCATTAGTGTGTTCTCTATTTCTGTGAATGTATTTCTGTTTTGCTACATACATTCATTTGTTTTATTTTATTGATAAGTAATATCATGTTATATTTGTCTTTCTCTGACTTATTTCACTAAGCATAATATTCTCTAGATCCATACACATTGTTGCAAATGGCAGAGTTTTATTCATTTTTATGGATGAGTAATATTCCACTGTGTATATATGTGTGTGTATGCATATATATATATATATATATATATATATATATATATATATATCACATCTTCTTTATCCATTCATCTGCTTGGCTATTGTAAATAATACTGCTATGAACTTTAGGGTTTATCTACCTTTTTGAATTAATGTTTTTATTTCCTTCAGATATATACCCAGCAGTGAAATTGCTGGATCATATGGTAGTTCTATTTTTAGGTTTTTGAGGAAACTTTATATTGTTTTACATAGTGGTTGCACCAGTTTACATTCCCAACAATGTACAAGGGTTTCCTTTCTACACATCCTCACCAACATTTGTTAGTTATAGACTTTTTGATGATAGCCATTCTGACAGGTGTGAGGTTATATCTCATTGTTTTGATTTGCATTTTCTGATAATTAGTGAAGTTTAGCATCTTTTCATGTGCCTGTTAGCCATCTTTATGTCTTCTTTGGAAAATGTCTCTTCAGGTCTTCTGCCCATTTTTTTATTGGGTTGTTTGTTTTTTGTATATTGAGTTGTATGAGATGTTTATATATTTTGGATATTAACCCCTTGTTGGTCACACCATTTGAAAATATTTCCTCCAATTTAATCTGTTGTCATTTCATTTTGTTTATGGTTTCCTTCACTGTGAAAAAGCTTTTAAGTTTAACTTGATCCTTTGTGTGTATTTTTGCTTTTATTTCTTTTGCCTTAGGATACAGATCCAAAAACGTATTGCTACAATTTATGTCAAAGAGTCTTTTGCCTATATTCTCTTCTAAGATCTGCATCTATCGAGATAATCATGCGATTTTTATTCTTTCCTTTGTTAATGTGATGTATAACATGAACTGAGTTGCAGATATTTAACCATCTTTGCATCCCTGGAAAAAATCCTACTTGATCATGGTGTATGATCCTTTTATATATTGTTGTTTTTGGTTTGCTAATATTTTGTTGAGTATTTTTGCCTCTATATTCATCAGAGATATTGACCTGTAATTTTCTTTTGTTATAGTGTGTTTGTCTGGTTTAGTATTAGGGTAATGGTGGCCTGGTAGAATGAATTTGAGAGTGTTTCATCCTCTTAAAAATTGACTAATTGGAGAAAGATAGATATTGGCTCTTCTTTATATGTTTGCTACAATTCCCCTGTGAAGCTGTCCATTCTTGGACTTTTGTTTGCTGGGTTTTTTTGTTGTTGTTGTTGTTATGAATTCAATTTATCTTCTAGTAATTGGTCTGTTCAAATCGTCTGCTTCTCCTTGATTCAGCCTTGGCAGGCTATATGTGTCTAAAAATTTGTTCACTTTTCTAGGTTGTTCCATTTGTTGGCATGTATCTATTCATAGAATTATATTTTCTTATATCTCTGTGGTATCAGTTATTTTTGCTCCTCTTTCACTTATTTTGTTTATTTCTGTCCTCTCTTTTCTTCTTGGTGAGCCTAGATACAAGTTTATCTATTTTTTTTTTCCTTCCAAAAAACCAACTTTTTTTTCATTGATTTTTTTTCTTTTCTTTTTTCTCTTTTTTCTTTCCTTTTTTGTCTCTGTTTTATTGATTTTCTCTTCAATCTTTATTATTTTCTTCTGTTGACTTTGGGCTCTGTTTGTTCTTCTTTTTCTAATTCCTTTAGATGTTTGCTTATATTGTTTATTTGTGATTTTTCTTGTTTCTTGAGGGAGGCCTGCATTGTTATAAAATTTCCCCTTAGAAATGCTTTTGCTGCATCCCATAGATTTTGGAAAGTTGTTTCCATTTTCATTTGTCTCAAGGTATTTTCTGTTTTCCTCTTTGATTTCTTCATTGACCTATTGGTGTTTTAGTAGCATGTTGTTTAGTCTCCATGTTTTTTAGTTTTTCCTATTTTTCTTCCTTTAATTCATATTTATTTTCATACCATTGTTGTCAGGTAAACTGCTTGACATAATTTCTGTGCTCTAGAACTTGTTGAGACTTGTTTTGTGGCCTAGCATGTGATCTATCCCAGAGAACGCTTCTTATGCACTTTAAAATAATGTGTATTCTTTTGTTTTTGGATGTAATGTTCTGTAGATATATATTAAGTCTAACTGATCTAATGTTCCATTTAAGACCACTGTTTCCTTATTGATTTTCTGTCTGGATTATATGCTCATTGATGTAAGTGTGGTGTTAAAGTCTCCTACTATTATTGTATTATTGTTAAGTTTTTCCTTTATGTCTGTGAATACTTGCTTTATATATTTATGTTCTCTTGCACTAGGTGCACATTTGTTAATGAATGTTATATCTTTTTCTTGAATTTATTCCTTGATCATTATATAATGCCCTTATTTGTACTTTTTTATAGCCTTTGATGTAAAGTCTACTTTGTCTCGTATTAGTATTGTTATCCCTGCTATCTTGTCATTTCCATTTGCATGAAATATCTTTTTCCATCCCCTCACTTTCAGTCTTTGTGTATCTTTATTCCTGCAGTGAGTCTTTTGTAAGCAGCATAAATGGGTCTTGCTTTTTTATCCAATCAGTCATCCCTGTGTCTTTTGATTATAATATTTATATCATTGTCATTAAAATTGATTTTTGATAGGTATGTACTTATTGCCTTTTTGTTTCTTGTTTCTGGTTGTTTTTTTACTTCTTTTCTGTTTTTGTTCTTCTTTTTTGGTTTCTTTCCTTGTGGTCTGATGACTTTCTTTAGTGGTATGCTTTTTTCCTTTCTCTCTAGTTTTTGTATATCTATTGTATGTTTTTGATTGGTGGTTACCATGAGTTCCATATATGTTGACCTATAACTATATCTATTTATTTTACACTGGTAGTCATTTAAGTTAAAACACATTCTAAAAGATCTACATTTTTACTCCCTCCTCTTCAATTTGTGTTTTTGATGTCATATTTTACATTTTCATGTTTATCACTTTACTGATCATTAAAGTTACATTTGATTTTACAATTCTTTTTCTTTTAATATTTGTACTAGCTTATTTAAGTGGTTGATCCTCAGCCTTTAGTACATATTTGCTTTTACTAGTGAGATTTTTCCTTTCCTATATATACTTACTTCTTACTTCTTGTGATAGCCTTTTTTTTCCACTTAGAGAAAACCCTTTAACATTTCTTTTAGATTAGGTTAGTACAGATTATCTATTGGAGTTTTTGCTTATCTCAGTTTTTATGCCTCTTTCAATTCTAAGTGATAACCTTGCTGGGTAGATTATTCTACATTGCAGGTTCTTCCCTGTCAGCACTTTGAATATATCATGCCACTCCCTTCTGGCCCGTGAAGTTTCTGCATAAAAATCAGCTGATAGCCCTATGGGGTTCCCTTGTATATGACTTTTGTTTTTCTCTTGCTGCTTTTAGAATTCTCTCTTTAACTTTAATTTTTGCCATTTTTAATTATATGTCTTTGTGTGAGTCTGAGTTAATTTTGTATGAGACCCTCTGTTCTTTGTGTACCTGGATATCTGTTTCCTTCTTCAGGTTTGGGAGGGTTTCAGCCATAATTTCACCAAATACATTTTCTATCCATTTCTCTCTCTCTTCTCCTTCTGTGACTCCTATAATGCAAATTTGGTACAGTTGATATTGTCCTAAAGGTCCCTAGAATGTTCTATTTTCTTAAAATTTGTTTTTCTTTTTGCTGTTCTGATTGTGTGATTTCCATAATTCTAACTTCCATATCACTGATGTGTTCTTCTGTATCACCTAGTCTGCTGTTAATTCCTTCTAAGTGTGTTTTTCATTTTGGTTATTGTATTCTTCTGTTCTGGCTGGCTCTTTTTTTAATTTAACTTTTATTTTATATAGGAGTATAGTTGGTTTACAATGTTGTGTAGTCTGACCAGCCCTCCAACCAGCCACAGGGACTTGTCTTCTTGGTGTTGGACCTCAGGGCTGTCATGCACAGTATGTTGCTCAAACTGCTCACTCCCCTAAGATAATCTCTCCCTATGTAATTTCCCTTCTCTTCTGAGTGCCCTCCTAGGGGCACAGGTCCCAACCTGATTGCTTATATTTCCTTCCTACATGATTCCATGTGGATCTTTCAGATCCTTGGCTGTATAGGAGTCTATCGGCCAGTCTCCAGTTGGTTTTAGTGAGAAATGTTCCACATGTAGATGTATCTTTGAAGTGTTCATGTGGGGAGGTGAGTTCTTTGCCCTCTTACTCCACCATCTTGATTTCTCTCCTCACCAATGTGTCAATGTTTTCTATTCTTGATGCATGAGCATTTAGAATTCCCATTTCCTATTATTTTTTCTAAAATAGAGGAGCTCTTAAACTAATATCCTAATGATATGAATATAGTCAAATTTAACAACAATCCTAATTGACAATATGATTGGGAATTCTAATCAAACCAAGTTTTTAATTCACTCAGAATTCAACTGAAAGAATTTTATATGCTTTAAAAAAATTCTAAGGCCATAGCAAAGCAGTTATTCTTCTGAAAATTTGTCCTAACCAAGTTATAGGAAAGACTTTATCTACAATTATGTCCCACTATTTATTACAATTGAAATTATGGAAGTAGCCTAAATATCAAACTATAGATAAAGTGAACTTAATAATGATAAAACCAGTCAATTTAGTATCATTCGGTTGTTAGAATTATTTTTATATAGGTAATAACTTGGGAAACATAAAGCAATATTAAAATTTTTGTACTTCATGATCACAATTATGTAAAGAAAAAACATAAACAAATAAGTGAAGAACAAAAACAACAACCAAAAACCACTACTGGCAGGAAAAACACTAAAATTCCAGGAGTAGATTTTCCTGTGTTATAGCATTATTTGTGGTGTTTTGGGTTTTTTTTTTTTTTGTCTTAATTTCTGTGCTTCTCCAATTTTTGCTAAAAAATATGTATCACTTCTATAATAGAGAAAAACAACAAACTTTACTCAAAAAGTAAAATGTGTGAGAGGTTACTCTTTTTTCCTGAGTACATTCCAATGAACATAGCTTAACCTTCCTTAAAATAATCAAGGATATTTTAAGGCCTCTGGGTCATCTTTCTAAGCATAAATTCTCATTACCAGGATTATAGATCAAGCTGAAATGAGAGTCTGGGTTTAATGTGCATGACCTCAGGATATATATTCAATGGGAACATTGGGCTCATATATATATATATATATATATATATATATATATACACACCAATTTTCTAACCATTAGCTTGAGCCTCTCACAATTCAATTTTTTAAAGTTTATTAAATTTTATGTTCCTGTTATTTGGCTTGTATTTAATACTAACATATTAATCCTATATTCTTTGTAAGTTATAATAGAGATATTTGTTTTGCCACAATAGCAGAAATATTTAACTTACTTTTTATTATAATTTTCCTCAATCTTGGACATTTATTATTTCAGATAGTTCCTTTTTTCTCCTTTTTTTATTCCCTTATTACTTTCTTTTTTGTCTTTTTTCTGCGGGTAAGCAGAGTTATGTATTTAATTCCTCCATAAGTTTTTTGCTTGCTCTAGCTAAATGTTTTTGTATGTACAGAATGAAAAGCAGTATACCTTAAGAAAATTATATTATGGCTTTCAATTATGGCACTAATTTATAATTATATTGTTATTATCTTATAATAAAATTTCAAAAAAATTTGAATTCAAGAACACAGGAAATCACATAAGAAAAGTAAATGAATGTTGTTATAGTTTGATTTAATCATAAAATTAAGAAGAACCTGGAAGTAACCAGAGAAAAAGTAGCTGACACATACAATTTATTTCTGTTTTTGAAATTTGCCATAATGAATTCCAGAAGTATGGAGATGAGCCTCTGAAATTCAAGTTAAAATGATTTATGCCAGCAAAAGTTTCTTACTGTTAGCAAGAATTAAAACACAAATAAAGCTTTAGACATGTACACCCTTTTATAATATTACATGTTCACCAGTATAAATAGGAAAAAAGAGGCACAGAAAGTCTTGAAAATGTTTTTAAAAACTTACTGATGGAAACTGTACTGTTGAGCAATGGAAGCTGAAGAAAAGCAGGAGGATCAGAAGAAGTTCACAGATTGTGCAAACTACAAAACTATTTTACTTATTTTTTAGAGGCTGTAGGGGGAGCACTTATAGATAATTATTTTTTGTATAAGTTACTCTTTATTCTAGCTCAAGGAGAACCTGTATATGCACATGAGGAAATTCTTCCCCTCCTTGACCCAGAGTGAAAAGTGTCTGTTACTACTTATGTGCACAGATGAGTAATTATGATCAGGAACCAAGAAGTTCCTGGAGACAAAGTTATGCAGAGCATGCTTTTGTCATGGTAAATTACCTTTCATTCATCATGGTACTTTCTATAGCCTATGCATTCCTGAAACAAAAAGAAATAATATTTTTGTTGTCACTGTTCCTATTTAGCAATACATGAAATTGAGACATAAAGACATTATGAGAATCTCTACTGCAAATATTCTGAAGGAAAATGAACAGGTTACTTAGCATATGTTCAGACTATACATACACATTCTACTAAATGGGACTAATGTGTATGGATCAAAATCCTACCTATAAGTGATGTATATACAAGGCAGTATTTTAGACTTGGAAAATCATCACATATGCAATCTAAATAGTTCATTCAGATAGCAAAAGAGTAAGAGGTGTGATTAAACTAATTTTTCAGTCTGTTGCCTAACTAAGCTTTCTCAACTACTGTCAGAATAGTTCTATGGCCTTAATTAAAGTTCTAGTTTTACCAGATACTCAGGAAATTCAGGTAAAGGGTATTTTTAAGTGTAGCTGCCCTTAAAATAATGTCCATAATTAAAAACAAATTTTAGCTACCTATTTTTCCCTTCACTACTATACATGCTCACTTCATATAGTGTTCTATTTCATAATTAGTTCTGAAATGTACCTAGTAATATTCTTTCAAATGAAAGTCAAGATATTTGAACATATCTTTTTAACATAAAACTACAGATCAATTCCTCTTATTAAGGTATGACATGGTGAGACAACCCATATCAACACAGTACAGACAATAGTTAATTGATATATTCCAGAAGTAGATTTAATTTTGTAGATCAATTTAATATTGATGCCTGATTTGAACATTTTCCCACCTTTATTCTTGACTGTCTATATGCAAACTCTGTGTGCTGGTTATTTATCTGTGGTGTCTCATTTCCACGCCCTCCCTTCTGTGCTCTGTTCTACCCTGCTGAACATGGGATAAATTCTCAAACTATATTGATTTTGCCAGTAGGAGGCACTGATGGACAAGCAAAAGTTAAGAAAAGAAAAAGCTTCCTACTTTTTGGTTCTCAACAGACAAGAGAGTCGCTGGTGGAGCAGCGACAGAAAGGGGTCAACTGCAGATTCCAGAATCCTGTGCAGAGACAGCACACTTGGGCAATGTGAGTTCCAACTGCTGGGACTGCTAGGAGCTGGCAAAGCTTGAAGCAGGACAACAGCAGATGCAGGCACATAGACACCAGTCGAAGGGCTTTACTAATTTTGTGACCTCCGGGTATTACTCCTTCTCCTTTCTTGTTTCTTCAGAAACCCTCTTTTCCCTTTTGTTCTGCCAGCCCTTTCAATATTTTTGTAACCATTGTCTAAATAGAATCCCTTACATTTGAAATTCCTAACCAATTATCTGTTTTCCTTGCCACATCCTGGCTGATACCCTGTATTTATTCAATTCAATAAAAATTACTGGTTGAATTTAGTAAAATGTTAGGGTTAGTTGTTTTTTTTTTTTTTTCAGTAATAATCTTGCTCTCTTAGAAGCTAGCCACCCAAAATTCTTCATGGATCAGGAAGGTAAAATAAACATCTATTTTGTGAACATAATAGAGTGTTGAAGACCATGATGAAGACAGAGAATACATGTCAAAGCCATCCAAATTAAAAGTATTCACTCTGTTGACTCTTGGTGTCATAATTTTGCACTAAATATGATTGGTCAAATTGGTTAATGGACTGTGTTCTTTAAGAAAAATGTTTTGGAAAAACTAATCTCTTTTATGAGGGTATGAATACTTAGTTATGCTGAGCAGCACCAATTCAACTCTACCAGTATTCAATTCACATTAGCAAAAATCCTTGTTTATATTCAAAGGAATTATGCCCTTAGTTGACAACTTTAGCATTATATGAGGGAGACATTGAGGTGTTTCTCCAAGAAATAAGAAAATGCATTTGTTCTCAGAGAACCTTGAAAAACTCATAATTGAAAGCATAGCAGAGGTTAGTAGTTACCCTAATAAGACAGAATAGTCTCTAAATCAGAATTTAAATGTAACTTTATGAGAAGAAATATCATATGATAGGAATAATGTATCAATTAGATGAGTCTTGCCAGTCACAGAAAATAGTGAGGAAAAGATTAGCAGAACCTATACAAGCACAGCCAGGAGGAAAGACAGTTTTCTCAGATATACGTGCAAATTTGATGTCTTCAAGTACAGTAGATTCTCAGCCATCAAGTTTACTGAAATTCTTTCAACGGTCCAAGCTGAAGGTAATCACATAAGCTTCCAGCTCACATACATCCACCCATGCAGATTTATCTACAAGAGGGGAATGTAAAAACGGAGGGACAAGAATATTGTGTATGCTTTATACTTTTATTTCTTAGAATAGTTTGGACCAGCATTTTGGTTTTGTGAATTTAGTTGGCAAAAGTCAGTTTTTGAGAAACTCAGCAAATTTGTTATTTAGATGTTTAAATAACAATTCTCTGCTCTTAAAGCTGAAGATCCATATGCTGAAATGATCTGTTAGAAGTGGGAAAGCTGTAGCATAAAAAGATCAGTAATTATTATTAAATCACTTTAATAGTAGAAAAGATGGTTATAAAAAAGGTAGATGTTTAACCTTGAAATAAATGTCATATAACAATAAAGTAAAAATTTAATGAGAAAGGAAAAACTCTCAGTTTATTACCACAACTTGAAAAGTAGAGGGAAGGGGCAAAAAGGGAGATAAAAGGAAGCTTAAATGAATTAATTTTCAAAACAGGAAGAATATTGATGATGATTTATTTTGTAAATTGATAAATAATTTTAAAAGAGCTGTAAATATTTTATTTAAAGGCATTATAATAGCAACTCAAATAACCAAAAAATGGTATAAACTTACAAAATTATAAAAAAGAAATAAATAAAAAGGGGAAACTGAAGAGCACATAGCAAAAGTTTGAAAATATGGACACAACAAATTACTGCCTAAAACAGAGACATTATGAAATCTGATTACACATTAAAGCCCAAACAGATCTACTTCAAAAGAAAATAAATAATATAAATTATAATTTAAATATATTATGTCTATAAACCCCTCCAAGTATACACATTTACTCACATAAGAATTAAAAGTTATTGTCGGATCAAAAAATGTACAACATAAAAGGTAAAATTATTACGGGGTAAAATTATTACTATATGTAATTTAGAATGACTAATTTCCTTAATCTACTAAAAGCTGATATAAATCAGTAGGAAAACTATTTTTAAATATTTTAAACATGATAAATGGTAAAGGTTGTTAAGAGTTAAGAGAAAAATAAATACAGATGTTGAAAAAAGTTGGAAACGTATTAAACCTCCCTCATGACAGAAATACAATCAATACTAGGATATCTTATATTTTATCTCTTATATTACAAAAGACTTAAAAGTTTGATAATGCTAAATATTGACAGGGTTATGAAGAAATAGGCACTCACATTTGGGGGAGTTAACATTGGTACATTCTCTCTGAAATGCATTTGAACAGTATCTATCAAAAGTTTAGATGCATGTCACATTGTGGCACACTGGTATTTTCCAAAAATCTCTGCAACAGTTGCTCCTAATAGAGATATATATAAAATAAATATACATAAAATAAAATAATTATAGAAAAATAAATGAGTAATAAGGAACTGTTAACCATGATTACTTCTGGAGACAAGGATTTAATGTAAGGATGTCAGTAGGTGGAATGGAGGACTTTCCTTTCTACATCCACATCCTTCTATTTTATTAATTATTTTCTTGTTTCTGCTATAGAAATATACTATTTACTTTGTGAAAGTTAACAACAACCAAAATCTTAAGTTGCCTTTCACTACCTCCTGATTAGTATTAGTTTTGCTCTTACCTACAACTACAAAACGAGTTATGAACCTGAATAGGTAATTACAAGGGAGTGTGATGAGGGGTACAACAGGGACAAGAACCAGGTGTTAAAGGCACTTTCAGAAGGAGCACCTCACAGATTTGGAGGGTCAGAAATAGTATCCTATTGAGATCAAGCAAAAGATTTGGGAATAAAGGAACAAAATTTGGATATAATGTTCCAGACACCTATGAGGGCTTTAAAGGCCCATGGAGTGAAAAATCTCAGGAACTTGAAATCTCAAAGCCCATTTATCTGATGGAGACTCAGCCTTAAGCGTCTCCTCAAAACAACACAGTCTGAACCCTTGCTACACAGAGTGTGTTCAGTGGAAATCATCATGAGTATCACCTGTTAACTTACTTATTAGTAGGGCAGTACTTCAGGTCTCAACCCGGATCTACTAAATCAGAGAATCTGTTTTACCAAAATTCTCTGGTTATTTTTGAGCACATTAAAGTTTTAAAGCAACTAAACAAATCACTGCCATTTAGGTATTGAATGCTATACTTTATATATAACCTGCTAATTTTTAAACTCATTGACTAGAAACCAGATCACAAATTTTGGCCACCAATTTATTGACTTCTTTCCAAGCCCAGAATTTCATTTATTAAATATGAAACAACAACTCAGAATAAATGAATCTTCTCACAGCTTGTTATAGTAAATATACATAGACAAGCTCTGGTGTTTGTAGACCTAGTATTTCGGTAAGAAAGAAAAAAGTAATATATTTTCTCAAGGTATTAAAGTATACCAGTGAAGTAATAGAAAATAAAAAAGATCTAGAGAAAAAAAATATTAGTAAAAGACACTTTGAAAGTAATCATGTGAGTTCACTTTTTGTTGGAATGTAAAGAGTGAATACAACATAAAAATACATGCTCTTATAATAAAATAATGCAAGTATAGTGTTATCTATGTACAATATTGAATTTACAGATTATGTGGGATTATTTTTCTTTAGTTATCTAAAAATTTTATGTAAAAACTTGTTTTAAAACTCAGGATAAGGATGTAGTAGTTTTCTTAACTGCTATGTAATGACTTTTGTGCTGTGCTTTTTATATAAAAAGCTGTGCTTTTATTGTTCTTACCAAATTCAAAGATGAAAATAACAGGGTGCCAAATACTTTTCTCACCAATCAACACTATTGAAATATATCAATAAGCTTTGGGTTTCCATGACAACACAATTTACGTACTACAAGCATTAAGCAAGTACAGAAGTATATTTCAAAATACTACTTGAATAAAAGTAGGATGCAAAACTAAGTTATTGTGGAAAAACTGGGACTCAAATACATATTTGAAATTTCTTTCTGCTTGTTTTTGGATTTATTTTTTTCAGCAGTTCATTCCAGTTAATGGAAGGAAAACGCAATTTAAAACTTTTTGTCTCATATAAATAGGAACAGTCCTTCTTTGTGAAAACTGAATCTGCTAACTGGATGTAAACACATTTTATTAAATATTTATGTAAACCAAACAAATTAAAATGCTATTTAAATTATCCCAAACCTTAAAGTATATTTTAAAACTCCTTTAAAATTATTTTATAAGGATAAAAAACACCTTGGTGGCATTCTTTCTAGAATTTCACTCTATTAATGTTCAAATTCATTCAGCCCTTCAATGAAAAACTAAAATCGTAAGGCCTTGAACTTTATGGTATATCAAGTAATTCTTATTAATCATTCAGTAAAAGTTTTTAGTTGTGAAATGTGTAGGTGGGATGGAGGACTTTCCTTTCTACCTCTACATATTTAACAAGTACATGAAACAGAAATGTACAGCTTAATGATGAAAAATCATGCAGTAATCACCTGTGTAATCACCATCTGTATTAAGAAATAGAACAGTGCTAACTACACAGAAGACCTTCTCTGTTCCACTTTACCTGCCTAATCTCAACCACTTATAATCCCAAGAGACATAACACTTAGAATGATTTTATGTTGATCACTTCCATTTATATATCCCTAATATTTATTTTTTTATCTGTGCATATATATTATATATATATATGTGTGTGTGTGTGTGTGTGTGTTAGTTTTACCTATATATTGATATCTAAAAGTGAGAATTGCTAAGTTATAGGGTATGCATATCTTCAATTCTACTAGACACCCTGTTATTGAAAGCAATTATAACAATTGACACCACAATAAGAAGAGTATGAGAGTTCATGTTGTTCCAAGATCTTACCAACATCATTAATTTTTGCCAACCTAGTGGGTACATAGTGGCATCTCACTGTGGTTTTAATTTGCATTTCCTTGATTACTAATGAGATTGAAAACCTTTATGTATATTTTGACCCTTTGGATTTACACTATTATGAAATACATCTTCAACTGTTCTGCCCATTTTTTAGAATTGGTTGTCTGTCTTTTTTCTTTCTGATTCTTAGGAGCTCTTCATATATTCTGGATAAAAAACCTTTGTGGGTATACATGTTGTACACGTATTCTTCTATCCTGGGTTTTTCTTTTCATACTTTTAATAATATCTTTTTATAAATAGAAGTTCATAGTTTTAATATATTATACTTATCTATTTATTTTTATGTATTGTATCTTGATTATGAATTATGAATTATCATATGAATTATGATATATCCTATGAGTTATGAACTGTTATAATTATGAATTATGATTATCTTCTAAAGCTTTCTCTTTCTCAGTTTCTCTCTCTCTCTTTCTCCCTCTCTTGCTCTCCATCTTTCTGTCTCCCTCTCAGTTTATTTCATGTCTTTTACATTTAGGTCGATAATCCATCTGGAATTGATTTTTGTGAATGATGTCAAGGTCCAATTTAATTTTCATCTATTTTTACAAATGGATAACCAATTGTCCTAGAATTTTTTAAAATAAACTTTATATTTTAGAATAATATTAGATTTATAGAAAAGTTGTGAATTTAATTCAGAGGATTCCCATATATCCTTCAATCAGTTTCCCCTAATGTTAACATCTTACATAATCATGAAACTTTTGCTAAAACTAAGAAATTAACATTGATACCGTATTATTAACTAAAATATAGACACTACTTAGATTTCACTACATCTCTACAAATGTCTTTTTTTATTTTCTGTAATTAAATCCAGGATATCATATTGTTTTTAGAAAAGTATTTTTCCATATAGTAATCTATAATTAAAAATAGGAACTTTTAGAACACAAGTTCAATAATCATGAAGCATACATTTCAAGTCTCAAGAATTAAACAACCATCTTAGTTTTGTAAGATTTTTCTCTCTTTCTTTAAGGGGTTATGTAACTAACCAGGTCACTTGGAGTCAAGCAGATTTTAATCACCCTGCTCCACATACTTGGAGCTTTCCTCGAAGTGAGCCTCACTTGGTTTTGGATTCTGAACAGGGTGACTTGGAGTTGCTCAGAGCAAGCCCCTTTGATTATAGAAACTCTTTGGCTTGTTCTCATCCCTCAATTTTTCCTTGCCCTGACATGTTGAAAATAGGGCTAGCTAATATTACCTTTTAGACTTAACAAGATCAAGATTGATTACAGATTGCCATCTAGACCGAGTGTTGGCATCATTGACTAAGAAGAGATTGAACAAAAGAAATCAGGAATGGGGTGAAAGCCTGATATCTTGGCTGCTATGGAATGTACATCTGCCTCTAACATCTTTCCCCTATACTCACATAGGACACTTGACTTCCTATAAAATGTGAACTGGCCCCAAAGATGTATACAACCTCTCAAATATCCCACTTTGAGAAAAATGAGTCTTCTTTTTCCATTCAAGTCATATCTTCCATTTGTGCCACTTGGAAGTGATCATCTTTCATTCTGGTAAGATATGAATTACATAACGTTTACCATTTTAACCATTCTTAAGTGTATGGTTCTGTGATTTTAATTCACGTTGTTGTGCAACCATCATCACCATCCTTCTCCAGAACATTTCTTTATCTTCCCAAAATGAAACTCTGTGCCCGTTATACAGTATTTCCCATTCTCCCCTTCCCCAGCCTATGGCAACCACCATCCTACTTTGTGTCTTTATGAGTTTGATTACAAAGGGAATCCTTATAGTATTTGTCCTTTTGTGACTAGCTTATTCCATGTAGGCTAACATCTTCAAGGTTCATCCATGTTGTAGCATGTGTCAAAATTGCATCTCTTTTTAAGACTCAATAATATTCTATTGTATGTATACACCACATTTCATTTGTTGATTTAACCTTCACTGGATACTTGGGTGGCTCCCACATTTGGCTAATGTGAATAATGCTTCTATGAACATAGGTATATAACTACCTGTTTGAGTCCATGCTTTCAGTTACTTTGAGTATATACCCAGAAGTAGAATTGCTGAATCATATAGTAAATTTATTTTTAATATTTTGAGGAAATGCCATGCCATTTTCCATAGTGGTTGCACCATTTTACATTCCCACTAGCAATGCACAAGGGTTGCAATTTCTCCACATCCTTGCCAACTTTTTTTTTTTAAATAATAGCCATCCTAATGGACCTGAAACATTGTCTCGTTGTGGTTGTAATTTGCATTTCCCTCAGGATTACTGATGTTAAGCATTGTTTCATGTGATTAGTGGTCATTTGTATATCTTCTTTAGAGTATGTACATTCAAGTCCTTTGCCCATTTCTTTTTATTTTTACCTTTTGACCCTCTTCACCTCTTTCTCCCACTCCCCTCCCACCTCTGGCAACCACCAATCTGTTCTCTGTATCTATGAGCTTGTGGGGTTTTTTTCTTTGTTTGTATAGGTTTTTATTTCAATTCCACCTATAAGAGAGATCATATGGCATTTGTCTTTCTCTAGCTGACTTATTTCACTTAGCATAATGACCTTGAGGACCATCCATACTATTGCAAATGGCAAGATTTTATTTTTTATGGACAAATGATATTCCATGATATATCACAGTTTCTTTATCCATCCATTGATGGACACTTATGTTGTTTCCATATCTCGGTTATTGTAAATAATGCTGCAATGAACATGGGGGTGCATATATATTTTCAAGTTAGTGTTTTTGGTTTTTTTGGATAAATACCCAGAAACTAAATTGCTGGATCATACAGTAGTTCTGTTTTCAATTTTTTGAGAATCCTCCATACTGTTTTCCATAATACCTGTACCAATTTACATTTCTAGCCTTTTACTTAGGTTTTCTATATTTTTGTTGCTGAGCTGTAAGAGTTCTTTATAAGCTCTTGATATTAATCCTTTATCAGATACATGATTTGCAAATATTTTCTTCCATTCTGTAGGTTGCATTTTCACTCTGTTGATAGTGTCCTTTGTTGAACAAAAGATTTAATCATGATAAAGTGCAATTTGTTAATTTTCATCATGAAATCATTGACAAATACAATGTCATGAAGATTTTTGCTTATATCTTCTCCTACAAGTTTTATACTTTTAGCTCTTAAATTTAAATATTTGATCAATTTTGAGTTAATTTTTTTATATGAAGTAAGGTAAGAGTCCAACTTCATTTTTTTTGTAGGTGTATATCAATTCTTTCATCACCATTTGTTGAAAAAACTTTCCCCATTGAATGATTTTGTCTAAAATAATTTGGCTGTATATGCAAGAATTTATTAGTAGTCTCTCTATTCTATTTCATTCATCTACATGTCTGTTTGTGTGTCTGTATAACACTGTTCTGATTACCATAGCTCTGTAGTAAGTTCTGAAATCAAGAATTCTCAAAACTCCAAGTTTGTTTTTCTTTTTCAAGATTATTTTGTCTATTCAGTCTCTTGAGAGTCCACGTGAACTTTGAAATGGGTATTCCTATTTCTATAAAAAACCTCATTGGGACTTCAACAAAGTTTGCATTGAATCTGTAAATCATTTTGGGTAATATTAACAACTTGACAATATTAAGTCTTCCATTCCATGAACACAGGATGTGTTTTCATTTATTTATGTCATCTGTAATTTCTGAACAATAATTGTTTTTGTTTGGAGTATACAAGTCTTTTGCCTCTTTGGTTAAGTTTATTCTTAATTATTTTATTCTTTTTGATGTTATTGTAAATGGGATTGTTTTGTTAATTTTTATTTCTCATAATTTGATGTTAGTGTGTAGAAGTGCGATTGATTTCTGCATGTTGATTTTGTATCCTGCAACTTTGCTGAATTTGTTTATTCTAACTATTTTTTGGTGGAATCTTTTGAATTTTGTACATATAAGATCATGTCCTCTATGAAAAGAGATAATTGTACTCTTTGTATCCAATTTGAATGCTTTTATTTCTTTTACTTGCCTGTTTGCTCTGGTTAGGATTTCCAGGACTATGTTGAATATAAGTGGCAAAAGTGGACATTCTTGTCTTGGTCCTGATCTTAGAGGAAAAGCTCTGTCGGTCTTTCACCATAAAGTATGATGTTAACTATTGGCTTTTTTTGGGGGGGGTAGGATGAATTGAGAGATTGGGATTAACATATAAACACTATTGGTACTGTGTATAAAATAGATAACTAATGAGAACCTACTGTATAGCACAGGGAACTCTACTCAATGCTCTGTGTTGACTTAAATAGGAAGGAAATACAAAAAAGAGGGGATATGTGTATACATATAGCTGATTCACTTTGCTGTACAGTAGAAATTAACACAACATTGTAAAGCAGCTATACTCCAATTAAAAAAAAAAAACCTCTTGGCTTTTAACATGTGACTTTATGTTGAGTTAGTTTCCTTCTATTCCTAGTTTGTTGAGTGTTTTTATCATGATGGGGTATTAAATCTTGTCAAATGCTTTTACTGCACCTATTGAGAGGCTCAAATGATTTTTATCCTTTTTATACTATGTTCTGTTAATGTGGCATATTACATTGATTGGTTTTCTTATGCTGAACTATCCATACATTCCAGGAATAAATCCCACTTAGTAAAAGTATATAATTTTTTTAATGTGCTATTGAATTTTGTGTTTTTCTGGCATTTTGTTGAACATTTTTATGTCAATATTTATCAGGGATATTGGTACGTGGCTTTATTTTTGTGTAGTGTCTTTGTTGGCTTTGGTATAGGGGTAAATAAAGGCCTCATCGAATGACTTTAGAAGTGTTTGCTCTTTTTCAATTTTTGAGAAAAATTTGAGGAAGATTGATGTTAATTCTTTAAATGTTTAGTAGAATCTGCCAGTGAAGCTATCAGATCTTGGAATTTTTCTTGTTCATTTTTTAAAAAATCAGGTTTTGATTACTGATTCAATCTCCTTACTTGTTATAGATATGTACAGATTTTCTATTACTTTGTGATTAAGTCTTAGTAGAGTCTGTGTTTCTAGGAATTTGTCCATTTCCTTTAGATTATACAATTTAGAATATACAATCTAAATCTTAGTACTTTCTTACGTATTTTTACTTCTGTGAAATTGGTAGTAAGTTTGCCTCTTTCATTTCTGATTTTAGTTATTTGTGTCTTCTCTCCTTTTCCTTAGTCAGTCTAGCTAAAGTTTTGTCAAGTATGTTGATCTTTATGAAGAATCAACTGTTGATTTCATTTATTTTCTCTATTGTGCTTCTATTATATATTTTATTTATTTCTCCTCTAATACTCACTATTTTCTTCCTTCTGTTAGCTTTGGGTTTAATTTGTTCTTCTTCAGTTGCTTAAAGTGTAAAGTCAAGTTGTTTACTTGAGACCTTTCTTCTTTTGTAATACAAGTACTCACAGCTACAAAGTTTCCTCTCAGCACTGATTTCACTGAGTGTCATACATTTTGATATGTGGTGTTTCCATATATTTGTCTCAAGATATTTTAAAATTTCACTTTAATTTCCACATGTTTATGAATTCCTAGTTTTCCTTTTGCTGTTGATTTATAGTTTATTCATTTGTAATTATCAAAGATACTTTGTAGGAATTTATTATTTTTAAATTTATTAAGACTTGTTGTGTAGTCTAATAGATTGTCTGTACTTGAGAATGATGAATGTACACTTTAGAAAAATGTATATTTTGCTATTACTGAATGGAGTATTCTGTATATAAATGTTAGGTTCAATTGGTCTATAGTGTTTTTCAAGTACTCCTTTTCTATATTGATCTACTGTATGTTTTTCTATCCATTATTGAAACTGAAGTATTGAAGTCTACTATTATTGTAGAACTGTGTATTTCCCCCTTTAGTTCTGTCAGAATTGTTTAATGTCTTTTTGAGCTCTGATGTATGACATATGTGTATAATTGTTATATCTTACTTGTGATTTGGCTCTTTTATCATTATATAATGTCTTTATCTCTTGAATAGCTTTTTATTTTATTTTTTACATAAAGTCCATATTAGTGTATCCACCCTATTCTCTTTTCATTACTATTTGCATGGAATAACTTTTGCCATCTTTTTACTTTCAACCTATGCATGTCCATAGATCTAAAGTGAGTCTCTTATAGACAGCCTATAGTTCAATCTTTTTTAAATCCAGTCTGTATTTTGATATTAAAATATAGACTATTTACATTTAAAGTAAATACTGTTAGGAAGTACGTAATTTTGACACTTTGTTTTCTTTATGTCCTATAGATATTTTGTCCTTCATTTCTGTGTTCTGTTGATATTTTTCATGACAAGTTTTGATTCCCTTCTTATTTCATTTTGTGTATATTTCATATTTTCTTTTTGATTGCCATAGAGGCTACATATAACATCTTAAAATTATGACAATCTATCTTAAATTGATACCAACATAACTTTGGTGATGTACAAAATCTGTATTTCTTTATAGCTTGCCCCCCCCCCCCAGTTTAGGCTACTGATGTCACATATTATATATTTGTATATTGTATAAATATTAAAATAGATTTATAATTAATGCATTTGTAAATTTGTAAATAAAAGTAGAGTTACAAGAAAAATAATTATAATAATGATTTTTTAAACATTTGTCCATGTGTTTGACTTTACTAGAGAAGTTTATATTTTTACTTCAAGTCTAGCTTGAAGAGTTTAAGTCTAGCATTCTTTATTTCAGCTTTATTTCAACTTGAAGTGTTCTCTTTAGCATCTCCTGTAAGGAAGGTCTAGTGGTAATAAACTCCCTCAGCTTCTGTTTGTGTGAGAATTTCGTAATTTATCTCTCAGTTTTGAAAGACAGTTTTGCCATGTATAGAATGTTCGGTTAACAGATATTTTTTCTTTCAGTACTTTGAATACATCATGTCATTGCCTTCTGTCCTGCAAGGTTTCTGCTGAGAAGGTTATTGATAGTCTTATTAGGGATACCTTATATGTGATGGATTGCTTTTCCCTTGCTCCTTCAAGATTTTGACTTTCACTGCTTTAATTAACATGTACCTCAGTGAGGGTTTCCTTGATTTTTTTTCTTACTTTGAATTGGGTGAGCTTCTTGTACTTATATATACATGACTTTCTCTCAATTTTGGAATTTTTCAACCATTAGTTCCTCAGATGATCTTTTTTGCCATTTTCTTCTCCTCTTCTCCTGCCAGATTCTTATAATGTGTATCTTGGTCCAGTTTATGATGTCCCCTATGTCCCTTAGGCTTTGTTCTCCTTTCTTCATTCATTTTTTCTTCTTGCTTCTCAGACTTAATAATTTCAAAGACCTGTATTTGAGTTTCCTAATTCCTTCTTTTGCCTGAGTCTGCTGTTGAAACCCTCTAGTGAATTTTTCGACTGAGTTATTGCATTTTTCAGCTCCAGAATTTCTACCTGGTTTCTTTTTATACTTTCTCTTTGTAGATATTCTTCACATATTGTTTTTCTGATTTTCTTTAGTTCTTTTTCTATGTTTTCCCTTAGCTCTTTGGGCATATTAAGATAGTTGTTTAAATTCTTTGTTTGGTAATTCTGATGTATGTCTTTTTTAGGCATGGTTTCTGTAGATTTATTTTGTTCCTTTGAATGGGTCATGTTTCCCTATTTCTTTGTATGTCTTGTGATCCTTTGTTTGAAACTGAGTATTTGAAAAAACAGCTACCTTGCCACATCTTTGTAGACTGGTGTGGAAGTTCATCACTAAATTATTAGTCTCGGGATAAGCTTTGGGTGAAGGCTTGTCCTTGCAGTTCTTTTCTTGGCATGTATCCTGTCTAGGCGTGTGCATATACAATTTTCTTTTCTGTCCTTATTTCCTTTTTATACATGGCTGCATCTGACTTACTGTATTTGTGGTCTCCTTTCCACAGGCTGCAAGGTTGTAGTTTCTCTTGCTTCTGTTGTCTGCCCCCTGGTGGATGAGGTTGGTCCAGGAGCTTGTGTAGGTTTCCTAGTGGGAGGGACTGGTGCCTGCCCTTTGGTGGGTGGAGCTGAGTTTTCTCCCTCTGATGGGCAGGGCTGCATCAAATGGTGTGTTTTGGGGTGCCTGTGAGCTTAGTATGACTTTAAGCAGCTGTCTGCTGATGGGTGGAGCTGTGTTCCTGTCTTGCTGGTTGTTTGGTGTGAGGTGTCCAGCACTGGAGCCTACAGGCAGTTGGGTGGAGACAGGTCTTAGTGTTGAGATGGATACCTCCAAGAGAGCACAAGCCAATTAATACTCCCTGAACCCAGGAATTCTCTGGTGGTCCAGCATCCTGGACTCAGTTCTCCCACCTCAGAGGCCCAGGCCACACCCCTGGCCAGGGAAAAAGAAAGAAAAAAAAGGAAAAGAAAACAAACAAAACCCAAGGCAAATAGCAAAAACAAAAACAAACATCAACAACAACAATACAAAAAAAAAAGAAGAAAGAAAACAGACAAAACAAACCCAAGACAAATGATAAAAACAAACCCAACCAAACAGAAACAAAGAAACAGACAAAAACAAAAAACAAAAAACTAAAAACAAAAAAAACCCCAAAGAACAAAAACAAGAAAAAAACATAAAACAACAAAAAAGTAAAGTAAAAATAGAAAAATTAAAAAAAAATTAAAGAGAAATAAATAATAAAAACAACAACAACTGAACAAAATGAAACAAAGAAATAAAAAATAATAGTAATAAGAATATTTTCCTGGGGTCTCTGCTGTCAGTGTCCTTGCCCGCACAGTGAGCCACAGCCAACCCCTGCCTCTCCAGGAGGCCTTCCAATACCTCTAGGTAGGTCTCTGGACCTGCTGTGGGCACTATGGGGCCAGCTCAGACTCTGACCTGGCCCAACTCCTGTGTGTACTTGCCCCCAAAGTCCACTTCCACTAAAGCTAGACCTGTCTTAGTTATGGGAGCACTCATCATCCATTCAGATATTCCACAGACACAGGGTTTACCAAGCCAATTGCAGGGATTTAATCCATGTCTTGTGCAGCTGCACGGAGACATTTCCATTCCTCTTCCTTAGTTACACCGTCCCTGGGGCTCAGTGTTGGCTTTGACCCCACCTCTGCATGTGTGCCACCCTCAGGTGTCTGCTCACCCAGGTGAGAGGGAGTGAAAGCAGTGACTGATTGGGGCACACTTACTCACTCAGGCCAGGGAGGAGCATGGTGGCCACAACTGGGGTGTGAGTGAAGTCCCTGTGGTGGCAGAGACAAGCAGGCAGTTGCAACAGACTAGGTGCGCTTTCTCTGGTAGGAGTCCCTCCCAGTGCCCGCTGAGGCAGGGGCTGGTGTGTGGGAGTGGTGGCAGCCCCACCCCTTGCACACCACTCAAGAATAGCACCTCATTTTCTAGGCAGACCACAGGTTCTCTAGGGGCATTCCAGCTGCAGAGCCCCTCATTCCCATCCCTTCTGTTATATCCATGCAGCCAACAGTTGTCCTCTTCCCAGATCCACTCTCTTAACCCAATGCTTTAGCATTCAGCCCCTGCCAGCATTGGCAGATTCCTGTCTTAAGAAGGGGCGGCCAGGGCTGATTCCTCCATGGCTGCTTCTAAATGTCTTAATTTTCCAGAAAGTCTCACCAAAACCTCTCTGTGGAGACTTGGATATTCTATTTCTCTGCCCATAATATCTTGCCTACAGGCATTTGTGGATTTTCAGTCTTCCTGCAGTTTTCATACGCTGTGACATCTGCCACTGCCTTTCATGGGTCTGCCAATCTGAGATATATTGCATGCCACTGTCTCTCATTTGAGCTCCAAGGAGAATGAGACAGAAAACAATTCCTCAGGCAGCGTACAGATGGGCCAAAATGTTTCAAAACAAATTCTACTCTGCTCCTTCTGCCTGACCAAGGGAACCAGAAGTTGGCCTATTTTCCCCTGCACACATCATGCTATGCTGGGTGAGATGGGAGTGGGGTAACAGTGAGTAAAATGACACAGAGAAAGTTTCCTAACATTTGACTCTTTCTTGATTGGGCATTTACTTGATTCTTATAGATCTTTGACTGGTTTTAAGAGTTCCTATACAATTATTCAAGTCAGTCTATATTTATTTATTTAATGTTTCCATGGGGGAAAAATGTCTTGGAACTTCTTTGTCCACCATCTTGCTGTTATCACTCTTAAGAGGCATATTTTATGAGCTAAAAAAGTGCTTGGCATGACTTTCACTTTTCCATGTAGACTGTATATATTAATCAATGGCAAAAAGAAAATAACATACAAGAGAGAAAAGCTTGTCAAAAAGGAAGGAAGGAGAAGATAAGGAGGCAATTTTAAATAAAATTACCACTTCACAGGCATCTGAACTAAGAAATTGGGAATTGCATGTTTCTGTGAAGGGCAAATAATTTTCTCTCATTTTACTTTTCTACCTTCTTGTTCAGGGGTAACCACTACCAAACAGAAAATGTCATGCCATAATAAAATAAAGACCAGGATATGTGATAATACTGTAGAATTGTATGATATGACTGGAAAAAAAATCAGCTCTAGACTAAAGAAAGACATTATGCAACCTAGAGGTCAGTGGTTCTCAAAGGGGGTAGAATTTTCTATCCAGGGGACATTTGACAATGTCTGGAGACATTTTTGGTTGTCACAACTAGTGGAGGGGGTTGCTTTTGGCATTTAGTGGGTAAAGGCCAATGATTCTACTGTTGCTTTCTGCAATCAACAGTGGTTTTCCCCAAAAAAGATAACTATCAGGCACAAAATTTTAATAGTGGTAAGGTTGAGGAACCATTTTCTAATGCTAAGTTATAGCTAGTCTGTAAACCTCTTGAGGAGAGAAACTGGGTATATATTTTTCTAAGCCCCAGTAGCTAGTATAGTACTGGGCACATAGCAGGCTCAAGTTAAATGATTCAGTCCCAGTTGTTCCATTTTGACTAAACCTCAGATCCTGCTCTTAATGTCCATGAACATTTCTTTCCCAGAAGATTTTGTTAACATTAATTTTCTTTAGACAGACTTTTCTGTATACATAGTTTTTGGGGCTTTTTATTTGTTTATTATTAAGATACAAATCATATGCCATAAATTCACCATTTTAAAGTTGACAATTTAGTGATTGTTAGTATATCACAACATTGTGCAACCAGCAATATATTTCTTACTATAATATTTTAATCACCCCCAAAAGATATCCTATACTTGTTAGCAATCATTCACAGTTCCCCCTATTCCTAGCCCTTGGCAACCACTAAGGTTATTTCTTCCTCCGTGAAATTGCTTGGTCTGAACATTTCATAAAAATTGAATCTCAATGAAAAATTCCACTATATGGATATAACACATATTTGTTATCCACTCATCAGTCGATAGACATTTGGATTGTTTCCACTTTAGGCTATTATGAATAATGGTGCTATGAAGATTCATGTACAAGTTTTTGCGTGGTCACATATCTTCAACTCTCTTGGGTATACCACTAGAAGTAGAGTTTCTGGAGCATGTGGTAACTCTATGTTTAAGTTTTTGAGGAACCACCAGACTGTTTTCCAAAGCAGTTTCATCATTTTATAATCACATCAGCAATGTTTGAAGGTTCCCATTTCTCTGTAAGCCAATACTTATTATATGTCTTTTTGATTATGCCCATCTCACTGGGTATGGGGTGGTATCTCATTGTGGTTTGGATTTGCATTTCCCTTGTGGATAGTGATGTTAAGTAACTTTTCTTGGGTTTATTGGCCTATTTGCATATTTTCTTTGGATAACTGTCTAGTCATATCCTTTGCCCATTTTTTAGTTGGTTTATTTGTCTTTTTATTTTAGAGCGGTAAGAGTTCTTCATATACCCTGGATATAAGTCCCCTATCAGATATATGAGTTGAAAAAAAATTATCTTATTGTTTGCATGGTTCTTTTACTTTTTAATGGAATCATTGAAACCCAAAATTTTTTATTGTGATAAGTTAAAATTTATATAAATTTTGTTGTTGTTGATGTTGCTTTTGGTGTCATATCTAAGAAATCATTGCCAAATCCAAAGTATGAAGATTTACCCCTATGTTTTCTTCTAAAAGTTTTATAACTTTAACTCTCTTATACGTAGGTCATTGATCCACTTAGAGTTAATTTTGTATATGTTTTTAGAGAAGTGTCCAAGTCATTCTTTTGCATTTATCTGTACAGTTTTCCCTGCACCATTTTTTAAAAAGACTATTTTTTACCATTGTGTAGTTGACCATAGATATATGGGTTTATTTTTGGACTCTTAATTCTGTTTCCATTAATCTGTACCATTATTACATTGCATTGATTACCACTGTTTTGTAATAAGATTTAAAGTCAGGAAATGGAATTTTTTGTAGTTTTGTTTTGCTTTTCTTTTTAAAGATATTTTTGGCCCTTCTGGGTTCCTTGCAACTCCTTATGAATTTTGGAATCAACTTCACAATTTTCATAAAGAAGACATCTGAGATTCTGATAGGGATTGTGTTGTATGCATAGGTCTGTTTGGGTAAAATTTCCATCTTAACAATATTAAGTCTTCTGAGCCATAAAGTTGGGATGTGTTTCCAATTATTTAGGTATTCTTTTATTTCAACATTGTTTTGTCATTTACAAAGTATAGTTTTGCACTTCTTTTTTTTAAAAAAGTCTTCCTAAATATTTTATTTATTTTTGATATTATTATATATGAAATTGTTTCATAATTTTTATTTTCAGATTGATCATTGCTAATGTTTAGAAATAAAAGTAATTTTGAATGTTGATTTCATATCTTGTAAACATGCTGAACTAATTTATTAGCTCTATTTTTTAATTTTTTTTTTTGCATGGACCCCATAGGATTTTATATATACAAGATCATGTCATCTGCATGTAGAGATAGTTTAAATTCTTCCTTTATGATCTGGATGTCTTTGATTTCTAATTGCTCTGGCTAGACCCTCCAGTACAGTATTACAATAAAGAACCTCCATTATAATGTTACACTATTTACACATATATAAGAGAGAGAGAGAAAGAGAGAGAGAGATTTTCCTAAAGGAATATGGAGGTGCAAGTTCAAAATCTGCAAGGAAGCCCGTCAGCCTGGAGAACCAAGAAGAGTTGCAATTTGAATCAAAAGGCAGTTTACTGGCAGAATTCCTTCTTGCTCAGGGAAGGTCAGTTTTTGTGTTATTAAGACCTTCAATTGATTGCATGAGGCTCACCCACATTATGGAAGATAATGTGCTTTACTCAAAATCCATCAATTTGAATGTTAATCTCATCTAAAAACCACCTTCCTAGAAACATCCAGAATAATATTTAATCAAGTAGCTGGGCACTGTTGCCCAGTCAGGTTAACGTATAAAATAAATTATCACATGTATATTTTTTTTATTTCTGCAATATTGGCAATAGTTTCCCGTCTTTAATCCCTGATTTGAAGTAGTTTGATTTCTCCTTTTTTTTCCTGTTCAGTTTATTTAAAGGTTTCTCAATTGTATGGATCTTTTCAAAGAATCACCTTTTGGTTTTGTTGAGTTTTTTTCTGTTTTTCTATTCTCTATTTTACTTATTTCCACTCTAATCTTATTACTTCCTTCCTTCTCTTTGCTTGTGTTTAATTTGCTCTTCTTTTAATAGTTTCTTAAGAGAATAAGTTAGGTTATTGATTTGAGATTATCATTCTTTTTAAATTTATGCTTGTGCAGCTATAAATTTCCCTCTAATCGTTGTTTTACCTGCTTTGCATATGTTTTGTAACGTTCTGATTTTATTTTCATTCAACTCAAGTGATTTCTTCTGTGGGACTTTTGTTACTTAGGAGTGTCTACTTAATTTCTATTTATTTGTAAATTCCCAAATATTTTTTGTGTCCTTGATTTCTAATATCATTCCATGTGGTCAAAGAATATATTTTGTATAATTTTAATCTTTTTAAATTTGTTGAGAATTGTTTTATGGTCTGATATATGGCCTAAATTGGAATAGGTTTCATGTGCACTTTTGAAGAACATATACTCTGTTGCTTTTGGTGGAGTATTGTTTAGATATCTGTTAGGTATACTTAGTTTATACTGTTGTCCAAGTCTTTCCTTGATAATCTTCTTCTAGCTTTTGTAATCATCATTGAAAGTAGGCTTTTTAAATCTCACTATTATTGTTTACCTGTTTATTCCTCATCTCAGTTCTTACATCATGATTTGATGTTCTGTTGTTAGGGCATATATGTTTATAAATGTTATACCTTCTTAATGAATTGACTTTTTAACTCTTATAAAATATCCTTAATTGTCTCTGACATAAATTTACCTCATATTAGTATAGATGCTTAAGCACACTTTTGATTACCATGTATGGTATATCATTTTCCATCTTGTTATTTTCAAACCATTTATGTCATTATCTCTAAAGTTTGTCTCTTGTACACTGCATAGATTTGATTTATATTTTAAAAAATCCGTTCAGCCAGTTTCTGACTTTTGATTGGATTGTTTCAACCACTTATATTTAGTGTAATTACTGAAAATGCATAATTTATATATGCCATTTTGCTAATCAATTTCTATGTCTTATGCTTTTTTGTTCATTCATCCATTGCTAACATTTTGTGCTAAATAGATATAAACAGATGTTTTATAGTTTACCAATCCAATTCCCCTTTAATTATTTATTTTACAATAATTTTGAAGTTATTTTCTTAGTGGTTTCTATGGGAATTCAATTTAATACCTCATATTATAACAATCTATTTTGCATTATATTAACTTAATTTCAATATTATATAGAAATAATTCATATATATTTGTTCCTTCCCCCTAGTTTGTGTTGCTATTTTAGTATAATTTATATACTTGTTGATAGTGTGCCCATTTATAGTTATTGTTTATATAGTTCTTTTAAGTCAGAAAAGAGGTAAAAATGTTGATAAAAAGTATGTTTATTGTGACTTTTACATTTATCTATGTAGTTATCTTTATTTTTTATTTCTTCATGTGGATTTGAGTTGTTCTTTAGTGATTTTTTTCATTTCAACTGGAAGGACTTCCTTTAGTGCTTCTTTTATGTCAGTCTGCTAGCAATAAATGTTCTCAGTTTTGGTTTGTCTGAGAATATCTTAATTTCACCTTAATTTTTGATCGATAGTTTTGCTGGATATAGAATGCTTGCTTATCTTCTTTTCATTCAGCACTTAGAATATGTCATCCCACTGCCTCTCACTTCTATGGTTTCTAATGAGCAATAAGCTGTCAGTTTTGTTGAGGATCCCTTCTATGTGATGAGTCACTTCTTTATTGCTGCTTTAAGGAATCTAATTTTTATTTATTTATTTATTTATTTATGGCTGTGTTGGGTCTTCGTTTCTGTGCGAGGGCTTTCTCTAGTTGCGGCAAGTGGGGGCCACTCTTCATCACGGTGTGTGGGCCTCTCACTATCGCGGCCTCTCTTGTTGCGGAGCACAGGCTCCAGACACGCAGGCTCAGTAATTGTGGCTCATGGGCCCAGTTGCTCCGCGGCATGTGGGATCTTCCCAGACCAGGGCTCGAACCCGTGTCCCCTGCATTGGCAGGCAGATTCTCAACCACTGTGCCACCAGGGAAACCCGGTAATCTAATTTTTGAGAGACTGACTATGATGTGTCTAGGTTTGGATATT
Organism: Balaenoptera ricei; assembly: GCF_028023285.1. Taxonomy (NCBI): domain Eukaryota; kingdom Metazoa; phylum Chordata; class Mammalia; order Artiodactyla; family Balaenopteridae; genus Balaenoptera; species Balaenoptera ricei. The sequence goes on from NC_082660.1 coordinate 82,361,192, forward strand.
TCTGACTGTATCCTACTTGGAATTTACTGAGCTACTTCTATGTGTAAATTGTTTTCAGCAAATTTGGTAATTTTGAGGCCATTTTTTTCTTAAATTACTTATTTTGCCTCTTTATCTGTATATGTATTTTTGAGTCTCTATTTTTATGTATTATTTTTTTCTTTCTCTTCCTCAGAGTGGACAATCTCATTGACCTCTCTTCAAGTTCTCTGATTATTCTTAAGTTAGTTCACATCGGCTCTTTGACTCCTTTAGTTAATTTTTAAAATTTCAGATATTGTAGTTTCCATCTTGAGTTTATGTTTCTTTTTTAAAAGTCTATGTTATATTATTGTTCTCTATTTGGTGAAATAGTCTCATGCTTTCTTTTAGTTCTTTAGATATAGTTTCATTTATTTCTCTGAATATGTTTAAAACATTTGATTATAAACTTTTTTCTTATTAGTCCAACATCTGGGCTTCCTCACAGCCAGTTTCTAATCACTGGTTTTTGTTTTCTGAGTAATGGCCATACTTTCTTTTTTCTTAACATGTTACATATTTTGTTGAAAACTGAACACATTAAATAGTGTAATGGGACTACTCTGGAAATCAGAATATCTTTCTTTCCCTAGGATTTCTTGTTTTTGCTGTTTACTTTTGCTACTTGTTTGTTTGATGATAGTCCTAATAACTAATTTTATAAAGTCTATATTCTTTATCATGTTGGCCACTGACGTCTCTGCTCAATTAGTTATACTGGTCAGCTAATAACTGCATAAAGATTTCCTTATCAGTGTAGACCTAATAAGCTTCCCAGCCTTTTCCAAGGGGCTACATATGCATGTTGGGACATGCTTTCAGTGCTTATACAGACAGTCTACAACTCTGCCTTAGCCTTTATGTCTTGCTTGAGGAGAGTCTAAAGTTTATCCACAAGTAAGAGCTTAAGACCATCTCAAATCATACCTGGGCAGGCACACAGCCCTACAAATGTGTATAGCCCTCTAGGATCCTAAGAATAAATCATAGATTTTTAAAGTTCCTTATAGTCATCTAATTCCTGGATTTCCTTTAAGTTTTTGATCAGCTTCTTATTTGCATCAGCTGTCATTACAATCTCAGAGAGCTGTGATATGAAACAATTACCCTTGATTATTTTCCACAAATGCTCCCATGGAAAAGGCTCCTGACATAAGGCAAATTCCAAGTCAGGTCTAATAAAATCAAGCCCTGCAAGTAGAATTTTCCAGAGAACTTCCAGACATGTCAGGTAATAAAAATTTCTGAAACTAGGGCTTTCTGCAGATCTCCAATCCAAATCTTTCCTCTCTAGTGGCTGCTAGGCTGTTAGTTTTCACCATACTTGTAGGGCTGTTGGTATATAAGGCTATGATAGAGTCAAGGAAAGAGAGATGGAAATAGGGCAATTTGTTACCAATATTCAGCTATTTATCTTAAATAAACACTCCCCATGTTGCTTCAAATTTGGGTAATTCTAAGAGTTCCAAAAAAGTTGATTTGACTACTTTTGCCAGTGTTTTTTATTGTTTTTAATGAAGAAAGGATGTTAGGAGTGCCTTACTCTATCATTCCTACTAATGTAATCTCTTTTCTTGCATTTTTTCCTAGAAAGAAATCTTTCCTTAATGTTTTGTAGTGTCAACCACTGTCATAATTCGTGTGTATATATGGATTAGCCTCTTTCTGTACTCCCTATTCTTTTCTAGTCACTTATGTTTTTCTATATCATATACACCTCAATGCCTTAATTTTATCATAAGCTTTGGTACATTATTGAATCAGTTCTTCCTTCTTTCTTCTTCAGACTGCATTTTCTACAATTGAAGTTTTGTATTCACATAAAAAATTTTAATTTAAATCAACTAATCAAATTCCACCAAAAAGGTTTAATTTTTTATTTAGAATTCATATATATATATGTACATATATATATATATATAACATTAACATCATTACAATATTAAGCCTTTCAAACCTTGTTTGGGTCTTGTTTAAATGTCTCTCCAAAAACCATCATAAAGCCCTCCTCAGAATTCTTGCACTTCTAAATGTATTTTTAGATACATGATATTCTTTATGGAAATGAAATCAGTATTTTTAAAAATGGTTTCCCAACTACTTTTTGCTTATTAGATAAGTAAAATTGTTTTAACTGTTAAATTATGTCAAGTAATTTTCAATCATTTTATTCAATCAGGAAGCAATATCTCTCACTTATTTTTTAAATCTATTTCCCCTTCTTCAATCTTTTTTAGTATCTTCTAATAAAATTTGTTCTCAACTTGGTATTTGTCATTTTAAAGTAATTTTAGAGATACTACAATATGAGATAAACATACCATAAATATATTATTAAATCAGATCTTGAGTCAAGTACCAGTTCATTGGAACAATTATACACTCAAACTAGTTTACTGCTTCATTCCTCTTTATATTAATCTGTGATTTTATGATGTTTCCTTACCTATTCAGAAGGTGACAATACCAGCAGGTAGATGGGTTTTATTTAACTTGTTTATAATTGATTTTTTTTAATTTTAAATAAGTAGGCAACCGTTTTTTTTTTTTTTTTTTTGGATGTTCTGCATAAAATAGGAATTTTTTTTCTTAAGCATGTTCCATAGCTATAGTTTGTTGAAGCTAAGTAGTGGCTACTTTTTCCCCCATCATTCCATAGTGTGATCTTTATTGCTTCTCCAACACCAAGGTACAATGTCATTTGTTAACTGTCATTGGGTTTACACTACCATTATTCTTATAATAAGAGATAAAATGAAATATTTCTTTTACCCCAAACTCTTATATCCATAGTAGGAGAATAAAAATTGGAAGAATCTTCACAATGGTTGCCTCTGTGTTAAATAGGATGCAGATCTGTAAGGCATGGGTTATATCCTGAAATAATCCATCATATACAATATTCTCTTCTTTTCAAGATGTTTTGTCTAGCAGTGATATGCAAAGTTAGAAATAAGAGTACTAACAACTCTTGCTTTGTTACTTATCAACTATGAAGAAGTATTTCAATATTATATCTACTTCCTCCTGTACTGAGTAGATGAGTTGATGTCAGGGAAAAAAAGAAGACATTTTTAATGTGAAGTTCTCTAATAGAGATATTATCTACCAGTTTTCTATTCTATTCTCTAATTAAAACTAATTTTCCCCAAAAATCATTATCTTTTTCTCCTGTATTTGTGGACTCAATGTCTTATGTTTTTAGAATTTTTTTTTAATAGTTTAAGAGAAAACTTCTTTTTCTTTCTGGAAATAAATATGTAGAATTTATTCTCAATAAGAACACCCAAACTCAGGGTCTTCAAAATTTTCTAAGTGGGGGTAGTAAATGAGTATTTGGCTCTTTTCTTGAATATTGCAGTTTCTTCCATCAAAATTTATTCTTATTACTCTACTTTTGAGTCTGTTGATGCGACATATCAATTTTTTTCAGGTTAACATTATTTTCTCTTATTTGCTAAATTTTGAGTTTCTGCTGAAGAATATATGTGCAATTTTGCTACTTTGTTTAAATTAATTCCAATTACAGTGATTTGAACTCCCTTTAGTCACCAACAGTGAAAGGAGGATTCTTTGAAGTTGATGAATATGGGCCTGGTTAGCATCCATGAAACCCATATTTTAAATAAATAGAATTTTAATTTATTCTTAAGCACTTGACCTCTCCTGAGATGCAAGCAAAAAAATCTAGATCTATTAGAAACACAAACTTTAGTAGATATATAAAACTTTTTGTTAAAGAAACAGTGAGATTTTCCTTCAGAAGAAGGATATACTCAAACAATACTGATGTTCAACACAGAGAGCCATAACTTGCCATATATAAAGTCACCTTATTCAATCAATCTTGTTTTTAAATTCCATTCTAAAAAAAACTGTAAAACAAAAATGACAAAGGTAAAACACAAAGCCAATCCAGCATTATGCCAATTGGGTTATGATTTTTCCAAAAAAATATATTAGCTTATGTTTACCAGCCTGTCACCCCCCCCAAAAAAAAAACTAAATAAAGTATAATATTCATAAATAATCTTGAACAGGTATGTTTCCTGTTTTGTGTCTTTATTTTGATGGTCATAAAAAGTTATGATCCATTCTTTTGAAGTTTTATATTTTATTTTTAAATTTTTATTTTATATTGGAGTGTAGTTTATTAAGAATGTTGTGTTAGTTTCAGGTGTACAGCAAAGTGATTCAGTTATATATATACATGTATCTATTCTTTTTCAAATTCTTTTCCCATTTAGGTTATTACAGAATATTGAGCAGAGTTCCCTGTGCTATACAGGAAGTCCTTGTTGGTTATCTTTTTTTTTTTTTTTTTTTTTTTTTTTTGTGGCTGTGCTGCACGGCTTACAGGATCTTAGTTCACCAATGAAGTATTGAACCCAGGCCCTCAGCAGTGAAAGCACGGAGTCCTAACCACTGGACTGCCATGGAATTCCCTGGTTATCTATTTTAAATATAATAGTGTGTCATAAGAAATTACGATCCATCTTTTGACGTTTTCTATTAAAAAAGTAATTCAACCTTAGTGTTGTATCCCCAAATATATTTTGTTTCATAATCTGTATTTATTGTTGGAAACATCATTTCATATATTTAGATAAAATGAAGTTTCCCAAGACAATTATAATATTTAAAATAAGATAGTAGTACACTTAGATTGAAATGAACACATTAACTAGTATTTCAATTTTAGTAATTTATGTAACTTATCAACATGAATTATAATCAAAGGTGTTATTTGTATAGAGGATTATATAGTAAAATTTTCCTTTTCATTATTGGTTCACTTTTTTTCTGATGAATAATATAATAATTTTATTTGTATATTATTTAACTGAAAACTAGTCTAAATAATTTCTTCTAAAATATTCAAACACTGTTATCACATTGAATATATTTTGACAATCATTTACTACCCCAAAAATAATATTGGTAAAATCTCATTAACCATTTAATATGTTACTCTTAATATAATTGTTATTCAGAATAATATCCAAACACATTAAAATATTAACTACCTTTAACATTTTAATCAAAATGTTATGGTGAAAACTACATTGTATCTTAGGTTTTAATTGCTGGTATATTAGTCTTTAAGATAGCCAATATTTAAGCTTAAATTATCTCCAAAAAAGAAAAGAAAAAAGGAAAGAATCCGGGAAGGAAGTAGATAAAATTCAACTTCTAAATTCATAGATTAAGCTCGTAATGTAGACAATAGAGAGGAATACAATCTCTAGACAAGTCCTCTTCAGATGGATGGCATCAGTTTTCCTGAAAACTTTCAGGTAAATGTGTGTGCATGTATGTGTCTGTGTGTGTGTGTGTCAGTGTGTGTACGAGAGAAAGAGAGAGAGAGATTGAGAAACAGAGATAGCTAGTTGGTGCTATATTTGGTTTGTATTTGGTAAAACATTGTGATTCTTAACTATTATCATAAGTAAGTCCTTAGCCAAATTTTCTTACTAGAATATGGTAATAGAAATTCATAGAAAATACAAACTCTCTAGTTTTACAAGGATAATATTATGGATCATTTACTTAGTAGCAGTTATTGCTAGAATACAGGTTTCCTACTGTTTAATCTTGACTTCTCAATTACTCATTTATTGCTTTCTTTTCATTTTCTAATCCTTAATCATGTATCTTTTAAAATTAAAAATTATTGGTGCAACCAGGAAGAACTGAGTTTAAGGCATATTGTATTGCTTGCACTCACCAATATTGAATTTCCAAAGGCAATAATACTGGTGGCATATGGTGGTATCTCAGTGGTATTGTTTCTGTGATACTTTACTTAGTTGAAAACAACTAAAATAATATAATTCCCCTAAATTAAAATGACTAAACAACTCAAGTTAAATATTGAAAAGACTTCTTTTTGAAAAACTGGTTATATATATGATTTTCTCATATTATATGATCCAAAACATTTTTTTGATGGAGAAAATAATCAAGCTCCTGCAGAGTAAAACAAGCGTGTTATTAGTATTGTTCAAGAGACTTCAGTGCTTTTGCAAGTGAACTCGATGTATTAAGACAACAATGACTGATTTTTCAGGACTAGCAGTTCAACGTATACCTTATTTTCCAGACTATTGTAATGTTTCTAACAAATGGAAAGAAGAAGACAAGTGATCAAAACTTATGAAAGGAGGGACTTCCCTGGTGGTCCAGTGGTTAAGAATCCATCTTGCAATGCACGGGAAGCAGGTTCGGTCCCTTGTCGGGGAACTAAGACCCCGCACGCCATGGGGCAACTAAGCTTACGTGCAGCAACTAGAGAGCCCACGTGCTCTGGAGCCTGCACACCACAGTTAGAGAGTAGCTCACGTGCCACAGTGAAGAGCCCACTCACTGCAGTGAAAGATCCTGTGCACTGGAACAAAGACCTGACATAGCCAATGAATAAATAAATAAATAAGTAAATAAATATTTTTTAAAAACCTTATGAAAGGAGGTCAGAATATTGTAACAGATAGTAAGCAATTCCATATGTCTAGTTCTAGTCAAATCTTTGGTAAATATATCGCTTTTGTTACCTCCAACAGAAAAATTATGGAAATCATTTTATGTAGCAATTTTTGACAATTTAAAATTGCAAAACCAAATTAGTTGTATTATTCATAATGTATATGTCACATTTTTCCTCCTGGCTCTTGGCAGTGCTTGTCAGTCATAGCCCTATGATCTTACTGTATGCGTATCTAATACAAAATATAGGTGGCAGTGCTGGTGGAGGTGGTGGTGGAATACTGCTACTACTGTTCCTTACTTGAGGTTTCAAATACACTATTTTTGTTCTCAAAATATCTTCCATGTTCTACATCCCTTATTTTTCTTTAGTTTCTTAAAAATATTTAAGTTTTACTAATTATCTAGTAAGATAGGCAGTTTAACCTATCTTACTAAATTTCTATAAGCTGATTTATCAAGAATATGCATGTTGTGAAAATGCTAAGAACAGCTTAAAACATGTGATTTCTTTGGTTGAAGCCAAGACTGCAATGTGTCAATTTTCTTTGGAATGAAATGAGTGTGTGTGTGTGTGTGTGTGTGTGTGTGTGTGTGTGTGTGTAGGAGCAATCTCTTTAAAATGTCTCTTTCCTTTCAACTACTTTTATGTGCAAATTTTTGTTGGAGAGAGCAATCCCAGTTTCCTGTGATTTCAAAAGAATAATAGTCCAATATTCAGATATAAACCCTAGAAAAAAGGCCATTCTACAACCCAAAATATAATTCAATGAGCTGCTGTATGATTGGTTAACATTTCAAACATAAGAGCTTTCTATGCATTGATTCCTCCACATTCCTTGCAATAATTTATCCAGTTTGCTTGATTGATTGACTCTTTGAATTACAAGACATATTTATTTGGATGAAGTACCTACATCATCAAATCAATATAGAGTTGTGTTCCTGTATTAAGTGCCAGTTTAGAAAGTGTGATTGAATTTCCATAGAAATGAATTGATGTGATAGATTTCTTTGCTATTTGAATTAGACATAGAAAACAAGAAACAAGGGAATATAAGTTTGCTTTGTTTTATTATAAGAATAGATTCTGCTCTACTTTGATCTTGTTTGCCCTTAAATTTGATATTAGGTAGTTTTCAAAAGTGTAGTATATAAGTAATGGACATTAATTCCTAGTATTTTGCATCAAATAGATCCAAAACTACATACGTTGCATTCACTGACACTGCCATGAATTTGGATATTTTTAATATGAACCTCAGGGATAACACTAAATAGATATAGCTCCTAGAAAAATACATAATTGACTAAAAACATTCTTTTGAAGAAAACAAATCCAAACATTTATAAAATGGCATTTTTAAAATTCCTTTCAGACAAGTAATTCTAAATTATACTATGCCGCAAATTGTATTAAGGTTATAGCTCTAAGATGCCAAAACAACTGCTGATTTCAGGGGAAGAAAAAATTTTAAATGATATTGGTATTTGTATCAGTCAGGGTTCTCCAGAGAAACAGAACCAATAGGATATATCTATTTATATCTATATCCTATGTACCTATATCTGTATCTATGTTATCTATATCTATATATCAGAGAGAGAGAGAGATTTTAAAGTATGGCTCATATGATTGTGGGGACTCGCAAGTCTGAAATCCATAAGACAGGCAGCAGGCTAGCAAGCTGGGAACTCAGGCAAGATTTCTACATTTGTCTTGAGGTGAATTCGTTCTCCAGGAAACCTCAGGTTTTGCTCTTAAGGCTTTCGACTGATTGTATGAAGCCTATCCATATTATCAAGGTTAATCACCTTTACTTAAAGTCAACTAATTGTAAATGTTAATCACATCTACAAAATAACCTCACAGCAACATCTAGACCAATGTTTGACCTTAGTCATACTTATTTTCATAGAAGAAATAAATATGTTCCTTTACTTCCTACAGTATCCCCTTAGTTGGGGGAATCTTAGCCTAGCCAAGATGACATATAAAATTAATAATCACAGCATGTGTACATAAATAGATCATTCTTTGCCTTTGCCTTTTTAAAGTCAATTATTTGTTATTGGTACATTGTGTAAGTACAGTCTGAATTATATGCTTATAATCAATATATAAGAAAAAGAGCTCATTAGAGAAATTGACTAGTACAGGCTAAGTTACTACATTCTAGAGTGTTTAGTAACTAGCCTATAAATAGAAGCTATTGATGGTAGATCACTACAACCTCCTTTTTAGAGTCAAAATGAACACAATTTTCCCCATAATCTCTTTCAGTCATAGATAATGACACTGGGATATAAAATTATATAAAATTACTCTATTTTTGACCAAATTCCCTACCCAACCTATCTGTAGTCCATATGTTTTAATATAATGTAATTGAAATTTATTCAGAGGTCTATAAAATATTGCATTTGATAGGTTTTCAAGTTCTGAAATTGCTAATATGAATTATTAATTAGAAGAATATTCTTTTTCTAAAAGATCAACAAGTAAAAGGTAATAAGTATCGTGTAGATATTTACTTGATATTGTCGCATATACACTGTAAAGGAACAATTACTTTGAGTCAAAATTATAGTTATAAGGTAGTGTTAATTATAATTCTTGATATTTCTAAAAGAGATTAGTTTTGATAAAAGGATTCTTACAATTCTTAAATATCTATTTTGAGACATTACAGTTGATGGTAGAATTTTTTCTTTCTAAAGTCTGGGACATTTTAAAAAATAATGTCTTCCCAGTTAAATTAAGAATGCTTTGAATTTAGCTACTTGATCAGTAATTATGAAAGTGACATTCATTTCAATGATATCCTTATTAACCTACTCTCTTGGTTTCCCAAGATAGTTATTTCCCCCTAAATAAGGGGATATTGTAGGAAGCAAAGGAACATATTATTTCTTCCATGAAAATAAGTTTGACCAAGGCATCTTTAATGATACTGTTATATTAAGATTTTACTAAATGAGGTTAGCTCATAATTCTGGGAAAGATATTCTGTTGAACAGATATTAGTAGACTAATTTTGGTCCTGTTTTAAAGGTATTGTTTTTGTTTTTGTTTTTTTCTGAGGGTTTTAAGAAATAAATTAGAAATTAATGATGAATAAGCCATACAATGCTACAGAGCTTTAGTGATCACAATAAAGTTTTAATTCCTATCAAAATTAGTAAGGTAATCATTGATTTAGTAATTTTTACTTTAAAAAAAAACCTCTTAAATGGTTGAGTTTCTTCTTGTTTTTGAACAGGAATGTACAGGTGGATTTTCTAAATGCAGTTTTAAAAAAATATTATATCATGAAAGAACATTTTTGGGAAATGAAATTCCAAATATCTTTATTCCTTAGAATCTGGAAAAATAATCATAATCTCTTCTTGTCCTTTCATGGCTGGGGATTAATAATCCTTTTTATTAGAGATAGATAAAATGACAAGATTACTCCTGCCTTCATCGCTTTTGTAGGAGAGAAGATTAGCATCTGGAAAAAAATATCAGGCTGCCTACAGAGATTTTTATCTTAGTCTTTTGACTTATTCATCATTGTTCCACATATGACCTTAGTGTTGGGTAAAATCACGTTTTCTTTTATGTATTCCTGTAACAATTCTCCTTATTTTGCTTTCAGTCTTTAAAAATCATTGTTGCTCTTTCCACATACAATTCAATTAGTCCAATGATTCTCAATCTTTTGCATGCATCCAAATCACCTGAAGGTCTTGTTAAAACACAGATTACTGTGCCTGGCTCTAGAGGTTCTGATATATTAGATCTAGTACGGGGACCCCAAAATTTGCATTTCTAACAAGTTGTCCTATTATATTGATGTTGTTGATCTGGAAAACATTCTTTGAGAAGCTTTGATTTAGTCTTCTTGTTTCTTACTTGGACTTCACATTTTATATTTCCAAGATAAAGAACAGCTGAGAACCCTAAGGAGACGCTTGAAGAGGAAAGATTTTTTTCTAGATCAGCAGTTCTCAAAATTAGCCACACATTTATAACACTTAAATAGTTTTAAAGTGGGGAAGGTATAAATTGGGAGATTGGGATTGACATACACACACTACTATATATAGAATAGGTAACTAATAAGAACCTACTGTATAGCACAGGGAACTCTACTCAATACTCTGTAACGACCTATATGGGAATAGAATCTAAAAAAGAGTAGATATATGTATATGTATAACTGATTCACTTTGCTGTACAGCAGAAACTAACACAACATTGTAAATCAACTATACTCAAATAAAAATTAATGAAAAACAAAAAAACAACTAAAGATGCCTAGATCCCTCCTTCAGAGGTTTGAGTTAATTGTTCTGGATATTACCTTGTGCACTGGAAGTTTTAAAGTTTCTTGGGTGATCCTGATATGCAGCCAAGATTGAGAAACACTATTCTAGAAGGATAGAAGTTACAATCAACTTCCCTTAATATTAGAGAACAATGATAGTTAGATTAAATACCACTTTCCCCAGAGACATTCCTTTCTAGAAATATTTGCATTCTCCTCAATGTGCACACCCTCTAGAAATATTCAACCAAATGATTAGACATTAATCATTGAATTCAGAAAAAACTCTTCAGTCTTTCTTTCCATGCAATGAATTTTTGAGATCTTCAGCTTTTCAGGGTTCTGTAGTAGAAACAGAAGATCTGGAAAATAAAGATAATGCCAACAATGTTGTCAATAAGATAAGGCCTGGAACTTGTATCAGAATACTGTAACTTCAATAATCCTAGTTGGAACCTATAACTTTAGTTTCTATCTACAAAGGAAAAAGCAGAATTTCCAGGTCCTGGTAGAAGTTACTATTAACTAGGAATTTAAGAAGAGAGAAAGATTATTATAAAGAACATCTTCAAACTAAGTTTGAGAATGTTGGAATGGACTAAGTAAGTGGTTCTCCATCAAGGACAATTTGGTCCCTGAGAGGACAATTGGCAATGTCTGTAGAGATTTTTGGTTGTCACATCTGGCTAGGTGAGGGGGCAAGGATAGAAATGGACAGATTCTGCTGGTTTCTGGTGTGTAGAAACCAGGGATGATGCTAAATGTCCCACAATGCATAGGACAACCCTCCACAATTATTATTCAACCCAAAATGTCAATATTGCTGAGGTTAAAAAATTCTGGTCTAAGTCATCTAACTCGATAAACTGTTGTCTGTTTCATCTATAAGAATCTTAAATAATTACAGCTTTTAAAGAATATGTTGCTTTTTGATATAGAGAATCACTGGAAAATAAAACATTAGATCAATTAAAACTTAATTTAAAATAAAATCTGGAAAAATGTTAGTATTCTTTATTGTACCTAAAACAATGACATGCTCTAATGACTGCTATTATTGTTGCTATTATTATTATTATTTTAGAATTGGAAGTAGCACTATAAGGAAGTGAGTGACATAACTTTTTTGCCAGAATAATAAAAAGTGAGAGACATTAATCATTTGCATAATTCTATAATCTGAATGTTGACACAACATTCTCCAGTAACACAACGAGGTTTCAAGAGAAGTCATGTAAAGGGAAGTCATTCAAGTTCTCATTTCTCTAAGGACATTCTTATAGAAACCTCTTATTATTCTTTTTTTTTTTTTTTTTTTTTTTCACACACACACACACTGTATTTTATTTTTACAAGAGATAAATCGACTGACACCAAGCATTGTACATGGATGACCACAACAAAAGCAACAATGATTGCAATTACGAAACATAAAACACACTCATACTATGTCATAATATTGACATTCAGTCCAGTAATCCTCCACTGTAACAGCTCCTTTACTTTGCAGTGAAAATTGATTTGTATATTCTTTGCCTCTGAGTCCTTGTCTCTTATTATTCTTGAAGTTTTTCTTTTATTTGGCCAACATTGGGTAAAAACACAAATTCTTTCTATTTACTGTTTGTTCACAAATCATTATCCTGCAGACATTTTTAAGGCTTTTGGAAAGGGAAACAATGTGGAAAGACATTTCTCTGTGCAAGGAATTTGCTATTTATGAAACAGACTTTCAATCCATGTATATAAGAATGCATTTAACTGGTATGTTCTCTTCTCCACTGTCTTCCTGCTTTCTCCAATTATCTGATTTGTAACTTTTAAGTAGAAAATTGTCAGAAAAAAGTTTTCATCTAGAATGACTTTTTGCAGGCAAGTTATAAATTCCTGAAATTAAGAGTTTATAATGGAAATGCTGACACAACCTTAACTTTAGTAATTGAAGAGCACCACTATAATACATCAGTCACTTGTCTTCTGTATCTGTCACAAGTTCTATAAATCAAAATCTTAGAATGTAAGTCACGTTTTATAAGTTTTTTTTTCATAAATCTGTCCTGCACATCAATACTGGTAGTAATATTTTTTTCAGTAAATAATACTGTTCATGGACATACTCTTGTGCCAGTTCATTGAGTTACTTTAAAAACAGTGAAAATTATATTTTGGGAAGATTTGAAAATATATACTCTGAATATATTGCTAATATTATTTTAATTTGGAGCAATTGGGAGAAAAGAACTGAACATATAAGTTAGAAAGTTACTTGACAGTTTCATTATTACGTTAAGTGCACAGAACTTCTCACTCCAGGTATAAAGATGTCATGTATCAAATAACTGACTCAATATATTAAAAAAACTTTATAGCCACTCAACAAACAAAAATGTAAAGAGAATAAATGACCTCTCTGTAGATCATCCACCAAAATACAAGATAATTTTATACTTGTAATCAACAAATTTATTTTTTCAGAATACGTTATGAGTGAGACAACTTACAAGGTTTCCAAATGTCAAGAGGAAGTTATTGCACCTATTTTATTTCTTAATTAAATGAGTTTATCTCATTATAAACAATTCAAAAAGTATGTATTTATATAGCCTAAAAATGGAAAATCCCCTATCACTCACTCTAATCATCATCCTCTCCATTGTTAATGATGGCTCATGGTTTGGTGTGAATAATTTAAGAAAATTTATTATTTTTACACACTCACATACAAACAAAATACATATTCACATTCTTTTGTGAGTATCCAATGCATGTGTGTGCTTATTTGTATACAAGCATTTAATTTGGTGTTTGTTTTCTATCATGTGATCCATATTTGTATGGCAACTGGATTTTATTTTTATTTATTTTTTACATAACACCAACACTTGGAGGTCTTTCTGTTTCAGGACATGCAATTCTACCTCATTTTTTAAAAAAAATATGTAATACGTAACATTTTTAACCATTTTCCTATGGATAGACATTTATGAGATTTTCCCCCATCTTTTCAGTGTTAAAAATGTACTACAATAAATGGATTTGTGTTTGGTGTTTTGGGTACATATATGAATATTTCTCTTCAACAGATAGATCCTTATGACAGAATTTTTAATTGAGATGCATACATATTTGCTTTTTTTTTACATTTTAACCAAATTCCCCAACAATATCTGTACTTATTTATACTACCACTCATTGTGTACGTACGTAAGCATTATAGTCACATGCACATCAGCACTACCTTTTGTCAACCTTCCAAAGATGGGCAATATAAGTTGAAGAACAAGTTGTGTGTGTGTGCATGAGTGCGTGGTGGGAAAGGGATGCACTGTTAAAATGAGTTGCTTTAAATCTCTCTAGGAGGAAGTTCTGGATGGAAGGACTTATTTGAAACTGGAGAAATAGCTTTATATTTGAAATCTTAGAAGCAGATAAGTTTACAAGGATTTCATGTCAAATGGGTTATAGCTTCATGATGTTTCAATGAATTACTATATTCATATAATTTTATATAAGAATATATTGCTTAAAGGGGACTATATTGTTATATTCTTGTATTAATTTGGGTTCCCTTGAAAGCAGACCTTGAGATAAGACTTGGAGGCAGATAGTTTTGTGGGGAGGCAATTTGAGAAGCCAAATTGAGGGGGCAGGAAAGTGAGAAAGGGAAGAAAGGAAACTAATATATAGGAGCATGTTTAAGTTGCTTACCACTGTGACAAACTGGAGCCTAATCCTGCTGGATACTCTCTGAGGGAGCACGGAGAATGCACCTTGCACCTCATAATTGTCACCCCACACTCTCATCCCTTTTTGGCTTGAGAATTTACCCTCTTGAATGTTAACACACGCAGACAAGCACACACACATTCCTCTGGACTGTACACAACCATAACCCCCTCCACACACACACACACACATACGCACACACTTCTGAGCTGTATTTGCTTGTAGGTTGAGCTCACAAGCTTTTGGCTTTAGAAAAATTCCTGAGGCAGAAAAAAGCAGGAAGACAGCATTGAGACACTTGTAAAAAACTTTACTATGCTTTTCATGGAAAATATTAACCAGAGCTGCATAAGAGGTAACCTAAGAGGATGTCCCTGCCACAGTTCTTATCCTATACTTTCAGCAAATTCCTTCACAAAGATGTAAAAGGACCTCATAGTTCTTGCCCCATGATTGTCACCTTTGTTTGCAGATTTCAGGTTACTCAGTAAAAATTTACTAAGTTCTACTGAGCTCTGAGATTTATAGAATGTGCAATCAAAAGCATAGAATAAGTCGAACTGAAAATAATAAATAATGAACAATAAACCTAATGGAACATTTGCCTCATTGAAGATGCCAGATACCTAAGTTAATGACATAATTCTTAACTGTTTATCTTCCACATAGATAAATTGTTTTTAAGATAGTAGACACATTAGAGATTATACACAGAAATTTTCCATAGAGGCTCCATCCCTGCTAACCATAAAACAAGAAGTAAAACAGCAAAGAAAAGACAATTGAAAGGTTTAACAAAATGTACACAGAATATTAATGTGCTACTATCACTTTTTTATGTGCAGCAAATTGGCCACAGCTTGGTGTGTGAAATGACTGTTTTATGAAGAGGTATACTCTTCAGCAAGTATTATTTTACTCCTTGTTGTGGGCAAATATTAATTCAGTAAGTTTTCTGTAAGGTTTAGCAATTTTGGAGGATTAACTGAGTTATGTCCATACTTTGAAATTTACCTTTTCTTTCCTGCTGTAGAGTTTCCTCAAGATATATTTGGCTTTACTTTTTCTTCCTTATGTCATGTGAATAATACTCTCTACAGAGACCATTTCTTTTTTACATAAATGTTTAATTTGTAACATATATCTGAAGAAAGCTACTCATCTTTCTCTTTAATTTCCTTCAGAGCAAGTAGAATCTGAGGCACATTCTGTCATTACCATAGGCTGTATGTGCAAAGTGGGATTAGAAGAAACAGTAAAACAATAAGAGGTTCATCACATCTCCCTTGGAAACTTTTTGTCCTAACATGGTGTATGAAGCAATGTTAGAGAAAATTGTAACTTTGTTATTATAATTTCAAGAAGTTTAGGATAAAAGAGTAATTACATACAAATCAGAAATCTCATGGTGCATCTCAAGGACTGCTTTTTCTTATTGTTTTTAACCCACCAACACTTCTCCCTTCTCAAACATATATAATTCCTTCCATCCTTCTTCTACAAAGTCTTACCAGACAGAAGTAAAGAAGTAATTGCTTCCTATATTCACATCTAATTTACTGGAAATAAAACTTATGCAATCCAGTTTTCTTCATATCTTTCTTAGAAAAAGATATGAAGTATTTGCAAACAAATTCACTCCTCATAGCCATTCCATGGCTGTCCAACTGGACAAATAATTAAATACAGCAAAGCAAAGTGGGGTTTACATCAAGAATTCAAGGTTAACATTTGAATATCAATCAATTTAGTTCACCATATTAGAAGGATAAAAGAGAAATATAATTTATTCTTCTCCAAACATTCAGAAAAACCATTTTAAAAATCCATTATCTATTCATACTAAATCAAACATATGCCAGAAAACTAGGAATATAAGATAATATCATCAACCTAAAAGTCATATATAAAAAATAAAATCTAGGTATAACATTATACTAACTTGTGAAAGACTGAATACTTTTCCCTTACAATCTGAAACAACAAAAAATGGATAGCCATTTATACCATTTCTATTCGACATTTTACTGGAAGTCTTAGTCAATGCAACAAGACAATAAAAGACATAAGTCGATACAGATTGGAGAAAAAGAAATAAAACTTTGTTAATGTGTGAATGGTAGTATACATGGGAAAATCCCAGGATATCTAAAAAACAGGTAATGAAAATAATAAGTGAATTTAGCAAAGTCACAGAATACAAGGCCAATATCCAGATAAATGTCTTAAATAAATGCCCATGTAATAGCAATGAAAATTAGATATTGAAATATAATAGGTATATGCTCAAGAAAAATGAGTACATGTATACACCAGGCCATGTAAAAGAATGTTCTAATATATGAAAGCATCTTCCCCAAGATAAAATATAAATATTTTATAGTATATTCTTATAATTGAATATTACACAATAAAATAAGCTACTGATATATACAACTTGATTTACTTTCAAAGACAATATGTTGAGTGAAAAAAGTCAGACAGAAAAGTGTACCTACCGAATGATTCCATTTATTTTAAGTTCAAGAACAAGCAAAACTAATTTATCACAATAGAGATTAGAAGAATGGATACCACTTTGCAGGGAGCCCTATTGACTGGAAAGTATAAAAAACAACTTTTCTAGGGTACTGGAAATATTCTATATTATGATCTGGATGGTGGTATCATGAGTAAAATATCATCAAGCTGTAGAGAAGAGATGAGCTGTCATTCTGTTCCTGACTTTGTATAATTTTATCTTATTAAATAGAAAATTAAACTTATTCTCTGTCCCACTTGACTCTCCTTTCCCTGACTTGCCCTCTCTAGAGATAATTACTGATAATTTTCATGTATACATTTTCAGAGATAGCCTATGTTTTTGGAAGGATATATGTATGCATACATATGAATTAAGGATTTTTTTAAACTTTATTATCATATGTACTAGTAATGAGGATTCGTAATCAAACATAATCAACATTAGAATCCTTATTACTTCACTTTAGTAATTATGTTTGTCACTTTTATTAAAAATAGTGCTGCAAGTTCTAGCCAGAACAATCAGGCAAGAAGAAGACATAAAGGGCACCCACATTGGAAAAGAAGAAGTAATATTAGCTGTGCTTGCAGATGGTATGATCTTATATGTAGAAAACTAACGATTCCACACACACACACACACAAAAACTGTTAGGACTAATAAATGAATTTAGCAAAGTAGCAGGATACAAAGTGGTGTAAGGGGCAACAACAGACATCCTTGCCTTGTTCCAGTCACTCATCATTGAGTGTGATGTTACCAGTGGGTTTTTCCTAGGTGGATTTTATTATTTTGAGGTAGCTTCCTTTTATTCCTAGTTTATTGAGTATTTTTATCATGAAGCGGTGTTGAATTTTGTCAGTTGCTTTTTCTGAATTGATATGATCATGGGGTTTTTCCCCATCATTTTTTTAATGTGGTGTATTTCATTGATCAATTTTCATTATGTTGAACCATTCTTGCATTCCAGGAAGAAATCCCACTTGGTCATGATGTGTGGTCCTTTTAATATGCTGCTGAATTTGGCTTGCCAGTATTTTGTTGACCCATGCATTTTTATATGTAGTTTTTATTTCCATTTAGTCTAAAGTTTTTTATAATTCCCCTTGTTATTTTTCCTTTGATCTAAAGGTTTTTAGAAATGTGTTGTTTACTCTCCAAATACTTGATGATCTTTCAGATATCTCTCTGTTTTTTTGTTTGTTTGTTTTTTTCTAATTTGACTAATGGTAAGAGATCATACTCTGCATGATTTCAGTCCTTTCACATATATTGAGCTACATTTTATGGCCCAGTTTATGGTCTGACTTCGTGAATACTCCACATATGCTGTGAAGGAATATGTAGTTTTTGTTGCTGGATGGTGTGTCCTATAAATGTCAATTAGTTTGTCTTGGTTGATAATGTTATTCAAGTTATTTATGTTCTTACTGATTTTTCTATGTAATTGTTACTACGCCTTACTGAGAGACTACAGTTACAATTTCCAACTATAGTAGTGGATTTGTCTTTTTATCATTCAGTTAAGTCAGGCTTTATTTCAGGTATTTTGAAACTGTATTGTGCAGAAAAGTTAAGATTGTAATTAATTCTTGGTTAATTGACCATTTTATTATTATGAAATGTCCCTGTTTATCACTGTTATTATTCCTTATTCTGAAGTTGACTTTTTCTTATATTTATATAATCACTACAGCATTCTTATGCTTAGTATTTGCCTTGTATATATTTTCATCATTTTTTTAATTTTTTAACAATCTAGGTCATTGTATTTAAAGTGATTTTCTTGTAAACAACATACAGTCTGTTCTGCATCCATGGATTGAACTAACCAAAGATGGAAAATATTTTTTAAAATTCCAAAAGTTTCCAAAAAGCAAAACTTGAATTTACCACACCCTGGCAACTATTTACATAGCATTTACATTGTATTTACAACTATTTACATAGCATTTATATTTTATTAGGTATCATAAGTAATCTAGAGATGATTTAAAGTGTACAAGAAGATGTGTGTAGGTTATATGCAAGTACTATGCCATTTAATATAAGGGACTTGAGCATCCATGGATTTTGGTATCAATGGGGTGGGGTCCTGGAACCAATCCCCTTCAGATACTGAGATATAACTGTAGAGTCAAGTCTTACTTTTTAAAACAATGTGTCATTCCTGGCTTTTTATTGGTATATTAATACCATGGACATTTTATATACTTACCGATATGGTCAGGTTTCAGTTAACCATTTTTTAATGTTTTCTATTCATTCTGTTTGTTCTTTGTTAATTTTTTTTTCTTTTTTTCCTGCCTTTTTTTGAATTGAGTATTTATTTTTAGCTTTTTTCATTTTATCCCCATTAATTGCCTGCTGTTTGTTTTATTTTAGCGGCCACTCATGCATTTATAACATGCGTGTTTAACTTATCATAGTCAACCTTCAAGTAATATTTTACACTTTATATATAATGTCTGATTCTTCAACAGTTTACTTCCATTTGCTCTCTTCTGAACATTGTGCTATTATTGTCATACAATTTTCTCCTACATATGCTATAAACTCCACAATACATTATTAAAATTTTGTGCTTTTAAATTTTATTTTAAAATATTTATCAATAAGTAAACACTATCTTTTATATTTACCCACATATTTACCCTTTTCAGCACTCTTCATTCTTCAGCATAGATACACATTCCATCTGGTGTCATTTTCCTTCTTCCTGAAGAACTTCCTTTAATAGTTTTTGTAGCACACATCTGCTGCTGCTGAATTTAATCCAGCCTCAGTTTGGCTTTACTCCTAAGGTGTAACACTTGTGGAATCTCTACTAAGAGACCTCATGTACTTGGAAAGGTTTCTCTGGGTTGGATATTGAGAATTTAAACTGTTCTCAGTCCTGTGTGAAGTCGGGAATTGTTCATCTTAAAATTTTGTGGTATTTATTCTTTCCTGAGAATTTTATTTTTTTTCCTTCTTTTTTCTATTTCTATTTCTTTTTTTTTTTTTTTTTTGGTTTTACCTTGTAGAATTTGGTCTTAAACATTGCACAGATTGGCATACAGCAAAGGCACCCCTGCAGACTTCTAGAGCTCTTTCTCCTCACATGTCTCTCCTTACAGGACTCCACCCCTTAAATTCTAGCCACCTTTGCCTCTCCAAACTCCACTGTCTGTTTGCTTAGCTAATGTAGATTGTGGGACTTTTTTGGGTTCCTCCTCTTTTCTCTGTAGCCCAAAGATTACTCCCAGCACCATTTTTTATAAGACCGTCTATACCCCCCTTTAAATGCCATGGCATTTCTGTAGTAAAAGTGTAGTATAAAGTGTAGTATTTAGATACATGTGGCTCTACTCCAAGACTCTATTCTGTCTTATTGGTTTATTTGTCTATAATCTGTGGCAATAAGATACTGTCTTCATTACTTTAGCTTTATATTAAGTCTTGAAATCTTGTAGTGCAATCCTCCACATTTTTTCTTCCTTAGGGATATTGTAGCTATTGCAAGTCCTTTGCATTTCTGTATAAATTTTAGATTCAATTTGTTTTATTCCTCAAAAATATGTCTGGCAATTTATTTTATAACTTTCCATCTTTTAAGTTTATCATGGTATAATTTATAGACAATAAAATGTACAGATTTTAAATATGAAGTTCATTTAATTTTGATAAATGAATGTATATGTGTTACCCATACTCTTATCAAGAGATAGAGAATTCCCATACTCTAAGAAAATTACTTTGAATTTCTTCCCAGGGAATCCCCCACCCCAAGCTGCTTCATATTTGATTTATATGTTATGTTTTTTGTAGAATTTCATAAAAATGGAATCATACAGTATGTTTGCTTTGTGTCAAGCTTCTTTTACTCAACAGAAAGCTTCTGAGACTCATCCATATTGCTGCCTATATCAATAGTTTATTTACTTTTGTTGCTAAATAAACCAGTTTATCGTTTCATTCTGCTCTTGATGGACACCTGGATAATTGTCACTTTTTAGCTATTATGAATAAAAATGCCTTGAACACTTTTATACAAGGTGTTTTGTGACCCTGTATTTTAATTTCTCTCAGATAAACTCCTGAGTGGGAATACTGCATCATAACTTTTAAAGGAATTGCCAAATAGTTTTCCAAAGCAATTGTAGCCCTTTACATGAGAGTTTTGCTTGCTCCAAATTCTCTCCTAAACTTGGAATAATAAATCTTTCCCTTTCTTTCTTTCTTTCTTTCTTTCTTTCTTTCTTTCTTTCTTTCTTTCTTTCTTTCTTTCTTTCTTTCAAGACATTCCAGTAGGTATGTTTGTTTTCATTTGCATTTTAGATAACTAACGGTATTGAATAGATTTTCATGTGCTTATTTGCCATTCCTTTATCTTCTTTTGTGAAGTGGCTGTTTAGATCTCTCGTCTATTGGGCAGAGTGCAGGGGGAAAGGACGATTTTGTAATTTTACCATGGATTAGAGGAATTCTTTATATCCTCAAGGCCAGTGATTGTTTAAAGTTCACTAATTAAATCTAATTGTTTCTTCTCTTTGACTTTTTCCCACATGTCTTATGCTCTGTCCTGTTTTTTCTTTTTCTTTTCTTTTTTTTTTTTTTACCTTTTAGGTTAATGGGAATATTTTCTTTTGACTAACCATTAAGTTCACTAATCCTAGCTTATGTTATGTCCAGTATTCAGCATTTTTAATTTCAGATAATGCTTTTTAGAAGTCTATAATATATATTTTATACTTTTTCATGGATTCCAATGTCTTATTGATATTCTCTGTCCCTTCATTGACTTTGCCTATATTGTTTTCTACTTTCTTTGACATATTTATAATAGTTACTTTAAAGTGTTCTTTGCTAACTTCAACATCTGAACCATTTATCAGCCTGTTTCTATTGCTTGTCCTCTTTCTTGGTTTTTGTTTATCTTTTCCTGCCTCTTTGCATGTTTTGTAAATTTTTTGTATGTCAGACACTTGTACAAAAGGGCTGTGGAGACTAAAGTTAATAACATTTTCCTTCAGTCAGTGAGAACCTGGTAATTTCAATCCAAACAGGAAGTGAGCTGAGTTAGAGCTGGTTTTCAGCTTTAGCTAGACTCAGGCTATCTCTGGTTTTAAATGTCTTGAAAGTAAAATTTTTGAGACTGTTGTAGGTCCTAGTATAATATAGTCTTCCTTATATTGTACCGCAGGGGAATATTTAATTCAGCCTTTGCAGGCCAGGACCTCTGCTATCCATACTTTCCCATTACTCAGCAAATGTCCTGTGGGGAAAATCTACTTTTTATTTGGGGATACTCTTTTTTTAAAGTTTATTTTATTGAAGTGTAGTTGATTTACAATGTTGTGTTAATTTCTACTGTACAGCAAAGTGATTCAGTTATATAGATAAATATATAGATATAGATATAGATACAGATATATACACACACACATATATATACACATATATATATATCTATATATATACACACATATATCTATATGTATATACACACATATATATCTATATATATATATACACACATATATATATATATATAAATATAAAAGTATATAAATATACTTTTTCATATTCTTTTCCATTATGGATTATCATAGGATATTGAATATAGTTCCCTGTGCTATACTATAAGACCTTGCTGTTTACCCATTTTACAGATAATAGTTTGCATTTGCTAATTTTATTTGGGGATGCTCTTGATTAGAATTTGGCATGTTAGTCCTGTAATCATCAAAAGTTTCACTGGTTTCTCTTTCTTATGGTCTAGTCCCTTGTCTATAGCAAGCCCAAAACTCAGACAATGCCTAGAACCTGAAAATATGGCCAAGGAATAAAATATTTGGCAATCTGAGCTCACCCTGGAGGGTCTCTTCCTTTTGAGAATTTCAGTTCATCTAGTAGTCTTGGTTTTATGGTTCTTATAGTCTTAAAAAAAGACTTTATTAATGGATCTTTTTTGTTGTGTTGAGTCAGGAGCTAGTATTTACCACTACCAACTAGTCATGGGCAGGAAGAGAAGATGAAATTTAACATTCACTCTCTATCTTTTCATACTTCTGCAATTTGTACTTTTTATAATTTTGGAAATTTATATAATTTGTCATTCACCTCAGGAAATTGGGGTAGGTGGTGCATGTAATATACTAGAATTTTGAGAAGGAAAACAAATATAAAGCCTTAGCCTCTGGTGTAATAAATGTTGATGATTTCCAAATAATAATTGGAATTCTGAATATATAATGGTGGAAATTGTGTAACTATACAAAATCATTAATATAAAATAAATAATACTCTTAAACAGCATTAAAATTTTCTTTTCCTAATTGTATATTTGGCTTTGTGCCTTGATTTAGTATTTGTTTATTTTACCACCAAGTTTCCCTATGACCAGCACAGAGCTTTTGAGAATACTAGGAATTTAACAAATATTGATTAAAATAATTATTTAATTAATTCAACTATATTAAGAAGTGGTATGAAATTATGTGTGAGGGAAATTCTATCTTAAGAGATTTTACATCTTTTATTTTAAAATAGACTTAATAAATCTCCTACTGAATTCACTGAGTCACCAAATATTTTTGGAGTCTTAACTATGTGCTAAACAAGGTGCTAAGCACTGAATGAGTAGAGAAAGTGTCCCACCATGTTTCAGAGCTCCAGAGTTAAGTTGAACCATCAATTAACCATGAAATAATATCATAAATTAAAATGCTGACAGCGTTAAAGTACAAGGTACCCTTAGGATGAAGATAATTTTGGAGGATACTGAGTGTCATTCTTCCCTGATATTAACACAGCAATAACATTTCACATATTCCCATATAATACCTACATAGGCACACATGCTCTTAAAATCCATTAAGATAAACAGTAATAAAATTTGTCATATTTAATCTCATGTCTAATTCACCATTATTTTCATGAGGAAGGTAATTTCTATAGCTAATTAAGCATTATGTTCTTTTAGGTACTATACAAAGAAAACTACACAGAATTACAATCTATCCCCTAATTGCTTATTAATCTAAGATAAAATAAATTGTTGACATGGATCAAATTGTTTAGGACAGAACAACTCATTGATTAAATAAATATATAAATAGTAAATGATTTATATTACAAACAGTTCAAAGGTAACTGAATTTTAGTGTCCTAAGTGAAAGGGTAAGAGTAAGCAAACACTTGAGGTAGAAATTTGGAAGAATAGTGCTAATCTAATAAAGTTTTAGTAAGAAAAAAAGAACACTGTGTTTCATCTACTTTAAAATAAAGTTTCTGCAATCCACTATGCTTAAAATAAAGAGATTTCAAATAGATGCTGACTGCCTAAGCTAAGCCTATAAAGTCTTTCAGGACCAGGGAGATTGGAAAGAAAAGAGTTACCTTATGTGAAGTAAAAGAACATTTAAGAATATCTGAGCCTGTTGCTAGATAAGGGAACTGAAATAAGGTTCTCCACTGGTAATTAAGACAAGTTACCTAACCAGGAGGTAATGTAATTGCTTTGTTTTAATCTTTGAAATAAATAAGAAAGAGATTAGGAAATAAGAGGATAATTTACTTGCTCTGTAGTGTCCTGTAACAGTCATTAATTGGAGACTGAGGAGTTGCTGGGCAGATGGAGAAAAAGAGGACCTGATACCTCAGATATGTCAATAACTGTCTTAGGAATGACTGGACCAGTAAGCAACTAGTTCAAGAATTACAGTAAACTGAGAGGTCGACAGCAAATGCAATGCATTTATATAAGCATTCATGTTTTGCAACTCAACAAATGATAGCCACCAAGCAGGCAATTGACAAGAAGAAGCCCTATTGTAGATTATTATCCCATATCTGAGAAAATAGATCAGCCATGTTTGGAAATAAATATCCGGTCAGTATTCAAGCTTAGAAACCTAAAACTGCTTTTATTTTGTGTGTATGTGTGCGTGTGTGTGTGTGTTTGTGTATGTGTGCTAGTAGTTTATGTTTTCCAACAACTTTATTGAGGTGTAATTGATACACAAAAAAATTGAAAACAGTATCTCAAATAGATATCTGCACCCTTATGTTCAATGCAGCATTATTCACAATAACTAAGATAAGGAAACCACCTAAGTGTTCATCAATGGATGAGCGGATAAGGAAAATGTGATATATGCACATGATGGAATATTATTCAGCCTCAAAGAAGAAAATCTTATCATATGAGACAACATAGTTTTGTTTTTTCCCTTGCATTATTTTTGCTTTCTTCTATGAACCTTTTGTGTAAGTTTTATTTGGATACTAACAAGCTTAACGTTTTTAAAGGATATTTTGTACTTCTATCTTTGTTGTGGCTATTCCTGAAAAGAAGCAGAAGTTTGATTAATCAAGGTTGCCAAATACAGGAGAACTTTACATAGTGGCAAATCTTTCAAAATATAAAATCATGGTCCCTAGATCTCAGGAAGGGTTCTAATCTGTTAGATTCAAATTGTGTTCAGTAACACAATATGAGATGTATATTATCTCATTTTTAAAAATTTTTATTGGAGTATAGTTGATTTACAATGTTGTGTTAGTTTCAGGTGTACAGCAAAGTAAATCGGCTCTCTCTCTCTCTCTCTCTCTCTCTATATATATATATATATATATATATATATATGCATATCCATTCTTTTTAAGATTCTTTTTCCATATAGGTTATTACAGAATATTGAGTAGAGTTCCTTGTGCTATACAGTAGGCCCTTGTTAGTTATCTATTTTATGTATAATAGTGTGTATATGTTAATCCCAATCTCCTGATTTATCACTTCCCCCCCATGTTAAAAAAAAAAAAGATGTACATTGTCTCAATTTTAATCTTCTTTCTAGGTTTCAGGTATTTCCTTTAACTGAAGAGAATTTCTACTTTCAGTGGATTTGCAGAGAGAAAAGGAGAGGGAGAGGGAGAGAGATGGGGGAGAGAGAGAGAGAGAGAGAGAGAAAGGGAGAGAGAGAGAGAGAGAGAGGAGGTATTTCATATGATCTATAATGCTTTAACAGAAAAAAAGAAAACGGAGAGAAATAAAAGACAAAATTCCCAAATCTACCTATGATTAATGCTGGCAAGCCTGACATTAAATGCTTCCTGTTATGCTCTATACTCACACTTCTTGCCCAACTTACACTTTGGCAGATTTCTCTTGATGCCTGAACAAGAACATATACAGAGCCAATATTTTGCCTCATGACAATCTGTTTAAGAGTCAGTTTCCAGGAATATACTGTCTTTCAAATCCTGAACAACTTTTATATGAAAGAAACTTATTGAAGCCCAGGGAAGTTTAGTGGAATGAAAGTTGTTTTCTATGTTCAAATATACATGTAAATAATCTAAGTGGAAATAATGCACATGGTTCAGGAGATACACATATTTTATTCAGCAAATACATCTGTGACTCCTTTATTTACTAATTGCATACACCCAATTTGGTTAGGTCATTTAATGTGAACTCATTCTGAAATAAAACTAAACTAAAACAAAACACTAGATATAGGGGTGACAAGTAGTTTTCAACCTATACGCAAGCACCAAATTACTGGCAATAGCTCCCTAGAGTTCTTTATTGGAAAAGATTTAAAAAGCGCGTTTGACTTCAGTTAGGAAAAGGATCATGATTGATTGGTAATATGAGTCATTGGTACAAAATAGGGAGTAATATGCATTGTGTATTTACTGACTCTGTTCTAGACAGTAATATATATGAATCAAACATGTTCATCCAAATGTATCACATAATAGAATTTTGTCCCAAGTCTCTTTTAGCCCAATTTTTTTTTTTCTAAATTTAGGACTAGTAATAAGTTATGCCGTAGTTGTGACATTACCAGTAAATGCAGCACATATGGGAAAGTATTCACTATAAAATATGAAACAAATTAATTTGCTATAACACAAAAAAATACATTTATCGACCTTTGGCCCTCCAAATTATAGTTTAGTATTTCTATTGGTCATTTTCTCCATTTTCCCCATGATTCCTTTCTGATATACATTATTATCTCATGCTACTAGAAAAATAATTTGTCTCCTTTATTAATTCTAGCTGTCCCAGTTCTATTTCCTCTGCTATTTTTCCTTGTTAAATTAAAACGGGAATTTAAAACTCAAATGCTGAGGGCCAATATAGTTAACATAATTGCTTGAATCTAACAGGATCTAAGACAATAGGTGCTAAATTCTTAATATTGTCATCAAGGATAACACCTGCCTAGTTACCTTGCCTCTTTTCCTGAGGTCTGTATAAGGGCTTCTGGGCCATATATAATTCTTTTTATGCCAATTTTTAAGCCCCTTAAATAAATAAGCAATTAGATTTAATTGTCAAGAAGCTATCTGTCTCGGGCTTCCCTGGTGGTGCAGTGGTTAAGAATCTGCCTGCCAATGTAGGGGACACGGGTTTGAGCCCTGGCCTGGGAAGATCCCACATGCCGTGGAGCAACTAAGCCCAGGCGCCACAACTACTAAGCTTGCAAGCCACAACTACTGAGCCGGTGCACCTAAAGTCCATGCTCCACAACAAGAGAAGCCACTGCAATGAGAAGCCCATGCACCGCAACGAAGAGTAGCCCCTGCTTGCCACAACTAGAGAAAGCCCGTGTGCAGCAACGAAGACCCAACGCAGCCAAAAATAAATAAATAAATTTATTAAAAAAAAAAAAAAAGAAGCTATCTGTCTCTTTAGAGACAACAGTCATTGGAAAATCTCAGGTGTAATACTCCTGTTCCAATTTCCATAGGATAAGTTGATTTGTGAGGAGGTGGACTAAAGTAACTGTCCCTCAACTAGTTGAAAGAAGACAGAGTTAATATTTTCTTTATGTTTTAAAAATGCCTTTCCAGTGTACTTTCAGTTATATAATGGATATCAAAAGAGACATAAACTTGATATAAGAAAATTAAAGCATATTTTTATAAACTTATGTTCTGCAATTTAAATCTGTGTTACTGATATGCTATGGGATACCTTCCAAGAGCAGTTGATGAAAACTTGTTTTGAATGCTTACAGCTACTTTGTCTTCTCTTTAAGCTCTATTTTTTCTATGTCTTTAAAAAAGCTTGTTATATATAAGCAAAGTAAGAATTAATACTCCAAGTTAACACCCTTTTCTTGGTGCCCTACTGTAAAATAACTCACAGATGGTGAGAGGAGGTGGCAATTTTGGATTAGATAATGGTATTTATATAGCTCAGGTCTATACACATTTTTATGGCATGTAAGCAGCTGTGTTTGTGTTTTTGGTTCATTTCAAAATATTTTGAAAAGATGTTAAAATTTGTGCTTAGCAGTACATCGTTAAGATTTAAACATTGTGGGGAAGTGAAAATATTCAGAAATATAGCTTTTACATTCCATAGTGATTCTACAATCCCCAAAAAGGAAATTGAAAGTTTTTGATAGTTATTTGTGAAGAATTACTTTTGGATTTGTGAAGGATTTTAATAGACGGCTATAGAGTAGATAAAGCATTTCTGTAGAACCACTATTTTCAAAGAATATCTAGAAGAATCTTGGACAATTTCAGTAATAATTGAAAGAGATAGAAAACTATTTCTAAAGTTCAAGCAGTATCTGTTAAATGTATACTACTTCCATAAATAAATATGACTATTTCAATAGGCTTATTACAGTTTATATAAAAACTGATGACCCTAATATGACTATTCTTTATGTAGAAAAATGTTACATTTTCTAAAATTTGCAAATTAAATGATATTTTTATATGTTGACATCTGTAGTTTAGTAATTCAATATGCATGTATGTGCTTGTATATAATATATATGATATATAAAATACATGCATATACATATGATTGAAGATAAATTTACAAGAAGGAAAAAGCAAAATTGATTTTCATACATTAAATATAAACTGGCAGTATTGCATAGTGGTTAGGATATGAGATATGGAGTTAGACTGTTCAACCACTTCTGAATTTTGTGACCTTGGTTATTTAATCTCTATGTCTCAGCATCTGTAAAATAACAATACTTACCTCATATGATTATTGTATTAAATGAGAAAATGCAAATTACACTTGACCCTTGAACAACACGGGGGTTAGGGGTGTCAACTCCCACCCCAGTCAAAAAATCCACGTGTAACTTAGCAGTCGGCCCTCATTATCTATAAGTCTGCCTCTGCAGATTGACCCAACCATGGATCTGGTAGTACTTTAGTACAAATTTATTGAAAAAAATCTGCATATATGTGGACTTGCATAGTTCAAATCTGTGTTGTTCAAAGGTAAACTGTACATGGAAAATAGCTGATATATGATTCAATATCATTCTTATTACTTTCATGGCTCTTTATTATCAGCATTATATGTTTCATTTGATATCCACCTTCCATTTCTCCTTTGATACTTTTCTTCTGATATTTCTTCCTCACTCAGCTATCCCATGAACCTTTTTTCTCTTCCACCCTTTATTGTTGCTGTAGCCATAGAGGTACACTGTTTAAATCTTTCAAGAAAGAAGTTTCAGTTCAGCTACTAAGAGTGCCATTTCCTTACAACCTCTGGCTTTTAGTGCCTTTAGGATGTGCCTCAGCTTTATGAGCCGTCTCCACTCTTCCTAGGCAGCCCCTGACCAATAACTGAGCATGGCAGTAGTACTAAAGCCTGGCTATTTCTGCCTAATTAAATGCTCCCCTAAGAGACAATAATTGCTCCAAGTATGTCTGCTGGTTTGACCAAGATCTCGCACCAGAGTCAGAAAGTCTCTATACCCAATTTCCTTCCTTCTGCCTTTCCCTCAGTGCATATTGGATCTGTGTGTAATCTTAAGATTTTTCCTACTTACCTTGCTTTCTCCCCATTTTATCACATATAGGAATTACCACCACCACTACTCCCAGTAAACTTCTTGCAATTCTAAGTAAGTCAGCAGCTGCAACCCACGGTACTCAACAGACAATTTTGGTGACACAAGTGGGCTAAGAATGCAGATGGTAAAATGATATTTGGTAATCAGTACCCTATTCTAGGTGGTATGCTGGGCACAGAGAGTTCCTGATACAAGGTTGTAACACAATTTCTAAAACATTCACCAATGATAAATTAGTAGAATGTTCCTATGAACAAAATTGTCTTCACCTATGTGATGATTCTGGCTTTTGAAAAGTGGAGGATTTGGGGAAATAATGTGTAAAAATACAACAGAATTTGTTGGGTTTTACTAAGTTGGATTGATGCTCTACAAAGGGCAGTTAATAAACAATTAAAAATTAAGTGGAAAGACCAAAAAAGCCTTTTTGGTAGCTCACAAAGTGACTGTTATCTCACTAGGGGGAAGACAGAAAAGCTAAACACCAAACTCAGGTTTTAGTAGTTAGAGTAGCCAAGCTAAAATGATGACTGAATGCATGACTAAAGCAGGACCACTGTATTAAGATCTGGGACCTTGTTGGGAAAACCTGGGACTATGGCACATGATGCAGGGGAATCTGGGTGGGTAACCCAGATGATTTGACTCTTCAGAAGCCTCTAATCCCTTGGTACCAAAAAGGTGGTCCACACCTTCTTATTAAGAATTAGCACTTCTGCCATATGGGAAAGCAATGCAACACTCTTCTTACTGCAAAGAAACAGGGTCTCCTTTAGGAGCTGCCCTTACCTCTTCTCTTGGCTGCCAGGCCAAGAACTAAGAACAACACTCAGCATAACTCCACTGAAACCATGGCCATGGAGTATTTATGAGTTTGGATTATTGGTGTGCTTGATCAATGGGGCCAGATTATAAAACTAGATAAAAAAGAATGGATTGACTTTGAGGCTCTCTCTCAAGATAAAGGAATTGATACCTGACAAGACCTCCAGCAGACAGGGCAAACTCACTGCTAAAATAGTCTCTAGATTAGAGAAAGTGATGGCTCATGCTCAGGGAAGTGGAAATATCTGAATTGCGCTAGCAAGTGGTAAAGGAAGAAGTAAGGAGATTCAGGAAAGTAGGCATGTTGGAACAGATATATTATGTGAGGCCAGACGACCCAGCAGAGGATTATATCCCGGAGGACACACCACTCACCGAAACTACCAGGAATGTGCTGGTGAGAGGGTCACCAGCTTCACTAAGCACTTCAGCGATGGCTCTTCTCTGCAGGCCAGGGCTCAGGGTAGGAGAGGCAGTCACAGATTGGGGCTCATTAACATCCATGGGAATGATAACTCTCCATCTCCCATGCCCAAGTTAGGGAGATGTGGTGCTGGTGCTTAGCCATGAAAAGGCAAGAAGACAAAATTACTGTAATGACCAGCAGAACCACAGAGAGTTGTGGAGGTGATTAAAAGAACATGGCTTCTCTAGATGTAACAGGGATCACTTAATATATATAATCCAAAGAAGGCAAGACAGAATGAGAAAGAGGCTGAGGGCAATCATCTTAATAAAATGTACTGATCCCTGACCAATTTCGGAACCTGAGCCCTTTTTCAGACCTGGAACCAACTGACTAAAGAGACTGCCCGGTCCCCAGGCGGAAAGACCCTAAAATATTATGCCAAGTCTATACTGTAGCAATTCTCCCAGATCTTCTACAAAAGAATGTAGAGCCATTTACTCAGACTACTGTACACTGAGAAAAGGGGAATAGCCTGATATTTCAAGGACTATTATGGGTCTGAGTTGACATGTATATCCAGAGACCTGACATTTTACATGGCTCCTTGTTAGAGTGGGAACATATGGAAACCAGATAATAAATGGATTTCTGGCTAAAGTTCAAATCACAAAGGCCCCCTGGGTTATAGGGTCTATGGGCCCACCCAGTGGTCATTTTTCCAGTCCTTGAATGTATGACTGAGTTTGACAAATTGGCACTTGGAATGATCTACACATTGGTTTGTTGGCTTGTCCAGGAAAAGTTCTCATATTAGAGAAGGCCAAATATATGTCTCTGAGACTGATCTCTGGTCAAGATAATGAATAAAAAATAATAATGCATTACACAAAGATGGACAAGAGTGTTGCCTTCCTCAGGGATCTGTAGAACGCCTGGGTGGTGGTTACTGTCATGTCTCAATTCACCAATCTGGTCCTTACAGAATAATTTATAGATCACCACAAGCTCAAGCAAATAGTAATCCCAAATAATACCTGCCATGCTATATGTGATATCTTTGCTAGAGCAGATTAATAGAGCCTCAAGTACATGGTATGAAGCTATTGATTTAGGAAATGTGCTTTTTTTCTATTCCAGTCAGAAAAGAGAACAGAAACAATTCACAATCACATGGAACAGATAAAAATATACTTTTACAGTTTCGTCTCAGGCCTTTGGTAACTTTCCCATCCTTTGTCTTAGTATAGTCTGAAGATATCTGTGACATCCTTATATCCTGCAGAACATCATATTCATCTGCTATATTGATGATATCATTCTGATTGGACAAGGTAAACAAGAGGTTTCGCTTTTTCTGGTTAGATCTCAGCCAGTACTAAGAGCAGTGGAGTTGTTAATGAGGATGGCCATTTCTGACCAATGTGGGAAACAGGAAATCTTTTCTCTGGAACTCCCTCCTGGTTTGGGCAAGACTTCAGCAGTTCTGCATTATATGATCTGAGGCTCTCCCTTCCCAGTCTTATGTCCTCCTCTCTTTCACTTCACAGGTGTCAGATCTACACTGTAGTCTGAAAGCTTTCCCTGCCAAAGCCTGCTTCCTCCTACTTTCATATTCACAGGCATTACTCCCTCACTAATCCTCTTCTACTTCTACTTCTCCCTCAGCATCTTCTTCCCAGGGGACTCAACTGACACAACTGCTATTCTTTTCCACCTTTACCCTGCTTCTACTATTACTTCCTTTCCTATCTCCACATTTGACTTTCTTCCCGTGGAAGTACACAAATTGCATTTGGAAAGTTACATTGAATGAATGCCTATTGTATGCCTAGACATAACACTGTCTGAGATTTTAAGAAGCGCAGCAAATTAGCTATAAATCCTCTAAAATTCTCTTAGAGAAGGTGACAGGGAAAGGGAAAGTATTTCATCTATTGATAAGCTCTCTACTTTTCTTGGAGAAGTGTCTAAAAATGACATTTGTGAGTTAGACAATAATTTTCATGGAATTAGGCATGGAGATAATATCAGAAGAAGCAACAGCACAAGCACCATGTGGTCCTTCACTGTCCTCAACTACCTCCTCATCAATATGGTCCATCTCACAGATACACTGAAGACTCTAATCCACAAGTACCTAGTTAATAAAAATCATGTAACCAAAGGATTATCCTGCTTCCCACATCTAGGAAAATATGGGGAAATACAATACATTTAGGCAACTTTTTAAAGAACAATTTCACAGAAAATATTGTAATTTTCTTTGAGAAACAATTTCTTCCTGACACCACAAAATAACATATATTAACATCTGGCAGTTTTTACAGTCTCCCAGACAACTTTAATTTGACACTGTCCAAAGGAAAGAAAAATGGAAGGTATCACTTAAACAACAGCTAGAGGTCAGTTCATTCCAAAATTTTAGTTATAGTCATACATCTGTTGTAGAGTGCAGGTCTGCTGAGAGGAAGGTGTGATAATATATGAGCTCAATGGAGAACTATTAGCATAAGAGTCTAGAAATGACTACCTCATGAGCCCTAGAGGCATATATGCTTCCTTTAAGGGAAATATTTTTATTGCTCCCACAAATCTTGACACTTTCCTGTTAGTTATAGAGAAGCTATAGCACTTCTTTCCCCATCTTTCTCATTTTTGTTAATGCCACATTTATTTCCTCAGATTTTTAGGCCTCAAACTCCAGAGCCATTTATGACTGCTCTCTCTCCCCCATTTTTCACATCTAATTAAGTGTACAGGGTATCTCTGATTTACAAAGGCTTGATTTGTCACTCCATGGTCGTGGACAAAACTTGTATTTCTGACTACAAAAGAATAGTGGACAATGTTAACACATGATAATATTTCATTGAGTGAATGGCCAAAAATGAGAAGCTTGCCTTAATCTGTAGTAATTCAGATGATTGTTTTTGAAATAAAAAACAAGGAATCATTGAACAAATATTTCCGTAGAAACATCTCCTCCCACACTGAACTTAGTTCAAAGGTCTGGAGCAAAGATGTTAAAAAAAAAAAAAAAAAAAGGTCTGGAGCAATAAAGACTTGCTACAAGAATATTACCCAGGGGAAAAAAGGACATTTTAAGTTCAACTGTACTACATTCTTATTTCAAGAAACATCAGTCACTCTAAATTATGCAGAAAAATGTCCCCAAAGCAGCATGGCTTTTGACCACGTATGGTTTTTACACTGCATGCTTAAAGTTACAGATTTAATATAGGGGCTAGATTGAAATTGAAATGTTCTAAACTCTGATGAGTAGAAATGAATAAAATTTTATTTATTTGATGTAACTGAAGACAAAAACTCTGTCAAGCCTCAACTTTCCTAGAGCAGACACCTTATTCTAGTCCATTACCTCATAATGTACTCAATTTGATTTAGACCTTTTTTCAGCAAAATTCAAATATTGTTGACTTCTCTACCTAGAACAAACCTTAGCTGTTTTCAAATAAAATTCAGTCTTGGGGGGTTTCTTACCCCTCTCAATGGACATGCTCTGCACTGGTTTCTTCCTAGCATGGCATCTGGGAAAAGGAGAAAGTTTATATACTCTCATTGTTTTAGAGAAGAAACATTTGATGCTATCTGTACTCACTGTATTGCCTTTGGTTTACCTGTGTCTCTCTGTATTCACTGTATTTTCTTTGAATAACCCGAGCCCACCGGATTCTACCCTGCTATGGGCCAAGGTATGGGCTATTTTGTCCACCTTTGTGGTCGTTCTGGTGTCCTTTTAGGACCAAAGACTTATTAGCTGATTTATTTGCACCAAGTTTAAGTGTAAGGCCTGCCTGTAAGTCTATGAACCCAAACCCTTATCTCAACTCCAGGTAACCTACTGTATCTGTGCCATATTGGATACAAACTGTGTCAAACATAGGCTTACAGAATACCCATGGTATGAGCAGAGAGCAAGAAGCACACCCTGATTTTCTTAAATTTCCCCAAAGCTATCTGTATGCCTTTACGGGCACTGCTAGGAGGTTTTTGTTGAATTTCCCTCTTCTTTAAATCTTGACAGGGAATCCAGGAAATCCACAGCTGTAACCCTGCCTTATTATCTTGCCCTCTAGCTTTCTCTCTCTCTCTCTCTCTCCATGCTCTTCCTTCCAGCACCAGAGAAGTAATACTTGCAGTGTGTGAAGATATTTCTTACTCATATTTTCATCTTTCTGACTCTGTAGTTTATTCTGGTAAAATTCCAGTTTGGAAAGTTTCAGGAAAGTCATTTAACTTAAAGCTGGGCAATAACTTATTTGCACTCAGAAGGTTTAGCATATTTGTCCTTTGTGGAAGGACTGATACAGAGAAAAACAAAAAGAAAGAACAAAAATTACTGAAGTGGAGAAATACATCAAAGTCTTATCTCTCTACCTATGTTTGTAAATCCATAAAATTTTACCTTATTATCTTGTCATTGATTCTTGTGATCTATTTCTATATTTCTGAACAAGCCTGTCTTGGTCAGATCTTAGTGCCATTGATTATTAAGTGTGTGCTTTTGAACTAGTTACTTTAACCTCTCCATGCTGCAGTTTCCAATTTTTAAAAAGGGGGTAATAATAGTATCTACCTCACAAGGTTGTTGGGAGGACTACCTGAATTAATATATGTAACATATGTTAATATATTTAGAGCAGTGCCTAGCATATAGCAAGCATTAGATACATATCAGCCTTGTAAGATGAAAATATGTATGTGTGTATGTGTGTTTTCATGTACATCCTATGGTGATTAGAAACTGAGGAATGATTTCAAGCTAACATAGAAAAATACTGAAAAAATCTGAGGTGCTTATTTATTCATTCAGAATGACAATTGAAATTATTAATTGGATCATGGCGTTTTCTCTGATTAAAAAAAAATGGAATTTAGGGTTGCCCAGATAGACGAGGGACAGCAAGGTCACTGAGGCAGGGGTGGGAAAGGAAGCATAGAATATAGAATTAGGAAGTGAGATGCCTTAAAGTCATGTTTTTATAATTTTCTAGAGGACAGGCAGTATTAATTAACTACTTAAAAAAGACAGTTCAAATTTTCTAGTTATCACAGAAATGCAAGTTGAAACAGTGAAATCTCAAGTTTCAGCTTGTAACTGTATTGAAGGGTAAAAGCAGAGCATAATACAGGATAACAAGATACATTTTAGGGGGACCTTCAAGATGGTGGAGGAGTAAGATGTGGAGATCACTTTCCTCCCCACAAATACATCAAAAATACATTCTATGTGGAAAAAACACTACAGAACACCTACTGAATGCTGGCAGAAGACCTCAAACTTCCCAAAAGGCAAGAAAGTACCCACATACCTGACCATGTGACTGACAGGGTCTTGGTGATCCAGCCGGGTGTCAGGCCTGAGCCTCTGAGGTGGGAAAGATGAGTTCAGGACATTGGACAACAAGTGACCTCCCCGCCCCACGTAATATCAATCAGCAAGAGCTCTACCAGAGGTCTCTGTCTCAACACTAAGATCCAGCTCCACCCAACAGCTAGCAAGCTTCAGTGGTGGACACCGCCATGACAAAGAACTAGCAAGACAGGAACACAGCCACACCCATTAGCAGAGAGGCTGCCTGAAATAATAATAAGGTCACAGACACCCCAAAACACAACACCGGATGCTATCTGGCCCACCAGAAAGACAAGATCCAGCTTCATCAAGCAGAACAAAGACACTAGTCCTCTCCACCAGGAAGCTTACACAATCCCCTTAACCAACCTTACCTACTGGTGGCAGACACCAAAAACAACGGGAACTACAAACCTGCAGCTGGCGAAAAGGAGACCCCAAACACAGTAAGTTAAGCAAAATGAGAAGCCAGAGAAACACACAGCAGACGAAGGAGCAAGGTAAAAACCCACCAGACCAAACAAATGAAGAGAAAATAGGCAGTCTACCTGAAAAAAAATTCAGAATAATGATAATAAGGATGATGCAAAATCTTGGAAATAGAATGGAGAAAATACAAGAAACGTTTAACAAGGACCTAGAAGAACTAAAGAGCAAACAAACAATGATGAACAACAAAATAAATGAAATTAAAAATTATCTACAGGAATCAACAGCAGAATAACTGAGGCAGAAGAATGGGTAAGTGATCTGGAAGATAAAATAGAGGAAATAACTACTGCAGGGCAGAATAAAGAAAAAAGAATGGAAATAATTAAGTACAGTCTCAGAGACCTCTGGGAAAACATTAAATGCACAAACAATCGAATTATAGTGGTCCCAGAAGAAGAAGAGAAAAAGGAAGGTACTGAGAAAATATTTGAAGAGATTATAGTTGAAAATTTCCCTAATATGGGAAAAGAAATAGTCAATCAAGTCCATGAAGCACAGAGAGTCACATACAGGATAAATCCAAGGAGAAACACTCTAAGACACATATTAATCAAACTATCAAAAATTAAATATAAAGAAAAAATATTAAAAACAGCAAGGGAAAAGCAACAAATAACATACAAGGGAATCCCCATGAGGTTAACAACTAATCTTTCAGCAGAAACTCTGCAAGACAGAAGGGAGTGGCAGGACATATTTAAAATGATGAAAAGGAAAAAAGCTACAACAAAGATTACTCTACCCAGCAAGGATCTCATTCAGATTCAATGGAAAAATGAAAACCTTTACAGACAAGCAAAAGTTAACAGAATTCAGCACCACAAAACCAGCTTTACAACAAATGTTAAAGTAACTGCTCTAGGCAAGAAACACAAGAGAAGGAAAACACCTACAATAACAAACCCAAAACAATTAAGAAAATGGTAATAGGAACATACATATCAATAATTACCTTAAATGTAAATGGATTAAATGCTCGAACCAAAAGACACAGACTGGATGAATGGATACAAAAACAAGACCCGTATATATGCTGTCTACAAGAGACCTACTTCAGACCTAGGGACACATACAGACTGAATTTGAGGGGATGGAAAAAGATATTCCATGCAAATGGAAATCAAAAGAAAGCTGGAGTAACAATTCTCATATAAGACAAAATAGACTTTAAAATAAAGACTATTACAATAGACAAAGAAGGACACTACATAATGGTCAAGGGATCGATCCAAGAAGAAGATATAATAATTGTAAATATTTATGCACCCAACATAGGAGCACCTCAATACATAAGGCAAATACTATCAGCCATAAAAGGGGAAATTGACAGTAACACAATCATAATAGGGGACTTTAACACCCCACTTTCACCAATGAACATATCATCCAAAATGAAAATAAATAAGGAAACACAAGGTTTAAATGATACATTAAACAAGATGGACTTAATTGATATTTATAGGACATTCCACCCAAAAACAACAGAGTACACATTTTTCTCAAGTGCTCATGGAACATTCTCCAGGATAGATCATATCTTGGGTCACAAATCAAGCCTTGGTAAATTTAAGAAAGTTGTAATCATATCAAGTATCTTTTCCGACCACAACGCCATGAGACTAGATATCAATTACAGGAAAAGATCTGTAAACAATACAAACACATGGAGGCTAAACAATACACTACTTAATAACGAAGTGATCACTGAAGAAATCAAAGAGGAAATCAAAAAATACCTAGAAACAAATGCAATGAAAACATGACGACCCAAAACTTATGGGATGCAGTAAAAGCAGTTCTAAGAGGGAAATTTATAGCAATACAATCCTACCTCAAGAAAAAAGAAAAATCTGAAATAAACAAGCTAGCCTTACACCTAAAGCAATTAGAGAAAGCCAAAAAAAAAACAAACCCCAAAGTTAGCAGAAGGAAGGAAATCATAAAAATCATATCAGAAATAAATGAAAAACAAATGAAGGAAACAATAGCAAAGATCAATAAAACCAAAAGCTGGTTCTTTGGGAATATAAACAAAATTGATAAACCATTAGTCAGACTCAGCAAGAAAAAAAGGGAGAAGACTGAAATCAACAGAATTTGTAATGAAAAAGGAGAAGTAACAACTGACACCGCAGAACTATAATAGATCATGAGAGATTACTTCAAGCAACTCTATGCCTGTAAAATAGACACCTTGGAAGAAATGGACAAATTCTTACAAAGATATAACCTTCCAAGACTGAACCAAGAAGAAATAGAAAACATGAGCAGACCAATCACAATTAATGAAATTGAAAATGTGATTAAAAATCTTCCAGCAAACAAAAGCCCAAGACCATATGACTTCACAAGCGAATTCTATCAAACATTTAGAAAAGAGCTAAGACTGATCCTTCCCAAACTCTTCCAAAATATAGCAGAGTGAGGAACACTCCCAAAATCATTCTACGAGTCCACCATCACTGTCATATCAAAACCAGACAAAGATGTCACAAAAAAAGAAAACTGCAGGCCAATATCACTGATAAACATGGATGCAAAAATCCTCAACAAAATACTAGCA
This sequence comes from Balaenoptera ricei, assembly GCF_028023285.1. NCBI lineage: Eukaryota > Metazoa > Chordata > Mammalia > Artiodactyla > Balaenopteridae > Balaenoptera > Balaenoptera ricei. The sequence continues at coordinate 82,400,770 of NC_082660.1, forward strand.
AACAGAATCCAACAGCACATTAAAAGGATCATACACCATGATCAAGTGGAGTTTATCCCAGGAATGCAAGGATTCTTCAATATATGTAAATCAATCAATGTGATACACCATATTAACAAACTGAAGGATAAGAACCATATGATCATCTCAATTGATGCAGAAAACCTTTCAACAAAATTCAACAGTGATTTATGATAAAAACTTTCCAGAAAGTAGGCATTGACGGAACCTACCTCAACATAATAAAGTCCACATATGATAAACCCACAGCCAACATCAATCTCAAAGGTGAAAAACTGAAACCATTTCTTCTAAGATCAGGAAGAAGACAAGCTTGTCTACTCTTACCACTATTATTCAACATAGTTTTGGAAGTTTCAGACACAGCAATCAGAGAAGAAAAAGAAATAAAAAGGAATCCAAATTGGAAAAGAAGTAAAACTGTCACTGTTTGCAGATGACATGATACTGTACATAAAAAAACCTAAAGTTGCTACCAGAAAACTACTAGAGCTAATCGATGAATTTGTTAAAGTAGCAGGATACAAAATTAATGCACAGAAATCCCTTGCATTCCTATACACTAATGATGAAAAATCTGAAAGAGAAATTAAGGAAGCACTCCCATTTCCCATTGCAACAAAAAGAATAATAGATCTAGGAATAAACCTACCTAAGGAGAAAAAGACGTGTATGCAGAAAACTCTAAGACACTGACGAAAGAAATTAAAGATGATACAAACAGATAGAGAGTTATACCATGTTCTTGGATTGAAAGAATCAACATTGTGAAAATGATTATACTACCCAAAACCATCTACAGATTCAATGCAATACCTGTCAAACTACCAATGGCATTTTTCACAGCAGTAGAACAAAAAATTCACAGTTTGTATGGAAACACAAAACACCCAGAATAGCCAAAGCAATCTTGAAAAGAAAAATGGAGTTGGAGGAATCAGGATCCCTGATTTCAGACTATACTACAAAGCTACAGTAATCAAGACCGTACAGTACTGGCACAAAAACAGAAATATAGATCAATGGAACAGGATAGAAAGCCCAGAGACAAACCCAGGCACATATGGTCACCTTATCTTTGATAAAGGATGCAAGAAAATACACTGAAGAAAAGACATCCTCTTCAATAATTGGTGCTGGGAAAACTGGACAGCTACATGTAAAACAATGAAATTAGAACATTTCCTAACACCATACACAAAAAGAAACTCAGAACGGATTAAAGGCCTAAATGTAAGGCCAGACACTATAAAACTCTCAGTGGAAAAAAATATACAGAACACTCTATGACATAAATCCCAGCAGGATCCTTTTTGACTCACCTCCTAGAGAAATTGAAATAAAAACAAAAATAAAGAAATGGGATATAATGAAACTTAAAAGCTTTTGCACAGCAAAGGAAACCATAAACAAGAGGAAAAGACAACCCTCAGAATGGAAAAAAAAAAAATTTGCAAACGAAGCAACTGACAAAGGATTAATCTCCAAAATATACAAGCAGCTCATGCAGCTCAATAACAAAAAAAACTATCACCCTAATCCAAAAATGGGCAGAAGACCTAAATAGACATTTCTCGAAAAAAGATATAAGATTGCCAACAAACACATGAAAGGATGCTCAATATCACTAATCATTAGAGAAATGTAAGTCAAAACCACCATGAGGTATCACCTCCCACCAGTCAGAATGGCCATCATCAAAAAATCTACAAACAATAAATGCTGGAGAGGGTGTGGTGAAAAGGGAACCCTCTTGCACTGTTGGTGGGAATGTAATTTGATACAGCCACTATGGAGAACAGTATGGATGTTCCTTAAAAATCTAAAAATAGAACTGCAATATGACCCAGCAATCCCACTACTGGGCATATACCCTGAGAAAACCATAATTCAAAGAGTCATGTACCACAATGTTCATTGCAGCTCTATTTACAATAGCCAGGGCATGGAAGCAACCTAAGTGTCCATTGACAGATGAATGGATAAAGAAGATGTGGCACATATATTCAATGGAATATTACTCAGCCCTAAAAAGAAACAAAATGAGTTATTTGTAGTGAGGTGGATGGACCTAGAGTCTGTCATACAAAGTGAAGTAAGTCAGAAAGAGAAAAACAAATACCATATGCTAACACATATATATGGAATCTAAAAACAAACAAACAAAAATTGTTCTGATGGACCTAGGGGCAGGACAGGAATAAAGACGCAGTCGTAGATAATAGACTTGAGGACACAGGGAGGGGGAAGGGTAAGCTGGGATGAAGTGAGAGAGTAGCATTGACATATATACACTACCAAGTGTGAAATAGGTAGCTAGTGGGAAGCAGCTGCATAGCACAGGGAGATCAGCTCGGTGCTTTTTGACCACCTAGATGGGGGGTATAGGGAGGGTGGGAGGGAGGCACAAGAGGGAGGGTATATGGGGATATATGTATACATATAGCTGATTCACTTTGTTATACAGCAGTAAATAACACAACATTGTAAAGCAGTTATACTTCAATAAAGTCTTTTTTTAAAAAATGATACATTTTAGTTTTGAAATCTAGCCTAGAAATTTTGATATTTTTTTTCTTTGTAACAACTGCACATTTTGATAGTGCTGATCAAGGATGTTGCAAAATTCGGTAGTATGATATTAGAAAAAGACCTTGGCTGATTTCTTGTAACAGTTATTTTATCTGCCTGAATGCATATCTAGCGTAGAAATTTGTTTTTTAATTAGAGAGTGAACAGTGCAAAACCAAAACATCAAATTTACGTGTATTTGGAATTGAGGATAACATTATATGTGAGAAAAGACACTAGCTAAAATTATTCTCAGTGCTAATTTTGAAAACAAACTGTATGCAAATTAAATTCAAATTTATTGAGTTGAGCATGACTTTTAATGGAAGTTTTAATCTTGGATGTCCAGAACATATGTATTATCTTTACGAACTTTTAATCATCTCTGAGATAACAAGAGGAATAAAGTTTTCTTTCTTTCTGTGACAAGTTGAATTACAAATCTGTTTTTTTGAATTACCAAGTGACTGGAAATTGGGTATAGTTAGCAACATCTTCAAAAACGCAAATGTAGTTACAAGTACCCCTGATCAATTAATGAGAAAGCCTTTTCAAAAACAGTGTAAACCCCGAAGGATAAACAGGAAAACCCGTGTACTGAGTGGATTCAAGACAAGGGTGAGCAAAATATCTTCCAGAAACAGCGTGGGTTTTATGTGGGAAGAGGAAAAATAGCACATTGTATCAGAGATGAGCTTTTGCCTTCATTAAATATTTCCAACTGGAGATTTTCTTTACTTTGCCCCTGCATCCTCATTCTCTGTCGACTCCTTCCACCAACCTCAGGAATATTTGTGCTCCATATCGTAATTATACACTCTGCTCCAACTAAAGTTCATTAAGCACATTATTGATACTGACTTTACCAAGGTCAGCAACTACTCTGCCTAAAACTGGTTTGCACATTTATATCTATGCTTCAGTGAATCTTGTCCATTTATTCAGGCATGCTGTTTTCTTATAAACCACAGAGCTCAGAAATGTGGAGCCAAGAAATGCGATGATGGGGAAAATAAAAGTAGCTACCCTTATGTATTTTTGCTCCCTACTAATTTGTCCTTGAGTTTGTCAGCAAGTATTTCCTAAGATCTGTAATATCAGATATTTTTGCAAGCCTGTTTTAAGAAGTCTTTTCTTCTTACCAGTAAACAGCAAGAAAAAAATTCCCAAGAGAAAAACAGTTCTAAATCATTCTCACTTAAACATGCATTGCTCTTTCTCAGATGGAGTTCTCAACATCATAATTTACTGAGTGAGTTTATTTCTTTTAAGACATCAAGCTATCATATTGATCATGTCTCATAAACAACACATTTTCTTTTGAGACTTGAAATGCTATCCAAGTTGCAGGTTAAAATTTCATTTCCTCTTATTCCCTTTGAACTCCCCTCAAGTAATCTAATTCCTTAAATCCACTTCAGCAATATATGCTTCACCATATGTCAGCAACCAGCTGGCACAATGTAAGACCATGGTGGACATTGTGATTCCTCTAAAGGAAGAAGTCTATATTTTTAAGAAAATATTATCTGATAACATCTGAAGTTAATTCTCCATATTCTATGAGTTTAGAATATTACTCATTAAATCTATGGAGCTTGAAACATGATCAAATATGGATTGTACCTGTATAAAACCAAAGGAAGAGTAAGAGTCATGAAAAGACAGTTGGTTCAGTTAGTCAAAGGATATTCTAATGACCGTCAATTAATTAGGTTGTCTTTAGCACCTCCTCCAGCTCCCTAGAAAGACATTATAAAATAGAGAAAACATGTTTTAGGCCTAACTTTGGAAATATTTCATTCTTTGTAGATTCAAACTTAGTAATGCTATTTTAAACAAAGTCATTTTTACAATTTCCACATTTCTAAAATGATTTTAGAAATCTCTATTTATTATTTAAAACTCTAGAAATTCAGAATTGCGTATTATTTAACTTAAGTTGAAGTTTACAATTCTATTACCCACATCACAGAAATAGTTCAATGTTTCAAATCAGGGTTTTAGATTCCAAGCTTGTGTGGCTAGGAAATTAGTGGATGACCTGAGAGAGTTTTCTAAACTTTCGTGGCTTCAATTTCCTCTACCTCAAAATCAGTAGTACAGAGTAAATTATTTTTTAGATCTCTTATAATTTTAACCCTCCATAAGTCCAAAAGAAAAAAAATTGTATTCAAAACATACTATGCTTTCATCTGGTTGCTTAGGATTTGACAGTTGCAGATAATTGTAAAGAATACAAACAAATGAAGATTGTTTAAAAATGCTTTATCTAATTTATTTATTTATTTTAAATTTTTAAGTAATTTTGGTAAGAACACAACATGGGATCTACTTTCAAAATAATTTTAAGTGTACAAAACAGTATTGATATTTATGTGGAAAATATTATATACTGTCTCTCTAGAAGTTATTCATAACTGAAATTTTATAAATGTTGAATACAAACTTCATTTTTCCCTGGTCACCCAGCCCCTGGCAAGTACAATTCTATTCTTTGTTCCTTTGAGTTTGACTACTATAGATATAAGTAGAAATTGCAGTGTTTTTCCTACTGTGAGTGGGTTATTTCACTTACCCTAATGTCTTCAAGTACATCTATGTTGTCACAAATAACAAAATTTTCTTTTTTTAATAAGGCTCAAAAATAATCCATTTTATGTGCATACTACATTATTTTAATCCATTCACCTGTTGATGAACATTAAGGTTATTTGCATATCTTGGCTATTGTGAATTATGCTGCAATGAAAATAGTAGTGCATATATTTCAAGATCCTGATTTCAATTCTTTAGCATAAATTTCCAGAAGTGGGATTGTGGGATCATGTGGTAATTCTATTTTTAATTTTTTGTGGCACCTCAATACTGTTTTCCACAGCAGTTGCACCATATTTCATTCCCAAAAATAGTGTTCAGATGTTTCAATTTCTCCACATCTTTGCAAATACATGTCTTTTTTTTGGATAATAGGCACTCCGACAGGTGTGAGATGCAATTTCATTATGGTTTTCATTTGCATTTACATGATGCTTAGTGATGTTGAGTATTTTTTCATATATCTACCTGGTGGCCATTTGTATGTTTTCTATGGAAATACGTCTATTCAGATTCTTTGCCCATTATTTAAATCAGGCTATTGGAAGTTTCTTGCTATTGAGTTGTAGAAGTTCTTTATGTATTTGGAAATTAACACTTTATCAAATGTATGGCATGCAAATACTTTCTCCCATTCCATAGGTTGCCTTTATTTTATTGAAATATATTTGATTCACACTATTATATTAGTTTCAGGTGTACAGCATAACGATTCAGAACTCTTACAGATTATAGTCCATTAAAATTTAGTACAAGATAATGGTTATGTTTTCCCTGTGCCGTACAATGTATCCTTGTTGCTTATCTACTTTATACATTGTGGTTTGTATCTCTTAATCCCTTACTCTATCTTGTCCTTCCCCATCCCCTCTCCCAACTGGTAACCACTAGTTTATTTTCTATATCTGTAGTCAGTTTCTATTTTGCTATATATATTGGTTAGTTTTATTGTTTAGATTCCATGTATAAGTGATATCATAAAGTATTTGTTTTTCTCTGTCTGACTTATTTCACTAAGCATGATATTCTTTAGGTCCATCCACATTGCTGCAAATGGTAAAATTTCATTCTTTTTTATAACTGAGTGATTATAATGGGGGATAAGCCATATTGAAGGAGAGTTTTTCTATGCTAATTAAAGTAAATTACTATCACTTCAAACTAAATTGTTGTAAATTTAGGTTGTTAATTATAAGCCTTATGGTAACCAGTAAGAAAATATCTTTAAAAACGTACATGAAAGTAAATGAGAAGGGAATAAAAATGTTAGACTCAACACCATTAATAATTAGGAAATTCATATTAAAACCACAATGAAGCATCATTTCATGCCCACTAAGATGGCTATAATTAAAAATAAATAATAACAGAAAATAAGTGTTAGAGTGGATGTAGGAAAATTGGAACCTTCATACTTTTCCAGTGGGAATGTGAAACGTTTCAACTGCTATGGAAAATAGTTTGGGGGTTCTTCAAAAAATTAAACATAGAATAACCATATCATCCCACATTTCCACTCTTAGATATATACCCAAAACAAGTGAAAACAGGTACTCAAATGTACACAAATGTTAATAGCAACACTATTCACAATAGTCAAAAGTAGAAACAATCCAAATGCCCATCAATAGATGAATGGATAAATTGTGGTATGTTCATGCAATAAAATATTATTCAGCCATATAAAGAAATGAAATACTGATGTATGTTACAATGTGGATGAACCCCCAAAACATTATGCTAAGTTAAAGAAACCAGACACAAAAGGTAACATATTGCATGATTCCATTTATACGAAATATCTAGAATGGATATATCTATAGATACAGAAGGCTGACTGGTAGTTGCCAGTGGCTAGGGGAAGGAAGAATGGGAAGTTGTTTTTATGACTAAAAAGTTTTACTTTAGAGTGTTGGAAATGTTTTTGAACTAGGTAGAGGTGGTAGTTGCACAACATTGTAAAGGTACTAAATGACACTGAATTGTTCATTTTTAAATGGATAACTATGTGAATTTCACTTTCAATAAATTAAAAAGAAAATATTTCAAGGACATGTTACATAGTTAAGAAATAAACTTTATTTTTCTTCAGTATTCAGCTTTTAATAATTTTATATTTATTGTGATTTATTTTCTCATCTAAATGGATCCTTATGTTTATTAATTTTTAATTCTTATTTTTTATTGTTTTTCTTAAAACAACCCCCTCCTCTCTTACTTATAGAAGGTTCAGGCATCACAAATCTACATCTTTCTGTGGAGTAGTATAAAGGCACAGACAAGAGGCTATCCTGACATATCCTATGTATATGGATGTTGTGTAACAAAATAAATAGTAATGTCTTAAAGAATACCTCATACTTTGTAGGCCAAGGTAAGTTGAAAACCTCTTATAAGTTTCAGTGAAAATAAGCTAATGATGTCAATGGAATGATCTCAAATCTGTCAGCTTCTTATAGCTTTCTCAGATTACAACCACGTATATACTCAGAATGATGTAATATTTATAAGGAGGTTTGTCTTTTAAAATATTTGACAATTTCCTGTGAACTGTTTTCTGGTATCAGTCATTTTCTGTACAGAGGCAAGGGGCATTGATTAAGGGATTAAAAAGAAAAATCAATTCTGGAGAATCATCATCTTCTGAGTCACATAGCTGTTTACAGAATTCTATAAGTGTATTTCTAATAGCTATCCGTTTAATGAAAATGTTATCTGACTCAAGTTTCCTTTCTTGGATTGTTAATCACTATATAATATCTTTATAATTAGCTAGTTAATATGCTGTCCTGTTATTTCTTTTTCCATATTTTTTAATATTTTTTATGAAATAGCTTTTCTCATTATGTACAAATGTGTAAGTGTATAATCATTGGCAAGATGTGACTTTAATGACTAGATCTGACATCTACTATTTTACTGCCTGACATTTTCTAAATTTTCTAAATTTATTTCTATTTACTTCACTTTTTATTTACTTATTTATTTCAGTCTCTTTTGAAAGGGTTGTCATCAGAAATTGATAAATTGCATGTCACCTTTCATGTCCAACAAAATATGTTTTACAGATTTTCCATGGATTTTGTACACTTTTTTGTTGTTGTTTTCCTATCTGGCTAGCCATGAAGTGTACCAATTCATAGACTTAGATGTATATTTAGTGGCACAATTGAAGGACAAACAATTACACCTTGTTGTACTAAGAGGTCGTTCTAGAATCTAGTATAAATTAATAAATAAATGAAATATTTGTAAATAGTTTCTTCAGTTGATTTCCTGCCTCCTACCTCACTGGCTGTCTCTTCTCACTCTCTTTAGCTAAATACTCTTTCTTTTTCTGTTCTAAATGTTTGAGTGTACCAGGACACAGTTTTAGGACTTTATCTACACTCACTTCCTGGGTGATCTAATCTAGCCCTATGGCTTAAAAAAAATCCAAATATTCATAATCCCAAATTCACAAATCCACATTATAAAACTCAACTGCATACTCAAAACCTTGTATGTCCAACAGGCACTTCAAATTTAATATACCTAGAACTGAACCTTGGATTTTCTTTGGCATTTGCTCTGTAAACCTCAGTAAGTGATATAATTATTTACTCAGGTCCTCAGGGCAAAATATTTGGAAGAATTGTCAATCTCTTCCTTTCTCTCTTCACCCAAATCCAGGCCTATGGGCTTTATTTTCAAACTATGTCCCACATCTGATGACTTCTCACCTCCTCCTGCTACCATTTTGGCCTGAGCCACCATCATCTCTTACCCAGAAAACTGCAAGAACTTCCCAACTGTTCTCCTGTCTTTTACTCTTGACCCTGTAGAAAATGTAATTTTGACATAGCAATTAGATCAATCATGGTAAAATATAAGGCTTTCAGCTCCTGTGACACACCAGGTTCTATCACAATAGCCTCTTAGAATATTATTTCTTTTGTTTAAAATACTATTAACTCTGTTCTCCTGTTAGCAGTTATACTTCCCTTGGCTCTCAGCTCTACTTCCATAAAAAGTCTTCCCTGGACTTCTGAGACTGCACAATCTACAGGCATATTGTGTTAAACTAAAATAGGGATAGATATTCAGAAAATATCTGATCATTTATTATTAGGCACCTATTTTAAGAAATTACTAGAAATAACTGGGTAAGAGCTCAATATCTGTAAACAGAAATTCTGAAATACAGAGGTTGAATTAACCTCTACTTTTAGTAGGTGACCTATTTGTTTTATATTCTTAATTATTAAATACCTTATAAATACTGAAATAATATATATAATGATATCGGCATATAAACTACAAGGACTTACGATGAACAGCTTACTACATTTTCTCTATATTTATTATGTTAAAGAAAATAGAACTAGAAATAAATAGTATGTCATGAATTGAAGGGTACAATCAATTCAATCAATTCTCCCACTTGCATCTCCAAAAGTAATCCTATCTGAAAGTTAAGTGTGTCCTTTTTGTCTCTGCCCACAACTGAACCTCTATCATGTTTCACAGGTTCGAATCCAAAAGTATAATTTTCTTTAATTATAAATGATCACAAAGTGTCATCCTATATATATATATGGCAATATAAGGACTCCTAGGACATCTAAGGAACTCTTGCCATTTAGAATACAAAAACTACACATTATATGTTATTCTTAAATTTTAGAAGACCATAAAATTAATAAGAATGTCTAATCTAGTGTGAAAATTTGGGGTTAGTGCTGGACTATTTCTTTGTTATGTTTGTTTGTTTTGGCCTTCAGTCTAAGTTAATTATATCCTTCATTATTGTATTTACTACTCTTTATTTACTATTAACATTTCTCCTTCAACCTGTTCTATAATCCCACTCCCCTACCCACTTAGACACCTACTTTCATATATTTAATATATATTTTTCCAATCTACCTTACATATACTTACTTAATATTGTAAAAAGCCTTGAAAAAATATAATATTGGGGAGAATAAATATTTTTTTAATTTTATATATGTGATATTGTTCTATGATTTTATTTTAGGTATTCATGTTTTGTTAGTGATGGACGCTGCAAACATTTTCTCCCACTCAGCCATCTCTCTCTTAATTCTGTTTATGACATCATTTTCAGAATAGAGGTCTTGAGTTTAATGTAGTCAAATTCATCAATTTTTATCTTTATGATTGGTGCTTTTAGGGTGTTGTTAATAATAGCTTTACCAACCTCTTCTTCTAGAACAGAGACTCTTTAGATCTATATTACATGTTCTTCTATATGCTGAAGAAATTGACCTTGACTTTTTCTTTTTCACAGCAGGATCACAAAACTCTTGACAGGGCCTTCTGTGCCTTATTGATCCACAGACACTACAGGGACATCCTTAACATCCTGAAGACTCCACACTCTTTCAAAGGTCTACTAGGCAATTTCTAAAACTAGTGTCATCCCCCATAAATGTCCTACAGTTCACACAAAAGACATCAGCTTCTTGAGGGGGACCTTTACAATTTTCATTACCACCAGTCCTTTTAAGTTACTTCATCCTGCTAAATTAAAAACCATCTCCCTTTATGTGGTACTGTATATCCTTACAGAACCTCGGCCCTCTTATGCTCTCTTTTCCTTTACAAGTCTCACTCACTAATTATTTTCCCTATAACTAACACTCTTAGCCACTAAGATAGGGAGTACATTCTTACATGTACACTTGGCTGACCACGGATGTTATCTCTGAATCTCAGATAATGTTCATTTCTTTTAAACTTACCAAGTGAACAAAGGAAATAGACATCCCATTCCAACAAGTTTCAACTAGAATATACATGATTTAACATAGCATAATTCCCACAAATTTGTTTTGTCCACATTGCAGCAAATTAAGGATAGTAATTCTTGCAATTATATATAACGAGTTACTTAGTAGGACTCCAGTATGGTACAAAAGTACAAACAAAATGGGGACTTAATGCTTAAAGATATCCAAGAGTTCACTTGTACTGACCTTTCTAGGAAAGAAAATATGAATAATCATTTTCAAAGGGATTTTATTTTTGTTGGACAATTTCACTTAAACATTTCATTTTCATTTCATGAAATTTTGAATTTAAAAATTTATTACTATCTAAAACCAGTTTCTCTATAAAAGAGATTTCTTTCTTTCAAAAGACATAATCTACTGGAAGAGTATAAAAATCACAGTGGCCATCCAACTCTTCTCATATTGCTAAAAAACAAACCATTTTTTTGAACTTAGTCCTAAGCAAACTTATAAATCTTTGCCCTATCTTGGAAGCTGCTGCATTTTTTAGCATGTTTTTACAATAATAACGTAACTACAAACTATGGAATCACTTCGCCAACAATGGGGGCAAGCTTGAACACACACACACACACACATATATAGACACACAAACTCACTCATTTACCCATCATCTTTAAAGAACCTTTTCATAATTCTGGGCATAGTTTTGTATAAAAGTTTTATTCTAACATTTAAAGGTATAGCATTCCCTTAAAATTAATACTTTTTTCAATTTTTAGGACTTAAGAATATCCAAAAGGATTCTTCATCTTAACAGAAATTTAAGTTTCATAAAAGAGTCTCAAATACCTCATATCAGCCAACTGATAAAAAAAAGTACTCTTGAACTAAAAATATATAAATTCCCTTAAAAAGTATCTGCTTTGGTTAACTGAATTATAGTTCCCATGAGTGGATTTCATTCAAATTACATTTAAATGCCTATGCTTTAGACATGGCAAATTCACCATAAATTTGCCTGTTCTTAAATATACATTTGTCATATAACAAGGCCTCTACCAAGGAAAAGGAATAAAGAAATTCAAGAAGAACTTCCTTTAGTCAAAAGCTATTTCCGATCCATATCGCATATTCTTGGTCATAATGAACAAATCTGATCACTGATTATATGCCCTGAACTGTTCATCATGATGAACTTTGTCATATGTTACTGACGTAGTACATTCAAAGTGCATTTTTCTGTCCTTCTATATATATCTGACCCTTAATATGTGCAGTAACATCACAATATAAAGTCTTTGACCCTTTAGGCACTTTTAGGTCTAAGTTGCATGTTCCCTATAAAATGTATCCATAACCACTGATGACTCCTTGCTCCCTACAGGAACATCAGACAGTTGACTGAGCTGTCTGTATATTCCTGAATCAACAACAACAAGGATAAGACTTCTATATCTCCCAGTCTTTAAAATAATCTTAAAGGCTTCCATGTAATTTCTAAAAGAAAATACACATAAGCTTTTATGTTCACAACATAAACAAAAGCCCTTGAAAGTGTTCATTAAATTTTAAGTTGCATCTGTTCTTTGACATTTCAACATTAGAGTCCCTTGCCCCATTTTGTGCTGTGCAGTCCTTTTCAGAAAGCCCACTCAATAAATGAGATTCATTTTTGAATGAACCACAAAAAATTTATTACTCTTTGCTATATACCTATTTTTAGTTCATCATGCAATTTCTATTCCTTATAAATGCATCAGTTAATTAGGAAATTTTCAATGTATAAACTTTCCAATGCTTCTCTCAAATTAAAAAAAAAAAGCACCCCTGATGCCCTCTCTTAACATTTAAAAACAGACCATTCCATTAAATATACTAGTGCCATTCTGAAGTCTTAACAGTGTCCAGGAAAATTTATACATCAGTTCTCAGAACTGTACAACAAACAACTCCTTAACAGGGGTTTTCAGCCAGATAATACATAAACCACATCTGCAATATGACAGCTGATTTATAAAATTTCACTTCTCATGTTATCAGGTCAGAGTATGTTCAGTTCTGAGTAATAGAGAACTCAAAGAATTTGACTAACCAAAGGAGGATTTATTTTTATGACATGAAAAGGAGCCTAGTGACAGGAGGTTCAGGGTTGTTAATGATACTCACCAATGCCAACGGGAGCTAGGATTTTTCCAACTTTCAATTCTGCCAATCTTAGAGTATAGAGACTTTCATGTTCAAGGGTGTCCAGTAGTCATATGATACCTGCTAGCTTCAAACCACAGCTAGACAGGTCGAAGGGGGAAAGGTGAAAAGATGAAGAGATTATTCCTAGAGACACATTGACTTTTTATTCAGAATGGATTCCTTCCCCAGGGATTTATGCCTATATCTCATTGGCTAGAACTGTGTCACACAGTTACTGTAGATTTAAGGGAGGCTGGGAAATTAGGTATTTCAATTTGGGCACATTTCCACCATCAATAAATGTGAAGCTCTGATAGTAAAGAAAGGAATAATGGACTTTGGGAGACCCCCAGCTATTTGATTACTTTGAAATAACAACCAAATGATATAATAACAGTGGAGAACTTTATGTCACAAATTTATGATGTTTCTTCCTCTTATATAAGTATTAGCCAGCCACATACCAAGGTCTCTAGCATGCCACAAATATTTAAATAGTTGGGTACTCCAGCAGTGGTTTAAAAGTGCTTCAGATCCATGTTGCATGTCCCTTGACATGTAGAAGATAATTGACATTGATAAATACATTACTCTCATTAGGGATTGCTCTTGAAAAGATAGCCTTCCTGTTCTTTACTTATCATAGGTACCATAAGAAAGGCAAAAGCTTCATAAAGACTCTGTATCAGACATTTCCAATCTTCAAAATGTTTCATATCCTTGTGTATATTGAATATAATCATTCATCATATATTATTTCTATGCCAGCATCAGGTACACCAGAAACTTAACTGCCAATTTTTCATTTAAATATGTCAATATTCACAAGATTCTATTTTTTTCAACATACAGAGGCCACAATAATGACCCTCCTGTAATATGTGGCCAAAACATACTGTGATATAAGATCTCCTGGCCTTTTACACACTGGTTATTTGACAGGGTGTCCAATATTTTCATAGTTTCAAGGCACTACAAATCCATGTGGCTTGTCAATTTTGATGCTCAAATTGCCTGAGCATTGATAGACTATTTCTGATAGAAAACGAATTGTTGGTGAGTCCCTCCGACTGCACCAATACACAGTCACAGGAGAAAATATCTCTACATCATGCCGATTCTATACTTTTTCTAAGAACATCTATATGTTTCCAAAATAATTTGCATGAAGTTATTTCTATTTAAGCCAAAACACAAGGACCTTGAGGGATGTGTCATTATATTTTTCAATCATACCTGTCTTTTGAAGCTCCATTGTATAGGAAAAGATTACTATTCAAAATCAGATGTAGTCTTGTGCAATGTTATAGACCCTTGTCCTGTCTTGGGTTTTAATTTTACTTTACCAAGAGAAAATCCAATAAATTTAATACCTACAAATGAAGAACATATCACACTCTTAAACTGAACTATTAGGACTTCCTCTTATGGTTAGGATGTAGATAGAAAAAAAAACATCTTTGCTCCTGCAGTAAGACACAAAAAAATCAGACAAACTAAAAGTTACAATGTGGGACTAATCAAGGGTAGCGAATGCAAGAAAAGTCTTGGTGAACTGAGTACCATAGGGAAGCAAGCCCTTGATATGGAAGCAGAGAGCTATGATAGCTTCTATACCTGGGGCAGGCAGCTAGGCTGGGTATTGTCAGACTTGCCATGTATAGAGAGACTATGCAGGAACTAAAGAATCAGACTTGGGCAATCGTGACCAAAATCATATACCAGAGCCTTTGATAACTATAGATATTTTATTCTGCATAATATAGGTCAGTTTAATTGAGATGCTTTCAGGAGGAGAGAAATTATACATTGGAACTTGGAGCACCATTTAATTTTGTAGAGAATCTGTATATATTTGGGCTGATATTAATTAGTAAAGATTTCATTAAAAAGTAGTAGAGCCCAAGATGGAGTAACAGAACAATTTAATAAAGTTTTTATTTCATGAAAAGGAGAAATTGCACAAAAGTGAATATAAAACTGAGTTTATGATACAGTTTTTCAATTGAGAATTAACTGACATAAAATGGAATGCACACATCTTAAATGTACGTTTAGATGAATTTTGACATATTAAGAGTACAGACTAAAGAATATCCCCTCTAAAATTCATATGTTGAGGGCTTAAACCCCAATGTGACGATATTTAAAGATAGGACATTTAAAGAGGTATTAAAGATAAATTAGGTCATAAGAGTGGCTCCTTAATTCAATAGGACTGGAGTGCTTATAAGAAGAGACACCATGGATGTGTATGCATGGAGAAAAGGCCATGTGAGGACTCAACCAGAAGGTGACCATCCCAAAGCTAAGGAGAAAACAAAACTGCAGAAACCTTGATCTTGAACGTGCAAACCCCAGAACAATGAGAAAACAAAATTATGTTGTTTAAGTCAGCTAGCCTGTAGTATTTGCTTATGACATCCTTAGCAGACTAATAGACACATGATAGATAGATCAGATAGATGATAGATAGGTAGATACATACATACATACACACGTACATACATACCAATATCACTCATATATAGTGATAGATAAATATATATATCTGTCTAGCTAAGCCTCCATATCAATATCACTGAAGCTCTAATTGAGATATAAAACATTTTCATCACTCTAGAAAATGTCTTTGGGTCTCTGTGGTCAACTCCTACCTTGAGGCAGATCATGTTCTGTGTTCTTGTATTTTTTTTGGTCACCATTATAGATTAGTTTTTCCTGTTCTTGAATTTCATATAGACACATATAGTAAGTACTCTTGTGCTGGGCTTATTTTATTCACCATGTTTTCAGATCCATCAATATCACCATGCATATTAAGAGTCTGCTCCTTTTTTAAAATGCTGAATATTATTCCATTATATGGATATACCAGTTATTTAAACCATTCTCATGTTGAAAGGCATTTTTGTTTTTTCCAATTTCTGACTATTGTGAATAAATCTGCTATGAAAATTCTAATGCAAGTTTTTGTTTTCATTTGGTTGTATATTTCCATTTCCCTTATGCAAATACCGAGTAATAGGATTACTGGGTCATAAGGCAGGTATATGTTTAACTTTTAAGAAAGTCCTAAAATTATGGTTTTCTCTGGGTATAACCATAATTCAAAAAGACACATGAACCTCACTGTTCATTGCAGCACTATTTACAATAGCCAGGACATGGAAACAACCTAAATGTCCATCAACAGAGGAATGGATTAAGAAGATGTGGTACAGGGACTTCCCTGGTGGTCCAGTGGCTAAGACTTTGCCTTCCAATACAGGCGGTGCAGGTTCGATCCCTGGTTGGGGAACTGGGATCCCACATGCCTCGCGGCCAAAAAACCAAAACAGAAGCAATATTGTAACAAATTCAATAAAGACTTTTTTTTTTTTTTAAAAGAAGAAGATGTGGTACATATATACAATGGAATATTACTCAGCCATTAAAAGGAATGAAATTGGGTCATTTGTAGAGACGTGGATGGACCTAGAGACTGTCATACAGAGTGAAGTACATCAGAAAGAGCAAAACAAGTATTGTATATTAACACATATATGTGGAATCTGAAAAAAATTGGTATAGATCTTATTTACAAAGCAGAAATAGAGACACAGACATAGAGAACAAACATATGGATACCAAGGGGGAAGGGGGTGTGGGATGAATTGGAAGATTGGGATTGACATATAAACACGATTGATGCTATGCATAAAATAGATAACTAATGAGAACCTGCTGTATAGCACAGGGAACTCTACTCAGTGCTCTGTGGTGACTTAAATGGGAAGGAAATCCTAAGAAGAGGGGATATATGTATACATATAGCTGATTCACGTTGCTGTACATTAGAAACTAACACAACATTGTAAAGCAACTATACTCCAAAAAACATTAAAAATCTAATCAAATCAAATAACAAATGTAAAAGAAACAAAATTATAATAACATATTTAAAATTTTTTTTAAAAGTCCTAAAATTATTTCCAAAGTGGCTGTACCATTGTATATTGTCGCATCCAGGGACATCATAATCAAATTGCTGAAACAAAGAATAAGGGGAAAATTGTTGATGTGACCAGAGGATAAAAAGAAAAAAAACATTTTTTGGTATTTGCCTGGTGAAAGTTTTTCACATTTTAAAATTTCATTATTTCTTTATTTAAGCATGTATATCCTATAAACAACATTTAACTGCTTTTTAAAAACCCAGCTGTAAAATATCTGCATTTTACTCTACATTGACAATTATTTTTGTGCTTACTGATATATTTGAATTTCTAGCATTATAATTATTGCTTTAATTATCTTGCTCTTTCTTTTTATCATTTTTTTTTTCCTACTACTTATGGAGTTGACCTGCCTTTGAACTTTGGGAATTTATATTACACACAAACATACACACACAATTTTAAGGGTTATTATTAAAAAATTTAACACAATTAATAAGTTTAATGTTAATCAGCATCCCTACCTTCTCTGTGAACAATATAAATATATCAAAACATTTTATCTCAATCACACCCTTACATGTTATTATTCTAGTTCTTAAGTTTCTCCTTTTGAAGTTACCTCAAATTACTTATTATTAAAGATTTGCTTTTTCTCAATCAATGCTTATTTAGATTTAGCCAACTTGTTTACCAATTACTTTGTTCACCATTGTTTCTTGCATTCAACCCCTTCTCTTTTCTATATCCTTTATATGACTAAACTATACCAACTGCTAGATCTTTCAGTGAGGTTCAATGAATGATAAGCTCTCCAAATATTTGTTTGAAAATATTTTTATTGAGTTCTCACTATTGAATTACAGTTAAGCTGTGTGTAGAATTCCAGTTTGGTAATTATTTTACCTTCGCCCTTTGAAGACATTATTCCATGCCCTTCAGGCCTTTATTGTTACTTCTGAAAATCAACTGTCAGTCAGAATATTTCAGTGGGAAATGACTTCTCTTTTATATATGGCTGATCATTTGATTTTCTATTTACTAAAAAACATTCTACAGTTTTAACAGCATCTATCTTGTGTAGATTAATTTATATTTAACCTGCTTTCCATTTAATGTACATTTTAGTTTATCCTTTTTTCATCATTAGCTACTTAAAAATTTTATTATATTTTGTTCTGGAATTTTTATGGTTTTGTAGTGGTGAGGAGTCCATGTTAGCTCAGAATGTCATGTTGTAACCAAAAGTCAATTATTATTTCTTCATTGTTTTATTTTATACATTGATTTTAAATTATTAACAATGCATATTCAATAAACCAATATTCCAATGGTTTGTACTTTAAAATAAATTTCTACATGCCTTCCTATGAAAAGATAATTAATTGTAACAATGCATTGGAAAGTGCTTTGAAAAGTACAAAGTGCTCTAAAAACATTATGGACATTTTTATGGACATTGTGTTAGAGCCAGTCGTTAGAACTTTCAGAAAATTACATGTCTGTTTTTCCTGATTATTACCTTAACTGAGAGCTGAATTACTAAAATATTTTTAATGGTTTGTAAAGATCCCCCTACCTAAATGTGAAAAACATTTAGAACCATTCAAAATAATTAGGTTTACTGGATATGATTTGAGCTAAGAAGAATTAACCAATTTCTGTCCATCTAGAAAAGTAGCTGCGGTTGTTTTGACTAACCTTCTAAAACTAAGCAAAAATTTTACCTGAATTATCAATACCTTTTTAATCTGTGCTATTGATACATTAGCTATTAACTACATGTGGCTATTTAAATTTGAGTTAACCAGAGCCTGCAAGCCATGACTACTGAGCCCGTGTGCCACAACTACTGAAGCCCACATGCCTAGAGCCCATGCTCCACAGCAAGATAAGCCACCACAATGAGAAGCCTGTGCACCACAACGAAGAGTAGCCCCCACTCGCTGCAACTAGAGAAAGCCCATGAGCAGCAACGAAGACCCAGTGCAGGCAAAAATAAATAAATAAAATAAATAAATTTATAAAATAAATAAATTTGAGTTAAAATTAAATAACATTAAAATGGCAATTCACAAATCACACTAGATATATTTCAAGTACTTAAAATCGACATGTTAGTCACTACCATTGTTGGACAGTGCAAATATAAAACATTTCCAACATTGCACAAATTTCAGTTGGACAACACTGTTTTAAAGATACATGGTTTTATTATTCTCATGCAAGTTAGAAAGAAGTTAATTTACCCACAGCCATTTATTTCAAAGAGCAATTACTGGTTTTGAAATTCTTTAAACTAAGGCAAGATCACTTTAACTGTGTTAAAATTGGCAGGTGTTCCAGTTACTATGGCTGTGTAACAAATAACCCCTCAAACTCCATGGCTTAAAACAATAACAATATGTATTTTGCTCAAACAATTGCAGCATGTACAACACTTGACTGATATTAGCTTGTCTCTGCTCTATACTACATAAGGTGGAAGGGTTTGGTGGCTGGGTTATGTGGCTGGAATAATCTGAAAGCTTGCTCACTCATATGTCTATTAGTTCTATTGGGCTGCTGGTTGAGATGTATACCTACACAGGCCCAATCTATGTGGCCTGTGCTTCCTTACCACAAGGATGATCATCCCAATATAAAAAGAAAGATAGTCAGAGCCCATAGTGCATTTTATTTTATTTTTTTTTATTTTTTATTTTTTCATAGTGCATTTTATAATAGCCTTAGAGTTCAGGCAGTATGGCTTCTACTACTTTCTAATTGTTGAGGCAGTAGCAAAGGCCTGCCCTGGTTAAAAGAGAGAGGAAATAGACTCCACCTCCTGATGGAGAGTGGTAAGATTCTAGAAGTGCCTGAGGGATCAGATCTCTAATATGATTGCTGTAGCAATTTTTGGAAAATACAATCTGCCACAGTCCTTTCTCCCATTTTAAGTCCAATATATACATATAAATATATTTCCTTTCTATTTCGAAAATAATGCTTCATTAATTTTAAATACCTCTGAGGAGTGGGACTAGGAATTGAGGTGGGAAGGAAGGAGACTTACATTTTGGATATCACACATTTTTGTACTTTTGGAATTTTTAACATAATATTGAACCATATTTTAAGAAAAATCATGCAAATACAATATTGACATCTCTAAGTACAAAAATTACTGGAAATAAACGCATACATGAACTGTCAAAAATCTACTTCTTTTATAAATGGATAGAATCAGGTCCACATTTCTAATTTTACAAATGAGAAAATAATTGCCTATTAATAGTAGTCACTTGGTTGAATTACCAGATATTCTCTTCATTTCAGGATCATTGCTGAAGTCCTTGCTCAGTTGTCTACTACAGAAAACTGCTGTGCTCACAGATATATTACCTACATTGTTGTTCTCAGGGTACAAAGCCATTTACTATGTACAAAATATTTGCAGAACTGCAGTAGAGAACTACAGAGAATAACCTTAAAACTTCTACTTGATTTGTTGACTTTATAAAAACGTGATATCATCAGTTGGGCTGTTGTATGGAAGCAATTAAGGAAGTTTACTTGTCTTGTAGAATTCACTAGAATCCTCTCACTCTTCCTTGACTTCAGATCGCTGTCCAATTGATTTTTCTTTTTCTCTGACACTAACTTCATTTCCAAGACAGTGATGCAAGTTTGTCTGGTTTTCAATGGTACAGTAATTTGACAGATATCATATACCCAGGAACCTTCTAGGAGGTCAGTGTAAAGTATTTCATTCCATCTTTCCCCTTTTCATTAAGAAATAAGAACAATTAAAAAGGGAATAAAGTGTACTTGGGAGCAGCAAGATAGAAAGAAGAAGACATGCATGGAGAGTACCAGAAATAAAAGAGGCTTTATAAGTGTGATTAATGAGATGTGTGAGGTTAGTAATAGAAGAAAATACTTTGATTTCACTGAACAAAGAGCAATCCCACTTACTCTGTACTATAATAGCATCTCTCATGATATTAAAAGTTTTTTCCCAATATAACTAGTGCCTTTACACATTTGGGGTTATACATTCTTGTGACTTATTGTTGGAGATCTCAACTGGTGAAAGCTCCCTCCTTTGTGCTGGAAGGAACTCTGCAGGGTGCTCCTGTGAGAAACACATGCCAGCAGCATGCATCTCTCAACAGTGTAAGTAATTTCAAAAGAAAGTGTTTGACAGTACCACAGGGAGATATTGGAAAAGAACTTAATGCAATTCTATGGCAAGCAGACTTAATTCAGCATGGAAAAAAAATATAATTAGGTAATAATGACCAACAGTTGGGTGGTTATTGTCAGTATACATCATCAGAAAATCTGCAAACAATAAATGCTGGAGAGGGTGTGGAGAAAAGGGAACACTCTTGCACTGTTGGTGGGAATGTAAATTGATACTGCCACTATGGAGAACAGTATGGAGGTCCCTTAAAAAACTAAAACTAGAACTACCATACGACCCAGCAATTCCACTACTGGGCATATACTCTGAGAAAACCATAATTCAAAAAGAGTCATGTACCAAAATGTTCATTGCAGCTCTATTTACACTAGCCAGGACATGGGAGCAACCTAAGTGTCCATCATTGAATGAATGGATAAAGAAGATGTGGCACATATATACAATGGAATATTACTCAGCCATAAAGAGAAACGAAATTGAGTTATTTGTAATGAGGTGGATGGAGTTAGAGTCTGTCATACAGAGTGAAGTAAGTCAGAAAGAGAAAAACAAATACAGTATGCTAACACATATATATGGAATCTAAGAAAGAAAAAAAAAAAGGTCATGAAGAACCTAGTGGCAAGATGGGAATAAAGACACAGACCTACTAGAGAATGGACTTGAGGATATGGGGAGGGGGAAGGGTAAGATGTGAAAAAGTGAGAGTGGCATGGACATATATACATTACCAAACGTAAAATAGATAGCTAGTGGGAAGCAACCGCATAGCACAGGGAGATCGGCTCGGTGCTTTGTGACCACCTGGAGGGTTGGGATGGGGAGGGTGGGAGGGAGGGAGATGCAAGAGGGAAGAGATATGGGAACATATGTATATGTATAACTGATTCACTTTGTTATAAAGCAGAAAGTAA
The DNA here is from genome assembly GCF_028023285.1 of Balaenoptera ricei. Classification (NCBI taxonomy): domain Eukaryota; kingdom Metazoa; phylum Chordata; class Mammalia; order Artiodactyla; family Balaenopteridae; genus Balaenoptera; species Balaenoptera ricei. The sequence goes on from NC_082660.1 coordinate 82,422,929, forward strand.
CACACCATTGTAAAGCAATTATACTCCAATAAAGATGTTAAAAAATAAAATAAAATAAAATAAAATTGAGTAAAACTGAAAATTTAGAAATATCAACTTACAGTTATTTAGAATGGAAATATTTAACAGGGCAAAATTCTACTATTTTTCCCATTCTATAGCCATTATTTTGTGATGTTCAAGCAATTCAGACACAGACAACATAATTTCTGAAATGATTTTGAAAATACAACTTTTAGTTATGGAATGCCACAAAACAAGAATAGTAGTTTCTTTTCACTTCAACTACCTGAAAAAAACACTATTTGTAGAAGTAGGGAGATACATATCAAGGCACACTGAATTAAAAACTGTTCCAGTGGGTTCTTCTGTGGTTTAGTAAAATAAAGCAATATAATCTGAACATACTCTACTGATTTAAATATTCAACATGGTAAAATAACTTTTTTCTAATATTTTCTGGAAGGAATTTTATTTCAGGGTGAATATTATATTTTATATATGATTTACTTTTCAAGTTCCAAGGTTTATTAAATGGCCATATATGACAACATCAAGGGGCTTTTAAAAGACTTAACAAGTGCAATACATTTAATCACTTTCTATAGCAATATTTTTCAAATTCCAAATATGAAATTAAGCAAATGAACAACAGTATTGTAAAATACACTGCTATAGAACTAAGTTTATATGTTAAATTATAACTAAGATTACAGACTGTGAAACCATGAAATAAATACTATCTTAGACCAGTGATTTACAATCAGTATACAATACAAAATAAGATACAAAATAAATCAATGAAGGTGAATAAAAAATAAAGGCAAACTTCTAAGATAAGGACAGATAGAAAATTAGTATGCATAAATCCATGCTATAATGTTCTACAAACTAATTAAAATGGGCCAGAAATTCAGGTCTGAGCTTCCTAATTATCAATATTAGTCTTTTTATCCATTATTTCTCTTTTTAGAACTAGCAAAGATTACATTTAAATGGTGTAGGTAATCATAAAATCTGGTTCTTTATTCTAGCTGTTGAGGTTTGAAGTTCAAAAGAAACAAAGTAAAGCTTAGTAGGCTTTAAAAAAAATTGATTTCAATGAATTTCTATTGGTCACCTAGAAATGGAACCACGGTGCCTAGCCATATGAGGGATATTTTTAGAAACATGAATTTCTCATCATTCCTGAAAGAACTTAGTTTCATCAATGCAACAAGTGTGTTTGGGGCACTTACTACATACTAAGCACTATGTTAGGGTCCAGGAATATAAGTTAAATATAATTTTATCCCTTCCTCAGAGTTATTTCTAGTTCAGTGGAGGGGATAGACAATTATAATACATCAGGTTTAAGTTTCCATAGAAATGTAGGGAACAGGAAGAGAACAAAGACAAAGAAACCATTAATGTTGTTTTAAAAGTTATAATTTAGTAAGTTTTCTCTTGAACTACAACAATATTTTAAGTAGAATAATTGATTCTGTATAAGTAAAGCATTAAAGATCTACAGAACTGAGAATGTTTGACACAGTAAATACAGTAACAGTAACAAAGTAAGAACAGTACAGTTGATAGATACAGATACAGCTATAGATATAGCTAGCACTCAGCACTCTGAAACCTCTAAGAGACTAGAAGAGATGGTACCGTATATTCAATCGTCGTAATCTCTGTGAATTCCATTTGTGCTTTGAATATTGTTTGTGTTTATATTTTGTTTAATTCTTAAAATAGCTTTCACCCTACCCTATCATTCCCTATTATGCACTGAATTTAGAATCAGTGGGACTCTTTCTTGCTTCCAAAACATTCCCATGCCAAAAACTCCTGCAAAAAGAATGCAACTTAGATATACGAATGGCATCAGAGATGGCTATGGATAGAGATAAATAAACTGCCTGCTGACCTTGTTTTCTAATTGCTTTCCAGTTACTTAATATCCTGCAATATATTGATTCTTTTTTTCCAGATTCCTGAGGGTCTCACTGTATCCTTACAATATCCTATCACTGGTCTAAGATAGTATTTATTTCATGACTTCACAGTCTGTAATCTTAGTTATAATTTAACATGTAATTCCTTTTATTTATTGAGTTGGCTTGAATGAATCTATTCTCCTAGCTATCAAAAGAACTAATAAAGATAAGTTGTTACTAATACAGTCAAAATTTTAGGAACAAGAAGAACAAGAAAGATACCAAAACAGTGTAATACTTTTCAATAAGAAAGTTGAAAGCTGAAAGAAGATAAGGTTATTTTTATATACAACAAAAGAGCAAAAGAATATTTTTATAACATCTTCCAAGCGAATAAATGGGCACTACACAAATTTTGATTAACATCTGTTCTCCATATGGATTACAGGTACAATATAAACTATATAAATTTAGTATTTTCTTATAATAGGTTTCAGAAGAGGTTGTATAATTTACCACGCTTTATTTTAGTATACATTTTATTATCTGCAAGGAATAACTAAAGAGTTATTCGGTTCAATCTTTCCAGAAACACATATTGGCCTAAATAAATCTGAGACTGTGTTATCTGTTGATAAATTCAATGTGAATATGGCGTGGTGTGTTCAATAAGGTACACTTACACTTGCTGCTGTAATCTATAAACCTCCAAAATATCCATGTCTTAAAAAAATCAAAGCTTATATTTGATTCACATAAAAGTTCAATATGGGTGTTGTTAGTCTGCATTTTCCAAATTGTAATTTAGTTGCCTAGGCTTCTTCCATCGTGTGGCTCCATTATATTGAACATACAGCTAGCAAAGTTGTTTTCATTCCACCCAGCCAAAAAAGAAACGAATCTGTAGGTTCACATATGTGAGGATTTTCTGGGCAAGGTCTGGACTTGGCACACATCTCTTTTCATATTCCATTGTCCAGAGCTCAATCACATGGTCATACCTAACTTCCAGAGATATTGGAAAACGCAGTCGAACTTTTTGCCAGGAAAAAGAGCAAACAGATTTGATGAATATTTGTCAGTCTGAACCACATGTAGTAATACAAAATATGTATTCAAGTTAATCCATTTACAATAAAATTATTTATGTGAATTGTCATAAAAATTTATTTAAGTTATTTTAACGCTGTTTAGTACATGCAAAATAGTTCACATCTATTCTTTAGCTATTGTGGTCTAAACTTCAAATAATGCTTATTGCTTCTCCTATATATTCAGCAAAGACAGCAAAATAAAGATACAGATTATATAACTGACCTAAAAATTCAACATTATTTCTCTAAACTTGTTACTTATTCTTACGATAAGCCAGATACTTAAATGATGTTGTTGTTTTATGTTTAGTAAATTTGGCAAAATTATATGGAAAGAGAAAAATTAAAAATATTAACTAATATGAATTTAGTAGATTATGAATGTTGATAATTCATCGAATTACCCTAGTATGCTACAGTTGATTTAGAAGTAGGTAAGGAGATCAGTGAATTTTTGCTTTTGTTTCAAATGTGCATAGATTGGATAGTATTAATAGTTTTCTTTTTTTGTTGTTTGTTTTTTGTTTATTTATTCTAATTGGAAGATAAATATTTAGTACAAAAGTTATTTAAAGAGGAAGACTATTTGAACCTAAATGCAATGTCCCCAGATTAATCATCCAAGGAAATTTTAATTTAGTTTATCTCATCTTCTAACGTTTTATTCTACATTTGTTGAGTACCCACATGTATAAACTCACTCTCAAAAATCATATAAGTTGTATTATTATTGCTATTTTACAGATGAGTAAATGTCTATCATGCCCTAATAGTTTCTTAGTACTGACGTAGGTGACTTAACAGAAGTTTATCATGTCACAGTTCTGGAGGCTAGAAATCTGAATCCGAGGTGTCAAAAGGGCCATGCTCTTTCTGTGGACTCTAGAGGAGAATGCTTCCTTGCTTCTTCTACCTTCTGGTGTTTTCGGCAATCCTTGGCATTTCTTGACTCATAGATGCATCACACCAGTCACATGGTTGTCTTCTCTGTGTATATTTTCACGTTGTCTTCCATCTGTGTATTTTTATTTTTGTGTCCATATTCCCTCTCTTTATAAAGGTAATTTATGAATTAAGTCCCACCCTGATGACTGCATTTGAACTCTGTTACATCTGCAAAGACCCTGTCTCCAAATAAAGACACATTCTGAGGTACTGAAAATTACTTTAACATATTTGCCTGGGGCAGGGTGGGAGGGAGGGAACAATTCAACCATTAACACATACCTAAGTATTGATTGGACAATCTGGCTCAAGAGTCCACACTCTTTTCTTCATAGCATCTGACACATTCTGGTAGCAGATGTTATTCTGAGTGTTCAAGCAGGGCCAGCAAACAAGGTGATTTAAAAAAATAAAGAGTTCACACTCTTAACTACTATTCTCTCTCTTTCCCTGTCTGCCTATATCTGTCTATCTATTTACCTATCTATCTATCATCTATCTACCTATCTAACATTGATAGAATGCCAAAGAAAGAGCCTGCTCACTTCAAGTCTGTACTTTTAAGAGTCAAATGTTACGTTTACTATATTTTGCTAGTTTTACATGTTTGTGTGTCTCTTGCACTAGATTATAAGGTTCTTGCAGGCAAGAATTCTTCTTATTCATAATGATTTCTCCTACAGTGCATTGCATATAGTCAATACTTAGCACTTAATGAAATGATTTCCTATCATGACTAGTGATAAGAGTAGGACTCTTAGGTTTTCTTCAATACAAGTGATTTTCTATAAGATGCAATAATTTATGGCATTTAAAGTGATATTTTATGCTTGTCTTTATTATATACCAGAGCAAAATGTGAAGTTTGTAAAACTTTTATTTAATTTTGTCTCCTTTTTGTCTGGATTATATGGTGAGTGGACAAGCACACACAGTTTTTATTTATTAAGACATTCTTTTGGTGTTTTGTTACCCTGATAACTTTGCTCTTCTGACAATGACTTTCTATCCTGACACTTGATAAATTAATGATGGGAGTAGAGGTTAGTCTATGCTATTTTAGGACATCTGTGACTCACATCATGAATCACATTCTGGCATGTTCTAATGAGAGATCAATAATGTTTTCACAGAGACCCTATAGTGTTTTATAAATGACAAGAGGTTAGTGTAAAAGTGCAGGAGACAAAGTACTAATCATATGTCTACCTGAAGGAATTTGGTTTTTCTGTTTATTTTTTGAATCACACCTTGAACATAAATGTGTGAAGATAGAAATAAATGCAAATAACAGAGTTTGTTGGTTGGTCAGGCTGCCTCTTAAAAATGGATATATTTAGTTACTACTGAAAAATATGTGACTACTACCATTATCTTATCTCACATTAAGTTATCTTTTAAACATATCTTTATCTAAATACTTTGTGAATCATAAAAATTTGTCAATATGTTTAGTGAAGAGAATTATTGATTGTATATTCCAAATTAAATTACAGTTTCTGAGCACTTACAAATTGTCTTGACATGAGGCTAATGCTTACAAATATAGGAAGTCTTATGTGATGAATATGACCAAACTCAAGGCTTTTTGAAAAGGTGAGACAGGAGATGAGGCTGGAAAACATGGCTTGTGGCTAGTGTCATGTCATGCTAAATAGTTTGGACTTTGTAAAGAGTAGAGGTCTCTGAAATATTTTGAGTAAAAATGATGTATGATGAGACCTGTGTTTAGGGAAAAGTAATTTGATGGCAGTGAGAGAGATATATTAGAATAAAGAGAAACAAGAAGCTGGAAGTTCCACTCTACTCCAGTAATGGTTAATATATATTGAGATTATTTTCTAATATTTTGTAATGTGAGCAGTCATTCTTGTGAAAATATACAGAAGTTGGAATTTTAGATTTTTAATTCAGTAGAGTAGCCAAAGCTGGAGACAGATTTGAAGTTGGGGTTATAGATGGTATACGGTGGTTGAGAGAGCAGACTGGAAATAAATTTAAATTCTATAAAATGCATGCAGAGAATCTACTTTGTACTAAGAACTATGCTAAGCTCTGAGGACAAAATATCAACAAGATGAGCTCTTTGCCCTTAACAGACCTCAAAGCCTATAAAAATAGTGAAGGTATGCAAATAATCATACTTATCAATATCCTATATATTAAAATAATAATGTATCCTTGGAGATGTTAATAAGTGTATGATGATCTATTGTTAAGTAATTTTAGAAAACACAACCTACTAAACCTACAATAAGTAAAAAATATATATAATAAGCCTCTTACAGACCTTGGGTGCTAGATATTGTATTAAGTATTGTATGTGGAATATCTCTTTAATCCCCATAGCAATCCTATATTTATGTACATTTTTTGGATTAGAAAACTGAGACTTAGAGTGTTTAAGTAATCTATCTAAAGTTATAAAGCTATATGGATAATTATTTTGCTTTACTCTGGAATAAATACTTCCATTTACATATAGTACGTTTTGATGAAACGAGTTTTCAGCTGAATAATATATTATAAAGCACAGGATAACAGACCAATATCAGTATTTTAACCCAGAAAGTCTGACCATAGGGATGGAGTTTTGACCACTGTATCACACATTAGGATAGTCAAGGTACTGAGAAAATTTGAGACTAAACAAGTAACCTATTCAACTATCTTTAAAGGTGTAACAAACCTGATTGTAGAGGAACAAGCTTTTAAAATTTTTATATCCCCAAATTTAACTATTACCACCTAAGCACAGCTTTCCACTTAGTTCTAGTTATGAATAATAGTTATTTAAAAAAAATCAAACACAAACATACACACACACCTATTTTATCAATATTTTTATGTTTCTACTAAGTGTGGACAATCATACAAAGCCTCTATCCTATCTTAAAGGTGTTATTCACGGGTTAAAAAATCATGGGTATTTATAGAGTGAGTCCCATGTTGTTGAACTAACTGCTCTCTGAAAATTTAGTTACCAAATGTTCAATTTTAAGGTTATTATATGTAATGTAAAATCAGTGTGGAAAACAAGCAAACAAACAGAAAGAACACTTTACTCTTGTGATTGTGTTATGCTAGTCATAAAAACTGACATAGTATATTACCAATATCTGGTCATCTAAATACAAATGTACATAAGCAGTCTTGCTCTAAATTCCTAGCTAGTATCATTTACAATGTCACTGCCTTCGGTTTATTTCAACGTTATGAGACTCGAGAATTTCCAGAACTGAAACCTATGGTTTGCTATTTATATACTCATAAATACAAAGCTAAGTATGTTGGAAACAGATTTTTGTAGAGAATACATCACAATTGTTGAGGCAATTTTTTGTTGTAATCATAGAATCTTTTGATACATTTGCTAAAGTGTTCATATGAAGGAAGTATCATTTGTTTGTTAAAATGTAGCCTTGCCAATATAAATCTTAAAAAAAATACTGCTATTAAATTAGAGCATTTTTGCATCTGTTACAAATATTACTTTATTCTGCCTTTTACTTCTTTCCTACTAGCTTACGTACCACCTATATTTATAAGACCTAAAGTCAACACTCGGCCCTGCTACTTACTAGCCAAATGACAATAAATAGTCATTGATAGTCTTATGAGGTTCAGTTTTACTCATTCTAAAGTGGTGATAACAATTTTAATTGTATACATAACAAAATTATTGCAAGGATCAAATGGATAAATTATAAATAATTATTCATGTGAGTTATAACATTCATATTTTCATTGTTTTATTCTTTTGGTCCTTTACAATGTTTTTCACATGGTAGGTATTCAATTAGTATTTACTGATGAGTAGATTTATGATAAAGTGTTCCATAAAATCAACTTCCTTTGAAAGTTTTTGTTTTTCCTCTGGGATAAATACTTCAATTGAACTACAGTGTGTTTTGATGAAATGAACAAGAAGCTTACGCTTTGGGACCAGTATCATTTTTCAGTTCTGTCACTAACAATTGTGTTCTTAGACAAGTCTTTTCTCACTTCTGGGCCTTAATTTCCTCTTCTGATTTACCAGTGGCTCAGTGACAGACTTTTAAAACTTTTTAATTGAAATACAGTTGAGTTACAATGTTGTGTTAGTTTCAGGTGTACCATACTCAGTGACAGACTTCTTAAAGTTCATAACATACCAATACCACAACTAAATTTACCTCAAATGAATTTTCTATTTATAAGGTACTGTTTTGTGTCCTGTTGAAAGAATGTTCTCGTAAACTTGTGATATAATAATTAGTAATTTGGTATTATATGTATGCTGTAAACAACAAAGTAATTGTTTAAAACTTCCCAGTAGGGTCAGAAAGAAGTAGTACGGTACTTGTTTTCACCTCCCATATACAACTAGAACCCTATAAAATATCTACTAAAGAAAGCCCATCATTAATGAGTATAGATATTTAGCATGTACAGATACACATATGTGGAAATTATAGCATGGAATAAGTTTGTTTTTATTATTTAAAGCAGTTTTAAAAAGAAAAACAAGCTCCTAGATACAGAGAAAACATTGGTGGTTACCAGAGGTTGTGTTACCAAGTCCAAGCTCATACTGCTCGCCATGCAACAGGCCAATAAATCAAGAAACTAGTTTTGGGGGCAAGGAATAGCAACTTTATTCAGAAAACAAGCAGACTGAGAATATGTTGGACTAGTGTCCCAAAAAACCACCTTACCCAAGTTGTACTTTAGGCTTCTTTTATACTAAAAGGAGAAGGGGTATAGTTGGTTGTTTCAAACTTCTTGGTGCCTTTGTTTTTGCAGCTGTCCATGTAGGTCTGGTCACAATTGTTCCTATAAACCTCCAACAAGACATATATTATTCTCTGTTCTGCAACTTTTTATCTCTATATGACTGGGAAAATGTTATGCCTTTAAAGGTCAGAGCCTTGAGAATGGGCTATCCTGTATATTTCAGGCTATATGAAGCATTTTTTTTACAAAAGGTGCAGAGCCAACATGACTAAGCACGGGCAACAGAGCTAAAGGAATAGATTCAATGTGGAGTCACATTTGTTCTCTGTTATAGTGGTGGTGGGTGAGGGGTGGGCAAAATGGGTGAAGGTAATCAAAAGGTACAAACTTCAAGTTACAAAATAAATAAGTCATGGGGATGTAATGCACAGCATGGTGACTATAGTTAATACTGTATTGCATATTTGAAAGTTGCTAAGAGAGTAGATCTTAAAAGTGCTCATCACAAGAAAAAAATTTTATGAATATGTATGGTGACAGATGTTAACTAGACTTATTGTGGTGATCATTTCTCAATGTATACAAATATGGAATCACTATGTTGTACATCTGAAACTAATACAATATTATTTGTCAATTATACCTCAATAAAAACCCAAAAGCAAACAAAACAAACAAAAAAATGATAAAATATAAAGGGAGATAGATATAAATTAGTTGACATAATTCTGACTAAGAAAAGATCAGCAAGTATGAAATAATTTTACACCTATAGTATGTATTTGCTGAAGGAATTACAATAAATTAATGTTTTGAATGATCTGAATGAATCATAAAAGACTTCCTGGAAGAGATAAGGAAGTATTGAGTGTGATTTAAAAGATAAATAAAACCAATAATAACTGGTGGAGTGTGATGGGGGTTTATAAGGAAAACATCCTGAGGGGAATTAGGAAACTGTACAGGGAAATACAAAGAAGTAACAAAAAGAAATGGATTTCACAAGATAAGCATGTGAGGGTGGTAAAGGAACAATGGAAGAGGAAATAAACAGGGGACAGGCATTCAAGTCAGAGCTCAGATATTTGTAGTAATTTTATACTCAAACAGAGTTTTGATATGATGAAAAAGGTTTTTTAGGAAAATTCTTCTATCAATTCTACTGATTAGTGAGTAAAGAGATCAGAGCAGGTACTCAGGTTAGGAAAGTGCCTCAATAATCCAGACATGACTTTACAAAGGATTGGGAGGTGCTCATTGTGTGTGGAAATGGAGAGATTCGGGAATAGATTTGAGAGATTGACAAGTAAAGAATTGACAGACTTCAACAGTGGACTGTGAGTGTGCATCCTTGTGTGTGTGTGCGTGTGTGCATGCATAGATAAGAGGAGGAGAATAGCATTAAGCATTTTAGCTAGGATTGAAGGTGTTCCAGAAAGACAGTAGGAATATTAAATTCAAAGGTAGTAAAAATGAAGACTGAAAGTCTTAAAGTCAATGTCCTTGAGACAAAGAAATCACCTATAACCACATTTAATGAATCTGTCTCACTAAAGAGTCTTTGAAAGTTTAAAACTATTTATTTTTCTGTTTTCATCGATATTCAATTTTGTCCTTTTTATTATACCAATCTAGCTTGGTGGCACTTAAATTCACAGCTAGACCTTCAAAGTGAGAAAACATGTTATTTTACCTGACAACATTAGGGATTTATTCACATTAATATGACCAGAAAAAAAAGCTTATGCAATATCAATGTCTATATCCTGTCATTAATCTGTGGTGTTATTAAGTTAGTTAGCTTGTGTTCAAAGATCTCAAGGGACAAATTGATATCAGTGGCAACTGCCTTCTTGAGATCTATATTGAAACTGTTGAGTTTTCAATGCTCATATGTTTTGCAATCTTTTCACTTCACTCTACCTGGAGAAGTAATCTTAGTAACTTTACTTGAACTATTTTTCTGCACTTGGTATTTATTTTCTACTTAAAGAAAACAAAATACAGACAAGAGATTTGTTATGTAGTGGTTAGCATCTCTGTTTTTTTCCTTTTTATATGTCTTTATTGACATTACTATCCCCACAGACATGAAAAAATAGGATATAGACTGATGTCCATTCATATCAGTGTCCTAGGGCCACCTTAACACATTATGAACTTTGTGGTTTAAAACATCAGAAATTTCAGAGACAAGTTTTCTCTTAGTTCTAGAGACCAGAAGTCAGAAATTAAGGTGTCAGTAGGGCCACACTCCCCCAAAAGGCTCTAGGAGAGAATCCATCCTTACATCTTCTAGTGTCCAGTGCTTCTGGAGCTCCTTTGTTTGTGGTGGCATAGTTCCAATCTCTGTCTCTCAATCTCTCTTCACATGTGTGTGTGAAATCTCCCCTCCTTTCTCTTATAAGGACAACAGTCTTTCTTTATTGATTTCGTCTCAGTATCCTTAACTAAATCAAATCTTCAAAGACTTAATAGCCAAATTAGTTTTCACTCACCAGGTAATTTAGTACATGTCTCCAAAGGTGTTATACTCTGGTCAGTAGAAGTCTTAACTACAGTGAAATTGCAATAGATTTTGTGAGTGCTAAAATTGCAAACTTCCAATACATGCTAAATATTCCAAGCACCAAAAAGAGTTTATAATTAATCTGTAGGAATAATTTGTTTCTGAGTGAGATAAATAAATGGCTTCTGGAAAGAGGCTACATACCTGTCTTCAGCACAGATTTCCTAAATATGGAGTTAAAAACACTTAGAACAAGTTCCAGCTTCATACCAACAAGCTCAATGACCTTGAGCAAATCAATTACTCTTTCTGAACTTCAAATTCCTCATCTATAAAATGGAATATTTTTTTTAAATTTCTGTATTCAACTTACAACTTAGACAATGAGAAATAAAATGTTATGTAGGCATAACATTATGCCCACATTAGATGAAACCATTCCTAATAATTCCACTTAAGATACTAACTTTTTTGCTCTAATTTTGCTTTGCTTATATTTATTAAAAATGATCTTATCTCCCTTCAGAATTACTATTATGCTTGTACAATACAATATATATTCAATGTACACCTTGTGAATATTTTAAGTCATCTCAAAATCATAACAAATAAGGTATATTGTGCTCAGCTATAATAGGTTTTATAACTTACTAAAAGCCCACAGAGATTTCCTACTTCTTCATTAGTTCATTTTTCTGGTTATTTATGTTGACTCTTAGACTCAAATCTGCTTTGCTATATTTTGCTTTATACCACTGTGGCTGGAATTCTACAAATTATGATTCTTACATTCACTTGACAGCTGGTTTCCAGCTACCTTCTGCCAATAGGAGGCATTAGCAGGAGGTCAGAAGGCAGAAAGAAGAAAGGAACTTTATACTTCTGGCTCTCCAAGTGTGGCAGCTTGCAGTTGTTGACACTTACCTCTAGTCCAGTATTCTTTGTTAGCGTCTCTGGTATTACCTATTCTTCCTTTTTGATTTTCAAGGCCTTATCTCCACCCCATCATCTTTTTTGCTCTTTTATGCTCTCCCTCATAATACCTTAGAAACTAATTCCATCTGCTTGGAATACCAAGGGTAGTTTCTGTTTTCCTGACTGGACCTTCACTGAAACATTCATACAAATTGATTTTTATAGAGATTTAGTAAAAAGCAAAATAAATAAATAACAAAAAAAATACATGACTTTGAAAATGAAAAGAAACCCCAGAAATTTTACATAGGTTCCATGTGAAATCTTGTCCTATAAGGCAAAAGTGAAAGTCAATGCTATATATACTATATACTAAAGGTGATTTGCCACATGAATAAGCTGTGAACAGAACAAGGCAAAGCATACTTATCTAATTCAAAAGAACTATTTTTCCTTTTGAAATCTGTTCACCGTTAAGTATCTTGTGCAAGGAAATCAGTTGTATATTTTTAACAGTTTAATGGTTTGATTACTCTCATATCAACATTACTGTTTTTATCATCCACATATTATGAAATATATTCAAAGAACTAAAAGAAACCATGCTTAAATAATTAAAAGAAGCTATGATGACAATATCTTATCAAATAGAAAATATCAGTAAAGAGATAGAAATTATTTAAAAGAAGCTAATGAAAATACTGGAGTTGAAAAATACAATAAATGAGATAAAAAATTAAGTAGAGTGGAACAACTGTAGATTTGAGGTGGCATAAAAAGAATCTGCAAACTTGAAGATCATTCAATAGAAATTATGTAATCTGAAAAACAGAGAATGAAGAAAATTGAACAAAGTCTCAGAGAATGTGGGTCACCTTTAAGCGCAAAAACATATATTTAATAACAGTACCAGAAGTACGGGAGAAAGAGAAAAGAACAAAAAAAAATATTAAAAATAATGAGTGAAATCTTCCCAAATTTGATGGAAAACATTAATCTGCACATCCAAGTCACCCAAAAACCTTCAAGTGTAATAAAAACAGAAAGATACATTCCCAGACACATTTAGTCAAAAAGTTGAAAGCCAAAGATAAAGACAAAATCTTGAAAGCAGTCACTTAAAAGGATTCATCACATATAAGGAAACTCCAGTACAATAAAGGACTTACTTATTTGAACCAAAGGAGGCCAAAAGGAAATAGGACAACATATTCAAAATGTTGAAAGAAAAAAAAATCTGTCACATAAGAATGTTATATCCAGCAAAACTAACTTCCAGAAATGAAGGTAAAAGAAAGACATTCCTAGATTCTTTTTAAAAATCTGAAAAAATTCATTGCTTCCAGAAGTGCCTTGCAAGAAAGAAATTTCTCTATGCTGAAAGCACTGAACCCAGTCAGTAATTCAAATTTACATGAAAAACAAAACTGGTAATGTTATTACATAGGTAATTACCAAAAAAAAGACAATATGATTACATATTTTTTCTCTTTTCTTCACTTTACTGATTTAAAAAGCAGTTCCATAAAATAAACATATGAAATTGTGTTGGTCAGCTTATAACATATAGAAATGTAATATATTTGACAATAACAGTATGTAAGAGCAAATCTGTTTTGTAGTAAGGAAATGGCACCAGATGGAAATGAAAATCAACAGGAAAAAATTCAGAGAATCAGAAATGGTAAACAAGAAGGTTGATATAACAAAATCTATAAATATACACTTTCATTTTTTTCTCCTGGCTTTTTTAAAAGACATACAATTATATGAAGTAATAATTATAAAAATGTATTGTGTGGTCCAACATATATAGAGTTAGTATGTATAAAATAGTAGCACACAAAAACCAAAGATATCACAAGAAAGAAAACTACAGACCAATATCTCTTTTATAAATCCTCAACAAAATACTAGCAAAAGGAATCATACAAATAATTATATAGCTATTATAATACACCATATCAATAAGATAAACGGGAATAAACACATGATCATTTCAGTAGACACAGAAAAAATCACTTGACCAAACCTAACATTATTTTATGATAGAAAACACTCAACAAACTAAGCTAATACTTTCTCCCTACAATTGAGAATGAGGAAGGATGTCATTGTACTGGTGGTTCTAGCTTGGACAATTAGGCAAAGAAGAGAAATAAAGGCATTCAGATTAGAAAGGAAGAAGTAAAACTTATTTCTATTTTTAGATGACATAATCTTGTATATAGAAAATCTGAAAGAATTTGCTAAAATGCTATTACCACTAAAGAATGGTTCATTGAAGTGGCAGCATATAAGGTCAATATACAAAAAAATCAATTGTTTTTATGGTGCTCAGCAATGAGCGATCCAAACATGAATGTAAGAAAACAGCTTCGTTTACAACAACATCAAAAATAATTTAAAACTTTAGAAATAAACTTACCAAAGTTTGGGCAAGATCTGTTCATTCATTTTTTCCCTTGCTCTTTTATATTCTGTGTCATTTATTATGTTATTTATCCATTCTCCAGTAGATGGACTGTTGATATTTTGGCCAAACTACTTCATAATATTGCTGTCTCAGCATTCATTTTGTGTAACTAACAAGACTGCAGAGGGCCTTGAATTGATACTAGGCCCTCCAGAGAGTGCATGCCCTAGAATAACAGCCCTCAGAGTCACAAGTTCATAGTTCCTGATAGGACTTCGAAACACCCCTGGTGATAAACAGTCTATCCTGCTTCTAGCTCCTTCCCTTTCTGTGTACCTTAGATACGACCCCTTGGGAGCTACCAAACCTCCAATCTTTTTGTTTGAATTGGCCAAACCAGCCTTAGCCCAGGAACCCCAGAAACATTCCACCCACAGACCCTAATAAAGGCATGTGTCCCAGGTCCTGTGCTCACACTGACTGTACCCTTCTTTGACCTCCCCATGTGGCCCCTCGACGCATGTTGTGTATGTCTCCCAGGACATGTTATTAATAAACTTCTCTTTTCCAATTTATCTTTTGGTCTCTGTTGAACGTGGCTCATCATTTGACATTCCTGGGCTCTATTAACAAATGTTAATTTAACAAAATCACAACATGGACATTTGGGAAATTTCCAGTTTTTGCTATCACAAGTAGTGGGGCTGTGAACACACTTACACACCTTTTACATGTAAAAGAGTTTCTCAATGGCACTGTTCTTTAAACACTTTTGCTCTTGTACTCACTGAAAGAATTATTAAAACATTTTAGTTTTAAATAATTATAGACTCACAGGAAGTTGAAAAGGTAGTACTGAGTCTCATATACCTTTTACTCAGTTTTCCACAGTGATTCAACTTATGTAACTGTAGTACAGTATTAAAACCAGGAAAATGGCATTGATATAATGTGTGTATAGTTCTTTGTCACTTCATTAAATTTGTAAATTCGTTTAACCACTATTGAAATCAAAATACAGAACTACTCTATTAGTACATAAATCTCCCTCATGCAACACTTTTATTTTATTTTATTTTAGGTTTTATAATTTTTTTAAATTTATTATTTATTTTGGCTGTGCTGGGTCTTAGCTGCAGCATGCAGACTCTTAGTTGCAGCATGCATGTGGGATCTAGTTCCCGGACCAGGGATTGAACCCAGGCCCCCTGCATTGGGAGCATGGAGTCTTACCCACAGTACCACCATGGAAGTCCCTCTTTTATATACAGTCTCATCACCTTCCAGCCCAGCACTTAACCCCTGGTAACAAATCTGTTATTCTTTTCCATAATCTTGTCATTCTGAGAATGCTATTGAAAGCAAATAGAGGATGTAGCCTACTGAGGTTGGCTTTTTAAAAATTCACTGAAAGTGTCAGTTGGAATGCACAGAGGCAGCAAGGAGTGCAGGAAGCAACGTGGAGCCACCAGGAGCCTGGAATTAAAAAAAAGAAAATCACTATAAGTTCCTTGAGATTCATCAAAATTGTGTGTCTCAAGAGTTTATTTCTTTTTATTGCTGAGCATAATTACATGTTATAGATGTACACAGTTTATTTAAAAATTCACTTATTGTGGGACAGTTTTTTTTCCAGTTTTTGGCTAATACAAATAAGGAAGTTTTTAATTATCATGTACAGCTTGTGTGTGTGTGTGTGTGTATAGAACAAACATTTTTATTTCTCTGCGATAAATGCAGAAGAGCACATTTGTTGGATATCAAGCAGAAAGATCCAGCTACCAATCCCAAGTGATGATTCCCATTTCATGGAGGATGGCAGAGATCATAATGTTGCCAACCACCAGAAATTGGAGCCCACAGCCCTGGGCCCACTGCATTTTCTACAGGTTCAGAATGGCCAAGGAGGACTCAGCACATAAGGTGCTCATTGGAACAATGTTTTAGGCACAGAAAGGAAAAGAAATACAGCAAGATCAGTGTCTGTAGTGTGTGCTGGTCTCCCACGGCCAGCAGATACTTCCTGATAGACAACGCACGCGATGGACTGCATGCACCCTTCTTGGGCTGCAGGTGATTACCCTGTTCCCTTCCGCTGGGGGCCAGATACACTGATAGGGCTGGCCAGGTGCCAACTGACACACATGCTTAAGCAATACAAGGAAGTTCACTGAATACTTGTAACAGAGGAAAGTCTTAATCTAGTAAGGAAGAAAAATCTGGGACCAAGCTACAGCTGGCACCCAGCTTCCATATAGAGGAATGTTCCAGACTCAGGGCACTGATTGGGCATTCCCAGAGAGAGGCAGCAGGTCACCCCATGGCTGCTTCCCCAACATTGGGTCATATTTAAAGTTGCATTTCAGTTAAAAAAAAAAAAGCCAACATTGTTCTCAAATTTTAGTACTAATTTGCACTCACTGTGCATCATACAAGTTGTTTTTCAAGCAACAGTTTTACTGTCCCATTAGATTAGTTACAGGCATTGTCACAAATAAAGTCCTTTCTTTTACTTAATCAGCTTTATTGAGATAAAATTCACATACCATAGAATTCACAAATTTAAGATGTATAATTTATGTTTTTAGTATATTAACAGGGTTTTTCAGAGATTAACATAATCTGAATTTTGAGCAGTTTCATCACCCCCAAAAGAAACTTTGTACCCATTAGTAAACACTCCTTGTTACCCTCTACCACTCATCCTCATGCACTACTCAACAAGTAATACAATTTCCGCACTAATCTAACTTCTGTCTTTATAGATATGCTTATTCTTGGCATTTCACATAAATGGGGTTATACAATAAGTAGTGTTTTGTCACTGGCTTCTTTCAGTTGGCATAAAGTTTTCAAGCTTCATCAATGTTTTAGCATACATCAGTATACTACATTCCTTTTTATGGCTAAATAATATTACATTGTAGAGATGTATATTATATTTTGTTTAACCACTCATCAGTTGATGGCCATTGGGGCTTTTCCCACTTTTTTACTATTACAAATAATGTTGCTAAGAGCATTTTTGTACAAAAATTTTTGTGAGCATATTTCCAATTCTTTTAGTACATATCTAGGTGTGAAATTGCTAGGGCACATGCTAACTTTATGTTTAACTATTTGAGCAACTTCCAGGTGTTTTTGAAAGTGAATGCGTGAGTTTACATTCCAATCCATGGTATATGAGGGTTCCAATCTCCATATTCTTAACAACCCTTATGGATCTTTTGATTATTAGCCATCCTAGTAGGTGTGGAGTAGTGGTTTTGATTTGTTTTTCCTTGACGGTTAATGATGTTGAGTATCTTCTCATGTAATTGGCCATTTGCATATCCTCTTTGGAGAAATGTCTATTCACGTTCTTTGCCAATTTTGAAATTGTGTTATTTGTCTTTCTATCATTGAGTTTTAAGAGTTTTTCTATATATTCCAGATACACATCCCCTAATAGATATATGATTAGAAATTTTTTTTTTCCATTCTTTGGATTGTTTTTCACTTCCTTGATGGTGTCCTTTGAAGCACAAAAGGTTTCCATTTTTATAAAGTCCAATTTATCTATTTTTTCTTTTCTTGCCTGTGCTTTAGTGTAATCTCTAAGAAGATTTTACCTAACCCAAGATCATGAAGATCCATTCCTCTATTTTCTTCTAAGAGTTTTATTGGTTTAGTTCTCACATTTAGCTCTATGATACATTTTGAGTTAATTTTTGAGAATGTTGTGAGGAATGGGTCAAAATTCATTCTTTTGTATGTGGATATACAGTTTCGCCAGCACTATTTGTTGAAAGAACTATTCTTTACCCATTTAATGATCTTAGCACCCTAGAGAAAAATCAATTGACCAGAAATGATAGGGTTTCCGATCTCTCAGTTCTTTCCTATTGACCTATATGCTTATCCTCATGTCAGTACCACAGTTCCTTAATTATGATAGCTTTGTAGTAAATTCTGGAATCCAGAAGTTTGTATTCCAACTATGCTCATTTTCAAGATTGTTTAGGCTATTTTGGGCTCTTGATGGTTCATGTGATTATTAGGAACACTTGTCATTTTCTGCAAAGAAGCCAATTGACATTTTGATGGGAATTGCATTGAATTTGTAGGGGAATTTGGGAGGATGGCCACCTAAATATTAAATCTTCTAATCCATGAACATGGAATTTCTTTCCATTCATTTTGTATTTTGTTCATTTCTATCAGCAATGTTTTGTGGTTTTCTGAGTATACATTTTACACTCCTTTTGCTGACTTTATTCCTAAGTATTTTATTCTTCTTGATGCTATCATAAATGGATTTATTTTCTTAATTTCATTTTTTAATTTTTCATTGCTTGTGTACAGACATACAATTGATTTTACTTATCAAATTTGTGTTCTGAAATTTTGCTGAATTTATATATTCCTTCAATATATTTTTCATAGATTCATTAGGATTTTTTAACCAATTTTCATTAAAGTATATTTAATTTACAAGGTTGTGTTAGTTTCAGGTGTACAGCAAAGTGATCCAGTTTCATATATATATATATATATATATATATATATATATACATTTTTTTCATTATAGGTTACTAAAAGATATTGAATATTGTTCCCTATGTTATATAGGGGGTCCTTGTTGTTTAACTATTTTATATATAGTAGTGTGTATATGTTAATACCAAACTTCTAATTTATCTCTCACCCCCCCACCACTATGCACTTTGGTAACCATAAGTTTGTTTTCTATGTCTGTGAGTCTATTTCTATCTTGTAAATAAGTTCATTTGTATCATATTTTTTTAGAGCCAACATATAAATAATATTCTATGCTATTTGCCTTTCTCTGTCTGGTTTACTTCACTTAACATGATCATCTCTAGGTCCATCCATGTTGCTGCAGAGGGCATTATTTCACTTTTTTTATGGCTGAGTAATATTCCAGTGTGTGTGTGTGTGTGTGTGTGTGTGTGTGTGTGTGTGTATACCATATCTTCTTTATCCATTCATCTCTTGATGGACATTTAGGCTGCTTTCATGTCTTGGCTATTATAAATAGTGCTGCTATGAACAGTGGGGTGTATGTATCTTTTCAATTATGGTTTTCTCCATATATATTCCCAGTAGTGTGATTGCGGGATCATATGGTAACCTTATTTTTAGTTTTTGAAGGAGCTTCCATACAGTTCTCCATCGTGGCTACACCGATTTACATTCCCACCAACAGTGTAAGAGGGTTCCTTTTTCTCCACACCGTCTTCAGCATTTATTATTTGTACACATTTTAATGATGACCATCCTGACTGGTTTGAGGTGATATCTCATCAAGTTTTGATTTGCATTTCTCTAATAATTAGCAACATTGAGCACCTTTTCATGTGCCTTTTGGCAATCTGTATGTCTTATTTGGAGAAATGTCTATATAGGTCTTCTCCTCATTTTTTGTTTGGGTTGCATTTTTTTTTTCTTTCTTTTGATATTAAGCTGTATGAACTGTTTATATATTTGGAAATTAAACCTCTGTCAGTAGCATGATTTGCAAACATTTTCTCCCAGTCCGAAGGTTGTCTTTTCATTTAGTTTATGGTTTCCTTTGCTTTGTAAAAGCCTTTAAGTTTAATGTTCTCCCATTTGTTCCTTTTTCTTTTTATTTCCATTACTTGCTGAGAGGGATATATTAGGATTTTTCTTTTTCTTTTTTTAAACACCTTTATTGGAGTATAATTGCTTTACAATGTTGTGTTAGTTTCTGCTGTATAACAAAGTGAATATATATATACATATATCCCCATATCCCCTCCCTCTTGTGTCTCCCTCTCACCCTCCCTATCTCACCCCTCTAGGTGATCACAAAGAACTGAGCTGATCTCCCTGTTCCATGCAGCTGCTTCCCACTAGCTATCTATTTTACATTTGGTAGAGTATATATGTCAATGATACTC
Source organism: Balaenoptera ricei (assembly GCF_028023285.1). Lineage (NCBI taxonomy): Eukaryota > Metazoa > Chordata > Mammalia > Artiodactyla > Balaenopteridae > Balaenoptera > Balaenoptera ricei. The sequence goes on from NC_082660.1 coordinate 82,443,367, forward strand.
TCTCGCTTCGTCCCAGCTTACTCTTCACCCTCCCCGTGTCCTCAAGTCCATTCTCTATGTCTGCGTCTTTATTCCTGTCCTGCCCCTAGGTTCATCAGAACCTTTTTTTTTTCTTTTAGATTCCATATATATGTGTTAGCATACGGTATTTGTTTTTCTCTTTCTGACATACTTCACTGTGTATGACAGACTCTAGGTCAATCCACCTCACTACAAATAACTCAATTTCATTTCTTTTTATGGCTGAGTAATATTCCATTGTATATATGTACCATATCTTCTTTATGCATTCATCTGTCGATAGACACTTAGGTTGCTTCCATGTCCTGGCTATTGTAAATAGAGCTGCAGTGAACATTGTGGTACATGACTCTTTTTGAATTATGGTTTTCTCAGGGTATATGCCCAGTAGTAGGATTGCTGGGTCATATGGTAGTCCTATTTCTATTTTTATAAGGAACCTCCATACTGTTCTCCATAGTGGCTGTATCAATTTACATTCCCACCAACAGTGAAAGAGGATTCCCTTTCCTCCACATCCTCTCCAGCATTTTTTGTTTGTAGATTTTTTGATGATGGCCATTCTGACATGTATGAGATGATACCTCATCGTAGCTTTGATTTGCATTCCTCTAATGAATAGTGATGTTGAACATCCTTTCATGTGTTTGTTGGCAATCTGTATATCTTCTTTGGAGAAATGTATATTTAGGTCTTCTGCCCATTTTTGGATTGGGTTGATTGTTTTTTTGATATTGAGCTGCATGAGCTGCTTGTATATTTTGGAGATTAGTCCTTTGTAAGCTGCTTCATTTGTAAATATTTTCTCCCATTCTGAGGGTTGTCTTTTCATCTTGTTTATGGTTTCCTTTGCTGTACAAAAGCTTTTAACTTTCCTTAGGACCCATTTGTTTTGTTTTGTTTTTGTTTTTATTTCCATTTCTCTAGGAGTTGGGTCAAAAAGGATCTTGCTGTGTTTTAAGTCATAGAGTGTTCTACCTATGTTTTCCTCTGAGTTTTATAGTGTCTGGCCTTATATTTAGTTCTTTAATCCATTTTGAGTTTGTTTTTGTGTATGGTGTTAAGAAGTGTTCTAATTTCATTCTTTTACATGTCACTGTTCAGTTTTCCCAGCACCACTTATGGAAGAGTCTGTCTTTTCTCCATTGTATATTCTTGCCTCCTTTATCAAAGATAAGGTGAGCATACGTGTGTTGGTTTATCTGTGGGCTTTCTATCCTTTTCCAGTGACCTCTATTTCTGTTTTTGTGCCAGTACCATATTGTCTTGATTACTGTAGCTTTGTAGTATAGTCTGAAGTCAGGGAGCCTGATTCCTCCAACTCCGTTTTTCTTTCCCAAGATTGCTTTGGCTATTAGGGGTCTTTTGGGTTTCCATACACATTATAAAAATTTTTGTCCTAGTTCTGTGAAAAATGGCATTGGTAGTTTGATAGGGATTACACTGAATCTGTAGATTGCTTTGGGTAGTATAGTCATTTTCACGGTGTTGATTCTTCCAATCCAAGAATATGGTATGTCTCTCCAACTGTTTGTATCATGTTTAATTTCTTTCATCAGTGTCTTATAGTTTTCTGCATACAGGTATTTTTTCTCCGTAGGTAAGTTTATTCCTAGGTATTCTTTTCCTTTTGTTGCAATGATAAATGGGAGTGATTCCTCAATTTCTCTTTCAGATATTTCATCTTTAGTTTATAGGAACATAAGAGATTCCTTTGCATGAATTGTGTATCCTGCTACTTTAGCTAATTCATTGATTAGCTCCAGTAGTTTTCTGGTAGCATCTTGAGGATTCTCTATGTATAGTATCATGTCACTGGCAAACAGTGACAGTTTTATTTATTCTTTTCTGATTCGGATTCCTTTTATTTATTATTCTTCTCTGATTGCCATGGCTAAAACTTCCAAAGCTATGTTGAATAATAGTGGTGAGAGTCTGCAACCTTGTTTTGTTCCTGATCTTAGAGGAAATGTTTTCAGTTTTCACCATTGTGTAGGATGTTGGCTGTGGATTTGTCATATATGGCCTTTTTATGTTGAGGTAAGTTCCCTCTATGCCAACTTTCTGGAGAGTTTTTATCATAAATAGCTGTTGAATTTTGTCAAAAGCTTTTTCTGCATCTATTGAGATGATCATATGGTTTTCATCCTTCAGTTTGTTAATATGGTGTATCACATTGATTGATTTGTGTATATTGAAGAATTCCTTCATTCCTGGGATAAACCTCACTTGTTCATGTTGTATGATCTTTTTAATATTTTGTTGGATTCTGTTTGCTAGTATTTTGTTGAGGATTTTTGACTCTGTGTTCAACAGTGATATTGGCCTGTAGTTTTCTTTTTTTGTGGCAACTTTGTCTGGCTTTGGTATCAGGGTGAAGGTGGCCTCATAGAATGAGTTTGGGAGTGTTCCTCCCTCTGCTATATTTTGGAAGAGTTTGAGAAGTATAGGTATTTGCTCTTCACTAAATATTTGATAGAATTCACCTATGAAGCTATCTGGTCCTGGGCCTTTGTCTGTTGGGAGATTTTTAATCACAGTTTCAATTTCAGTACTTGTGATTGGTCTGTTCATATTTTCTATTTCTTCCTGGTTCAGTCTTGGAAGGTTGTGGTTTTCTAAGAATTTGTCCATTTCTTCTATGTTGTCCATTTTATTGGCATAGAGTTGTTTGTAGTAATCTCTCATGATCCTTTGTATTTCTGCAGTGCCAGTTTTTACTCTCCATTGTCATTTCTAATTCTGTTGATTTGAATCTTCTCCCTTTATTTCTTGATGTTTCTGGCTAATGGTTTATCAGTTTTGTTTATCTTCTCAAAGAACCAGCTTTTAGTTTTATTGATCTTTGCTATTGTTTCCTTCATTCTTTTTTCATTTATTTCTGATCTGATTTTTATGATATCTTTCTTTCCACTAATTTTGTGGTTTTTTTGCTCTTATTTCTCTATTTGCTTTAGGTGTAATGTTGTGTTGTTTACTTGAGATTTTTCTTATTTCTTGAGGTAGGAATGTATTGCTATAAACTTCCCTCTTAGAACCGCTTTTGCTGCACCCTATAGGTTTTGGGTCAACTTGTTTTCATTGACGTTTGTTTCTAGGTATTTTTTAATTTCCTCTTTGATTTCTCCAGTGATATCTTGGTTATTTATTCGTGTATTGTTTAGCCTCCATGTATTGGTAATTTTTACAGGTTTTTTTCCTGTAATTGATGTCTAGTCAGTGTGCGTTGTGGTTGGAAAATATACTTGATATGATTTTAATTTTCTTAAATTCACTGAGGTTTGATTTGTGACTCAAGGGATGATGTATTCTGGAGAATGTTCCATGAGCAACTGAGGAGAAAGTGTATTCTGTTGTTTTTGAATGGAATGTCCTATAAATATCAGTTAAATCCAACTTATCTAACGTGTCATTTAAAGCTGGTGTTTCCTTATTTATTTTCATTTTGGATGATCTGTCCAGTGGAGAAAGTGGGTTGTTAAAGTCCCCTATTATGATTCTGTTACTGTCATTTCCCCCTTTTATGTCTGTCAGCATTTGCCTTATGTATTGAGGTGCTCCTATGTCGGGTGCATAAATATTTACAATTGTTATATATTCTTCTTGGATTTATCCCTTGATCATTATGTAGTGTCCTTCTTTGTCTCTTTTCATAGTCTTTATTGTAAAGTCTATTTTGTCTAATATGAGAATTGCTACTCCAGCTTTCTTTTGATTTCCATTTGCATGGAATATCTTTTTCTATCCCCATACTTTCAGTCTGTATGTGTCCCTAGGTCTGAGGTGGGTCTCTTGTAGACAGCATATATATGGGTCTTGTTTTTGTATCCATTCAGCCAGTCTGTGCCTTTTGATTGGAACATTTAATCCATTTACATTTAAGGCAGTTCTCAATATGTATGTTCATATTACCATTTTCTTAACTGTTTTGGGTTTGTTTTTTAGGTCTTTTCCTTCTCTTGTGTTTCCTGCCTAGAGAAGTTCCTTTAGCATTTGGTATAAAGCTCGTTTGGTGGTGTGAATTCTCTTAACTTTTGTTTTTCTGTAAAGGTTTTAATTTCTCCAGTCGAATCTAAATGAGATCCTTTCTTGGTAGAGTAATCTTGGTTGTAGGTTTTTCCCTTTCCTCACTTTAAATATGTCCTGCTACTCCTTTCCGGCTTGCAGAGTTTCTGCTGAAAGTTAAGCTGTTAATCTGATGGGGATTCCCTTGTAAGTTATTTGTTGCTTTTGCCTTGCTGCTTTTAATATTTTTTCTTTTTATTTAAGTTTTGATAGTTTGATTAATATGGGTCTTGGTGTATTACTCTTTGGATTTATCCTGTGTGGGACTCTTTGTGCTTCGTGGACTTGATTGACTATTTCCTTTCTCATGTTAGGGAAGTTTTGAACTATAATCTCTTCAAATATTTTCTCAGACCTTTTTTTTTTTCTCTTCTTCTTCTGGGACTCCTATAATTCGAATGTTGGTGTGTTTAAAATTGTCCCAGAGGTCTCTGATACTCTAGTCAATTTTCTTCATTCTTTTTTCTTTATTCTGCCTGCGGCAGTTATTTCCACTATTTTATCTTCCAGGTCACTTATCTGTTCTTCTGCCTCAGTTATTCTTCTATTGATTCCTTCTATAGAATTTTTAATTTCATGTATTGTGTTGTTCATCATTGTTTCCTCTTTAGTTCTTCTAGGTCTTTGTTAAACGTTTCTTGTATGTTTTCCATTCTATTTCCAAGATTTGGGATCATCTTTACTATCATTATTTTGAATTTTTTTTTCAGGTAGACTACCTATTTCCTCTTCATTTGTTTGGTCTTGGTTTTTCCTTGCTCCTTCATCTGCTGCGTATTTCTCTGTCTTCTCATTTTGCTTAACTTACTGTGTTTGGGGTCTCCTTTTCACAGGCTGCAGGTTCGTAGTTGCCATTGTTTTTGGTGTCTGCCCCCAGTTGGTAACGTTGGTTCGGTGGTTTGTGTAGGCTTCATGGTGGAGGGGAATGGTGCCTGTTTTCTGGTGCTTGGGACTGTATCTTGTCTTTCTTGTGGCAGGGCTGCCTCTGGTGGTGTCTTTTTGGTTGTCAGTGAACTTCGTATGATTTTAGGCAGCCTCTCTGCTAACGGGTGGGGTTGTGTTCCTGTATTGCTAATTGTTTGGCATGGGGCGTCCAGCACTGGAGCTTGCTGGCCATTGGGTGGAGCTGGGTCTTTGTGCTGAGACGGAGATCCCTGGGAGAGCTCCCACCAACTGATGTTATGTGGGGCCGGGAGGTCTCCTGTATTCCAATGTCCTGAACTCAGCTGTCTCACCTCAGAGGCTCAAGCCTGACAGAAGACTGGAGCACCAAGCCGCTGTCAGCCACACAGTTCAGAAGAAAAAGAAGAAAAAAAGGAAGAAAATAAATGATAAAATAAAATATAATAAATGAAAAATAATAAAATTTTAAAAATTAAAAATTAAAAATTAAAAATTAAAAAAATTACGAAAAAAAGAGAGCAACCAGTCCAAAAAACAGATCCACCAATGATAACAAGCACTAAAAACTAAACTAAGATAAAAATAAAAATCAGAAACAGATCAGCCGCAGACATCAAACCTGATGTCTACACTTGCTCCCAAAGTCCACCACATCAATTTTGGGAATATTTTTTGTCTATTCATGTATTCCACAGATGCAGGGTTCATCAAGTTGACTGTGGGGATTTCATCCACTGCTCATGTGGCTGCACCGAGAAACTTCCCTTTCTCTTCTTTGTTCACACAGCTCCTTGGGTTCAGCCTTGGTTTTGTCCCCACCTTTGCATGTAGGTCATCCTCAAGCATCTGTTCCCTGCCCAGACAGGACGGGATTAAAGCAGCAGCTGATTATGGCTCTCTTGCTCTCTCAGGCCAGGGAGAGGGAGGGGTACGGTAGTCATAACTGGAATGTGGGGCAAGCCTGCAGCATCAGAGTCTAGCATGACGTTGCAACAGCCTGAGGTGTGCCGTGTGTTCTCCCGAGGAAGTTGTCCCTGGATCTCAGGACCCTGGCAATGGTGTGCTGCACAGGCTCCCAGGTTGGGGGTTGGGGGGTGGGTAGTGACCTGTGCTTGCACACAGGATTCTTGGCAGCAGCCTTAGCATTTCATGTCCATCTCTGGGGTCCAAGCTGATAGTCAGGGCTCACACCCATCTCTGGAGCTTGCTTAAGTGGTACTCTGCCTTATGTGGGCACATGGGGAAGGATTCCCCTCTCCTTGAACACCCCAAAACAATGGTCTCTTGCCTCTTTGCAGGTCCAGATTTTTTCCCAGACTCCCTCCTGGTTAGTTGTTGTGCACTAGCGCCCCTCAGGCTGTCTTCATGCAGCCAACCCCAGTCCTCTCCATTGGGTCTGACCTCCAAAGCCCGAGCCTCAGCTCCCAGCCCCCACTCGCCCTGATGGGTGACCAGACAAGCCTCTTGGCTGGTGAGTGCTGGTCAGCACCAATCCTCTGCGTGGGAATCTCTCCACTATGCCCTCTGCACCACTGTTGCTGTGCTCTCCTCTGTGGCTCCACAGCCTACCCACCTGTCTCCAACAGTAAAGGGACTTCCTAGTGTGTGGAAACTTTTCCTTCTTCACAGCTCCCTCCCAGGGGTGCAGGTCCCATTCCTATTCTTTTGTCTCTGTTTCTTCTTTTTTCTTTTGCCCTAGCCAGGTAAGTGGGGATTGTCTTGCCTTTTGGGAAGTCTGAGGTCTTCTGCCAGCATTCAATAGGTGTTCTGTAGGCGTTGTTCCAAGTATAGATGTATTTTTGATGTATTTGTGGGGAGGAAGGTGATCTCCATGGCTTACTCATCCACCATCTTGAAGGTCCCCCCCAGGATTTTGTTTTATACACTATCATGTCATCTGCAAATAGACACAGTTTTAACTTTTCTTTTCCAATCTGGTTGCTATTTATTTCATTTCTTGCCTAATTGCCCAGGATAGAATCATCAGATCAATATAGAATAAAATTGATGATAGCAGACATCCTTGCCTTATTTTTAATCTTTAAGGAAAAGCACTTATTCTTTCAGCATTAAGTATGATGTGAGCTATGCCTTTTTCATTAATGCTTTTTATCAGGTTGAGACATTTCCATCCTATTCTTATTTCTTGGGTGTTTTCACTATGAAGTTTTACAGTATTTTGTCAAATGCTTTTCCACGTCAATTGAGATGATCATATGTTTTTTGTTTTTATACTACTGCTATGGTGTATTACATTAATTGATTTTCAGATGTTAAACCAACCTTGTATTTCTGTGATAAATCTCACGTGGTCATAGTGTAAAATCGTTTTTATATATTGCTGATCCAGTTTGTTAGCATTCTGTTGAAGATTGTTGCATCTATTTTCATAATATATTTGTCAGTAGTTTGTTTGTTTTTTTCTTCTGACATCTTTTTCTTGTTTTGATATCACAGTAATGCTAGGCTTATAGAAAGAGTTGAGAAAATTTTACTCTTCTTCTATATTTTGACAGATTTTGTCAACAATTGATATTAATTCTCCTTTAAATCTTTGACAAAATACACCTATGAAATAATTTTGGGCTGGGCTTTTCTTTGTAGGAAAATTTCTAATAACTAATTCAGTTTCCTCACTTGTTACAAGTCTATTTAGATTTTCAATTTCTTATTGAGACAGTTTCAGTAGTTTGTGTTTTTGTAGAAATTTGTCTATCCAATCTAAGTTATCTAATCTATTGGCATAAAGTTTTTCATAGTATTCTAACATAATAATTTTTATGACTTTAAGGTTTGTAATAACTTCCTCTCTTTGTTTCCTGATTTTAGTAACTGGAATAATTTTCAATTTTCTTGGCTAGACTGTATTTGTTATTTCCTTACTTCTGGTCAAATTAATATAATTTACTCTTCCAGTGTCTTAAAATGGAAGTTTGTGTCATTTATTTGAGATAGATTTCTTCTTCTTTTTTAAATGCAAATATTTGTGGGTATACGTTTTCCTTTATTCATTTTTTTAGCAGTATGTCATAAGTTTTATGTTGTGCTTTCATTTTCATTCATCTCAAAATATATTCTATTTTCCCTTGTGATTCTTTTTTTGATCCAGTGATGATAATACATTTTTTTAAATGACAGTTTTAAATTTCTATAGCAAGATCTCAACCAATAAATGACATGAAATTTTGGAGGTGTAAGAAATATTGCATTACACTATTAAATTCCATAAAAATACTCATTCATTGCAACACTCTAGCACATTTAGAATTCATGCTTTTTTGAAATACATATAGTTTTATTATTGCAAATATGTTCTATGTTGTTAAATAGTAATACTATTTTAATGTTTAATAAAATAGTGTTAAATACTATTATTAAATGTTAATATATTTAAATTATATTTTTAAATAATACTATTATTGCTAGATAATAATTTAATGTTATAAAATATTATTACATTTAAAATATTGTTAAATAATAATAATAATATTTGAGATGATATAATCCATTGCACTGTTTTAACAGATGAAGCAATTTAGCCTCAGATTAAATGGCTTTTCCAAGGGTATATAACTGGTAATTTGTCAAACATCACTAGATCCAGAACTCTTGACCTTCCAAGCCAAGGATCATTCTCTTTATCCATATATCCATTGTTTTCAAAGACAGTTTCCATTTTGATATAGTCCTTAACAAAAACATGATGAACACACAATCTTCTAGGTCCATAGTAGAAATCCAAAGAAACCATTATTCTGTGCTTTATATTGTAACTGCACTGACTTATATTTTGAAAATATAAAATGTAATTTGTACTTATTAATTTGATTTTCAAAATTTTGAGCTAAAAAATGACTTTTACTTCAAGAGGCAAATTATTATTCAGGCTGGTGTCAAGTTTAGTTTGAATTCATGTAAGTAGCTAAGCAAATATGAGTCTTAGACTTGTTGTGAAAATACAATCCCTTATAGATAACTTCAGAAATCTTAATGGATTTTAATTCACACATTATTGATCATGGCCTATGTAAAACAGTTATGTCCTTATGTGAGATTAAAATGGGCAATTCAAAGTATATCATTTAATGCTTAGATTCTGTCCCTCTAATATGATTTCATTTTAAAATAATTATAAAAATACCACAACTATGTTGATTTTGTGTACTTGTGTGTGTATGCACTGAGGGAGAGAGAAAGAGACAAATAAACAGAGAAAAAGAAAATAAATAATCCGTGGATAAGAAATTTTCTAAAAGAAAGCATAATTTAAGATTACATATAAAGATATAAAATAATACCATAGGTAAAGATACTTTCTATCTCTGAATAGTCAATTTAATATACTCACCTATTTTAAGGTTAGAAAAAATTATTAAATTTTAATAATGTATTAGTGAGTCAATCAAATACTTTACAATTTATTAATGTATCAAGACAGTTTTTTGGTATTTCTGTATGAAATAGAACTCATAAATTCACTGTGAATTGTGACTAGGCTCATGTAAGAATTAATTCATAATAGATACACTCGCTGTCAAAATGTAGTCCTATTAGCCAATTATCCATTAAAATGTATGGTGTATATTTAAAAACCAATTCAATTATCAGCAAAAGAATAAGCAGGAATGTCAGAAGGAAATATAGAAATAATGTGTTAGTTAAATAAATAGAAAATAATCACTTCAACACCAAGGTCTAGAATATTTTAATCATACCCACACTTTTCTTCCATTAGTCATAAAATTATTAATCCCAAAATGCATTCAAAATATTTTGTATGCCACATATTGTATTTTTTATTAGCTTAAGAGAAGCTAAAAATGTACTCACAACCATAACAGCAAAAAATGAATAATTAAGGAGGACTTACCATAAGCAGTAACTGAGATATGATATTACAGCTGGAACATACCACCTTGAGTAAAATTGTTAAGCTCCACAGAATCAGAACAATGTATTATGATGTATTTAAGAACATCAATCGTATAGTATGTCTCCTCAGGGTTTTAAAAGGAAGCACTAAAAATATTATGTGTAGCACAGTAAACATTAATAACTATATAAATTATAACAGTTCAGAAAGATTTTATAAAATTCCTAAATATATACTAAAGACCTGGCGATACATTCATCACTTACATTAACAAATACAAATATATAATAAATTGCCAAATTAAAGTGTTTATAATTTAACATACATTAAAATGAGGTTGGCACACAGTCAAATAAATGAGGGAAGATGAAAAATATGTATTTTCAGTTACTCTTTCAATCTATATTTGTTAGGGACTAAATATTCTTCACATACTTACTGAATTACATAAACATTTCATCTATACTTTTGATTGAACTATAGATGTGACACCAAATCAGCTGGAGCTGTGTACATCTGAGAGTGAAAAAAGTGGAAATGTAAAATGCTATGACTATTGTCAAACACTAAAATGATTAGGAATAATCAGTGTTGGTAAAGTGGTATGGAGTGTACACATACATTTCTAAAAGTATTTTAATATTATTATATTTAATATTGGGTTCAATTTGACTCAGTGATACTCTTTAAGGAATTTATGTTAGGGAGGTAATTGAATAACTGTGAAAATATTTATTCATGAAGAATTTTGTCACAGTAAAAAATAGCAAAAAATGATAGAAGTATCTACTGATAAGCATTGGTAAAAGATTTATAATATGAATTTGGGTATAGTCATATATTCTTTAGGTTTTCAAAATAAATAGATTTGTTATTGATATCTAAGTTATATATAAGAAAGTTAGTGTTTAAGTGCAAAATGCATAATAATTTGTGTAGTGCAAAAGTATATAAAATTGTACTTGGATAACTGTGTCTGTATGAATCTGTGTAGAGGGAAGAGAGATATACAGATAGATGTAAACTTTTATTTTCTTCATTATCTTCTGTATTAATTTTTTTAAAGAACATATATGAATTGTACACTAAAAATTCTGATTTATATAGTGTAGCCTAGTTGTTTATCCAGGAGATTCCTTGAGTGAATAGCTGCTATCTTCTTTGTATCTTTGTATCTTCTTTGTTCTATAATCCTCACAGCACAGCACCCTGAAGTTTTGGGGTCCTTAATAAATATTCACTGAATATCTAAACTACACAAGGAATGATGCCAAATCCTAGAGGACTGCTAAAATCTAAAAGAGCTAAACTAGAATTCAGAGTGATTTGACATGTTAGCAAAACATTACTTCCAAATCAGAATGACCAATAAAAATTACGTACAAAATAAAATGAATAATACCAAAATGGACAAATGAAGCACAGAAAAATACTGTACAGAAAAAAAGTACTGAAAGATAATAGCAAGTAAATTAAATCTAAACCGTTTTAAAAGCTAAATAGAACTAGGCATGTATAGAGGTCTGAAAGATGGCATTTAGAAAGTTAGCCCCATCCTTTTAACACATATATACATCCTTTTCTTTTTAGTTTGAGTCTTCTAAAAGCTTCATTTTCCTTAAAAAAAAAATCTAAACTAAGAAGCTATGTAGTTGTGTTATTCATTCAGTATCTGTCATGATGGCTAGAATAATCTTCATATCTTTAAATAGCACATGGACTTAGAAGAAAACATGTATGACGTTTATTAACTATGATGGGAAAATTGCTCTTTTTTCCTTATTTATTCTGATTTTTCTTTAAAAGCACGTCTTTTCAAATCAGTGTTGAACTTTAAGTCACACTTGGGATAGGAAAGGAAGTTTTGAAACTTTTTTAATGTATACCTACCTACAGCTATACATGAATAATCTTAACACTTTTTGGTTTTAAAGTTAAAAACTTTTTCAATGATAATTTTCTGAAAATTAGCTCTAATTTTTATTGATATTTATACTTATACAATTCCAATTTTAGTTACCAGAATTGTATCTTATGGCTTAAAACATTTACAATTTCTGAAAGAGAAGCAAAAAGGTAATTTCATGTCAATGAAAATGTAAAAACATTCAGAGGTTTCTAAGTAGCCTGTAAACATATTGATTGAAGGAAGAAAATGAAGAAAGGAGTTTCAGATTTAATTTATAGGAATTAGGGTAGACACAAGGAAGTATTTCCAGATTTTGAGAATTTTTAAGGGTTAGAATGGAAATCTGAGGAAGGCTGTAGAGAACCTGGCTGGGGAAAGCAAGGAGGCAAATTCTGGTGAATGAAACACTGTAGGTCCCCCTTGACAGCTAGGAAAATCACTTATAGAAAAAAAAGTTAGAGGTAGTACCTGTGCTGTACAACTGAATATGATTAAGAATTCAGAGGAAGCAAAACTGATTTGTACAGTATTTGGGGGAGAACAAGATTTTTTCAACTTTCAACATTTTTGGAAACATTTCAACACTATAGAAAAATTGCAAGAATTGTACACCTTTCACCTGGATTCACTGTTTTGCTTGATTTATTTCTCGTATTCATATGTGTGTATACATACATGAATGTATATGTTTATACATGAATATGTATTATATATATGATAAATATAATTGTTTTTACTTGAGGAGTTGAGAGTAAATTGCAGATATCATATCATCACTATTTATTCCTAATAATTTTAACATGTTTCTTCAAAGAGCAAGGACATTCTTTTGCATAGCTACTATACGATTGTCAAATTAATGAAATTTAAACACGATACAAGATATTACCCACTCTACAGTTCATAAAATTTTTACTGAGTGTTCCAATATTATCTTTAAAATATTTTATTTTTCCAATTCAGGATCAAACATTGCATTTAGTTGCCATGTTCTCTTTAGTTTCTATTAATTTAGAGGACTTATAAATGCTATTATATTTTCTTAAAGGGATAAACAAAATATGACAAAGGAGGAAAGAGAAAATGTGGTTATTTAGATCTTAAGAACTTTTGAAAAGTTTCTGTGTAAGAAGCTATTTAAAATAAGTCAACATAGGGATGAAAAAACTATGGACACTTGAGTTTCTCCTCACAATTACTTCAAGAGCCAAAAAATCTGCTGAAGGATTAAAAGAGCAATTAACTAGAAATATTTAGTATTTGCATTGGTAGCAATGGGAAATTGGTTACATGCAGGAGAATAACTATATAAGTAAACACATTAAGGATAAAATGAGCCCATTCCCTTATTGTTGAAGAAGGGAATTACAAATATGAAAAGGGAGAAAGTTATAATAAACCTTGAGGTGTTGAGGCTTTATTTGAATTAGTATTTGGATAGCAGTCTCTAAATACCATTATCCACTAAAAGTAATCAGAACACCTTGGAAAAATTATGATTCCAGGTCTGGGACTTGGAGAGTACATGAAAAGCATTGGACATTTTCTAAAACCCATAAACAAGGAAGCACTCAAGGAATGATGGGGATATGTCAAAAGAACGCAGTAGGCAGTCTGAATGGGATCCCACTGGCCAAATCTGGGACAATTTCAGCATTGAAATAAGTCATTATAGAGCATATTATAGCCTACTAAATAAAGTAGGAAACCATGCGTATAGAAATTAATAAAGGAATAAGTAATAAGTATGATGAAGAATGGGATATTTACAGAGATTCAACTATTAAAATACTTCATGATTACAAAGAGGAAAAATAGAAAACTTACAGCGGGAAAACCTGGCATACAATTTCTTAATCAAGACATGATCAAAGGGAACATCAGTAATGAAAAAAATTGAAATTATGTCCCACCTTACTAGATGAAATGAGAAGAACACAAAATCCGTTCCGTGATATTGTTGCCAAAGGTGTATGACTTGAATCAAATCATGAGGAAACATCAAACGAAACCAGACTAAGGGACATACTACATTATAATTTGTCTGTGCTATTCAAAAGTGTCAAGATGATGAAAGTCGAAGAAAGATTGTGGGACTATTCTAAAGGGAAGAAAAACAAAAGAATACAATAATTAAATTCACTGGGTATATTCTGAAACAGATTATTTTTGCTATACAGGACATTTTTCGAACATTTGGCAAAACTTGAGTGGGGTCTGATGATAAGCTGGTGGTATGGTGTTTATGTTAATTTCCCAATTTGATAGTTGTACTATGGTCGAATGTCCTTGTTTACAGGAAATATACACTAAACTACTGCTGGGAAGTCACGGGGCATCAGTTAGCAATTCACTCTCAAACGGATCAAAGAAAAAGTTATTTCTACTGTACTTACAAATTTTCTGTATAAACTTCAAATTGTTTAAAAAAATATTTAAAGCACAGGGTATAGATGTGAATAGATCATTTACCCTTATTTCTATATTTTTGTCAAATTACTACAATCACTTCTGCTGCTAATTTTACGTTAGTATGAAAAGGATAAGAGAAGAAACGTGCATTTCAAAATGCAAGCACAGTTCATAGAGTGAAGTTTAAATATGTAACGTATAGCTCTAAAAATAAGATGGACATAACAGTTTTTGGTTAAGTACGATTGGGGGATGCTCCAGAATAGTGTCGAGGATTATTTGACAGAAAGGTAACTCAGAGAAAAGTTCCAGGCAAGAATTAAGAAAAGATTGAAATATATTGTTAAATCAAGAATTTTTGAGCCATCCTTATGAAGGGAATGTAAAGTAAATTAAGCCACTTTGGTTGCTCTTCCTCCCTCTGCCTTTTTTGTTCTTGTTATAATACATTCTGGTTCTTACTAGTACAGTGTCCAAATGTCCCAAGACCAATATAGTATGCAGTAGAAAGACAGTTTTCATACTTTCTACCAGAGGTTGTAAAAACTTGTAAATGAATTTTGCACAACTGTTCTCCATGTGTGTAATGAATCAAGTGTGATTATTAAAAGAGATTATAGCTTTATATTTCTTCTTTCTGAAGACACCAAATCCATTCTGGAATACAATGTATTTATTTGTAAAATAACTGGGAAAATGTGAGTAGATTAGATCACCTTTTTGATTATTTCAACATCTAAAACAAAACAAAACAAAAAATCCAGGAAAGGAAGGGATGGAACAAAACTTTAAAAGTAGACAACAGAAAGGAGTCTTTCAAAAGTATACAGAATGGGGTCCAAGCAAGATTAGAGAATCATTGTTTTTTTTTGTTTGTTTGTTTTCTTGTTTTTTTTTTTTTGCTGCACCACGTGGCATGTGGAACTTCCTTGACCAAGGATCAAACCTGTGCCCCCTGCAGTGAAAGCTTGGAGTCTTAACCACTGGACCACCAGGGAAGTCCAGGACTAGAGAATTCTTAAAAGGAAAATAGGAAGTAAAACACAACAGGACATTATAGGAAAATTAAGAGGTAAATCAAAAGCTCTGTTGAGATAAACAAGATATTTGGATCCTCTAAAACCCATTCTTAAAATAAAAAGAGACCAACAGAGCACTGTGTAACTTGATCTTATGTGAACATTTCACAGGATGTTTTTTCCCTAATTATGTTGTGGCATTACTCCATCAGCTTGCAATGTAGGATTATCAAAGAAACAAACCCATGAAATAGTTGCATTTATTGGAAGGAGTTTGTTGAAACTAGGGAGACGGGATTGCAGTGTTCTCTGTGTGTATTTTCAGCAAATGGAAAAATTGTGCTGTGCAACTACTTTGTTCTTATTTTGTGGACATTTTGAATCATGCACCTACTATTTCCTCCTTACTGGTATTGGCTGAGAGTAAAATTTAAGTCAAATTAAGGGCCCATTTTTATGAAAGGTTTAAAACTTAACAGCAAGCATTTTGAACACTAACTTTCCTCTTATCATCAAATCTTCTATAGCCATTTTCAATCTATCCAGCTTTGATTCACTCACTTTTAACGTACATTATTTAATCAAGCTGTGTTGTTATGCATTCATGTAAGCTACCTAACGTTTCCTCTGGAAAAATATGGAACAAAATTACAAAAACAAACATGAATACATAAACAAAACAAAGAGAGAAAAATTGGCAGAACATGGTGAATAAATACTTTATTAAGATTAATGTACTATAAAGAACTTGGGAAAGAATAGAGATATGTAGCACATAAGTTGCTATTAGCAGACTATAAAGTCAGAATATATTTCAAAGGGATCAGTTTTTCTGCCTGTTTGAAAGAAGGGTGTAGAGCCACAGACAAGCTGGAACATTTAATTTTGTACTGTGAAATTGCAAAAGAATATTTGGGAGCAATAGCTTTGGACATAACTAAACCTATAAGGAAAAAAGAAATACATATATATATATGACGAGTAATATAGGAGTTTGAAAATACTAAAATAAAAGAAGGAATGTAAATTACAATTATAAAAAAAGCTGAAAACACTAAGTCAGCACTAACAACTGTTCAAGGGAGTAGAAGACAGCAGGATATTTGGTCCTGAAGACAATGTATAGAATATAAAACAAAGGAATAAAATGGAGAAAGACAAAAATATAATTTTGAATTCATAAGAGGAAATGTGTGTTAAAGTAAAACAGTATTTGCAAAAATGCTGATCTTTAAATTTTTTATATATTAGAAAATGCTTGCATTTAAAAAGAAAAATGAAATTATTTGTAATAGGATTAAATCATAAAAAATATTTTAATGAAAATCTCAGTGGCCATTTTTAATCAAAGGAATCTGTTTCAGTGGCAATAGTATTTGGTAAAATAATGACCAAAAACAATAAGAATTTTATGTGAAAATTTTCCAAAAAGGGAAAATGAAGCTAAGAGAAACAAATAATATCATAGGGAAAATCCCTTGGTCTCAGCAGGAATATATAGTCATAAAATCGTGAACATTAATGATCAATTCTTTAGGAGGGCACTTTTGGAGAGAATTAAGGTGGCATAAAATAAGAAAAGTAAAATATAGGAAACTTTGATTCACAAAATGAATATATGAGCTTTAGCATAAACAAAGAATAACTTCATGAAACATAATCGTATTATCTCCATTGTGTATGGTGCAAATTCTGTGGTTAAGGAAAACATTATTTTGCAGGTGAAAGAAATTATTAATTCAATCTGCATCACTGTTATGAAATTCAAGATGTATCAATATTGAAATAAATTTTCATTATCCATATTTCTTGCATAAAATGAAAGAACATGGATTATTTTCCCCCAAAATAAATTGTGAACTGTGAGTTTTACAATCATATATATATATATATATATATATATATATATATAACTCAAAATAACATCGTTGCCAATATCCACTAGCATTAAATCCTTCAAAAACATCATATATAATGATATGTTTGGACGAATCTGGTATTTTTTAATGTTTGTTTTACTTTTTATTTACAAGCAATTTCAAACACAGAGAACCTGCAAGAATAAGAATAGTACAAAATATCTTGTAATAACATATAATGGAATATAATCTGCAAAAAAAAAGCTGAATCATTATGCTGTACACCTGAAACTAATGCAATATTGTAAATCAACTATACTCGAATTTTTTTAAATGAGAAATGAGAGGCAAAAAAAATACAAAAATATCAGCATAAACTTTACCAATTTCACCAACTGTTAATATTTTCTCTATTTGCTTTATCATTTGCTTTTTTTCTCTCTCCTCCTACCCTCCATATATAGTATTATTTGCTTCAGAACTTTTTGAGAGTAAGTTGTGTACATCATGGACCTTTCCACCTAAATACTTCAGTGTGTATATCTTAAGAATAAGGAGATTGGTTCAAGATGGCAGAGCAGAAGGACATGCTTTCACTCCCTCTTGCGAGAGCACTGGAATCACAGCTAACTGCTGAACAATCATCGACAGGAAGACACTGGAACTCACCAAAAAAGATACCCCACAGCCAAAGACAAAGGAGAAGCCACAGTGAGATGGTAGGAGGGGCACAATCACAATAAAATCAAATCCCATAACCACTGGGTGGGTGACTCAAACTGAAGAACAATTACCCCACAGAAGTCCACTCACTGGAGTGAAGGTCCTGAGCCCCACATCAGGTTTCCCAACCTGGGGGTCCAGCAACAGGAGGAGGAATTCCCAGAGAATCAGACTTTGAAGGCTTGCAGGATTTGATTGCAGGAATTTGACAGGACTGGGGGAAACAGAGACTCCACTCTTGGAGGGCACACACAAAGTAGTGTGCACATCAGGACCCTGGGGAAGGAGCAGTGACCCCATAGGAGACTGAATCAGACCTACCTGCTAGTGCTGGAGGGTCTCCTGCAGAGGCGGGGGGTGGCTGTGGCTCACTGCGGGGACAAGGACACTGGCAGCAGAAGTTCTGGGAAGTTCTCCCTGACGTGAGCCCTCCCAAAGTCCACCATTAGCCCCACCAAAGAGCCTGTAGGCTCCAGTGTTGGGTCACCTCAGGACAAACAACCAACAGGGAGGGAACTCAGCCCCATCCATCAGCAGACAAGGAGATTAAATTTTACTGAGCTCTGCCCACCAGAGCAACACCCAGCTCTACCCACCACCAGTCCCTCCCATCAGGAAGCTTGCACAAGCATCTTAGAGAGCCACCAGAGGGCAGAGAGCAGAAGCAAGAACTACAATCCTGCAGCCTGTGGAATGAAAACCATTTTATATTCCAGGCATTGTGCAAGGCATTTTATATATAATACCAAATTTAATCTTGTTAACCTTTGAGGTGTTAAATGTTCACTGTATACATGAGGATACCAAACAGAAAGTTGCAAAATTCACCAAACATCATCCTTTTGGTAAGTGGCTAGCATTCTAATTTAGGTCTCTGATTATAAAACTCTCTTTTCAATATACAATGCTGCTTACACTTTGTCAACATGGAAATATGGGTATTGTTTGATCTCTATTCTTTAAGATAAATTGCAACTTCATGAGGAAGAATTGTTGGTTCTATCTGTCAAATGAGGAAGCTAATGTTTAGAGCGCTCTAAATCTTTCCCAATTTATATATCAGTAAATGGGAAAGCTGGAATTTTAATGCAGGTCTAGAAGTTAGATTAATAGTGTAAATGAAGCATTTTGACCCATATCTTAAATACATTTTTAAACTGCATAATCAACCTCATATTTTAATAAAAAAATAAACCCATTGCATCAGTAAATGAGTTCCTCTGAGATCATTATGGTTTTCATTAAAAATTCCAAGATTCTGATCTTGTTACAAATAACATTTCCGATATCCCTGAAGAGAAATTGCTATAGTGCAATCTGAAAGGGAAGAAAAAGATAAAAGGTAGTTAATGAGGTGATTTGAAAACAATTTCCTTTAAATGACATTAGCAATGTTTTGTCATTTGTGTATTTTCATAGTAACATCCCACAAAAATAAATATATATCTCCTTTCTAAAGTTATATCTGGGAAAATCCTACCTATATGCTATCCATTAGATGAAGTAGAGATGCTTTGTCAGATAGCTTTCTTTCATCCTCACCAAGGGTATCCAACTAAAGAAACCCCATTAAAGCCCACTCCCCAAAGAAAATCAGCAGAAAATTTATTTCACAGTCTAGCTTCATAATGACTGCATTGTACAGTGTTGAATGTTATAAAATATTAATGAAACTGAAGAAGTTATGATTGTCTACTTTTACCTCCCAACTTTCTTTTATCTGGGAAATTTCAGGATCACTTTACTAAATAAAAAAAAAATTACTATTAGCATTTTTGTGTTAAATAATTCATAAACTGCTTTTCCTTGGCACATGCATAGGTGTTTTTGCATGACTAACTACTCTCTAAGTATGTCCATACTCCATTACCAAATGTTTTTTATTTCTTCTCCTCATTCAGACTCATCAGTATTCATCCTTATTTTAAGGCATGGGGTGATTATTACAAGCTATGTAAACATTTGGCGACAGTACTTAACCAAACTATTTAAGGACAGCTTTCACAGTTATTCAAATGCCCAGTCAGCTCTGAAATAAAACCTTACTTTGTTTCTTTCTCCTCTGTACATCCACTCACTTACCTAGACTATCTTTTTAATAGTGTAATGTACCCCATTGCTGATCTCCTTCAACATAAGTATCCTGATAGGTTTAAAGGTATAGAAAATAAGGACTTCCCTGGTGGTCCAGTGGTTAAGACTCTGCCCTTCCACTGCAGGGGGCATGGGTTCAATCCCTGGTTGGGGAACTAAGATCCCACATGGTATGGTGGTGGTGCGGCCAATAAATAAATAAATGTGTAGAAAATAGAAATCTTTGGAGAATTATCTTTTTATTCTGTCTGTATTTCAGATAACACTGTGGCTCAATTTAGTAAAATAGAAAATTATAAAAATTTATCAGTATAATTATTTATTTTATTGTAATCAGAAAAGAGCCTGCCCACATTTACATATTACCAAACACTAGTATGAAAAATCAGATTCAACCAATAAAAGAAGCAGAGAGGAACAAATATAGAAATTAGCATCAGAGAATGTAGCCTCAAGTCTCTGTTCTGTCATTTATTTGCTATCTTAGGAAAGATATTTCACCTCTATGAACATTATTGTCTTCATCAGTCAAATGGGAAAAAAAAATCTACCTTACATAATTGTTGTGAAAAGTGATGCTAGACTATGCAAAATACCTGGTATATAATAGTTACCATTTATTAACTTATTTTTATAACACCAACAAGTTAAAATTTGAGAGGGATAAATAGAAAGCCCTATATTCACGTTCATGAATAAAGAATGGGGATTGTAAAGATTAATAAAATTCCTTGACCCCAATGAGGAATGATTCCTAACAGACAATAACACCATTCTTCCTGATGTTCAGGTTAAAAACCTCAACGTAATCCTTGATCCTTCTCTTTCTCTCACACCCAAATACAATGCATCAGAAAACTTTGTCAGGTCTGCCTTCAAATATCCAGACTATTCATAGCTCACCACCTCTAACACTTTCACTATCATCTCTTTTATGAACTATTGTTAAGAGCCTACTAATCGGTCTCTTTATTTCTATCCTTGTCTACCTCCAGTCTTTTTACAAAATAGCAGCCAGCATGATCATTAAGAAATATGGGTCTCTATTTAAATTCCATTTTATCAATCTTTTCCAGATTATCCTATATGAAAAGAATTACTCTGTAACACTCACTTCTCTTAATTTCCTTTTAATTTTTTTCAAAGCACATACCAAACTTAACAAATATTAACTTATTAGGATTTTTGTTTACTCTTCTAGAATGCAAGCTCTGTGAGAGCAAGAAGTTTGTTGGCTTTGTTCACCACTATACTTCAACACATATAATGGTTCCTGAGAGATAATAGGGCTTTTTCATCCCTTCATATTTCATTATGAAAATTTCAAACATATAGTAAAGTTGAAAGAATTTAACAATGAGCACCCATATACACCAACACTTAGATTCTACCACTAACATTTTACTGTACTTTAAAACTTGATTTTGGCAGTTAATTTTTGTGGTCTAAAAAAACACTTCTTAAATATCGTAAATGGGGAAAATATTATTATGCTTATTTTACAAATAAGGAAACTGAGGTTCAAATAAGAAAACTAGCTATTTGCTAGTTTAGTGCCATATGAAGCTCTTTATATTAACAGCGTTTCCTTACCTTGACTATACATTGTAGTTACTTGGGAAGCTTTAAAAACACTCATGTTCAGATTCTACTCTCAGAGATTCTGATATAATTAGTCTGGGAGACTACCTGAGGGTCAGGATTTTTAAACCTTCTTAGATGATTCTGTTAGGTAGTTAGTCAGACATTAGCAGCAAGGAAGTGACAGTGGCCTAAAGACAAGAGAGGAATCCACAACCATCTGGAGACCCTCCCCTGACCCCACCCAGAATGGATTAAACTATGGTCGAGTGGTGGGCAACTTGTCCTGATAAAGAGGGAGCACAGAAACACAAGGGAACTTCCCCGGGTTGCACATGCCCAGACTAGACAGGCGTATAACCTATAGTAAACCCAAACTCATTATACCATCACTATAATAAAATCTGCATGTGGTTTTGCTCCTCCCCACCCCCCACCCCCCACCCCCCCGTGGGCTTTTCTTAGCGAATCATGGGTAAGGGGATGTGCAATAATGAACTTGTTACATAATTAGGGCCTGTCAATCAAATAATAATCCCCTGTCACTCACCCATAATCGCACCCCACCTCCTTACAGAACACTCCTTATAAACACCCTTAAGCTTATACAGGAGGGCTGGTTTCACTTCACAGCAACAGCACGCTCTCCCTCTGAGAGTGTAACTATGCTTTAATAAACTGTGCTTTGTGCTTAAGCCTGAAGTGGTAGTCTGCAATTCTTTGCTTGCTATCACAAGGACCGAGATTGCCGGTCCGGGTCTTCCATTGACCTCCTAGGTTGAAGCTATTTTTTTTTAAATAAATTTATTTATTTTATGTATTTATTTTTGGCTGCATTGGGTCTTCGTTGCTGCACGCGGGCTTCCTCTAGTTGCGGCGAGCGGGGGCTACTCTTCCTTGCAGTGTGCAGGCTTCTCATTGCGGTGGCTTCTCTTGTTGCGGAGCACGGGCTCTAGGCATGCCGGCATCGGTAGTTGCGGAACGTGGGCTCAGTAGTTGTGGCTCGTAGGCTCTAGAGTGCAGGCTCAGTAGTTGTGGCGCACGGGCTTAGTTGCTCCACGGCATGTGGAATCTTCCGGGACCAGGGCTCGAACTCGTGTCCCCTGCATTGGCAGGCAGATTCTTAAGCACTGCGCCACCAGGGAAGTCCCGGTTGAAGCTATTTGACACAATGCACACTGCAGTAACAATCCCAGTGTGCCCTCAAAGTTGGGAACACTTGCATATTTATTTTTTAAAGGTAATTAAATGAATACTGAATATTTTTCAATTAACAGCTTTATTGAGATCTAAGTCCCATACCGTGTAATTCACCCATTTTAAGTGTACAATTTAAAACTTTTAGTATACTCACAGAATCGTGCAAACATCACCACAATTTTAGAACATTTTTATTACCCCCCCAAAAGAAACTCAATACCTATTTTCAGTCACTCCTTGTCTTAGTCTGTTCAGGCTAATAACAAAACACCATGTATTGGGTGGCTTATAAGCAACAGAAATTTATTTCTCACAGTTCCAGAAGCTGGAAGTCTGAAATGAGGGTGCCAGGATGGTCAGGTTCTGGTGAAGTTCCTCTTCCAAGTTGCAGACTGCTGACTTCTCGTTTTGTTCTTACATAGCAGGGGGGTGAGGGGGCGCTCTCAGGCTGCTTTTATAAGAGCAATCAATCTCATTCATGAGGGCAGAGCCCACATGAGCTAGTCATCTTTCAAAGGCCTCACTTCCTAATACCATCACATTGGGCATTATAATTTCAAATTCTAAATTTTGGGAAGACACAGACATTCAGGCCTTAGCATTCCTCATTTCCTCCAAAACCATGCACCCCCTAGCACCTGGCAACCACTAGTTAGATTTCTGCCTCTATAGATTTGTTTATCCTATATATTTCATGTCAATGGAATCATGAAATATGTGGTCTTTTGTAACTGGCTGCTTTCACTTAGTATGTTTTCAAGGTTCATCCATATTATAGCATATATCAATACTCATTCCTTTTTATGGCTGAATAATATTCTATTGTATGAATATACCATCTCCCACATTTTGTTTATTCATTCATTAATCAGTAGATGGACATTTAGGTTGTTTCTAGTTTTTGACTGTTATGAATAATACTGCTATGAACATTCATATATAAGTTTTCATGTGAATATATGTTTTTAATTCTCTTAGACATATACCTAGGAGTACAATTACTAGGTCATATGGTAACCCTTTATTTGACTTTTGGGGGAAGTCTTTTCTAAAGCAGCTGTACCATTTTACATTCTCACCCAGTATGAAAGGTCCGATTTCTCCATATTCTCACCAAAACTTATTTTTTTTTTATTATAACTAACCCAGTTTATTCGAAGTGGTATCATAATAAGAGGTGTTTGTTAAATATTTGTTAGATGAATGAATCAAGACAGGCCAGAAGTGCTGGGCTGTTGACTTAAAGGATGATTTTACCTTTGAATAAAGATCAGAACAGGTAGCTTTTCAGTTCTCAATTATCTCTTGCTCCCCTGACCAACGACATCTTCCATATTTCTTTCTTGCCTATTCCGTACTTGAGTTCCAGCCAGGTAGCATCTCCGCACACCATTTGGAAAACTGATGCAAGTCTTCACATGCATTCCTTTAACTCTTAGTCCTCTACTCACAGAAACCTAAACTTAACATCCTAGTTTTAGAATCTCAGGTTATATCAAGGAACAAAGAAGTTAAATGTGTATGTGGAAGGACATGAGGCTCATGCCTTTATCTGAGCAAACAATAATAGGACTTGGATACCAGTCTAGCTAATGCAATCCAAACTCTAATCACATAAAAACAGTGGTCAACTATGAACAAAACACTTCTCTGCAAAGCCCTTTATAAAGGACACTGAAGAATGAGAGTGCCAGGTGGAATGCTTTCACACTGAACATGCCCATCAAACTCTATACACTGTATTGAACTTTGAAAATAGTTTTATCTCCCCATTAAATGAAGCACTGGAATCTCATCAGGTCAGAAAGTCCACATTGCTGCCCCTGATAGCACATAATCACAAAGTCTTCCTTATTATAAAAATATAAACTATAGTTTAACCTCTAAAGGTGATGGAAACAAAGTGCACGCACATTACATTTTTTCTATCACAATTTTGGGTGTCTTCTGAAAAAGTCACATGCATATAAAAGTCTTGCCCACCTGTAGGGGATTGCAAAAGAAGAACATTTAGAGGAATGATTTCTGTGGTCTGTTCAGTGAGATAAAGATAAGTAAAATTAACAATCCCACATCCAGGTACTGATAAGGCCCAGAATCACAAACTCCACTAGGAGTAACTTCATAAGAAAATGCATGAAATAGCCTACTTATCTGTTCTTTATTTTCTACTTGGAGTAGCTTGCTCTAATAATGAATTATTTTGAGAGTTGTATTATTTCACCACTGGAAACTTTTCTTTAGCAGTGTGTGCGTGTGTGTGCACACACATGCCTGCTCATGTATTTTGCAGAGTAACTGCCATGAAATGCTGATGTAGTCATTCTTTTTTTATCATGTAAAACATAACAACTTGGTCACTATCTTTTCTTTGGTATAACCACAGATTTTGAAATTTAACATGCAGATATAATTGTATAATTGTTTTTACATTCTCAAAATATCCAGGTATAAATTTTTTGTAAACTTATACAACTATAAATCTATTAAGGAAAAAATAAAAGAACAAATACAATGTATTTTAGTGACTTGAAAAAAACAGAATTCACGTGTTCGTGCTTGTGGAGATGTATTCTGGCAAGATATTTTGTAATGTGTCCTCAAGTAGTCTTCCATTCAGTTAACTACAGGATACCATAGAGTTATTATTAGCCTTTCCATATTTGATTTGATTAGTTAAAAATCTGGATATGTTTCATTAAGCCAGTTGACTCAGTGGTTTAAAAGGGATGGGGTATTCTGCCAGAATCTGGTATATTAAATGATTTCCTACGTGGAAGGATCTAGGAGATTTAAATAATAAAATTAACACTGGCTCACTAAAAGCCAACTAAATAAATAGAACTCACAATTTTCATTTGTCCATCTTCTACTTGATTCTGGAAATAAAATCACGCAAATTACAAGAAAATATGTGCATGCCAAGTCTTTTTTAAAAAATTTTATTGGAGTATAGTTAATTTACAATGTTGTGTTAGATTCTGCTGTACAGTAAAGTGAATCAGTTATACATATACATATATCCACTCTTTTTTAGATTCTTTTCCCATATAGGTCATTACAGAGTATTGAGAAGAGTTCCCTGTGCTGTACTGTAGGCCCTTATTAGTTATCTATTTTATATATAGTAATAAGTATATGTCTTTATTCAGATGCAATTTCAGGGTATATCCTGGAGTCTTAAAAAACTGTAATCTATCTCGTATTGTCACAATACCATATGGTTATTATTCATGTTTAAAATGATAAAGGAAGCCCTGAATCAAAAAAATGTTAAATTATATTACCTATATTATTTTACTAACATGGGGAAGGGAGGCAAAGGTATTTTAGAAGAGTATTTTAAAGTACAGCTTCATTACTGAAAATTTTTCAAAGGAATTTTCAAATTGTGTATAACTTACATACCCAGGTTTCCCAAGTGTTATTCACTCTAAGTTCTTGAGGGAGAAATAACATATTGCTGGTATTGGCTTTTCATGCATCGAGACCAGTATGCTCTTTTATCTATCCAGATAATTTTGCATGACTACAAGGCAGCAACTGATCCCCAGAATTTTTGTACTACCACAGGGTTCATCTTAAACAGATCTTCACTTTAAAAAACTTACAATCTGACTAGGTCAACATATCACAAAATAACATTTAAAATGTTTTAAAAAAGGAAAGTTGATAGAGTGCAAAACTGCATTAGTGCAGTCAACTTATACATGTGTGGCTCTATTATATTGTGCATCATCCATTTTTAATGCCATATTTGCTACCCTCAGTCACTAGTATAATTACTGTTCCTATTATTACTAGCATTTACTGAATGCTTAAAATTTTCCAAAGAGCTTAGAACCTTATAAATAATATTTCATTTAATATTTATAATAATGTTATGAGGTGAGTATTATAACCATTTTAAAGACATGTAGACTGACGCTTCGAGAGGTTAAATGACTTGTCTACAGACCGTGAGTTTGAAAGTCATAGAGCTAAGATTTGAACCGAGCTACTATGACTCCAGAGCTTCTGTGTCTATCAGTATCTTATGTTGTCTCCCAGAATTGTGGTTACCTCTCCAAGAAAGCTAGATTGTATAAATTTTAAACTAAAAAGTGTCAGAAAAGCTAATATGCCTAATCCTTTTCCTGGAAGGAAACGCATTCAAAAACCAACTAAAACTACTTCTGAATTACATGCTGCTTTGGATTACTCATGTTCAGGCTACCCTTCATTAGAGTGAATAATTGAGTGTTAACTCTACACTAGTGCAAAGGAATGCACCATGAAGGAAAAGAAAGGAAGTGGTGAGTTATATGTTTAATTGGTTTATTTTTGGAAAATAGTGGATAATCTTCTATGGCATCCGAGTATATTCTGAGTATATAAAAAGATTATAGTCTATGACATGCTATGGTTTCCCTTGCTGGCCTAAAACTTATTATCTGCATTCTACTCTTTGGTTTTGTAAAGTTGTTATTTGCCCTTCACACACACACACACACACACACACACACACACACACACAGAGTCTACATATGTTTTATAAGGGAAAATAAATCTAAATTTGTATTTTCCATGTAAGAATTGCAAGTGGAGGAAAAGAAAAACATTTTGGCCATTTCATATAATTTTTTAACTACAATAGCTGCACAAATAGCCATATGATTCAGCAATTCTAAGACAAAAAGAATGCCAGAATTTTTATAAATTCTTCCTAACTTTGTCTCTTAAGCTTGGAAATATATTACTTACCATTTCGTATATACTAATTACTCATACATGCAATCTGAGGGAAAAATTGGTTACAGATTAATTTTCTCAGCCCTTAATGATTAAAAAAAAACATGTATTATATTACAAACAATTTTAATTAAATCTAGATAATGGAAAAATATGAAATGTGTGCTCTTTAATTAAAAAATCACCAGCTGGAGAACACCAAAATAGGAAAACAATCAGGGAAGCACTGAGATATAAATTATACAGTTAAATAAACTGAATTTGTTAAAAGTTATTGGTTTCAGAATACTATGATAGACTGAAAAATTGAAGCACAATACTTGTTATATGTACTTTTTAAGTGCAATTTTGGGAATCTTTGAGAAGTAAATTCAGTAAAAAGGATAACATAAAGCAAATACAATGTGTAAAATGTAAACATTATATTTATTTAAGATGTTAGCTATTCCTTCTACATGTTCTCAGATTCCCTTCTGATTTCTACTGACATTTGAAAATCACGTTTCCTTATAGTGGCTTAAAACAATTAGCTCCAAAACTATACCTTTAAATAGGTTCCACATCAGAAACACATTGGTTATGAAGTCATTCATATTTATATCAACACAAGATATTGTGGGTATTATCATATGCTATCCTTATTGCAGTATTTACAATAAATTTAGATCAGCATAATGAATAACAATCTGTTTATAATTAACACATGCAGTTCACAGAATCCTTTAAGTTGGAGAAAAATGGAATTAAACCCCAGAAAAATGTATAGGTGAGATACTGGATGTAAATTTCAGAAAACTTCCTTTATTTTTCCTTTGATTTAATACTTTCCAAATTTAAATGATTTGCACAATTATTATTTTGTTACCTTGGTAAAACTCCAAAGCCCTATCCTGAGCTTAAAATGCCTGCTTTCTTCACAATACTCTAATCATAATTTGAGATCTGTAGCATAAGCCATAAATTAAATTCACCCATTAGGTCTGTCTCAATCACGGCAGTAAGAACTTAGATATACTCTTGGTATATGCTTTTAGGCTCATGACCAAATTGTTTTCAGTGCCTTTGTTGAAGCCAACCAAAATAAACTCTGAAGTAATGAAATTGCAGACTATGTCAATTTAAAATGTCATTACAGACTTCCACTTGTGGTAAAAGCACAGGTACAATAGGTAACTATAGAGAAAAAATAAAATTTGACCACTATCTCAAGCCGTACTTGATAGATAATATATCTAAATGTGAAAGGCAAAGCAATACAATTTTTCAAAGATAATGAAGGAGACTATCTTCACAGCATCAGGAAAAGTGAATATGTCTTAAACAGGACACAAAAAGCAAAAAGCACAAGGAAAAAAATCACAATTTCAGTTACATTGAAATTAGAAGACACTACTTAAGAGTGGGAAAAGACAAACCACAAACTGGGAGAAGTGATTTTCAACACATATCTCTAGAATAAGGTATTTGTTGAGTTTTTAACTTTTACCTTTATTAATTTTATCCTTTTCATACAAACAAGGGGTTCTAATGATTGTATGCTTTACCCCACTTACCCCAGTCTTTGTGATGAAAGCCAGAATGAAAAATCTACCATATATGCAACACTCTAGACACTCCATAGTTGAGTGGATGGAGAAAATGAATTTTCTCTGCTTAGATAAAGGAGAAAGGGTCAGCTGCCTCTCACTCCTCTCTTGAAAGAAGTTAGAAAAAAACTTTGTTTCTTGGAGAGATTGAATGGAAATAATTCTGGGTTCTCATGATAAATTTTGAAATGTAAATGTATTTCTTCCAGAGTCAGATAAGTCTCGGAGTCTACATCTTTTATGACCTTGACATGCTACTACCTTCTTGTAAATCCTCTCCCTCTTGAAATGTAAACACATACCTCCATAGTTAGATAAATCTCTTTGTAGTTTTCTCATTATTTTTAAAATACATCCTACTGCTTGTATTCAGAATATATAAAATACTCTTACAAATCAATTAAGGAAAAAACAGCCAAGTAGAAAAGTAAGCATGAAACTTGATAGGTATAACCTATGATGTGGCAATTCCACATTTTAGGTTTACACCTCAGAGAAATGTAGATTACTGTGCATCAAGAGACAAGTGACAAGGGGTATGGTCAAGATGGCAGATGCGGAGGACCCTGAATTCATTGCCTCCCATGGGCACACCAAAATTACAACGACTTAGAGAACAAATATCTATGAGAACAAAGTGAAAACTAGCAAAAAAGATTTCTCACAATTGGGGATATAAAGAAGGAAACACAATGAGACAGGTTGGAGGGGCAAAGAGGCAGTATAGTCAAAACCCACATTCCCTCGTCATCGACTCACAAACGAGAAGACTATCATAATCACAGAGATCCTCCCAAGGAGCAAGGAGTCTGAGCTCCACATTGGGTTTCCCTGCTCAGGGGTCCTGCACCAGGAAGATGAGCCTTCAGAATGTCTGGCTTTGTAAACCAGCAGGGCTGAAGTTTGGAAGAGTTGGAAGACTATAGATAAGAGACTCTACTCTTACAGGGTGTGTGCAAAATCTCACATGCTCTGAGTCCCAGAACAGAGGCAATACTTTGAAAAAAAATCCTGGGTCAGATCCACTTGCTGATCTTGGAGAGCCTTGCAGAGAGGCAGGAAGCAGTTGGGACTTGCTGGGAGGATGGAGACACTGGCAGTAGCCATTTTTAGGATCTCATTCTACCGTGATGACACCAGTGTTGGAAAATGCCATTTTGGAATCCTCCCTCTAGCCTATAATTGCCAGAGACTTATCCAACCACCAGTGGGCAAGCAACAGCCTTGCACCCCTGGCTGTGCAACTAGCCACACAGGGACCAGGCACAACCCAACAGCAGGATGGCAATAGCCATGCACCCCCAGGCCACACAGCTGGACCTACTGGTACCCAGAGCTGCCCAATAGCTGGCCAGGTAGAAACCACATGGGGAGACTGGCCTATCCAGCAGCAGCCCACAGCAGATAAGCTGGCCACACGGGGAGCCTGTCTCTTGTACAAGTGGGTCTGTGGCAACTATGTGCCACTATGCCATGCAGTCAGCTATGCAAGGAGCCTGCCCCACCCTCCAGCAGGTCTGCAGCCAGCACACAAGCCAACAGGTCCAGAGGCCAACCACCCCTACCAGCATACCCACAATAGTCAACCCTGCCACAAGAGAAAGGTGCACACAGTCCACATAAGGAACATCCCTAGAGCATATAGCTCTGGCAACCAGAGGTGAGTGTGGTGCTGGGCCCCATAAGATGTCTCTTACATAAGGCCACTTCTCTAAGATTGGGAAATGTAACCAATGTACTATCTAGGTATCTAACACATAGAAATAAACCTAGAGATATGGGCAAAATGAGGAGACACAGAATATGTTCCAAATGAAAGAACAAGAAAAACCTTACAAAAAGAACTAAATGAAATGGAGAGAAGCAATCTATTCAATAAAGGATTTGAGGAAATGATCATAAACAAGTTCTAAAGAAGTTCACCAAACTTGGGAGAAGAATGGATGTACACAGTGAGAATTTCAACAAAGAGTTAGAAAATATAAAAAAGAAGCAAGCAGAGCTAAAGAATACAATAACTGGAATAAAAAATACAATAGAAGGAATTGAAAGTAATTTAGAGATACAGAGGAAAGGAAACAGTGATCTGGAAGATAGAGTAGTGGAAATACCCAAGTAGAACAGAAAGAAGATAAAAGAATTCTTAAAAATGAAGATAGTTTAAAATACCTCTGGGGTAACATCAAGCATATTAACATTTGCATTATAGGGGTTCCAGAGGAGAAGAGAGAGAGATAAAGGAGAAGATGATTTATTTGAAGAAATAATAGCTCAAAACTACCTTAATTTGGGGAAGGAAACAGATATCCAGTTCCAGGGAGCACAGTAGTCCCAAACAAGGTGAAACCAAAAAGTTCCACACCAAGACACATTATAATTAAAATGGCAAAAATGAAAGATAAAGAGAGAATCTTAAAAGCAATAAGAGAAAAGCAACTAGTTACATACAAGTGAACTCCCATAAGACTTGCAGCTGACTTTTCAGCAGAAATTTTGCAAGCCAGAAGGAAGTGGCACACTATATTCAAATGATGAAAGGAAAAAAGCTTACAACCAAGAATACTCTACCCGTCATGACTGTCATTCAGATTTGAAGGAGAAATAGAGTTTCAAAGACAAACAAAAGCCAGAGTTCAGCATCTCTAAACCAGCTTTACAAGAAATGCTGAAGAATTTCTCTAAGCAGAAAAGGAAAGGCCACAGAAATAAATATGAAAATTATGAAAGGAAAATTTTCATTGGTAAAGGCAAACATACAGTAATGGTAGTAAGGTAATAGAAAGATTAAAATACAAAAGTAGTAAAATAATTTATAGCCACAATAAGAAGTTAAGGGATACACAAAACAAAAAGATGTAGAATATGACCTCAAAAATATTAAACATGGGAGGAAGGAGCAAAAATATAGGGTGGTTAGAAAGTGTTTGAACTTAGGAGATCATCAACTTGAAATAATCACATAAATATATATACATATATATACATATATATATATATATGCATGTGTATAGGTTGTTATATATGAACCTCATGGTAACCACAAACTAAAAACCTATGATAAATGCACACAAAACAGACAGGAATCCAAACACAACACTTAAAATAGTCATCAAATCACAAGTGAACAGAGCAAAAGAAGAAGAAAGGAACCAAGAAAACGACAAAAATGACCAGAAAACAATGAACCAAATGGTAATAAGTACATACCTTTCAATAATTACTTAAATGTAAATGGACTAAATGCTCCAATCAGAAGACATAGAATGACTGAAAGGACTAAAAACAAACAAACAAACAAACAAGATCCATATATATGACCATATTACACAAGGCAACCTGCAGATCCTATGCTATGCTATCCCTATCAAAATACCAATGGTGTTTTTCACAGGACTAGAAGAAGTAATTCTAAAATTTGTATGAAATCACATAGACCCCAAATAGCCACAGCAATCTTGAGAAAGTAGGACAAAGCTGAAGGTATCATGCTCCCTGTTTTAAACTATACTACAAAGATACAGTAATCAAAACAATGCATACTGGGGCAAAAACAGGCACATAGGTCAATGGAACAGAATAGAGACCCCATAAATAAACCCACACTTACATGATCAATTAATCTACAACAAATGAGGCATGAATATACAATGGGAAAAGTTTCTTTGACAAATTATGTTGGGAAAACTTGACAGCTACATGCAAAAGAATGAAACTGGACTGATTTTTCACACCATATACAAAAATAAACTCAAAATGGATTAAAGGCTTAAATTGTAGACCTGAAACCTTACAATTCTTAGAAGAAAACAAGCATTATCCTCTTTGACTCTGGTTCTTAGTAATAGTATTTTTGGATCTATTTCCACAGGTAAGGGAAACAAAGACAAAAATAAACAAATAGGACTACATCAAGCTTAAAAGCTTCTGCACAGGGAAAGAAACTATCAACAGAACAAAAAAGCAGCCTACTGAATGGGACAAGATATTTTCTAACAGTATCTATAAGTGGATAATATTCAAGGTATACAAAGAACTCATTCAACTTAACATAAAAAATTTTTTTAAATGGGCAGAGAACCTGAATACACATTTTTTTCCATATGGATAACCAACAGACACATGAAAAGATGTTGATCATCACTAATCATCAGGGAAATGCAAATCAAAACCATAATGTGATACCATCTCAGAGCTGTCAGAATGACTACCATCCTAAAGACAACAAATATCATGTGCTGGCTAGGATTTGGAGAGAAGGGAACCCTCGTGCACTGTTGGTGGAATTGCAAATTGGTGTAGCTATTGTGGAAAATTGTATGGAGTTCCTCAAAAAATTAAAAACGAAACTGCCATAAGATCCAGCAATTTCCCTCCTGGCTATTTACCAGAAGAAAACAAAAGCATTTATTTGGCAGCCTTGTTTACAAAAGCCAAGATATGGAAACAACCTAAGTGTCCATCTAAAGATAAATGGATAAACAAGAAGTGGGGTGTGTATATATATATGTACACATATATACACACACACAAAATGGAATATTACTGAGCCATAAAAAAACAAAATCTTGCCATTTGTGACAACATGGATGGATCTATAGGGTACTACACTAAGTGAAATAAATCAGAGAAAGACAAGTACCATATTATTTCACTTATATGTGAACTCTAAAAAACAGAACAAAGCAAAACAAAATGAAAATATACTCTTAGATACGGAGAACAAATAGGTGTTTGCCAGAGGGGAGGGGTTTGGTGGTGGGAAATAGGTGAAGGGAATTAAAAGCTACAGGCCTCTAGTTATAAAATAAATAATCCATGGGGATGTAACATACAGCATAAGAAATATGGCTAATAGTATTGTAATAACTTTGTAGAGGGACATGGTTACTAGATTTATTGTGGTGATCGTTTCATAATGTATGCAAATGTCAATTCAATATTTAGTACACCTGAAACTAACATAATATTATACGTCAGCTATATTTCAATAAAAAAGAGACAAGTGCCAGAATGTTTATGGCAGCCTTATTCTTAATAGTCTCAAAATAGAAACAATCCAAAGATCTATCAACAGTAGAATGGATAAAATGATCACGGTCTATGAACTAGAGCTGCATATAATGAATAGATCTCATGAACATAATTTTGATGAAAAGAAGCCAGACATAAAATAAAATGAATATTATCTCTTTAAAGTTCTAAAAAAAAAAAAAAGGAAAGCTAAACCACAATGTAAAGAATGCATATTAGGACTAAGAAGAAAATCAAGAAAGTGAGAAACATAAAAGTCAGTTTGTTAAATTAATGACTGTCTTGCAGTGTGTTTTAATATAGGTAATATCACTGAGCACATAAATGGGGCAATTAAATCAAACTTGAGGAGATGGAGACATGTTAGTCTTTCAAGAAGAGGTGATGCCTGACTTTTATTTTGAAGAGCAAGTAGGAATTATTTAACTGAAGAAGATGAAGTATACGAAGGGAAAGCACATGATTTAGAAAAATTCAACTAGTTCTGTATGAGTACAGCAATGTGACCTTGTAAGAGACTTGCAAGAGATAATATATGCCCTCCTAAAATACATTGCTATAACAACTCCTTTATCATATTTAAATTACTTGCTAAATTTATTTTTTCTTAGATTATAAATTCCATGAAAAAAGCCCGATGTCTCTTTACTTCTACATCCCTCTTGTCTAATCCAGTTAA
The DNA here is from genome assembly GCF_028023285.1 of Balaenoptera ricei. Lineage (NCBI taxonomy): Eukaryota > Metazoa > Chordata > Mammalia > Artiodactyla > Balaenopteridae > Balaenoptera > Balaenoptera ricei. The sequence continues at coordinate 82,478,053 of NC_082660.1, forward strand.
TATACAGAAGATATTCAGTAAATATTTGTTGAATGGAGGGATGGATGGATGAATGGATGGATGGTTAGATAAAGCCTACAGGAAAGGATTTTCAAGGATATAATTTGTTAAAGTAAGAACTTTTAATTATTTTTTTTAAAACTATAGAAAAGTATGTTAATCAGGATTCTTTTTCATAGGAAAATATGAAAGTATTCTGGAGTGGCTCATGAAATAGAACTCACTAATAAATAACAAAGTGTGGGGGGGGCGGCAACAAGGATCTCTTCCTCTCTCTCTCTTTCTTTCTCCCTTTTTCTCTTTCCCTCCCTCCCTCCTTTCATTCTTACCTTCCTCCCTCCATCTCTCATAGCCACATTCTCTCATTTTTCCCTTCTCTATGATTCAGGGATTCCCCCTCAGACCAGTTTTGTTTATAAGGTTTGGGTGATCCTATAATTTATGATCCAAACCGGAACATTTTGGAGATTGAAAAGAAAGGAGTGCTGTTAATAATTACAGGGTGAAAACAAGCATGAACTGAAACTGCCCCAGCAAACTGTGAGTTATGATCACCCAACATATAGTGGAGGATTATGGCTAGGATCATTACCTTCTATCTTCTCCGCTTCATGATCAGAGAGACAATGGCCTCTCTTTCCCAACCTTACTGCAGAAATCTTGTGAATGGAACTTGTCCTAGTTCTGGCCCTGTGATCAGGGCAGTGGGTTATTGTGAATAATACCTCACCTTGAAATACGTGATTTTGCTGGGCTGGGCAGTTAGTGAGAACAATTCTGAAACACAAGGGATATATATTTTCAGAATAATAGTGGAGGATTTCTAGACTTAAACATTGAAGTAATTCTGTAAAATAGTAATTCACATATTTCAAGCATATTTGACATCATCAGATTTATACACTTACACATCTATGCACCTCCCGCATTATTTATCTGTGATTTTAGGCAGGGCCATTGCACTGTTGACTAGTATTGAACTTGAAGAACACTAAATTCCTTAAATCTCTTCTATATTTCACTAACAAGCCATATCTCCCATACCATATTTTAGTCTTGGGATTTTATATCCAAACACAAGACATTAAATTTCATGCTGTCAGTCATTTCACCATGCTAGCCTATTAAAATCTTGTTGATACTTAATCTCAATTTCCTATTATGCAATAATAAAACTTTCTCTGACTACCATTTATGAATGACATTATAAGTAAAAGTGATTTGAGAGCTGTCAACTGTTATGCAAATATAAGGTTAAATTATTAACTATATTTATTTTGAAATAAATATGTTTGGATAATAACCTTACTAATATATTAAAAGTTTTGAGTGTTTTAGAAAAAAGCATAAAACACTACAAATTATATGGATAAATTATAATTTTACATGAAGAGTGGATTCTCATATTAAGCATTTTCTTTTTACTTTTTTTTTATCAATGACATACCTACCATGTTGGCCTCAGGTATTAGCCCTCTTGGAATACTATTTCAGCAAAGTATTTTGTATGGATTTGTTTTAGTATGACAATAAAAAGTGACCATAATGGACATATTACCAGGAATTTATGTTATGCATGTAAAAGATTGATTATTGATTATATACTCATGGTATGTACATATTTTTAAGTCTTTTCAACTCTAAAACTTTGTGATCAAATCTTTAATTGGTTTTAATTTGCCTATTATTAATTTAGCCTTTTGGCTAAATAATTTGATGGAAATATACTGTCTAACCTGGAGTCAATGAATTAGTGGGTCTCTTTTTTATCATTTTGTTTTCCTTTTTAAAATAAATACAGGTGTTATTTAAGTTTGTTAATGCGTAGGATTGCAGCTTATAAAGCTGATATGTAAAAAAATTACAAAAAATGTTATTGAGACTATAACACTTGCTGAACAAGCAGTTATTGTTATCCCAAGTTTATTGCATAATATTGACCTGATCTGAGTTATTTTTTCTATGTCTCTTTCAGTAAGGCAGATTAGAAATGGTGGAAGAAAAGTATTTACTAAAGTAAAGATGACTTTTATTTAACACATGTCTGAAAGTTGTTGTGCAATGAATTATTGATATAAAATAAGCTAAAGAGCATACTTACATTTGCTAAATAATGACTGTTCAGAAATCTCATTAAACTTTAAAAATGGGAGGCTTATGTTGTTGATGTTTGCTTTCTTTTTGGGAATAACTTTCTAGGACATTTCTCCGGAGATTGCTTTTACCCTGTTGTACCTACAGATACAGGGTATTTCATATATAGAATACATTGAACTAGAGAGTATTAGAAAATGAATAAAACTTATTATGGACTATTCAAAATATAAAATATACCCATCATTACTTCCTCATAAAAGCAATGATCTCCAAGTGAACACTTCTGAATGTGAGAACAAGTAAATTAAAACAAGAACTCAGAAACATCCCTGATGCCTAGAAGGTTTTAGCACAGTATTTGTTTAATCCAGCCATCAGAACTCAGCAAGTTAACTGTAGTAGTTGACGCAGTAATTTTGGAGCACATAAAGCCTAAGGTTTTAGTGTGTAATAAAATTAAAAGGTAACATTACTTCTATTTGTAAATAGAACACAATGTGAAAAGGAAATTCGAATCTGGTTAGGCAAATAAAGACAAACTATATGCCTTTGGACAAATTATATGTGACTTTCACCTGGAGCCTTGCAAGCTCTAAACTCACCTATGAGTAGATACTTTGTAATGTGCTCAGTAATAATTTCTGTTTAGTTGACCATGTATTTACTGTCTATGATGTGGCAGACTGTAAAATGTGAAAACAAAGAAAAGATTAGAAGCTGATGTGCAAAGAATTCTTAAAACTGTGATTTCTGTATATTTATAACATGGACAAACACTATTCTTAGAACTCCATGTGTACTTTCTCGTTTCCCTTCCCAAAACTTAATAGAAACCTACTATTATTATCACCATTTTACAGTTGAGAAAATCAAGACACAGGGAGGCTGCTAAGTAACTTTCCCAAGGCCATCCAAGTGATAAGCAGTAACATCAGAATTAAACCTCAATGCAGAATTACACCTCAGTGTTTGAGTTCAGAGCCCATAATCTTGAATGCTAATCTATATTGAAAGTGTAAAGTACCAAATTCTGTAAAATTGTAACTTTAACCAAGGTATCTTTAGAAATAAAACATCATGTTCCTTTGGTCTGAAATATCTTTTATTACGTATAAAAACTGCTATAGACTTTGAGCATTCATCACTGGCATACTTAAATATATATCAAGTGCAGCCCGATGTGCAGAACTTGACTATTAAAGAATGCCTAAACCAGGATACAAATTATATCCAGAGTCCTTTATTAGCTTGTAATTAGGAGATTTTTACTTCCTCTTTAGCCTTGTGTTTCAGTCAATATCCTTCTCTTTTTTGCTTTCTCATATTTCTCATATATTATCCCTGATATATTTTGCCTCCTTCTTCTCCTCCATCCAGATAAATGTTTCTTTTTAAAAAACAGATTCCACAGCATCTGAGCAACCAAGAAAGTGATATGACCTTCAGCTGTGAAACAATGAGGAAGAGGGAGTGATTAACATGAAAGTCTCTTTCTTGTTCTATTCTCAGTAGTTTCTCAAGACCTTCAAACAAATATTCCAGAGAACAATAGAACCAACTCTAGCAACTTAATTTTTCTCTTAAGTATTTATTGTTCATCTCTTTACAGCCCACCCAAATACCTTGTCTCCTTTACACCTATGATATTTGAAAGATTTGTTATAATATAATATAAAATATAATATAATATAATATAAATGTCTTAGGACAAAATGTTTTTCTTGATGAACTTACTCCAGTGAGTGTTAATGTAAAAGTCAATTATGATAAAGTTTGATACATAGTCATGTACAAATTGTTTTGGATTCATTTTTTTCAGTTTAGTCTGGACTAAAAGAAAAATGTGGGAAAAAATCAACAGAGGCAGCAATTCTAAATGCAGCAGAAAATAATGTAACTAGGGAATATTGTTACAGGAATATTTTCAGACTCAAACATTTCATGACTACAAGTCTTCAAGTAACATATACCAATTTTGTTCCCTATTCTAAGAATTTTACTATGGAAAAAATTGGTTTATAGAGCTTTTTTTAGTAAGTGATTCCTATATGCCCAGAGGAAGTTTCGTGTTATTTATTCCTTCACAGTGTAACTGTGCATATGATTTAAAGAAGAAAATTCTGAAGTAATTTTCCTTATAAGTTCAAATAATTTAAATATGTAATTGAAAGAAACATATGTAGATTAAAGATGCATAAATAAACATTCACATATAGACATACTTGATTCTTAAATCTTGATATTTAAGCTATTTTAATCTCATTTTCTTCTTGTGACTACACCTCTTCAAGAAGTTGAAAGTTGATATCCTTCATTTCTAAATGATAGAACATTAAACGCAGGGACAGTAATTCTCGACTTTCTTTCTGTCCCAGTATACCTGAGGGACATATTATATTGCAATCAGTAACAGCACATTAGGTTAGTGATTATCTAAAAAATTAGAATGTGGGAGGGTGGATGAAGTGGTAATGGAAGCAAATCAACTCTGAGAAAGAAAAGAGTCTCCAAGAGCCTCCAAGAGCAGTAGTTTGAAAAATTCCTCCACATCATTCTGATATGTGAAATTACCTCCTAAAACTTTGTTAAGACTCATTGTTTTAAAGAATATACTCAAGTTTTAGTACAAAGTCTCATTTATGCAGAATCCAAACAACTATGTTAGAAAATCTATTGAGCACCTGATTATTATTACTATATGTCACTTTTTAAACACCACTCAATTATCCAATATCACCTGGTATCTATAAATCAACTCAGTTTTGACGCTAACTTGCCATAGTGAAGGCCCCACAGGTGTTTTTGGAGTCCCTGATGTTTTGAATTCTTCTTCATCAAACAGAACGTTTAAAGGAACTGAGCTTAAATAATATGGTATTATATTTTGTATAATCTTGTCTTCCTATAAACTTTTGTCACTAGGAGGTAAGAATATTCTTATCTGCTTATTCTGATGATTAAAATTCTTTCAGACTTGTCCAAGATTAAGATACTGGGTTTACTTCTTCACTCCCACTCCACCTCTATACTCTAATTTCTTTGGGGGAAAATTTTGCTTTTTCTGTTACTCTGTTCAATGAAGAGAAATATAGTCTAAGTATTCCTTCTATAATTTCTTGAAGTTCAACAATGTAAGAACTAGACCTCAAGATTTCTAAATCTAGTTTCTGTGTGGTTCTCTGAAGAGTTTAAACTTGTAGGAATGTGATCAATAATATTTTTTTGTCATTTCTATCAGAGAGCCAGAGAATGAGAGTTAGAGAGCATAGTACTTGCTGAAAACATTTTCCCTTGCCATCCCACAATAAAAGATTATGGAATGTCAGAAACATGAATAGGCAATTATTAGTTTCACAGCACTGTAGACAAAACCTCTAAAATCACAACCGACTATACTGAATGAACACATACTGAATTTGAGTAGCTAAAGATGGAGCTTTCTAAAGTTTAAAAATATTTCAAAATGTAAAAGTTTGTCATATAATCTGCAACTGCATTTCTATTACTATGTATCTCTGTTTCTAGATTATCAGCACTCTCTTAGGTCCATCTTAAACAGCCAAGGTGCTCATTGATTTTATAAATTATATTGATATACATAATTAAACCAGATTTCAGTATATTGAACTTTCAAATTCAAATGAAAGCAGCTTACACTATCATTTCATATTTTCTCCCAAGTGTCATTTATTTGGTTTAACTATTAGTTTACTGGTTTTCACAATAAAGTTATACTTATAGTGAGTAAATATGGTAAACTTTGATATCATGTAATTTATTTCTTTCATGACAGTCATTTTCATTTAAACATGATGTTTTTAAATAATTAAAAATTAAGATAAGTAGAACTACCATGACAAAGATTATTTCTTAAAATATGCAGTAAATGTAAAGTATCCTAAAAGCTAATAACCAAAAGTGGAGTTGTGACTTTATGATGGACATACAACCTTAATGAAAAAGGACTTAACAATTGTATGTATTTGTTTTCTTTCAGAAATCAGTTTAATGTTTGCCTTTTATGGATTCTTCACCATTCATAAAGACTTGTCTCTAAATAGTACATTTTTTTTTTCCTGGATAAACTGGAGTGTGGTAATTTTACAGTAGGTAGGGTTTAAAGAAAATAGTAAATCCCCAATAAACTCAAGTGAGAAATTCATCTGGCATTCATTCATGTGCTTTAGAAATACATATTTTCTTTCATTCACTTAGGTATCATTTGCAGAAGATGGATATAACTCCTTACCTTCCTCCAACTCAAAATGTGCTTCTAGACTTGTGTTTAAATCGCAGAAAACATTTCTCAAAGAGCAAAATGTGTAAGACCCTGTCACTACTTTCTTTATATTATGTAGACTTTATTTGCAAGCACAGATACCTTCTCCAGTCCTTGAAAAGTGGAGCAATATCCTTGGCACATAGTAGGTGCTCAACAAGTGTATATGAGATATACTGCTTAGCAAAATGTTCTACATGTTTTTCTTTTAATAGACTTTATATTTTTAATGCAGTTTTAAGTTCACAGCAAAATTGAGGAGAAAATACAGAGTTCCTATACAGTGCCTGCTCCCACACATGCACAGATTTCTCCACTATCAACATCCCCCACCAGAGTGGTACATTCATTACAATTGATGAACCTACATTGACATATCATTATCACCCAAAATCCATAGTTTATATTAGGGTTCACTCATAGCATTGTGCATTCTATGAATTTTAACAAATGTATAATGACATGTATCCATCATGAGTATGCAGAGTATTTCGACTGCTCTAAAATTACTCTCTGATATGCCTCTTCATTCCTCCTCTCCTCTACACACTGACAACCACAGATCTTTTTACTCTCTATAGTTTTGCTTTTTCAGAAATGTTATACAGTTGGAATCATACAGTATGTGGCCTTTTAAAAATAGCTTCTTTCACTTTTAATATGCATTTAAGCTTCCTCCATGTTATTTTGGGTGTAATAGCTCATTCCTTCAAGTGCTGAACAATATTTCATTGTCTGGATCACCACTGTCTATGTATTCATTTATCTACTGAAGGACATCTTAGTTGTTTCAAGTTTTGGCAATTATGAACGAAGCTTCTATAAACATCCTGCAGGTATTTGTGTGGAAATAAATTTTCAACTGCTTTGAATAAATACCAAAGAACATGATAACTGGACTGCATGGTAAGAGTAGGTTTAGTTTTGTAAGAAACTGCCAAATTCTTTTCCAAAGTGGCTGTACCATTTTGCATGCCACCAACAAGGATTGAGAGTTCTTGTTGCTCCAAATCCTCATCAGCATTTGGTGTTGTTAGTGTTCTAGATTTTGGCCATTCTGATAGCTGTGTAGTGGTATCTCATTGTTGTTTTAATTTGCATTTCCCTAATGACACATGATGTGGAATATCTTGTCATATGCTTGTTTGCCATCTTCATATCTTCTTTGATTAGATGTCTGTTAAGGTCTTTTGTTCATTTTTTAATTGAGTTGTTCATTGTCTTATTGTTGAATTTTAAGGGTCTTTGTATATTTTAGATAATGGTTCTTTATCAGATATGCCTTTTCTAGTATTTTCTAGTCTGTGGTGTATCTTTTCGTTCTCTTGACAGTATTTATAGCAGAGCTGAACTTTTTCAATCTAATGAATGACAGTTTATCAATTAATTCTTTCATGGATCATGCCTTGGTGTTGTACAGTGGGCCCTCCATATTCTCAGATGCTGAACCCGTGCATACAGAGGGCTGACTGTAAGGGACTTGAGCATTCATGAAGTTTGATATCCGTAGGGAGTCCTGGAACCAATCCCCCAGGGATACAAAGGGACAACTATACATAAAAAGTCTTCATCAAATACAATGTTATCTAGGTTCTCTCCTGTTATCGTCTAGGAGTTTTATAGCTTTGTGTTTTAATTTAGTTCTCTAATCCGTTTTGATTTAATTTTTGTGAAGGATGTAAGGTCTGTGTCTAGATTCATTTTTGCATGATGTTCAGTTGTTTCAGTACCATTTGTTGAAAAGACTACTTTTTCTTCATTGCAGTACCTTTGCTCATTTAATTTCTATTCTTTTAAATGTTTTAGGGTGTGTTTTATGGCACAGAATGTGCTCTGTCTTGGTGTATGTTCCATATGAACTTGAGAAGAATGTTTATCCTGCTGTGATTAAATGAAGTAGCTTATAAATGTCAATTTTATCCAGTTGCTTGGTGGTGCTATCAAGTTCAGCTATGTCCTTACTGATTTTCTATCTGTTGGATCTGTCCATTTCTGATAGTGGGGGGTTGAAGTCTCCAAGTATAATAGTGTATTCATCTGCTTCTTCTTACAATTCTATTAGTTTTTCCCCACTTATTTTTAAGTTTTTTTATTGTTGTTAGATTCATACACTTTAAGGATTGTTATGTCTTCTTGGAGAATTGACCCATTTCTATTATGTAATACCTCTCTTTATCCCTGATAATTTTCCTTGCCTTGAAGTCTGGTCTGTCTGAATTTAAGATAGCTAATACAGCCATCTTTTGTTTAGTATTCACATACTATAATTTTCTCCATTCCTTTACTTTTAATCCATATGGGCATTTATATTTAAAATGGGTTTCTTGTAGATATCATAGTTCCATCTTGTTTTTACATCTACTCTCACAATCTCTGTATTTTAATTGGTGTACTTAAACTATTGATGTTTAAAGTGGTTGATATAGTTAGATCAATATCTATCATATCTATTACTGTTTTTTATCCATTGCCTTTGACCTTTGTATCTATTTTTGTCTTCCATTCTTTTTCAGCATTTGTGGTTTTAATTGAACATTTAATACGATTCCATTGTGTCTCCTTTCTTAGCATATCAGTTATACTTATTTTTTAACTTTTTTTATATTGTTGTCCTAGAATTTTCAATATACTTTTACCACTAACCCAAGTACACTTTCAGATAACACCAAAACACTTCACAGGTAGTGGAAGTACCTTACGATAACAAAATATTCTTAATTCCTTCCTCCTGTTCCTTGTATAATCACAGTCATTCATTTCACTTATATATAAGTGTACATTGTTGCTATTATTATTTTGAACAAAATTTGTCTGTTAGATCAATTAAGAAAAATACAAGTGTTTATTTACCTTTACTTAGTTTTTTCTCTAATGATCTACCTTTCTATATGTAGAAATGAGTTAATGATCTGCATCAATTTCCTTCTCTCTGAAGAACTTTCTTTTTGCATTTCTTGTAAAGCAGGTCTATTGTAAAGAAACAAATTTTCTCAATGTTTGCCTGAAAAAGTATTTATTTCTTCTTCACTGTTAAAGGACAATTTTACAGAATACAGAATTCTAGATTAGAGTTTTTGGTTTTGGCTTTATTTCTTTCAATACTTGAAATATTTCACTCCATTCTTTTCTTGCTTGCATAGTTTTGAGGAAAAGTTGAATGTAATTCTTATCTTAGCTCCTCTATAGGTAAGGTTTCTGTCAAGACTTTATCTTTGACTTTCTGCAGTCAGAATATGATTTGTCTAAGTAGGATTTTTGACATTTATTCTTCCTGGTGTTCTCTGACCTTCCTACGTCTGTGGTTTGGTGTCTGACATTACTTAGGGGAAATTCTCCATTATTATTGCTTCAAAAATTTCTTCTGTTCCATTCTTTCTTTCTCCTTCTAGTATTCTCATTACATGTTATGTTATGCCTTTTGTAATTGTGCCACAATACTTGGATTTTCTGTTTTGTATTTTTTTCTTTGCTTCTCAGTTTGAGAAATTTCTATTAACTTATATTGTGGTATTCTCAAGCTCAGAGATTCTTTCCTCAGCAATATCCATTCTAGTAATGAGCCCCTCAAAGGCATTTTTCATTTCTGTTGTAGTGATTTTGATATCTAGCTTCTCTTTTTATTCTTTCTTAAATTTTCAATCTCTCTGCCTACGTTATGCATCTGTTCTTGCATGTTGTCTACTTTTTCCATGGTAGACTTTAGACTGAAAAAAATGCACAGCCTAAAAGTTGAGGGTTACTTTTTATTCAACGGACATTCTTAGGACTTCAAGCCTGGGAGACAGCATTTCAGATAATGCTGAGAAAACTGTTCCGAGGTGGTGGGGGTGTGAGCCAGGATATATAAGAGTTTTTGCAACAAACAGCAGGTAATGTCAAAAGTTTATTGTTAATTTAAGAAAACCAGATATCTCTAGTTAAAGAGTTCAGTGCTTTTCTATGTATAGGATGATGCAAGAGTCTGGGCTCACTGCAATCATACCTTTGATATGCACCTCAGCTATCTGGGGCCAGTATCCTGTGTTTTCTCATCCTGAGTTTCCTCAAGAGGCACCATCAGGGGTGTGGCTGTAGTCTGATGACTTGCTAGATGGCTGGCATTCCTTGTTTCCATCCTGAGTTCCCTCAAGGCTCACGGTTGGAGGTGGCTGTAATTGCTGATGGCTGTGATATACTTTGTTTACTGATATGGTAGGCAGCATTCTTAGTCCACAAGCCTTTAGCATATTAATCACAGATTTTTTTTTAAATTCATGGTCTAAAATATCCAACTTTTCTGCCATGCCTGATTCTAGTGCTGATGCTTGCTCTGTCTCTTGCCTTACAACTTTTTGTTGAAAGCCAGACATGATGAGTTGGGTAAAAGGAACTCCAATAAATAGGCCTTTAGTGATGTGGTGTAAAGGTGTAGGGAGGGAAAGCATTCTATAGTTTTAGGATTAGTTCTCATTCTTTTAGTCCCTCAGCTGTTAACTTCACAAGTATATTTCAGGTCTTTCCCTCCTGCTAAGGCTATTGGAAGGGACTGGAACTGGGTGTACCTTCCCCTAAGTCAGTTAGCTTTGACAAAATTCCAAAAGTTTAGGCCCTGGTAAAATAGTGTCTCTTGAAGGAAAGCCTTGTTAAGAACAACAGAATGCTCTGACATATTGTGAAATTACATTCCCATCCCATGTTGGAAGCCCAAAAGGAATTTTCTCTCATCTTCACTATGAGAACCTGGTAGAGCTCCAGGATATAAAACTCACAAAAGCCAGGGGGCTCCCCAGCAGTTTTTGACTCTCAGGTTCCTCTACTCTGAGCCTCCAGATATTTGTCTATTACAGTTCAGGTTTTTCTCCCCTGGTAGTGATTCCTGCAGGTTTCTGCATGGGAGGGGTTCTGCTTTGGTAAGTAGTGAATATATATATATATATATATATATATATACATATATATATATATATATATGTATGTGTATATATATATATATATATATATATATACACACATACATATATATATATATATTTATGCCTCTGTGATCATGTTAGTAAAGTGTTTCTACAGCAAGTGGGACACTCAAATCCAAATAGTACTATTTAGCCACCATTCTGAAGCGGTTGGTGTTTACTTATTCTTTATCCTACTTAGTTACCAAGATTTTTATTACAGTTGTCAGATATGTCCAATAAACGGAACTCTACTTATCTTAAGAGCTACATTAGGACTGTACATGGCAATAATTGAACCTGCATTATCAAACAAATGCATAAATATTCACAGAAGAAACTGCCAATAATGTAGAATTAAAAAAAAAAAAACAGTGTGAGGTTTTGGTGTAGTAATTTCTTTAACAGTACATAATTGTTTAAAATCTTAACCAAGGGTAGTTCAGTGGACTGTTCTTGATTATGACCCTATTCAGATCTTAAGCTTTTTTGCAGTTTCATTCTTTTGAACACTCTCATTCCAGTTCCATGCTATTTTAGTAAATCAATCACTTCTTTATTTTAGGGCTAATATAAAAACTACAGAGAATTATGTCTCATATATATATAAAATATATGTTTGAATAGATAGAGAGTTTTTTTATGATTTCATCTGTTTATTCAAATTTCAGAGGAAAAATAGCTAAATAAAAATATCTGCAAATGAATTATAGTTATAGTATGGATGTTCTCTATTAAAAATATCCAATCTCCCTCCCCCCCACCCTTGTCTATTACACTTTCTTTGGGAGATAATCATTTATCCTCTTTCTCCTAATTTGGGTTATTCAGGAGAAAATATGTTTATTTGAAATGCATGCATTAAACTCAAAATCCAAATTATGAGATATCTATTGCCCCAATAAATTACATTTGACATAATAAAGTTATCCTCTCTTATTAATTGAATTGAGATGATACCATGCATAACACTTAGAAAAAGTATTAAAAGCCAGAATAAAGATAAGACATCCACATATGCTATAAAATTTATATAAATAATATATCTAAGGGGCAGACTCTGGAAACATTATTTGCACTTGTAATTTAAAACTTTTCATAACTTAATTATAGCCACTACCTGTAAATTATGAAATTACCAATAACTTGTAGAAATAATATATCCACTATCAACCTGCAAACATCAGCAATATATAGTTTTTCATTTTAAAATCTTTCAACTAATAAAGAATTTTGATATATGGAATTTTCATTTTAGAAGCTTCACCTACTTATGAATGATGAATAATCAGATTAAACCTTGTACTGCCTATACCCTTTTGGATAGTTCCTTCAGGAAAATTTAGAGAAAATATTTGAATACTCACGAAAATGTACAAAAATTATGCTTTTCTTTGAATTATGAAAACATAAATCTACTGAATATAATTCCAAACTTTAAAACAATAGAAACAGAGTTTTTTCATACCTTAGTTTTTCCACATCAGAAACTTTGGGCCATCATGAGCAATGTTCTTGCATACTGATAACACATTTTACAAGTCATGTTTCTGTTGGCCTTTCAAAGATACTTTCCCATTAATAACAAATGAACCTAGTGAGTCATTCTTTATGTAATTCTACTAAAAATAATTTCTTCCTTCATTTGTATTTATCTTTTGATTAAATGTATTTTGAGTCATAACTTCTGAACATGTATTTTCACTCTTTCAGGCAAGAGTTATTACCATTTTATTCCAGTTCCTTTTTTATTTCATATAAGTTATTTTTACCGAGCTATTTTTTCTGTCCCCCAATATAATCTGTTTACACAGTCTCTTTAATTTGTTAATGTTCTGGTCATTTTTCTTATCTCCTTTTTATGTGATCTTCTCATTTCCTCAATATTCGCTGTATGGCTTAAAACTATTAACTTTTGATGCATAATAAATATTAACTGGAACGAATCTAAGCAACCTCCTTGAAAGCAGTTCTTAAATGCATAGAAAGGGATCAGGAAATTTTCTTTTCTCTTAATTATCACACTGACAGAAAAAAATAGAATTTCATAAAGTATCTTGTTCTTCCTTGGCATAATAAATCAATGATTTGAAGGAAACATTTTAATTTGTTTTTGTATAAAAAAAAGAAAGCAAGTTAAAACTTGTATCAATTTTTTTAATGATTTCTGGAAGCAAGTATCAACTGAGACTGAAAAATCTATACAAGTAGATTGTTCATATTGCATTTCACTTTGTAATCACAGTCTAATTTGTTACTAATTTAAAGATGTTAGTATACTGTGAACTATACCTATGAATAAGAGCCAAGAACTAAAATAAATAATTCCTAAGTAAGACTTCTAAATTTAGCATGAGCCAAAAATGCAAAATGAACAATTTGAAATATATAATATCCTAGAATTATCAAAACAAGTTTAGAGTACTTAATGTGGAAACATGTATTTTGGACCATGTGAGAATAGTCATTAAGAAACACATTATTTTCAAAATTGTTTGCAGTTACATGAGGTTTCACAGAGCATTTAAACTGAGAAAGAAATGAAATCATTTCTGGGGTATTTTATATTAAATTTTAATACTTTTCCCCTATTGCTCTCTTTTTTATTCTATGTATATAGAATTTCTTTCTTACCACAGTCGTTTTTAATTACCAGCATATTTAACAATAATTTATATTGCATACATTGAACAAGCAAATATAAATTTACTCACCTAGGTCACTGTTTTCTAAATTTTTTGTTTAGACTTTTAAATTAAAAGTCGTAAAACAAATTTGAAATAGGGACAGGGGAATATGATAGGGATTTAGGTATTTTGTGTTAAGTCATGGAACAAAGTAGGATTGCTGCATTTTGTACAAGTATTGCAGACAACAAAAAGCTAAGATGCATAATTGCAAACTCTTTGGGCAAGACAACTAATTTTTATGACTGGAACAAAGAGGTAACCCAGAAATTTTGTAATAGGAATTGTAGGATGGCATTTCCCCTTGTTCATACAATCGTCATCTCTGACATATACATCCTGTAAGTTCACTAGATGGGGTAAAGGACTACCATCAGTTGAAACAAATACGACTTAGAGACCACATTAAAAAAAAAAAGTTTGAATAGCACAATATTATGATTTAGCAGTGTTTTTATAGGTACAAAGAAAATATATCTTAAGGCAGTCAATAAATGACTATTTCTCATGACCTGCTGCATATTTTTCTAAATAAATTGGCTTTCTTGTCCCTCACAATGAAATATCAAAGCTTGTTCAGATTGAAAGGTTGTGTTTATTATAATAGCTTTTTAGTTTCCAATTTCCTTGTTTTTACAGAGAGGACTTTGAATTTATTGTTGCACTAGAATTTGTCATACACACACACACACACACACACACACAGAGACATTACTTTTTACTGAATTGATACATCTTTCTTGCTTAATAGGGCAGATATACATACACATATGTTGTGAAATCTGACTGTTTTCTTTAAAAAAAGAATAATGAGCAAACAAACACTTCATTCCTTATTAAAAACTTTTACAAAGAATCCTTCTGTGATGGTACATGAGCTGCAAACAGCAGGAAAAATGTAATAGTTGTGTCAGCGACTGCAGTAAATAAGTAGGAACTGACTTTGCCATTGCTTTTCTTTTTGACCTTGGATAGGTTGATGATCATTTTACATTTCATTTCATATATTAACTTGAAATAAATTACTAACCCATTTCCAAGCCTTTTTATGAAGACTATTTTGATGCAAACTCATATTTAAAGGCAAAGCTAAATTCAAGTATATGCA
Organism: Balaenoptera ricei; assembly: GCF_028023285.1. Lineage (NCBI taxonomy): Eukaryota > Metazoa > Chordata > Mammalia > Artiodactyla > Balaenopteridae > Balaenoptera > Balaenoptera ricei. Next base: position 82,493,155 of record NC_082660.1, read on the forward strand.
ATAAACAGTTATGATTATTTTCTTATTATTTTATCAAGAGATAATTTTCTTTTTGCTTTTCCCTCAGAATTTTTTATCTGTGTGCATGTGTGTGTGTTTTTAAACCAATAGCACTTTCAATGTTCATTTGAAAATGGCCATATATGTATTTTCTGCATATGTTTTGGTTTGGTTCATAGAGTAAGTGTTCTACAAAAGTGTCTTAGCTCTTTAACAGGTATTCATTTAAGTGAAAACCACTGTAATTTGTTAGTCTTCTATGATAATTCAAGATGTTCCTCACATTCTGATTTAAAGGTTGAAAGGGAATAATTTGCATATATTTTCAGAGTTGAACATGCTGAGAGGTAGAGAATAAGATGCTGTCTAATAAGACATTCATTACATATACTAGTTTTTAAGAATCATTTTTAAGTTCAAATTTTTAACATGGTTCAAGATAATAACTATGTTTATAGCCGCTGCTGCAGTTCAGATGCTTTGACTTTAATCTCTGTCGTGCAGTTTGCAAAGACAATTTTTGATGACAATGCCTACTACTGGATCTACGAATGAAGAAACTTATTTAAAATCTACCGTATCTCACATCAGTGGATCAAAGACTCCATATTTTAATGCAGTATTGTCAATGTCTCCTATGGAATGGAGTTTTAAAAGTTTTGCCTACAAACTTTTTCTAGTCTTTTTTCAGTGACCTGAAAAATATGTAAAATTGTTACCAGAAAGAAATCATTACATTTATTAATGCCTTTCTCCCAATGCATTTTTCCAAACATCTCTAATAATATATACATTTCTACTGTTAAAATGAATATACATTGTTTTAAAAAATAAGAAATTGAAAAGTGTGAAAAATAATAATCTAATGACAGATTAACACTTGTAATAATTTGGCATAGTTTCTATCACTATATTACTATTCAACTATGTTTGACATAGCTGGACCCATGCTCCATATACAGTTTTTTTTTGGTTTTATTTTGTTTTTTAATTTAAAACTTGCATAATGAAGAAGTTGCCTGTCCTTTGTCCCTGGAAAGTAGCCTCTAAACTCTTTGAATTTTCCTAGTGATAGGCGTGTTTTGATATTCATTTTGAGCCTTTCCAAATACACCTGAGTTTATGCTGATAAGATGGCTCATGGTGGATCCATAGATGGTTTATGGTAATGCAATGGTACAGCATGGAGGCTGATCATGGAAGAAAGACCAATTATGTGATTAGAGAGTTGGAACTTTGGAACATATGATATTTGCCTGACCTCCAGAGAGAGGAATATGACTGGAGATTAGCTTCAATCAACTGACCACTAATTCAGTCAATCACGCCTATTTAAAGAAACTCCCCCCAAAATATGGATACCAAAACTCAGATGAGCTCCCTTGTTGCCAACACGGCAATACTCCATGTTGTCACACATTGGTATGCCAGGAGGGTGACATGTCCTGAATTCCTCAGGAGAGAAAAATGGAAGCTTACAAGACCCTCCCATACCTCATCCTGTATGTCTCTTCTTTTCCTGATTCTGAATTGTTTCCTCTTGCTTTAATAAGCTACAATTATGTATATGTACAGTGCTTTCCTCAGTTGTGTGTGTCATTCTAGTGAATCATCAAATCTGAGGGGAAAATGTTCCAATATTATAGCCAGCTTTTCAGAATTACAGGAGGACTGGGATCCTCTAAACTTACAGTTGGTGTCTGAAGTGAGTGAAATCTTGTTCAGAATTTTGCCTTTAACCTGTGTCATTTGGTCCAAATCTACGTAGTTGGTATCAGAAGTCATTGCAATATTTTACCATAATAATTTCTAGTATAGTTAAATATACTGAAAAGTTTTAGTTCTAAATTTTTCAATAGTTAAATATATTGGAAAATTTTAGTTCTAAATTTTTCAATAGTATAATATACCATTATTATTTAACCATTCTTTTAATCATTCTGTAATGAGTGGATCATTTTTGATATCAAAATTTTCTTTTTTATAAATTAGTACATATACCTTGATAACAATTTGGAAAATAAAGTCAAACACAAAAATGAAAATTAAGCGTTCATTGTTTTGATGTATATTTTTTCAGATTTTTATTCACAGAATAGTTTATATCATTTTGTAGTTTATTATACCATTGCACTTTATTAAAGACATTTGAGTATTATCAAACTTTTAAATAATGTAAATAAAGCTATGATAAACATTCTTGTAGATAAATCAGTGTGCATGTGTAAACTTTGATTACTTACTTTTCATAAAATCCTAAAAGCAGAATTAATGTTTTATGGATGTGAACATTTTTTAAGTAAATTGTAGAATGCCAAAATGTTTTCTAAAACACCTATGTGCCAGAAATGCCTATTTCACTATATCCTCACAAACATTAAATATTATTTTTGAAATATTTACTAATTTGATAAGCAAAAAGTTATTTCATTCTTTTAATTTGTATATATACACATATATGTATATATCATATATTATATTAATCTATAAATGTATATATATGAAATGAACATGTCCAGCTAAAATTTATATCCATAAATTTTCCTTGAATTTATTTGTCATTGGTATTTTTCCTCTGAATCATCTGTTCCAATCTTAATAAAAATGTCTTTCTTATTAATTTTAAAAATTGTGGTAAAATACACATAACATAAAATTTGCCACTTTAACCATTTATAAGTGTACAGTTCAATCTAGTCACATTGTTGTGTAACTAAACTAAACCTTTTCACCTTGCAAATCTGAAGCTCTGTACCGTTAAACAACAATTCCACATTTCCCCATCCCTGAGCTCCTTGCAACAGCCACTCTATTTTTTGTCTCTATAAGTTTGATTACTCTAGATACCTCATATAAGTGGACCATACAGTATTTATAGTTTGTTTCTGGTGTACTTAGTTTAGTATAATTTCACAAAGTTTCATCCATATTGCAGCATGTGTCACAATTTTCTTCCTTTTTAAGGCTGAATAATAATCCATTGTGTGTGTGTGTGTGATATATATATATATATACATATATATCACATTTTATTTATCCATGCATCCATTGATGGACACTTTGGTTGCTTCCACCTTTTGGCTATTGTAAATAATACTGCCATGAACACAGGTATACAAAATATATCTTCGAGACCCTGCTTTGAATTTATTCATATATATACCCAGAAGTGGCCTTGCTGGATCATAGGTAATTCTATTTTACAATATTAGAGGGATCACCATACTATTTTCCCTAGTATAGTGAAATTCCCTTCAACAATGCACAAGTGTTCCAAATTCTCCACATCCTTGCCAACACTTATTTTCTGTTTGTTTGGGTTTTGTGACAGCAACCTTCCTGGTGGGTGTGATGTGATATCTAATTGCAGTTTTGATTTGCATTTCTCTTGTGATTAGTCATGTTGAGTATCTTTTCATGGTCTTTCGTATTAATTTATATTCTCTTTCTACATTTTCTGTTTTTTTAAAATTTCTTCCAGGTATAGTCTCCAACTGTTGATTATATTAATTAAGATTTTGTTTTTACATTTGCGACTAGTTTATTTTGGAGGACACAAAATTTACATGGTTCAAAGTGAAATATTCTATGGGTGGTTCACTGAATTACTTTATGAATAAATTAGGCATCTGGTTAAACAAGTTTTAAAACTTTTTACATATTAGAGTATTGAGACCATGTTCTATATAGTGATTCCTAACTTTTCCAGTATGAATATACCTATTATTTTATTTTTCTTAGTATGAAATTATTTTTTAAAAATACAAATACTTTCAAGAATAAGATAAAATACTAATACTTTCAGAGAATAACAAATTCCATGTAGTCCATGAAGGAAAAGTGTTAACATTTTCTCAAATTTGTATTATTTTAAAGCAACATAAATATGACATTATTATATACATATAATTGATAATTGCTTGGCACCTTCCTCCAGCCTTATTTTCTTCCTCCACAAATGTAAATGTTAAGCTGAAATTTTTAGCTTTTGATTCACATTTTTACATTTTAACTATATAAGTTAACGTTCACACACAACATATTGCTTTATGTTTTAAAAATCATTTTTACTACACAAACATTTTACATTATGATATTCTGTGGAATATATCATTCTGTGGCCTTTCATTCTTTTGTTTTGTTTTTAATGTTGAGTGACATTTTTAATTTTTTTTAACTTTTTATTTTATATTGGCATATAGTTGATTAACAGTGTTGTGTTAGTTTCAGGTGTACAGAGTGATTCAGTTATACATATAAATGTTTCTATTCTTTTTCAAATTATTTTACTAATTAGGTTGTTACATAATACTGAGAAGAGTTCCCTGTGCTATACAGTAAGCCCTTTTTGGTTATCCATTTTAAATATAGCAGTGTGTACATGTCAATCCTAAATTCCCTAACTATCCCTCCTCCCCACCTTTATACTGTGGTACATGGAAATCTAATTCAATCATGTAAACTGCTATCAATTATTCCATTATGTGAATATATTATAATTTACTTGTATGTTTGCCTGCTGAAACATAAATGATATGGATCAAACGTTCTTTTTTATGATTTTAAAGAAACTTTATTTTAAGAAGACATACAAATCTCTAGTGGTGTGAAAAATATAGTTAAATTACTGGTAACATCCAATACAAATGCTATTTTTTTAAAGAAAGATAAGAAAAACACATTATAGTGTCACCTTATAAAGCCTTCTTAATATACTGGAACTCTAAAAAACTTGGGTTATCATGTCTTCTGGTTCTTGCTTCTTCCTGAAATAATGCCATTTTCAGCAACATGGATGGACCTAGAAATTGTCATACTGAGTGAAGTCAGACAGAAAGACAAATATAATATGATATTGCTTATATATTGAATCTTAAAAAAAAGCTACACATGAACTTATCTACAAAACAGAAATAGAGTTACAGATGTAGAAAACAAACTTATGGTTACTGGGGTAAGTGGGGGGGTGATAAATTGGAAGATTGGGATTGACACATACACACTACCATATATAAAATAGATAAGTAATAAGGAACTACTGTACAGCACAGGGAACTCTACTTGATACTCTGTAATGGCCTGTATGGGAAAAGAAGGTAAAAAAGAGTGGATATATGTATATGTATATCAGATTCATTTTGCTGTACACCTGAAACTAACACAACATTGTAAATCAACTATACCCCAATGAAAATTAAATTTTTTTTTTAATTTAAAAAAAGAAAAAATCCCTTTGGAAGATAATTTCCTCATTATCTTCAGAGGCTCTGGAATCTATTAGATTCAGAACTCAATTTTGAGTGACTTAAGGGAATAAAACCTTTACAACTTTTCTTTCTAAATTGTGTAATATTAAAGGCTGAATGCCCCCTTTGAAGTATTTTATTATTATAGCATCTCTCACTCTATATAACACATTCAGAAACTAATGATTTTTCAACAAATTTAACGTATTACGTTAAAAAAATCCAGTCTCCCTTGTATTTCTTAGTGCATTTAAAAAATATTTTTATTGTAATAAAATGCATATACTATTAAATTTATCATGCTAACCGTTTTTAAGTGTACAGTTCAGTGGTATTTAGTACATTCACATTGTTGTGCAAACATCACCATTATTGATCTCTAAAAAATTTTCTCCCTCACAAACTGAAATTCCATACAAATTGAGCAATAACTCTCCACTACCCCTCGCTGAAACTCCTGGCGACCACTCTTTTGTTTTAGGTCTTTATGACTTTGACTACCCTAGGTAACTCATATAAGGGGAACCATCCAATATTTCCTCTTTTGTCACTGGTTTTTGTCAAAAAAGCTTACATTGTTGCCAACATGTGTTATCTTCTTCCTTTTATTTTTTTATTTTTAGTAATAGCTATCCCAGTGAATGTGAGATGGTATATCATTGTGGTTTTGATTTGCATTTCCTTAATAATTAGTGACATTGAGTATCTTTGTATTTCCTTATTGACCATTTGTATATCTTTGGAAAAATGTCTATTCAGGTCCTTTCCCTATTTCTTACTCAGGGTTTTTGGTTTTCATTGTTGAGTTGTAGGAGTTCTTTACACATTCTGGATATTAACTCTTTATTATATATATATGATATGCAATTATTTTGACTCACTCTGTGGGATGATTATTCACTCTGCTGATAGTGTGCTTTGATATACAGATGTTTTAAAATTTGATTAAGTTCAATCTGTCTATTTTTTCTTTTGGTATCACTGCTTTTAATTTCATATCTGAGAAATAATTTCTAAGTCTAATGTCCTGAAGCTTTTTCTGTCATGTTTTCTTCAAAGAGTTCCATAGTTTTATCACTTAGGTTTAAGTCTTTGATGCATTTTGAATTAATTCTGTGTATGGTGTGAGGTAAGGATCCAATTTCATTTTTGCATGTCAATATAGAGTTTTCCAAACACCATTTGTTCAAGAGACTGTTCTTTCCCCATTGTGTAATCTTGGCACTCTTGTCAAAAATCATTTGACCATATATGTGAGGTTTAATTCTGGGCTCTCAATTCTATTCCATTGGTCTATATGTCTTTTGCCAGTGCCACCTGTTTTTGTTTACTGCAGTTTTGTAGTAAGTTTGATATCAGGAAGACTTAGACTTCTTTGTTCTTCTTTATCAAGATCGTTTTGGTGACTAACTCTCCTTTATGAATCTGTATGAATTTTATGATGGATTTTCCCCTTTCTGAAAAGACTATCATCACTAAGATTTTGATAAAAGATTGCACTGAATCTGTAGCTTTCTTTGAACCATATTGCCATCTTAACAATATTAAGTTTTCCAATCCATGAACACAGGAGGTTTTTTCATTTATTGGTGTCTTTACATTTTTTTCAGCAGTGTTTTTTTTAGTTTTGAGTCTACAAGTCTTTCAGCACGATGATTAAATTTATCCCTAAGTAGTTTATTCTTTTTGATGCTATCACAAATAGAATTGTTTTAATTTTCTTTTCAGATTGTTCATTATCACTGTATGGAAATGCAACTTATTTTTGTTCGTTGATTTTGTATCATATGTCTTTGCTGAATTTATTTGTTCTAACAAATTTTTTTGTGTGGAATCTTTAGTACTTTCTACACATAAGTTCATTTCAAATGCAGAGATAATTTTACTTCTTGCTTTCCAATTTGGCTGCCTTTTACTTATGTTCTTACCTAAAGGCTCTAGTTATGACTCCCAATGCTATGTTGAAAAGAAGTGGTTGAAGTGGGCATCCTTGCCTTGTTCCTTATCTTAGACAAAAGATTTGGGCCTTTGACCATTTAATATAAGCTCTGGGGTTTTCATATATTTCCTTTATTATGTTAAATTATTTCTTTGTATTCTTAGTTAGATGACTGTTTTTATCATGAAAAGGTGTTGAATTTTGTCAAATACTTTTTCTGCATCAATTGAAGTAATCATAGTTTTTTCTTTTTTTTTTTTTTTCTGTTAATTTGATATATTGTATTGATTGATTTTTGTATGTCAAACCATGCTTGAACTCCAGGAAGAAACATCACTTTGTTATGGTGAATAATCCTTTTAATACACTGTTGAATTTGGTTTGCTTGTATTTTTTTGAAGATTTTTCTTCAATACTGATATGGAATTTTCATCTATAATTTCTTTTCTTGTACTATTTTTGGATGGCTTTGGTATCAGGGTAATGCAGGGCTCATAGGATTAGTTAAGAAGTCTCCTCCTCTTCAATTGTTTAGGAATAGTTTGAGAAAGATTGGTGCCAGTTCTTTAAATGCTTTGTACAATTTACAAATTAAGTCATCTGGTCCTAGAATTTTCATTGTTGGGGTATTTTCAATCACTGCTTCCATTTCATGACTAGTTATAGATACATTCAGATTTTCTCTTCATGATTCAGTCCTGGTAGATTGTGTGTTTCCAATAATCTGTACATATTATCTAGGTTATGCAATTTTTCACATACAATTGTTCATAGTACTCTCATATAACCATTTTTATTTCCATAAACCTTTTTTATTTCTATAAATTTCATAGTAATGTCACTTCTTTCATTTCTGATTTTGTTTATTTGAGTTTTCTCTCTTTTACCGTTAGTTTATCTAGCTAAACTTTTGTCAATTTTATTTTTCTTTTGAAGAACAAATTTTAGGGTTTGTTGATATTTTCTATTTTTTCTCTTGTCTATTTTATTTATTTCTGCTCTAATCTTTGTTATTTCCTCTCTCTGCTACCTTTGGATTGTTATTTTTCTGGTTCCATAAAGTTGTTGATTTGACATGTTTCTCCTTTTTTAGTGTGTTTACATATACATTTTCTTTTTTATAAGGACATTTTCTTTGTCTTTACCATGAGGATTACATATAATACCCTAAAGTTATAGCCATCTATTTTAAATTGTATTCATTTTAACTTCAATGTAACACAAAAACTCTATTCCTTTACCACTCTGCTACCCTCAGTTTATGTCATCAATATGATAAATTATATATTTGTTTACTTTGTACCCATTAACATAGATTTATATTTTGATAAAGTTGTCTTATATATTTTGCAGAAAATAAATGTGGAGTTATGAACTAAAAGTACAAAATTACTGATTTTTATATTTGCCCATGTTATTAATTTTACTGGAGATATTTATATCTTAATATGTTTTCAAGTTACTGTTTAGCATCTTTTCATTCATCCAGAAGGACTCCTTTTTGTATGTCTTGTATGGCTCATCTAGTGGTAATGAACTCCTTCAGCTTTTGCTTATATGGAAATGTCATAATTTCCTCCCCATTTTTGAATGACAGTTTTTCCAGATATCAAATTCCCAGTTCACAGATTATTTTCTGCACTTAAAAATATTATCTCACTGCTTTTTGGCCTACAGCCTTCTCCTGGGAAATCTGCTGATAATCTTATTGAGGATTCTTCATAGGGGACAAGCCACTTTTCCTTGCTGCTTTTAAGATTCTCTATGTTTGACTTTTTTTTTAATTTTTTAATTAATTAATTAATTAATTTAATTTTTGGCTATGTTGGGTCTTCGTTTCTGTGTGAGGGCTTTCTCTAGTTGTGGCAAGCGGGGGCCACTCTTCATCGTGGTGCACGGGCCTCTCACTATCGCGGCCTCTCTTGTTGTGGAGCACAGGCTCCAGATGCGCAGGCTCAGTAGTTGTGGCTCATGGACCTAGTTGCTCCATGGCATGTGGGATCTTCTCAGACCAGGGCTCGAACCCGTGTCCCCTGCACTGGCAGGCAGATTCTCAACCACTGCGCCACCAGGGAAGCCCTCTATGTTTAACTTTTGACATTTGATTATAATGCATGTCAATGTGGGTCTCTTTCAGTGTATCCTACTCAGTCTTCTTGGATTTGTAGATCCATGTATTTCTTCAAATTTGAGAAGTTTTCAGCCATTGTTTCTTTAAATAATCTCTCAGGCCCTTTCTTCTCTTCTTCTGGGGCATTCATATTGTGTGCCTGCTTAATGGTATCCCTTACTTTCCTGAAGCTTTCTTCACTTTCCTGACTCATTTTTTTCTTTTTACCCTCAAACATGATAAATTCTTATGCTCTGTCTTCAAGTTCACAGATGCCTTTATCTGCCTATATAGTTCACTTCTTGGACGCCCTAGGTAATTTTTTGATTCAGTTATTATAGCTTTCAGTTTCAGGATTGTTTTTGTTTCCTTTTTATAAATCTATCTCTGTTGATATTCTCAGCTTAGTCATAGATCATTTTCCTGATTTTTCCTTACTCCTTTGTCCGTATTTTCCTTTAACTCTTTGAGAATATTTAAAATAGCTATTTTAAAATATTTGTCTAGTAATACTGATGCCAGCAATTCTTCCGGGGTGGTTTCTGGAGGTTTGTTTTGCTCCTTTGAATGGGCCATGTTTTTCTATTTGTTTTATAAAATGGTAGGAAGACATGTATCACTTTTTAGCCCAAATTGCCAATATTTTCACCACAGATTTGTAAGGTATATCTTCCCTGCAGATAAAATATATATATATATATATATATAATCTTACATTACTGCCTCTATTGGGGAGGGTGGCACAATTTAATTTTTCTTTTCTTTTTTTTCCAGAAGTTTTCCTGACAATACTAGTAGTCTTGAATATCTGTAGTTTTTATATGAATAAGGTAAAGCATGTGATGGTTGTTAGTTAAACTGATTAAGGAGAATAAAAGAGGGTTTAAACCGTGTCTGTGCTTCTTTGACTGCTTTAAAAATACAAAGCCATCAGAAACTATAGAAATATGCAAGAAGTCAGTGCTTAGAGGAAATTAAATTCTCATCTAAAACACCTTCTAAGGTATACTACTGTTGAATCAACATGACCACATAATTTTATCCTTTCCCTTTAAAAGGGAAACAAATCAACTTACACATAGGACAAATTTTGTCACTAAATTTGCTTCCATTCTTCTTTAACATGTCAATTACAATTAGTAGACACAATGCAATTTAAGTAGATGGTTAAACGTGACAATTAGTGAAATTCACACTGGGACAAATGCTGAGGCCATTCCCAAGAAGGTTGGGACCCAGTGAATTACTGTTATTATAAAATATTTATTATTATTCTCATTGTTAAATTTTTTATCAAGTGAGTATGTATCACTTTTTGATATTATATTTTTCTTCTTTTAAAATTAGTACATGATTATGGATAAAAATTTGGAAACTAAAAAATGCCAAACATAAAAATGAAAACGAATCTATCTTAGCTTTTTGATTTATATTTTTCAGAATTTTCATGTGCATAAAGTTCTTATTAGTATTTTATATTAAAAATCTAAAAACGATTGTCATTTTTGTCACCAAATATCTGCTCCATATCCTCACTGCACATTTCATATAAATGGAATTGTATATGTGGTCTTTGTGACCACTGGCTTCTTTTACTTAATATTTTCGAAGTCTATCATGTTGTAGCTTTCCATTTTTTATGGCCAACTGATATATCACATTTTGCTCCTTCAATCATCTGTTGATGGACAGTGGGCTATTTACACTTTTTTGGATATTATGAATAACATTGAGGTGAAAATTCATGTACAACATTTTGAGTGGACACAGGTTTTAATTACTCTTGGTTATATACCTAGAGTAGAATATGGAATTGCTGGGTCATATGGAAACTTTATATTTAACAATTTGAAGAACTGTCAAAGTGTTTTACAAAGTAGCTGCAACATTTTACATTTCCACAAGCAATGTGTAAATGTTTGCATTTATCCACATTCTTGGCAACACTTGTTATTATCTGTATTTTTTATTACAATCATCCTTGTGGGTATGCAGGGGTATCTCATATTCATTTTGTTTTACATTTCCAAAATGACTAATGATGTTGAATATCTTTTCATGTGCTTATTGGTAATTTTTATATCTATTTTGGAGAAATCTCTATTGATGTTTTTGCCTGTTTATAATTAAGTTGTCTTTTTATTATTGAGTTGTAAGAGTTCTTCATAGCAGCTAGACACAGTTCTTTTATCAGACTTATGATTTAAAAGTATTTCTTCCATCCTCTGTAAGGAACTTCATGATCTGAGCTTTATTCTAAAATGACTGTCAAAGAATGAGATAAGCATCTTTACACAAATTGGTGTAGATCTGTATGAGTGGGACAGGCAAAAACAATTTACCATGAACTAGTTTCCAATGGATTACTGGGGGAAATTAGTTCTTTAGAGAAACTGAAATAACACATATAGATATAGATACAGATATAGATATAGATATATAATATATAATAGTAAGATATATATTAGAATGTTACATAATATATATTAATATAACATACATATTAGCATTTTACTTACATACAAAGAAAAGATGTTATTAGATTTCATGTGGAGTCATAGGCCAAGAAAACAGCTAGTTAAGGTTAAGTCAGAAGGAGCAGGATAAGACAACATACTTACCTTGTGATGGCACCCTAATTGCATTAACTTTCATTACAAATAAAACTTGAAATTTGGTAAAAGCACCACCATTTCAAAAGTGGAATATGCTAATGTGCCTGAAACACTAATACCTCAAGATATTTCTCACTGGAAAAAACTTAAACTGCATCTTTATTAACTTAAACACGGCATATAGAAATTTGCCTACAGCAGCCAATTCCAGGCAGTTCCTCTGGCCACAATACAATGACAGTGATTTAATTCTATCATCTCAGATCCAGAAAGCTATTACCCATCATTTCAGGGAGGTGATGAGCTAAGGGTTTTGAATATAAGCAGATTTCATTTGACAATGTAGCTGAAATTTTGAGTCAGCACAAACCTACAATCTCTGATGCCCTTTTCATTCTTGGTGGCCCTTTAACATGCCTTAACCTTAATTCCTTAACTGTTGGTAAAACTGGATATGGAAAAGGTAAAGCCAATGAGAGAAAGTTGACTGCTCTATATTAAGTTATTTTGACTGTAAAAGAAACACTTTAACATTTTCTATACTATTTTTACTGATTTATTAGCAAATATATATCAAGTGCAAATATATATATATTTATTAGCAAATATATATATCAAGTAAACATTAGTAAATGGTACTTTAATGGATGTAATTATAATGCAAATTACACAAACACAATGCATACCTTCAAGGAGTTTACTTACTAAGAGAGACATTGACATAGAAATACATACAAATGTATAAAGTGACTATAATTGTATTTATATATTTTTAAGTATTAAGGTTAATGGTAATATAACAAATGCACTAGTCAAACTTTCTTTCTACAATATACAAGTTCATAATTTTTTACTAACACAGTATCCATTTTTTTATTTTGAGAGAGAGTCTATATATTGCTCAAGTATGACGATGTTAACTGAGGAAACAACTATTTCTACAATACTTTATACTCATAACTTAAATGTAGCTGCTTCTTGAGTTGTTTATATTTATTTCAGAATTTATCTCTTTGTTCCAAGAAACTATTTTTGAACTCAAGCTTATCTCTTAAAATGCATGCAAGATATATAATTCAGTTCTTATGCACTTTAAAACTTTAATTATATAATTATATGACAGATTAACTTTAAACTAAATATAAAGGCAATATTATACATAGATTAGGACAATCATAATGTATATATTTTAGAATTTTAAAAAAATTGTTATAAGATTCTTCTAGCAGATCTAACTTGAATAAAACCTAATTTGTGATCTTTGCAAAAATGAAGTTAATGTTATATCACCAACATCCAAATACAGTATATCAACTGTTAGCAGAAAATTTAATATAATTTGAAATGCCAATTAAAGATTATGTCTATTAGGCTCATACATTTCAGTCTGAATATTTAATTGCCATATTATGAAGACATCATAAAGAAGGCATGATAACAAATGCATATTAACAAGAAAAGGATGCCCACTTTTGCCATATCTATTCAACAAAGCATTGGAGGTCAACCAGAGCAATTAGGCCAAAAAAATAAAAAAAAGCTTCCAAATTAGAAAGCAAGAAATAAAATTATCTGTTTGCTGAAAACATGATCATATAAGTAGAAAACACTAAAGATTCCACAAAAAACGTTAGAACTAATAAATTCCCCAAAGTTGCAAGCTAGAAAATAAATACACAAAATTACTTTCTATTCTATGAACAAACAATGATAAATATGAAAAGGAAATTAAGGGAACAATTGCATTTACAATAACATCTAAAAGAATAAACTGCTTAGGAATAAAGCTTAATCAAGGAAGTGAAAAACTTGCACAATCAAAAGTAAAAAAACATTGCTGAAAGAAATGAAAGAAAACACCAATAAATAGAAAGACATCCTGTGTTCATGAACTGGAATGCAATATTGTTAAGATGTCAATACAACCCAAAGCAATATACAGACTCAATGCAATTCTTAACAAATCCTAAAAACATTTTTACAGAAATAGAAAAATATATCCTAAAATTCATATGGAATTTCAAGGGACCCCAAATGGAAAAAAAAATCATGAAAAAGAAGAAAAGAATTGGAGGGCTTACACTTCCATGCGTCAAAACTTACTACAAAGCTATAGAAATCACAACAGTGTGGTACTGGCATAAAGGAAGGCATGGAATAGAATTGAGAACCCATAACTACGCCCTTGCATATACATTCAAACCATTCTTACAACTATAAATAGGGTATAATCTTTAATCTTTAAAAATTGTGAATCACTATGTAATCCTAATTAATAATTAAAATTGAGCTGGGTAAATATTATTATTTCTGATTTACAAATGAAGAAAGTCAAGCACAGAGAAAACTAAGCAAACTGTTGATTTAAGCACCAAAAACAGTGTGACGAATTGTCCCTTTTAACTCATACCATCTTTTTTTTTTTTTTTTAAACATCTGTATTGGAGTATAATTGCTTTACAATGGTGTGTTAGTTTCTACTTTATAACAAAGTGAATCAGTTATACATATACATAGGTTCCCATAACTCTTCCCTCTTGCGTCTCCCTCCCTCCCACCCTCCCTATCCCACCCTTCTAGGTGGTCACAAACCACTGAGCTGATCTCCCTGTGCTATGCAGCTGCTTCCCACTAGCTATCTATTTTACTTTTGGTAGTGTATATATGTCCATGCCACTCTCTCACCCTGTCACATCTTACCCCTCCCCCTCCCCATAGCCTCAAGTCCATTCTCTAGTAGGTCTGTGTCTTTATTCCCGTCTTGCCACGAGGTTCTTCATGACCTTTTTTTTTTTTTTTTAGATTCCATATATATGTGTTAGCATACTGTATTTGTTTTTCTCTTTCTGACTTACTTCACTCTGTATGACAGACTCTAACTCCATCCACCTCACTACAAATACCTCCATTTCATTTCTTTTAATGGCTGAGTAATATTCCATTGTATATATGTGCCAGATCTTCTTTATCCATTCATCCGATGATGGACACTTAGGTTGCTTCCATGTCCTGGCTATTGTAAATAGAGCTGCAATGAACATTTGGGTACATGACTCTTTTTGAATTATGGTTTTCTCAGGGTATATGCCCAGTAGTGGGATTGCTGGGTCGTATGGTAGTTCTAGTTTTAGTTTTTTAAGGAACCTCCATACTGTTCTCCATAGTGGCTATATCAATTTACATTCCCACCAACAGTGCAAGAATGTTCCCTTTTCTCCACACCCTCTCCAGGATTTATTGTTTCTAGATTTTTCGATGATGGCCATTCTGACCGGTGTGAGATGATATCTCATTGTAGTTTAGATTTGCATTTCTCTAATGATTAATGATGTTGAGCATTATTTCATGTGTCTGTTGGCAATCTGTATATCTTCTTTGGAGAAATGTCTATTTAGGTCTTCTGCCCATTTTTGGATTGGGTTGTTTGTTTTGTTTTTTTGTTATTGAGCTTCATGAGCTGCTTGTAAATCTTGGATATTAATCCTTTGTCAGTTGCTTCATTTGCAAATGTTTTCTCCCATTCTGAGGGTTGTCTTTTGGTCTTGTTTATGGTTTCCTTTGCTGTGCAAAAGCTTTAAAGTTTCATTAGGTCCCATTTGTTTATTTGTGTTTTTATTTCCATTTCTCTAGGATCTGGGTCAAAAAGGATCTTGCTGTGATTTACGTCATAGAGTGTTCTGCCTATGTTTTCCTCTAAGAGTTTGATAGTGTCTGGCCTTACACTTAGGTCTTTAATCCATTTTGAGTTTATTTTTGTGTATGGTGTCAGGGAGTGTTCTAATTTCATACTTTTACATGTACCTGTCCAGTTTTCCCAGCACCACTTATTGAAGAGGCTGTCTTTTCTCCACTGTATATGCTGGCCTCCTTTATCAAAGATAAGGTGACCATATGTGCATAGGTTTATCTCTGGGCTTTCTATCCTGTTCCATTGATCTATGTTTCTGTTTTTGTGCCAGTACAAAACTGTCTTGATTACTGTAGCTTTGTAATATAGTCTGAAGTCAGGGAGCCTGATTCCTCCAGCTCCATTTTTCCTTCTCAAGATTGCTTTGGCTATTCAGCGTCTTTTGTGTTTCTATACAAATTGTGAAATTCTTTGTTCTAGTTCTGTGAAAAATGCCAGTGGTAGTTTGATAGGGATTGCATTGAATCTGTAGATTGCTATGGGTAGTAGAGTCATTTTCACAATGTTGATTCTTCCAATCCAAGAACATGGTATACCTCTCCATCTGTTTGTATCATCTTTAATTTCTTTCATCAGTGTCTTATAATTTTCTGCATACAGGTCTTTTGTCTCCTTAGTTAGGTTTATTCCTAGATATTTTATTCTTTTTGTTGCAATGGTAAACGGGAGTGTTTTCTTAATTTCACTTTCAGATTTTTCATCATTAGTGTATAGGAATGCAAGAGATTTCTGTGCATTAATTTTGTATCCTGCTACTTTACCAAATTCATTGATTAGCTCTAGCAGTTTTCTGGTAGCATCTTTAGGATTCTCTATGTATAGTATCATGTCATCTGCAAACAGTGACAGCTTTACTTCTTCTTTTCCGATTTGGATTCCTTTTATTTCTTTTTCTTCTCTGATTGCTGTGGCTAGCACTTCCAAAACTATGTTGAATAATAGTGGTGAGAGTGGGCAACCTTGTCTTGTTCCTGATCTTAGTGGAAATGGTTTCAGTTTTTCACCATTGAGGACAATGTTGGCTGTGGGTTTGTCATATATGGCCTTTATTATGTTGAGGAAAGTTCCCTCTATGCCTACTTTCTGCAGGGTTTTTATCATAAATGGGTGTTGAATTTTGTCAAAAGGTTTCTCTGATTCTATTGAGATGATCATATGGTTTTTCTCCTTCAATTTGTTAATATGATGTATCACGTTGATTGATTTGCATATATTGAAGAATCCTTGCATTCCTGGAATAAACCCCACTTGATCATGGTGTATGATCCTTTCAATGTGCTGTTGGATTCTATTTGCTAGTATTTTGTTGAGGATTTTTGCATCTATGTTCATCAGTGATATTGGCCTGTAGTTTTCTTTCTTTGTGACATCTTTGTCTGGTTTTGGTATCAGGGTGATGGTGGCCTCGTAGAATGAGTTTGGGAGTGTTCCTCCCTCTGCAATATTTTGGAGGAGTTTGAGAAGGATAAGTGTTAGCTCTCATACCATCTTATTTAGCCCTTTTATTAACCATAAGATAGCTGCTGTTGTACTTCTTTTCTGAATAGAAAAATTGAGGTACTGAGAGTTTAAGTAACTTGCCCTAAATTATATGTGTTCAGAAACTATTCACATACCTATTTGATTCTGAACCTGAATCTCAAATTCTCAGCAATTCTTTAACTCTCCAACTTACAATTTACTCCTCATATGTCCAGAAAATAAGCTCAGGAATCACAGACTCAATTTTAGTCAGAACACTGATCCCTCCCAATGAAAAACACAGAAGAAAATTTTAAAAGAAAATAAATGTGGAACTGACAAATAAATAAAAGAACTTATACTTTTAAAATGTACAATAAAATAGAATTTTCACAAATTAGCCTAAAAAACTGAGAAAAGAGAAATGCATAAATACACAACATTAAAATCATGAATGGAGATAAACATGGATAAAGAGGACATAAAAATAATGAGAGAATAATTTATTCAAGTCCATAAAAATAAAATCAAAGATCTAGATAAAATACCTGGTTTTGTAGGAAATATAAAATAACAAAGTTCCTTTAAGAGCTAGAAAATCTAAACAGACAAGCTACCTTTGGATAAAGAATATTCAAGAACGTCGTCCAATAACTGCTACTAAAAACCACCAATCACAAAATGTTTTTTTAGGTGAATTATTTTAAATCTGGAGAGAGCAGATAAGTGCAATACTTTTTAAATGATTCTTTTTATGGGTTGAATTATTCCCCCACCCTGACAAATTTATATGTTGAAACCCTAACACTCAGGACCTCAGAATGTGACTGTGTTTTGAGATAGGTCCATGAAAGATATGATTAAAATAATGCCCTTATGGTGGCCCTAATACAATCTGACTGATGTACTTATAAGAAGAAATTTGGACACACAGAGAGACACCAAGAGTGGCATGTATACACTAATATGTATAAAATAGATAACTAATAAGAACCTGCTGTATAAAAAAATAAATTAACTAAATTAAATTTTAAAAAAAGAGTGCATGTGCACAGAGGGAAGACCATGTGAGGGCACAGCAAGAAGGTGGACACCTGCAAGCCAAGCAAAGAGACCTCAGAAGAAATCAGACTGTAGATACCTTAATCTTGGACATATAGCCTCTAGAACTGTAAGAAATAAATTTCTCTAGCTTAAGTCACCCAGACTGTCCTGTTTTGTTATGGCAACCCTATTAAACTAATACAGTTCCAGGACACAGGGTAAAATTTCCAAATTCCTGTTTATAAGCCCACGTAACAGTGATACCAATTCTGACAAAATACACAGATAAAAAGAAAATCACAGAAAAATTTCAGGCAGACACGTTGATGCAAAATCTTAAATAAAATATTAGGTAGGAAAAGTTTAATCTTAGGTAGATATTTGACATAATTAATCATACTATTAAAACAACAGTGGAATTAAAAACATACAATGATTTTAATAAATGCCTGATGATATTTGACATAAGTCAACATTACAGCATAAATTCTTGATTAAAAAATTATTAATAAAATATCAGTAGCTGGATATTCCTTTAGGAGTGCTAGCTATAATGATAGATATATAGATATACATATCTCAAAACAAAAACCAGCATCATTTTTATTGAAATATCACTGATGTATAACATTGTATAAGTTTGAGGTATACAATGTGTTGATTTGATATATTTACATATTGAAATATGATTACCCCATTAGTTAACACTTCTATCAGGTCGCATAATTATCATTTCTGTGGTGGGGAAAATTAAGATGTACTCTCTTAGCAACGTTGAAGTTTATAATACAGTATTATTGACTATAATCACTATGCTGTGCATTAGGCTACTGGGACTTATCTACTACTTGCCAGTTTGTACCCTTAAAAACATATCCCCAGTTCCCGCACCCACTAGTCCTTAGTAATCATCATTCTACTCTATTTTTACAAGTTTAACTTTTTTTAGATTCTCCATTGAAGTGATATCCTACAGTACTTGTCTTTCTCCATCTAACTTATCTCACTTAGCATAAGGCACTCAAGGTCCATCCATGTTGTTGCAAATGGCAGGATTTCCTTCTTTCTCATGGCTGAATAATATTCCATTGCATATACATAACACATCTTCTTTATCCATTTATCCATTGATGGGCACTTAGTTTCCATATCTTGGCTATTGTGAATAATGCTTCAATAAACATGGGAGTGCGTATCTCTATGAACTCTTGTTTTTTTCTCCTTTCAATATATACCCAGAAGTGAAATTGCTGGATCATATGTTAGTTCTATATTTAAGTTTTTGAGGAAACTCCATACTGTTTTCCACAGTGGCTGAGACAATTTACATACCTATCAACAGTGTACTAGGATTCCCTTATCACCATATCTTAGCCAGCATTTGTTATCTCTTGTTTTCCTGATGATAGCCATTCCAACTGGTGTGAGGTGATATCTCACTGTGGTTTTGATTTGCATTTCCTTGACAGATCAGTTTTATTAGCAAAACTTTAGCTATAAAGTAAGCAAGGATGCACATCACCACTACTACCACTATGCTCTTCTGGATGCCCTAGATAATGAAATTGGATAAATAAAAGAAATAAGGTATAAACACTTATACAAATAATAATGTTTTATGTAGATTATATGATTATATTTAAAAAAATAATCTCTGCACACAGCAATTAAAATCAATAGTAGAATTCAGTAAGGTAGCTGGTTACAAAACTCATATACAAAGCTTAATAGATTTTCAATACATACAAAATAATTAATTAGAATATAATGGGAGAAAATACATCATTTTCATCAGCAAGAGAAATGAAACACTTAGGAACAAATTTAACAAATTGAATGTGTGACCTTTAAAACTATCCTAAAAAACTTGAGTAGAGTCAATGAGCAAATATTCTTTGTGTTTTTAGATAGAAATGACCCAATGTCATAATGATATCACTGTTCCCTAAACTAATATCAAGGTTCAATATGATTTAAATAAAAATAATGATATATTGCAGATCTTGACAATTTTATATTAATATGTACCTGGGAACTATCCAGATGATCTCTGGTAAAAGGAGAATAATTAGTCATTAATCTTTCTTTCAGGTTTTAAAACAAGGTGGTGATTAAGGAGATTGATATTCTTCCTTGAGTACACTAACAAATAAAGAGCACATATATTTCAAACATACACTCAAAAATATATCAGATTTTAAATATGATTCATGCCTAATTGAACAAGCTTTCTCTCTACAATTTCCAGGTTATTACTTATTTTAAGGAAGGACCAAGACTTCCAAGACTATAAAAATCATCCTTCCATGTTTACATATTTGTTCAGTCTGCAATTTATTTTAGTATCAAAAGGGTTATGTGAAATATAGAACCATTTAAATAGCACCAGTGAGATAACATACTACATCTATCAAAGCAGTAAAAATTTAAAAATTTTATAATGTCCGCTCTTGAATAGAGTGTGGAAACTAATACCTTGATATTTGTAGGTGGGAATGTAACTTGGTGATTTGGGGGAAGGGGTGGCAACTTGACAATATCTATCAGAATTTAAAGTACAAGTATTATTTGAAGTGTTATATCATATCTAGGAATTTATTTTCAGATGTAATCATATAAGTTCCCAGAGCTTAATACACTATCTGTTATAGTGTGTGTTTGTACATACGTGTCTATCTATCTATCTATCTATCTATCTATCTATCTATCTACTTATCTATCTATCTGTATAGCTTGTACATTCCTAATCCATTTCCTGATGGATGCATATACACAAAATCTGTTAACAGTATGTTTGTGGAGTGGAATTATTGTAGTCAGGGGATAAAAGCTTTTTCAGTCTGTATGATTCCATATTTTTTTTCATTTTTACCATGAGTATGTACTTTTAATAGGAAAAGCTTTAACTAAAACTTAGTAGTTTATGTAAATACCAATATGATATGCAATTAAACAATTTTAATTAAGATGTATTTTATTTATAAGTTATTATTTAAAAATACACATAAACATATGACAAATAGGATCGTAAAATTGTATAAAAGCCAATTGCACCAGAAAAATAATGGATTTCAGTATCTTCCATTGTGAGAATATACCAAAAATGAATATTCATGAATATTCAAAATAAGCATGTGAAAAACTGGGGAAAATTAAATATATATGTAGATACAGTAATATACATTTATGTGTATCTATCTATACTTGTCTAATATTATATATATATATATATATATTCACAACTTTTAAACATTTTTTTCTCAAAACCATAAAAATACATCTGGCTTAGACTTCTTTGGAAATAATAAATCATTTAGTCAACATGATCCTCATGATAAGATTTTTATATTCTACTACAAAAGTTCATATAGCATTGGTCTAAAAATATGCTATCCAAACAGCACATACAAGGGTACATTATTTGATACATGAATTGACTCTTCCTTTAGAAAAGTGAATGCAAACCATAGGTGTTCACTCATTGTTTACCAAACTTCTCCAAACTGGAAAATGCTGTTGGGAATGTTACATGATTCAGTACTTTATAGTTCTTGATTTAAGGCCTAGAAAATAACATGGAAATATGATTATATAAATATTGACCTTTCGTTTCCTTATAACGATTATTAAAGCTTTTAGTTTGTACCAAGAAATACTTTAGAAATATGTAAGTGCTTTCAGGGAACAATAATTACCTTTTCCATGAATTCTATAAATCTTCTTAACAAACTTTGCCATTTGTAAAGACAGCATGTCTCCAGTGCTTTTCAGACTACTCCAGTTCATGTTGGTTACCATGCAGCAGAAGAGCTTTTTAGATAGACCAGAGTTGTCATGAATATATATTGTCTCAGAATAGTATTCTAATCACTGGCACTAAAGATATTTTTAACAAATCTTATTTAAATATCTTCCTAGATATGTAACTACCATTTGGAGGATGAGGAGTTTAGTTCAAAGTGTGTCCTTATGGTATCTGTGTGGGTATTTTACAGCCAAATTTTGAAATGAGCTATTTTTTTATATTGGTGCTCCATACAAAGTTCCAAAAAAGAAATAAAGGACCATTTTCAATCCACTAAAATATCAACAACACACATTTTAAAAAATGATAGTGGTACCTGAAAAAAGAAGAGAATAATAAAATGAAATCAATTAGAAGTAATTCATGACACATAGGTATTATAAAATTGATTTTTCTTTTTTTTAATTGAAGTATAGTTGATTTACAATATTATCAGGTGTACAGCATAGTGATTCCGTTTTTTTTTCTGATTTTTATAAATTAAATATATATATATATATATATATATATATATATATATATATATATATATAAAATGAGTCACCATTACATAAATATTCTGTTTCCCTTGATCTTCTGAAGTCAGAACTAACAATCTGACTACTTCAGAAGGCAAATGAATCTTCCTGATAGGCAGATAGTTGCACAAATTTGCAAACTGGACAGCTGGCAAACCGATTAAAAGAAACATTTTATGAAATAAGCACATGCAGAAACCATTAGAATTTGTATACACATTATAAAATCAGGACAAATAACTTTACAATAATTCACCAGCTTGAAGCAGTTATGAAATTAGTCAGTTAGATATTGGAGGAGGAGGACAGAGTCAATGTTAACTTGCTTGTGTGCATTCATTTTTAAACTAATGTCAGAGGAGATTAGAGAAAAGAGAAGTCATAAGATGAAGTAAATGCTTTAGTAACAATGAGAAAGCATTGCAGTTACAATGGAAAAACATTGTAATTCCAGAAAAAAGAAACCAAACCAATAAGTACCTTAAGCTAGTCAGACAGAGGTCTTGTTAGACACAGTTTTCATATTTTAACAAATGGGAAAAGATGCTTCAAAGTAATCAAATGAGTAGGCAGTGAATATATTTTAAAGTACACATGAACTTATATTTCTCAAGATATAAGAGTGTTGCTGTTCATATAATGAAAAGCACAGCAGATTAGAGCTGCAAGATAAAATGAGGGCTGCCCAATTAATTTTGAATCTCAAATTAACAATGAGTAATTTTCTAAATAACTTTCTAAGTTTCTTTTCTACTAAAAAAAATTCATATTTTATATAACATTCAAATTTAGCTGAGTATCATGTATTTTTATTTGCTATTTCTGGCAACCCTGCAGCTGCAAGGATTCACAAATCCTTTCATTCTCCTTCAACTGTACTAATACTTTCCTCTGTTATATATACTCTACTATGTACATCTTAATACTTACTACTTAATATCAATTATTATAAATTTTAGTTCTAGAATTTCCATTTGATTTTTGTTATAGAGTTCATATCTCTAATATAATTCTGTCTTTTAATCCATTTTCTTGAAAAATATTAGTTATAACTCTTTTTAAGCTTGTGTCTGATAACTTCAATATTCTATTTTCTGTGTTTTTTTTTCTATTGGTTTTCAGTCATCTGTCCTTACTTTCTGACATTTTTTAATGCTGGATACAGTGTTATGTGTGTGTATGTAATTTCGTATGTGTATGAAAACTCATTAAGGCTTTGGTTGATTTTGGTTGGTGATGTTATTTCACTCCACAAAGATTTGTATTTCTCCTAACTGGCACGTAAAGTAAGAACAGATAGCTTTGATTCATAGAATGCTGGTCTTTAAATGGTTTGACTCTATATTTAGGATAAAGCGCTTCCTGGACTTAAAAAGGAATAAGGCCCTTAATTCCAATTCTGGTTTCCCCAGATCACACAGTTGCTGAATTCTTCCTAAACATTTTGGGTCTTAAAAGCTAATTTCTTCATTACTTATCTGCTTCTAACCTAGGTATGTGTACAAGACCAACATAGGAGCTGTGAAATGTCTCAAGAAATTCTATGCACGAAATCAGGCTCAGTTTTCTGAAATTCTCTATTATCTGGGATTTTGGCCCTCTATGTCCACACTACTTGGTAGCCCTGAACTCCAATCTTATCTTTTTAACCCAGTGAGACTTTTGTAACATATAGGCTGCCACATCTGTTCAGTTTCTATACATTTAATGGGGAATCGATAAATGTACCAAAGGTAAATCAACAATGCAGAGCTTGCCTTAGTGTGTTTCCACATGTGTCTGTGATCTCTGGCTCCTCAATTCCTGGCCGCCTTGATTGTTCCCTGATGCTTTTAATCAATCAACTTTTAAAAGTGTATCCATTCTGACAAAGGTGTGGATAATAACTAAGGGTGTGGAACTGTAAGGAGAACATATAAAGAATACTGACAACTTAACAGTAAAAATACCAGTGACCCAATTTAAAAATGGGCAACAGATCTAAACAGATAATTCTCCAAGAAGATATAAAAATGACCAATAAGCACATGTCCAACACCATTAATAATCAGGTAAATGCAAATCAAAGCCATAATGAGGAACAACTTCAGATCCACTAGGATGGCTATAATCAAAAAGTCATATAATAACAAGTATTGTTGAGGATGTGTATAAATTGGAACCCTTATACACGGCTGGTAGGATTGAAAAATAGTGCAGCCAACCTTGGAAAACACTCTGGCAGTTCCTCAAATGGTTAAAGTTACCATATTGTCCAGCAATTATTCCTCTCCTATGTAACTACCCAATAGAAATGAAAACTTATGTCTAGACACAAACTTGTACAGGAATACTTACAGCAACGTTATTCATAATAGACAAAACGAGGTGGAAACAATGCAAATGTCCATCAACTGATAAGTGGATAAATTGTGGTATATTATTCAGCAGTAAAAAGTAATGAAGTACTGTTACATGATAAAAAAATGGATGAATCTTGAAAACATGCTAAGTGAAAGGAGTCAATCACAAAACCCACATATTATATGATTCCATTTATATGAAATGTCAAGAATAGGTGATTCTATGGAGAAGAAAGTATACTAGTGTTTGCCTAGGGTTGGAGGAAATGGGGGAGATGGTAATAGCTAAATAGTACAGGATTTCTTTTTGAGGTAATGAAAATATTCTAAAATTGACTATACTCAAGGTTGCACACATTGGTAAGTATATATACTAAACATATATTTACTTACACACATTAAAAGGCTGAATTGTATGATATGTGAATTATATCTCAATAAATCTCTTATAAAAACAAAAAGTAAATCCAGCTTTTATCACTGTTCTTAGCAGAAGGATTAGGCTGATGCCAGCTACTTTGCCATAGTCTAAAGCAGAAGTCAGCCTCTATTGTGTTTGCTGGAGATAACAATGTAAAGGAGTTCTTTCAGATGAGCATGCTGAAGAACTAGAGACTTAAGAAGCCATTTTCTTTATTAAGGAACTTTGTTTCTTTAACTTTTTCTCTGGATTTTGGATCATTGGTCAACTGAAAGAGGAAAGGGTCTTCCAGGAGTTACAGAATCTAGGCAACAAATACAAGAACTAGGAGGGTACATGAGGTTGCTGGATCAAGAGGCACATAACTTGAGGTTGGACAAGATAAAGTCATTCCATATAAGAGACCTCTACTTTGATATAGGATTTAACACTGTTGTAAGAACCTCAAGAGACAGTGTTAAACCCACTGCTCAGGTGACTATTGCAAGCCTGGAGAAAGCAATGGCCCACAGTAGGTGAAGTTGAAACACTAGAACTGTAATGGCAAATAGTGGGAAAAAAGATCAAATGGTTAAGCGAAGTGGGCTTACTAGAGTGGATATATTTTATAAGACTGGTAATCCCACAATATAATTGTGTTCTTTAGGACAACCTAGAGAACTCTTACATCTACCAGTGCAATAAGGATGCACTGCTGAAGGGGGCCCTAGCATCACTGAGAAACTAAAATATGGCCATTCTCTGTAGGGCAAAGCTGATCGTAGGCGATGCTATTACAGAACTGAGCTCACTGACAGCAATAGAGATGACACTATCCTCAAATAACAGAAAACAGGTAATGGTGCTTAAGTGCCAGAAGCAAGATAGGAAAAATTATAATGAGATGCAAGGTCAAAATGGCAAACAGAGGGTCATGATCTTTCGACAGAGAGATGGAGATGGTTAAGATACTATGGTGTCATCAATGGCAAGATGGATGGGATGCCAACAAGTACATCAACCTGTACAAATAAAAGAAATCAAGGATATATATGGTCAGGAGACTAAAGACAGCTGCTTCAAAGTCACAATTCCTCACCCAGTTTCTGGACCTAAGTGAATATTCAGACCTGGACTGGAACCCAGTGACTAAAGGAAAGGCCAGGCCCCGGGAGGATGAACACTACAACATAATGACAAGTGTATACGTTACCAATTTCCCCAGTCCTGCCTTAAGGGACCAAGGGACCAAACATTTCAAGGACTATCTGATTCAGGATTCAAATTGATATCCAGACATTTAAAACATAGTAATGGCCTTGATGTTACAATTATAGTGTATAGGAGCCAAAAAGTAAATAGAGTACCATCAAGGGTAAGGCTTACAGTGGGTCCACTGGGTCCATAGATCCACTCAGTGGTCATTTCTTCAGTCCCCAAATATATCATTGGAAATCTCATACCTAGTAAGGGACACATTCCAAATATTGGTTCTTTGCTCTGTGAGATAAGAACTATCATCCTTAGTTAGGAAGATCAATTAGAAGTATCTGAAACTTACTTGCCTACACACTACAAACAATATAGTAAATCAAAAACAGTATTGTATCATGGTGAAATGACCAGCATTAGTGCCACTCTTAAGGACCTAAAGCATGCAGGGCTGGTGGTCCTGGCCCCTAAGAAAACAGACATGTTTTGGAGGATGACAGCAGAATACCACAAACTCAATCCATTAGTAGTCCCACTTCCAGCTGCAATACATGTGGTATCTTTGATAAAGTAAATTAAAATGCCTCAGGTATATATTAAGTGACCATTGATCTGTAAAATGTTGCTTTCCATTCTGTTCAGAAAGGTTGATTTAAAACAGTTTACATTCACCAGGAATAGAAAATAGTATACATTTATGGTACTGTTAACTCTCCCACTCTTTATCATAGTATATTTTGAAAAGACCTTGACGTTCTGAATATTCAGCAGAACATCACGCTGACTTACTATACCAATGGCTTCTTATTAATTAGCCTAGGTAAGTGAGAAAGAGCAAGCATGTCACAATCCTCTCTAAAATACAGATATACAACTGTGCTGTGCCAAGACTTATTACAGCCTAAGGCAAAGGAAAAAATAAATAATATTGATCCTATCTTTATTTAAACATTTGATCATTTGTTCATCATGGAATTTTTGGATAATTTGACTTTTTACAACATTGCATTAAATATTATTTATCTTGATTGCTGTGTTTTTTGCTGCCCTCTTAATTCCTGTGGTGGGTCCCTCATTTGCTTCACCCTAATCCCAACTCTGCAGAGACTCAGGAAATTAGTGAAGATGTTGAGGATCCAGTGGCCTGCAACAGATTGGGACATTTTATCCAAAGTAAAGAAAAGTTATTGCATCTCTCACCACCTCTAAGGGGAAGCACAACATCTAGGAGGCCTTTATGGGAATTGGAGGTTGCACATTCCATACTTAGGAATACTGCTCCCACCTCTATACCAGATGATATGAAAGACTGTTATCTTTCAGTGAGACTCAGAGCAAGAAAGGGCTCTGTAGCATGTCTGGGCTGCAATGCTTGGGTCATGTGATACAGCAGACCCTATTGTATTGGAATATCACTGGTGGGAAAAGACATCATGAAAAATTGATGATAACCCTAATAGGAAAACCACAACACGAACCCCAGTGTTCTAGAAAGGGTCATGCTGTCTGTAATAGATAATAACTTGAAAAATAGCTCCAGAAATGCTGCTGGGTCCCAATAAAGACCTAGTAACTGATAATGTATATCAATTGCCCATAGTAACATGAGTTCTGTTAGACTCACAAAGACATATGGCCAGGCAGGTCCAGCAGCAATTCATCAAAATGCAATTGATACAACAGGGATCAAGTCTTACCTAAGTAAGACTAAATGCCATATGTAAGCTGCCTGAGCATGTATCCAAGATTCTTATATCATCTACTATGGTTGCATCTATACCTCTCTCTCATTCCATAACTTGACTTTCTCCAACTTGACTTTAATCTCTGCCATGTGCCTGGTTTTAGTCAATGAGATGTTAACAGAGGTGCCAGAAGCAGAGGCTTTAAATTTATTTGTGTGGTTGGGAAGGTTGTTTGTACATCTGCCATTGCTGTGAGTAGACTATGTGGCTAGCCTGCTGCTCTCAAGAGGGGAGTGAGCAACATGCAAAACAAAACTATGCAGTCATCATAGCCTAAACCAAGTTCACCTCAGTGGACCTGTAAAATTGTGAATAAAAAATAAATGCCTATTACAATATGCCACTGAGATTTCCTGGTTGTTTTGCACACAGCAGTACTGCACTAATATATAAAACAATAATTGCAAGACTAAATTAAAACTTCAGAAACAAAAATAGAACTCAACTAAACGTTTTCTTCAAAGAAAAGGAAAAACAATAAAAGGATAAGATTGTATCTACCAGGGAAATACTAACCAAAAATGAAAAAAAAGCGGTATAGTTACATTAATACCCAGCAAATAAGACAAGAAGTATTATTAGAGATAGAGTCATTTTATATTGATAAAAGACTCAGTTCAATAAGAGTATATACAGTCCTAAACTTTCATCTAATAACATAGCTTCAAAACATACAAAAAAAATTTAGCAATACTCAAAATAAAACCAGACAAATGCACAATTATAGTTGGAGATTTTTACAAGACTTAATAGCTGAGAGAACAAGTAGTCCAATAAAATCAGTAAGGATATATGAGATTTGAACAATGAGGCTTACAAAGTTGACCTAATTGTCATATATACAATATAACATCCAACAAATACAAAATAGAGATTCTTTCAAATGCACACAGAAACTTTACAAAAAATTGACTATATTAGTCCACAAAATAATTCTCAACAAATGTTGAAGGGATACAATCATGCAGAGCATACTGTCTGACTGCACTAAAACTAAGCTAAAAATGAATAAGAAGAAGCTTTGAAGAAATACAAATATTTAGAAATTGAGCAATACAATTTTCATAACTCATGGGTCAGAAAAGAAATCCAAAAGGAAATTAAAAATACTTTGAACCAGAAGGTAATGAAATACAACATATCAAAACTTGCAGGACATAGCTAATCAAGACATAGATTTTAATAGCTTTAAATGAAATTTTTGGAAAATAAAAAAGCTAAAGATTCATGATCTAAACAAACATCTCAACTGGCTAGAAATTACAGCAAATTATACCAAAAGAAAATGTAAGCAAGGAAATAATAAAGATAAGAGCAGAGATCAATAAAAAATAATATAATACCACCATAGCAAAATCAATAAAAATTATAAAACAGTACTGTTTTTTCCCCTTTGGAAGAACAAATAATATTAAATAACATTAAAAATAAGAGAGGTGGTCCTAATTACCTATATCAAGACATCATTACATATTAGATAGATAACATAGGTTATTATGAATTATCTTATACCCACACATTTAAAACTTTGGATTAAATGGACAAATTTATTTTAAAAAGCCAACTCTGAATAATGACAGAAAAGACAGAGCAATCTTAGTTTTTCTCTAGTTATTAAACAAATTGAATCCATAAGTGAAAACACTTCTCATAAAGAAATTTCCAGATCCAGATATCTTGACCAGTGAACACTTCTTAATATATATGGAGGAAATAACATCAGTGTTTCACAAAATTTTCCACTGAATAATATAAGAGATAATCAACTTTTTCATTTGTTTTATGAAACCAGTATAACCTTGGTAAGAAACAAAAATAACATTTCTTTACCATTACAAATATAAGTGCAAAAGTTCAAAACAAAATATTACCAACTCATATACTCTGATATACGAAATCTATAGAAAATGCATTATTCCATCATTAGTTTTATTTCAGGCAGGCAGGGTTAGTTTAACATTTGAATATTAATCAGAATAACTTATCAAATTAATAGAGTAAAGGAGAAAAATCATATGATCATGTCAAGAGACACAGGAAAAAAATCAATAAAATTCAATGAGTCATTCATGTTAAAAGCTTTTAGTCCATCAAAAATATCAACAAAAACCCTATAGTAAATATGATGCTTAATGGTAGAATACTGAAAACTTTCCTGTTAAAATTAGGAATGAGACAAAGATATTATTATAACATTTATTCAATGTTATACTGGAGTTTCTTGCTACTGCAAGAAGGCAAAAAATTAAATAAAAGGTATAAAGTTTAGGAAAAAGGAAATAAAACTGTCATTATTCACATTGACATCAATGACATGTACTGTCATTGATGAGTGCATAGCATGTCCAAAAAATCTATACATAAACTAGTAGAGATAATAAAGTGAATTTAGTAAAGTCACAGGATATAGTCAGTATACAAAATCAAATGTTTTACTATATGCTAGCAATACGCAATTAGAGAGTGAGGTGGTTAAAAAGAAGTCATTTACACTAGCATAAAAGAACCTCCCAAACATCTGGAAACAAATCTAGCAAAAATAGCCAAAATACTGAATAAACCTTGCTGTAAGGAATTAAAGAAGTGCTAAGTAAACAGATACGTGGATTGGAAGATTAAATATTAAAAAGCTGTCATTTCTTCCTAAATTGAGATGTATAATCAATGCATTCTCAATCCAAACCGAGTAGGGTTTTTTTGTTGTTCTTCTTCTTCTGAAGAAATTATCATTATGATTCCAAAAATATATGGAAATGAAAAGGCCCAAGAAGAGCCATAAAAATCGTGAATAAGAATAACCATATTGGAGGATTTAAACTACCAGATATCGAGTTATAAAAGTACATTATTTAGAGCACCATCTCAATCTATATTGTATCAATAGTTATTTGGGTATCTAATTTTAGTAAAAGATAGATTACATAAATTATGATACATTTATAGAATATAAAGCTCTGCAGCCATTAAAATTTATGAAGTTCCATTTTACTGATTTTGATATTGAATTTATAAAAGTCTATTTTATTTATTTTACTGATATTACTAATTTAAACATGGTTTATGAGATTCCACTTATTTAAAACGGCATTTTGTACACATAATAGAATATCAGGAAGGATGTTTTCAAATGTGAGTAGTGATTATCTCTGGATAGTGTGATTTGAGAGGTGAAGTTTATTTTTCTGTAAACTTTTGGTGAATTTATCATCATAAAAATATTTATGTTTGAAAAAACACACACACTAGAATGCCTCACTGGGATGAGAGTAGAAAAAGAAAATCTCTCCTACTTGACCCATTTGTTATTGAAGCAACCACTTTAGGCTTAATCTCGGAGCCTGAGCCAACAACTTTTCCCAGGTACATGTCTGAATATTTTCTTGCATGCCAAAAACTCACATGGCAATAGTAAAAGGAAATATTTACAGCCATGACTTCACTAGCTAAAAAATACCTCTCATTAATATTTAACAGGAAGAGGGAAAAGAAAAAAGAAGTAGAGTTGGGAAGAATATATGTACGTTATGTACTCAAAAACTTCCTATTCCACGTTTATGATTACCCGTTGCATATCAAAGTAGAAAATTGATAAGTGTGTTAAGTTTTTATGATTAGTATCCGGGTGAAACCAAAGTTAACTTTAGTTGAGATAAGTACCCAGATGTTCATATATTTAACTGAGAATGATTAACTCTTCTGTCTCTCTGTCTCTGTCTCTCTGTCTTTGTCTCTTTCTCCCTCCTCCTCTTTCTCTTTCCTCTCCCTTCTGAAATTTAGGTGAGAGATTTTAGCTATGAAAGTCTGTCAAAAGTGATTGCTGTGGGCTTCCCTGGTGGCCCAGTGGTTGAGAATCTGCCTGCCAATGCAGGGGAGACGGGTTGGAGCCCTGGTCTGGGAGGATCCCACATGCCGCGGAGCAACTCGGCCCGTGAGCCACAACTACTCAGCCTGCGCGTCTGGAGCCTGTGCCCCGCAACAAGAGAGGCCGTGACAGTGAGAGGCCCGTGCACCGCGATGAAGAGTGGCCCCCACTTGCCACAACTAGAGAAAGCCTTCGCACAGAAACGAAGACCCAACACAGCCAAAAATAAATAAATAAATAAAAATTAAAAAAAAAAAAGTGATTGCTGTTAAGTTTTGCTATGTATGTCTGGAAATCCTATAAAAGTTACTCATTTTCTGACGTGTTTTAACAATCTCTGCTTTTCACCTAATGTGAGAAAAATGATGTCCAAAGATAAATCAAATATAGAATACAGAATACTTACTCAAAATTTTTTTCATGAAAAAGTGAAGCATTATAGAATTAAATATTTTACTTTTTCAGTTAGCGAGGTAGTGTATTTATAGAAACAGTGCTTAAAAATATAATGCATTAATTTTTATTCTTTAGGTACAATTGACTGATTTCTGAATGAAAAATGTCTTGAATCTTATAACTAATATTTTCATATAATAAAATGTATAACTTAATTTTAATTATTTTTATTATTCAACATTCAAAAAGGAAATGAGAATTTTACATTGGTCTAAAAATGCTTTGTTTTAAGCTCAGGATATATGAGTTTAACAGCTTAAGGTTAAGCATCATTAATGTAATTTAGGATTTAAGTAAAATAAAATAATATTTCAAGCAAATCTACAGCTTTAGAAAGAAAAGAAATTCAAGTCTTTTTTAAGCTGAGTACTGAAAACAGTAGTATTGAATCAAATCTGAGATATCCCCTTTTTAAGAATGATTAAATGTTTTTCTTTGACAATGGCTCAAAACACTGTAGGATTGCAATAGTGATAGAAAAAGTTCATTGTCATGCTGTTGTTTTTAGAACTTTTAATTTCTAAGTATAAAATTGAAAGAGACAAACCATTTGTAAGCTGTAGTCTTGATTAAAATTTCAAGGTCTAGGAATTAGGAACAAATTCAGAATGGCTGTCTGGGCTCTGACAAGAAACTGAGATCTGCACATCACCCGGTTCTATCTTCTGCTCATTTCTGAATAGTGTGTAATGCTACTCAGACTTCTCAGGAAACTGAATAAAAAATAATAAATTGTTATTATTGTAATGAATTCTGATTATTGTAAATATAGAAAAAAGTTCCAAAGAATATTTATATCCTTGCATGAACCCCATATCTTTCCCTAATTTTTGAATAATTACCTGAAAATAAAATCAACATGCACTGAAACTCTTAGAAAAATATCACAAGAAAGAAAAAAAAAATCCTATGTAAAGATTTCCCCAAGAGTCTGATATTGAATTAATATTAAAACAATATATGTTTAACTTCACTGTCTTTTGGTTAACAGAATATCGTTAATCACCACCCAAACTCCTCCCATACATTCACACAAACACACCCCACTACCTGGTTCTTTGCCTCTGGAGAGAAATATCAGTTATTGAGACAAGATCTAATACACAAATGCAAGCTTGAATGAAAATAAAATAATGTCAATTTTCATTGATACTTATTGCTTTGTCAATAAAGGCAAATGCTTAAAAAAATTCAAAATGCAACACAAACTTTATACTGAGGCTATTACTTTTATTATTCCAAGGGACTCAGGAGATTTTTCTATACGTAAAATATGGGAGTTCCCTGGTGGCCTAGGGGTTAGCATTCTGGGCTTTCACTGCCATGGCCCAGGTTTAAACCCTAGTTGGGAAACTTAGATCCTGCAAGCCACGCAGCACAGCTAAAAACAAAAAACAAACAAACAAAAAATAACACACCTTTTAACTTTTAACTTTGTACCACATAACAAAAGGCTACTCTTATTTATTAAATTGAATACATTGCTTTTTTATATTTAAAAGTACCAGAGGGAGTATTAACATTCATTGTGGCAGGATTTCAAGTACCACATGTTAGTAACATGACAGTCGCAGCATTAATTAATGCCACTTAATAAGAATTAGAATTAGTTTCCTTTAGTAATATACTTCAAAAACATAGGAATTTTGCCCTCATTGATATTTAGCTCTTTGCTTCCTCATCCAGCAGAGTTAAAATTAGACTTTTCTGACTAAGCATAGTCCTAGCTAAAATAATTATTTGATCGCCTTATTCCATGCTTCAGAAAGAATTAAGTTTACATAGCAAATCAGTATTCATATAACTCAATATGGCATCATTTCTCATTAAATTAATGAAGAGGAGATATTTTAAAAGGTGTCTTCACCACATATTTAGCTAGGAAAATTTTCTCATATCAAAAGTTGCAATAGTAGAGTGAAAGAATTATGAATCAAAATTTCATAGCCTATGGGCTTCCCTGGTGGCACAGTGGTTAAGAATCCGCCTGCCAAAGCAGGGGACACGGGTTCGACCCCTGGTCCAGGAAGATCCCACATGCTGCAGAGTAACTAATCTCATGCACTACAACTACTGAGCCTGTGCTCTAGAGCCCACGAGCCACAAATACTGAGCCCGTGTGCCACAACTACTGAAGCCCGCACACCTAGAGCCCGTGTTCTGCAACAAGAGAAGCCACCGCAATGAGAAGCCTGTGCACCACAACGAAGAGTAGCCCCCGCTCGCTGCAACTAGAGAAAGCCCGCTGGCAGCAACGAAGACCCAAGCAGCCATAAATAAATAAATAAATAAATTTATGAAAAAAACAAAAAAAAAAAGCAAAAAAATTTCATTGCCCAGAAATATTAATATCTGACTAAAATATGAGTAGGAAAGCTCATGATTTTACTGTAATTTTCTAAAAATCGGATTTTCCAACATATCATATCACTAAAACACTTTTGTTCAATATTTTTGGTAGAAAAACAAAGATGGTGGCTCCATTTCTTTTCATATGAAGTAAATAGCTAGTATCCTTGTTGATATATTTATTACACCTTGGAGCAGAGGTCATAAATACAAATGTCTATAGAACTTAGCCCATGAACAAAAAAAAATGAATGCATCAAGGCAGTGTAAAATAGTGGGTAGTGGTAAGGATTCTGAAAAATCCCAGCTCTAGCACATATTATTTTCGAGAGGATAAGTAAATTACAATATAGTCCTGAACCTCAAGTTTTTAAATTTGTTAAAATGTTAATAATAATAACCCCCTTGTATAGTTACTGTAAGGATTAAGATATATAATGTGTTTAGTGATCCTAGCACCAGTGAATGACATGTAAAAAGAGTGTAATATATAGTGAGAACATATGTCCTAGTTTTCCTGGGATAGTCTCGGTTTTTAATTCACAAATGTGTTCAGATTTTGAGATATACCAATATAACATATTATTATTCTATTTTAATACTAATAGTGAAATAGAAGGGGAAATAGGATAGCTGTTGAGCATTTTTCACTAATGCTACCAGGCACTTATTTTCCCAATTTTCTTCTATCTTCATGTTCCATAAGATTTTAGTTTAATATTTGCTAACTAATGGGGTGTTTGAGTCTTTATACAAAAATACTGCTCTGACCTAAAGTTTCCCCAAAATTTCTGCTTAGATGGGTTGCAGAGAACCTTGCCTCTCTACCCACCTGCTTCATGCATCTCTTTCTTTTAGTGATACTGGAAAATCTAAATCAAACTAGGATTTGAATGAACAAACTAGAAACTTGTGTTACCTTGAGCCAGAATTTGTCTCAAGGTTTTTTGGACCAGGAGTCTAAGGTCAAAGGAATCAAAGGAATATACTTCTGGAAGTTCTCTGATTCCCTTAGAAATGACCCTATTCTGGTTAATATCCAAAATATATAAATGGCTCATACAATTCAACGTAAAAAATGAAACAACCTGACTAAAAAATGGGCAGAAGACCTGAAAAGATATTTTTCCAAAGAGGAAAAGCAGATGGCCAACAGGCACATGAAAGATGCTCAACATTGTTAATCATCAGGGAAATGCAAATCAAACCCACAATGAGATATCACCTCACACCTGTCAGAAGGGCTATCACCAAAAAGAACACAAATAACAAATGTTGCCAAGGATGTGGAGTAAAGGGAACCCTCTACACTGTTGGTGGGAATGTAAATTGGTGCAGACACTGTGGAAAACAGTATGGAGGTTTCTCAAAAAACTAAAAATAGAACTACCACATGACCCAGCAATTCCACTCCTGGGTATATATCCGAAAACAACAAAAACACTAATTTGAAAAGATACATGCATCCCAATGTTCATAGCAGCATTATTTATAATTACCAAGATATGGAAGCAACCTAAGTGTACAACAACAGAAGAATGGTTAAAGAAGAGGTGCCATACACACACACACACACACACATACATATTCTACGGAATATTACTCAGCCATCAAAAAGAATGAAATTTTGCCATTTGCAACAACATAGATGGACTTGGAGGGTATTATGCTAAGTGAAATAAGTCAGACAAAGACAAATACTGCATGATATCACTTACATGTGGAATCGCTAAAATACAAAACACTAGCGAATATAATGAAAAAGAAGCAGATTCACAGACATGGAGAACAGATTAGTGGCTACCAGTTGAGGGGAGAGGCAATATGGGGTGGGAGATTAAGAAATACAAACTATTATGTATAAAATAAGCTACAAGGATATATTGTACAACACAGGAAATACAGCCAATATTTTATAATTATTATAAATGGAGTATAACCTTTAAAATTGTGAATCACTATATTGTGCACCTGAAACATACAATATTGTACATCAACTATATTTAAATAAAAACATAAAACAAAATAGAAGAGAATACAAAAAAAGAAAAGAAATACCCCTATTTCAACTACATGACAAGGTAAACTGCAAGTCAATGGATAGTTCTATTTCAGATAGTTTAAATAAATCTGTACAAAAATAAGATACAACTTTGTGAAACTATTCACACCTCTATGTAGATGTGAATAATCACCTTTTTGTATATGTCAGTTTAAGTTTGGTATGTCTACAAAGTCAACATTCAAAACAGAAATTGTATCTAATATTCTAGTTTCCAACTTCTAATCTAGTTTTAACATTAATGTTGTTGATATTGATTACTATTAAATGTTAAACAATAAACATTATTCAGTCTGTCAACTAATTTCTCTCTAATTTAGGCTTCTGATATGTATAGCTATCATAATAATCTTGAAGCAATAGGAATGTAGACCAGGTTACCAAATACCAGAATCTATGCTCATTGATAATTCTCTTCACTAATGTGGTGAATTATTTTATAAAATTATATGTTTCTGAGAGAATATAGCATGCACTATTCTAAATTCAAAGAACTCTATGATGATTTAATCTATAATAGTTTCCTAAGTCTTCTTCACAGGCCATTGTATTTCAGTTTACATCTTATTACTGTCAGGTGGATTGACGACATGCTCAAATATAGTTTGCTAAAATAAATTTCCAGAAAAAAAGTGTGCTCATGAAATCTTTAAATCGTTAGTTAAAGCTACATATTTAAAACAATGCATTCATGGACTTCCCTGGTGGCACGGTGGTTAAGGATCCACCTGCCAATGCAGGGGACACGGGTTTGATCCCTGGTCCAGAAGGATCCCACATGCTGTAGAGCAACTAAGCCCATGCACTACAACTACTGAGCCTGAGCTCTACAGCCTGCGAGCCACAACTATTGAGCCCATGTGCTGCAACTACTGAAGCCCGTGCACCTAGAAGCCCATGCTCCACAAGAGAAGCCACCACAATGAGAAGCCCGTGCACCACAATGAAGAGTAGCCCCCGTTCGCTGCAACTAGAGAAAGCCCACACGCAGCAACGAAGACCCAGCACAGCTAAAAGAATAAATAAATATTTTTTTTTAAATGCATGCAGTTTTGTTTCTCTATCTTTCTACTTCTATAAAACTCAGTTTAGTATTATTAGAGAGGGAAAGTCCTTGAAAATTCACAATCATTAATGCAGTAATACACATATCATATATCTTATAATCTATCAGAGTGAAAATTTTTCACGTCCACTTCACTACTAATGTAATGAAATTACACTACTACTATGATTATGCACTACTACTAATGTAGCAAAATTACTAATGTAATTTCATCTCCATGATCTTCTTCAAATACACTAGTAATGATTTTCCATTTTTTAAGATTTGGTTTAAAGTTTTTAATAAACAAAAATCTTAAAACATCATTTTAAAGAGCAAGGCTTCAATTAATATATGTTCAAAGGAATTGGAGATGTAATAAAGAATATGGCCAAGAAATGATTAAGTTCTTTCCCTGCCTCCAGACTCCTGACATCTCTGGCCAGTCTTCTGAGCATCACCCACTCTTTAAGTGATATTTAATATGGTGGGAACTCTTTGATCAGTGTGACTCCCCTAAAATTACACAAACATAGAAAAAAAGAAAGAACTCTAGGAGCTAAAACTTGTTCATAAAGTAATGTTTAAACTTTAAAAAATAATTATCTTCTTGTTTGTTTGAAGCCAGGGTGGAGGTATGCATGGGGAGGCTGTTGTCAAAGATTTGGATATGTTTACCTTTGGTAAAAAGCCTGCAGAAAATGTATAAATCCTATTCCCTGAGCCAGTCCTACCTCCTTTTATAGTCACCAACGTCAGATACTGGCCTATAGGTTGGAAGAGTCTCTGATATATACTGACTCAGAATAACAGAGTGTTCTTCATGATCTGCTGTGCTTGTAAGTACTGCACTAGCTTTTAGTTTTCCACAATTTTAAGATTTTTTTTAACTGTTATACATATAGGGCTTAATGCCCTATTCTTTCTGTCTTTGTACTGTTCTTCTTGATATAATGATTCATAAGAATATATTTTATAATTTCATTTTTTTTTCTTTTTCATGAATAGTCTTCCATGACCTCCCGTATTGTCATGAAAAGCTGCTGTATTTCAAGAGAGACAGCAGCAGTAATTGCAAGTAGACAGGTTCTGTTTCTTTATCTGTTTATTTTCCTTGCTAACTGAAATTTAGGAAAGCTAGTGGAAGAAGGCATAGACTTCAATTTTTTAGGTAATTCTACATCTGAAACATTTTTTTTTTTAAGATTATAAGCACAATATTCTCTGGTTGAGATTTCCAATAGAAAAACTACATTATTTGTCACAACGTTTTGTAAACTTTTATTTTCAAATAAATTAAAACTTAACAAAAAAGCTGCAAAAATTCCCAGGGATGCAAGGATTCTTCAATATACACAAATCAATCAATGTGATACACCATATTAACAAACTGAAGAATAAAAAGCATAATTTTAATAGATGCTTTAAAAAAAACTTAGAAAAAACTTAGGGCAAAATTCAACACCCATTTATGATAAAAACTCTCCAGAAAGTGGGCATAGAGGGAACCTACCTCAACATAATAAAGGGCATAGATGAAAAACCCACAGCTAACATCATACTCAATGGTGAAAAACTGAAGGCATTTCCTCTCAGATCAGGAACAAGACAAGGATGTCCACTCACACCATTATTATTCAACATAGTTTTGGAAGTCCTAGCCATGGCAATCAGAGAAGAAAAAGAAATAAAAGGAATCCAAATTGGAAAAGAAGAAGTTAAACTGTCACTATATGCAGATGACATGATACTCTACATAGAAAATCCTAAAGATGTCACCAGCAAACTACTAGAGCTAATCAATGAATTTAGTAAATTCACAGGATACAAAATGAATACACAGAAATCTCTTGGATTCCTATATATTAAGAATGAAAGATCAGAAAGAGAAATTAAAGAAACATTCCCATTTACTATCACATCAAAAAGAATAAAATGTCTATGAATAAACCTACCTAAGGAGGTAAAAGACCTGTACTCCAAAAACTGTAAGACACTGCTGAGAGAAATCGAAGATGACACAAATGGAGATGACACACAGATGGAGAGATATACCATGATCTTGGATTGGAAGAATCAATATTGTCAAAATGACTATACTACCCAAGGCAATCTACAGATTCAATGCAATCCCTATCAAATTATAAATGGCATTTTTAACAGAACTAGAACAAAAAATCTTAAAATTTGTATGGAGACAAAAAAGTCCCTGAATAGTGAAAGCAATCTTGAGAAAGAAAAATGGAGCTGGAGGAATCAGGCTCCCTGACTTAAGATTATACTACAAAGCTACAGTCATCAAAACAGTATGGTACTGGCACAAAAACAGATATAGATCAATGGAACAGGATAGAAAGCTCAGAAATAAACCCACGTACCTATGGTCACCTAATCTATAACAAAGGAGGCAAGAATATACAATGGAGAAAAGACAGTCTCTTCAATAAGTGGTGCTGGGAAAGCTGTACAGCTACATGTAAAAGAATGAAATTAGAACATAGAACATACTATAACACCATACACAAAAATAAACTCAAAATGGATTAAAGATCTAAACATAAGACCAGATACTATAAAACTCTTAGAGTAAAATGTAGGCAGAACATTCTCTAACATAAACTGTACCAAGATCTTTTCTGATACACGTCCTAGAGTAATGGAAATAAAAAAATAAATAAATAAACAAATGGGACCTAATTAAATTCAAAAGCTTTTGCACAGCAAAGGAAACCATAAATGAAACAAAAAGACAATCCACAGAACGGGAGAAAATACTTGCAAACGATGTGACTGACAAAGGATTAATCTCCAAAATTTACAAACAGCTCATGCAGCTCAATATCAAAAAAACAAACAACTCAATCAAAAAATGGACAGAAGACCTAAATAGACATTTCTCCAAAGAAGACATACAGATGGCAAAGTGGTATGTGTAAAGATACTTAACATCACCAATTATTGGAAAAATGCAAATCAAAACTACAATGAGATATCACCTCACACCAGTCAGAATGGCCATCATCAAAAAATCTACAAACAGTAAATGCTGGAGAAAAGGGAAACTTCCTACACTGTTGGTGGAAATGTAAGTTGGTACAGCCACTATGGAGAACAATATGCAGGTTCCTTAAAAAAATTAGAAATAAAGTTCACCATATGATCCAGCAATCCCACTCCTAGACATATATCCAGAGAAAACCATAATTAAAAAAGGTGCATTCACCCCGATGTTCCTTGCAGCACTATTTACAACAGCCAAGACATGGAAGCAACCTAAATGTCCCTCGACAGAGGAATGGATAAAGATTGGTAAACATATACAATGGAATATTACTCAGCCATAAAGAAGAATGAAATAATGTCATTTCAGCAACATGGATGGACCTGGAGATTATCACACTAAATGATGTATGTCAGACAGAGAAAAACAAATGTCATGTGATATCACTTGTATGTGGAAACTAAACAAAATGATATAAATGAACTTATTTACAAAACAGGAACAAACTCATAGATTTAGAGAACGAAGTTATGGTTGCCAGGGTGAAAGGGGGGGGAGGGATAGATTAGGAGTTTTGGATTGACATGTACACACTGCTGTATTTCAAATAGATAACCAACAGAGACCTACTGTATAGCACAGGGAACTCTGCTCAGTGTTCTATAATAACCTAGATGGGAAAAGAATTTGAAAAAGAATAGATACATATATATGTATAACTGAATCACTTTGCTGTACACCTGAAACCAACACAACATTATTAATCAACTATGCTC
This sequence comes from Balaenoptera ricei, assembly GCF_028023285.1. NCBI lineage: Eukaryota > Metazoa > Chordata > Mammalia > Artiodactyla > Balaenopteridae > Balaenoptera > Balaenoptera ricei. Next base: position 82,534,831 of record NC_082660.1, read on the forward strand.
AAATATAAAATAAAAATTAAAACAAAAACAAGCAAACGAAAACAAACAAACAAAAAGTCTTACTGTATGTTTGGAAAATTTCCAGAGACAAAATCTGTATAATTTGATTTCTTCAAAAATCAGATATAAAAAACACATATAAAACCTGGTATATTAAGACTGTAGTGGATAGGGCACTTTGAGACAAGAAATATGAACTCCAAATCTGATTTGGTCCAAGGCATCATCATCTCACACCTTCCAGACTGGTCTCCCCTGTCCAGATTCTACCACTTCCAACAAGTCCTTCGCATGGCTTCAAGTGATTCTTTTAGAACACAGAACTCCCTGTTTAGATTGCTATCACATTTGATACTTCTCTTTTTTCTTCACTGAACACAGAAGAAAAAAAATTTTACTGTGGCATTTTAAGAAGTGTATGATATGCTAACCCTCCAACATTCTTTTCCAGACCTCACCTTGAACTATCTACCCTTTTCACTCAGTGCCCAGTATTCTTCTGGCACACTATAATTTGTCCTATTCCCAGAACATTCCATGCATATACTTTTATACCTCTGTCCTTTCCTTAATAAAGTACCTCAACCAAGTATAGCCTCCTCATTTACACTTCTTAAAATTTTACTCATTACTAAAAACCCAACTTAACTGATACCTTTAATGATCTTTTTCATTATCTTCACAATTAGTATGAATCTATACTCTATTCTCAGTGTTTTATGAACTTTTTAACAGAAATCTTCACCTTATGCCTAATATAATTTAGTTATATATTAATATGTTTCATTGACTAGATTATAATATCCCCAAGAGCACAAAATATACCTTAGCTGCCTTTGTATCTTCACTGTCTAGTCCCCTGGTACATAGAAGATGCTTCAGGTGTCTTGATAAATCCAGAAAACTGGCTGTATAGAAGCACAATGTGCAACATTATAGAAAGCAACCATTCATTCATCATTGTGCTAAGATGACAAGAATCCAGTTTTTTAACTTATTCACATTTACTTAGTCATTCGTCAATTATCAAGTATGAGTACTCATTTTGTCTTGTAATAATTGCATATCTATGTATTTCACAAGGACTTCTTGGCAATGCAAGGTTTGGCCTTATATTTCTTATTTGTATTGGAAATGCACGCATCTTTATGGTAGAGGCTAAAATCTCACTACCAACAGACTCGCTTCAAAAGCCTGACCATTATAAAGTTTTCTAACTTTTTAAAGTGCCCTTGACTTTGTTATCATCACATGTTTCTCCAGAGTATCAGCTATCTATATCAATCCCTACAGTTTTAACCACTTTTTATCTCACTTCCAAGTCTTGCTTGATCCCCAAGGGAGACATTCTGTGATATCTTTATTTTATTTTAATTTCATGTTTATGAAAATAGAAAGCATCATGGATGAGCAGTGAAATAACTACACTGTGCCATATCAGAAGAGACTAAACACTTTCACCAATTTGCCCCTTACTGATCTCCTATAACCTTCAAATAATCCTACCCCTACACTAACTTTGTTGCTGGGCTAGGAGGTTTTAAAACTAAAGTTGTCTCCCAATAGAACAGAGAACCTAGACTAAAAACATTATTCTGGAGCCCTAACTCTGTATCTTCCTCAAAGCTGGATTAAGAACACCAGTGTCTAATATGCATGTATGCTTGATTTCATCTAAGAAACTCTCATTCAGAAGAAAGTAGGTGGATAATTATACCCCAAAATATCTTGGAGAAATTCCTCATTGAATTAAATATTAATGAAAAAGCTTCTGGCCCTGAATAACATAACTGTGTTAAAATATCTAACACAAAAATATCTCTAGATATCCTTTGTAGATTTCTGTAGAGGATTACCAATAAGCAAATGCAGTACTTCTGTTCAAAAGAGTAGTTTGGAGATTTTCCAATAAGTGAATTCTGCTGAACACCTGAAACAATTCCATAGCCAGTTTAAATAGACTGCAGATTCAGTAATGATTTAAAATAACCATATATTGGATTTTTATAAGTGTGTATGTGCTTTAAATGGATATATGTGTTGAGTAAATACTGTTTTTACTAAATAATACAGGGTTTTATAGAAATATTTATGGACAAAAATTGCACACTGATGCGTATTTTTCAAGAGAATTTCAGAATTTATCAGTGAATTTTACCAGCTTTAAGGAAAAATTCTTTATGACTGAATACTTCCAAAATCATAACTGAAATTAATAGAAAAATTATTCATAACTATATTTTCATTAACTGCCATTTCTCAGAGATTCAGAGAATAGAGAATATTATAAAGATTTCCCCCAAAAGTTCTAATAATGAAATGTTACATTTGTTTCATCAGAGGATAGTTGCTACTTGAAAATTTGCTCTCAGAACAGCTGTAAGACCATTGTACACTTCAGTGAAAAGAGCTCTTGATCAAGAATCAATGTCCACCATACCATCAGTTTGGGAAGGTAAGAGTACTTCATACTTATAAACACTGGACCTATTTATCACCATATTGCCTCTACTTTTCAAACTGTCGAAATTCTAATACAAATGAAAAATACATTATTTTTAAGTTCACTATGATGATATCCAGCTCTCATTCAGGATATGCTTGATATAAGATCCAAACTCAACATTGTTTAAAGATAGACAAGCAGTAATGAGCTGTGTGCTGTGGAAGTTAGAAGCAATATCCTACTCATCTTTGTATGTACCACATACTAACACAGTGCTATGCATCGAGCAGGTAGCTAATAAACATTCATATGAAGGAAAAGAGAGAAGGAGTAGGGGAGGGAAATTATAATAATAGTGCCTACCATTTATTAATAGATTATTCTGTACCAGGAAGTACGCTATTTACTTCACTTTCATTTCTTATGTATTGCTCACAATAATCCTGAGAAAGACAAAAGGAAGAATAGAAGAATAGAGAATAAAAAACATTTGTTTATGAGATGAAATAATATTTTATCAGTTAGAACCATGTTATTAGCCTGCATCAGATATTAAATAAGGGTATGGGATTAAGAGACACAAACTACTATGGATAAAATAAATAAGAAACAAGGATATATTGTACAGCACAGGGAAATACAGCTATTATTTTGTAATAACTTTAAATGGAGTATAATCTATAATAATATTGAATCATGTTTTACATCTGAAAATAATATATTATAAATCAACTATATTTCAATTTTAAAAAGTTTATAAATAAAAATAAATACAATTTATACATTTAACTTGATTTTAAAAAAAGGAATAATGAGAAAAAAAATCAGAAGGCTGAGCAAAAGACAGTTTAGTGGAATATTCTTTTCAATATAGATAATCTTAAATATTCTTACAATTTTGGGGTAGTTTATTAATGAGTTAATATTTGTGCATAGAAGACCAAATTTATACCAACAATAATAAACTAAAAAGTACAAAATATAATTATTCTGCTTGTCTTTCCTCAAATCTTGTTTTTCAGAAGAATATATTATTGATCACAATATAATCCATGGAAAATCTTTCTACGAGGTAACATCGTTCTAACAAAATAGAACTCTAGTAGCACCAAAGCCAGGATTGTATAATGTTCCCACTATATACATACCCCCTTCAAATATAGACACTCAACTTATTTAAGTAGAGTAACAATGATAGCTGATGCCAAATGGGGTTTCCTTTCTAAAGAAGTTTGGGTAGCCTATCTTAAAGTCCTCTGAAGCTACTAGTGAAACTTTAGCTTTCATAAAATACAGGCTGGTACATATTAAAATGCACTAGCACTGAGTTTAAGAGAACAGGCCGTATTTTCCAAAGAACATCAAGGTTTTCTTTAAAAAAAAAAAAAAAAAAAAGAGTTCAATAACCTCCTGGGGGTTTGGCCATCATATCTCAATGCAAGGCCCACCTATTTCAATCAGTATCTATTTGATTAACATGTTTGAATCATCTAGTTAGGTCATTGGAATGCAATTGGAATATTAACCTTGACATTGTATGATTAGATGAAAACTTAGTTATGTGGTATATGCAAATGAATGTCTGTATCGATTTCATTTTCTAATTGTATGAGCATTGCAACTTTTAATCAATTTACCAATTAACATAAATCTTTGGTTTAATATCATTTGAACCCTAGCAATACAATGGAATTAGCAAATATCAGTTATCTAAGTTAAATTCTTGGGTTAGAAAAGTGGAATATAAAAAAAAAATTCAGTTTAGCTTTCTCATATGTAGCTGTGATGTTCAATAATTAGACATTTTATGTTTTCATGATTCAAAAGAATAAAAATATTTTGCCAGACAAATCCTTTAAATTCTTTAAATTTAATATTAATTTTTCACAAACACGTTTGATAGGACAAACTAACGTAAGTTGATAATTTTGCCTTTTTTTTAACATCTTTATTGGAGTATAATTGCTTTACAATGGTGTGTTAGTTTCTGCTTTATAACAAAGTAAATCAGCTATACATATACATATATCCCCATATCTCCTCCCTCTTGCATCTCCCTCCCACCCTCCCAATCCCACCTCTCTAGGTGGTCACAAAGCACCGAGCTGATCTCCCTGTGCTATGTGACTGCTTCCCACTAGCTATCTATTTTACATGTGGTAGTGTATATATGTCCATGCCACTCTCTCATTTCATCCCAGTTTACCCTTGCCTCTCCTCGTGTCCTCAAGTCCATTCTCTACACCCGCATTTTAATTCCTGTCTTGCCCCTAGGTTCTTGAGAGGCTTTTTTTTTTTTTTAAGATTCCATATATATGTGTTAGCATATGGTATTTGTTTTTCTCTTTCTGACATAATTCACTTTGTATGACAGACTCTAGGTCAATCCACCTCATTAGAAATAACTCAGTTTCGTTTCTTTTTATGCCTGAGTAATATTCCATTGTATATATGTGCCACATCTTCTTATCCATTCATCTGTTGATGGACACTTAGGTTGCTTCCATGTCCTGGCTATTGTAAATAGAGCTGCAGTGAACATTGTGGTACATGATTCTTTTTGAATTATGGTTTTCTAGGGTATATGCCCAGTAGTGGGATTGCAGGGTCGTATGGTAGTTCTATTTTTAGTTTTTTAAGGAACCTCCATACTGTTCTCCATAGTGTCTGTATCAATTTACATTCCCACCAACAGTGCAAGAGGGTTCCCTTTTCTTCACACCCTCTCCAGCATTTATTGTTTGTAGATTTTTTGATGATGGCCATTCTGACTGGTGTGAGGTGATACCTCGTTGTAGTTTTGATTTGCATTTCTCTAATGATTAATGATGTTGAACATCCTTTCATGTGTTTGTTGGCAATCTGTATATCTTTGGAGAAATGTCTATTTAGGTCTTCTGCCCATTTATGGATTGGATTGTTTGTTTTTTTGATATTGAGCTGCATGAGCTGCTTGTAAATTTTGGAGATTAATACTTTGTCAGTTGCTTCAGTGGGATGTTAAAGTCCTCTACTATGATTGTGTTAGTGTCAATTTCCCCTTTTATGGCTGTTAGCATTTGCCTTATGTATTGAGGTGCTCCTGTATTGGGTGCATATATATTTACAATTGTTATATCTTCTTCTTGGATTGATCCCTTGATCATTATGTAGTGTCCTTCTTTGTCTCTTACAGCAGTCTTTATTGTAAAGTCTATTTTGTCTGTTATTAGAATTGTTATTCCAGCTTTCTTTTGATTTCCATTTGCATGGGATATCTGTTTCCATCCCCTCACTTTCAGTCTGTATGTGTCCCTAGGTCTGAAGTGAGTCTCTTATAGACAACATATATATGTGTCTTGTTTTTGTATCCATTCAGCCAGTCTATGTCTTTTGGTTGGGGCACTTAATCCATTTATATTTAAGGTAATTATCGATATGTATGTTCCTATTACCATTTTCTTAATTGTTTTGGGTTTGTTACTGTAGGCCTTTTCCTTTTCTTGTGTTTCCTGCCTAGATAAGTTCCTTTAGCATTTGTTGCAAAGCCGGTTTGGTGGTGCTGAAGTCTCTTAGCTTTTGCTTGTCTATAAAGGTTTTGATATTTCCGTCAAATCTGAATGATATCCTTGTTGACTAGTGTAATACTGATTGTAGTTTTTTCCCTTTCCTCACTTTAAATATGTCCTGCCACTCCCTTCTGGCTTGCAGAGTTTCTGCTGAAAGATCAGCTGTTAACCTTATGGTTATTCCCTTGTATGTTATTTTTTGATTTCCCTTGCTGCTTTTAATATTTTTTCTTTGTATTTAATTTTTGATAGTTTGATTAATATGTGTCTTGGCATGTTTCTCCTTGGATTTATCCTGATGGGACTCTCTGGGCTTCCTGAACTTGACTGACTATTTTGTTTCCTATATTAGGGAAGTTTTCAACTATAATCTCTTCAATTATTTTCTCAGTCCCTTTCTTGTTCTCTTTTTCTCCTGGGACCCCTATAATTCGAATGTTGGTGCATTTAATGTTGTCCCAGAGGTCTCTGAGACTGTCCTCAGTTCTTTTCATTCTTTTTTCTTTATTCTGCTCTGTGGTCGTTATTTCCACTATTTTATCTTCCAGGTCACTTATCTGTTCTTCTGCCTCAGTTATTCTGCTATTGATCCCTTCTAGAGAATTTTTAATTTCATTTATTGTGTTGTTCATGATTGTTTGTTTGCTCTTTAGTTCTCCTAGGTCCTTGTTAAACGTTTCTTGTTTTTCTCCATTCTATTTCCAAGATTTTGTATCATCTTTACTATCATTACTCTGAATTCTTTTTTCAGGTAGACTGCCTATTTCCTCTTCATTTGTTTGGTCTGGTGGCTTTCTACCTTGCTTCTTCGTCTGCTACATATTTCTCTGTCTTCTCATTTTGCTTAACTTACTGTGTTTGGGGTCTCCTTTACACAGGCTGCAGGTTCGTAGTTCCCATTGTTTTTGGTGTCTGCACCCAGTGCCAAAGGTTGGTTCAGTGGGTTGTAATCACTCTTTCTTTCAGTTAGCTCAAAGCTTTGTAATGCTCTGGTCACTGGCTGTCAGCGCAGTGACAGTGCCTCATCCCCTTCTCCTCCTCGCCTGCTACATTGTTTGGCACTCCATCTTCTGGGTCTCCCCAGGCACACACCGGGCAACTGCTACGAGCAGGGTAGGGGCAAGGCGTGCAGGGGCCAGCAGGAGGGTGTGGGAGGCTAAGCCAAAGCTTTCTACTCTTCATACAAGCCTTCCCCAGCTACTTAGCATGCCCAGCTGCCCGGCTTCACCCTAGGAGGACTTTCCAAGAGTGCACGCAACAGTTCTGGGTTTTCATGGCCAATGTTTTTGCCTTTTAACCCACTTTTGAGAATCCAAAAGGGCATTTATCCCATCATTTTAAAACTCAATTCTTCAAATAACTGAGTGCAAATTTAAAATTGATAAAATTTGAATGGTCTTGAAATTGGTTAGTATGACTATTTAACAGTGAGAATAGAGAATATTGTCTTTTTCAAACATAGGAGATCACTAAATTTTCTCCTCCTCTCCAAACTCAGAGTCTATATAATATTTACAAACATATGACCCACAAAGTCTCTGTCCACCTAAATATATTTATGTATAGGGAATTGAAGATGTTTACAATAAGGTAGCATATGAACCTGACACATTAGCAATCGATCAGGAAAATTCTGCTTGGTAAAAATAAGAAATATATATCTGACTCCAGAGGCCGGAATTAAATTGTGAGTTCATGTACATCATTAAAATGCACTCATAGTTTTTAACTTTCATAAGATATGGGATTCTTGGAATTGTAATGGAGCAATAGAATTAAAGACCTTGATGCTGCATTTAAAGTACATTTAAAATTCTTAGGCTCTGGATGTTAGTAATAATTTAAAAGAGTTAATATATTTGTATTTATTTTTATTCATCCCACATCTTTCCAAAACAGATATGAAGCAGCTTACACTAAAAGATTTAAATAAAGTAAAATAATGCATTTTGTGTTGACTTGTCAATTTCTTGATTTTAGCATAGTAAGAATTAAGTTTACTAACAAATGTTACAACAGTTTTGAAAAGCATTATTTTGCTCTATATCACTTATAATGTATTTTTAAAGTTTAAAAATATAATGCTAATTTAACAATAAATGAAGTAGTTACTTCTTTAACACTAATTTTCTTTTTTAATTTTCATTTTAATATTTGTGGGATTTTATTTTAGGCATTGGTCTCAATATTTCAACATGAAGTTAAACAATTCATAGGTCTGTTCAGAATCTCTTACACAAGTTATGGAGCATATGAACTTATCAAAATTTGGCTGATCCCATTAGACAATGACTCATATTTGTTGTTCTCACCTATTAGAATGTAAATACCATCAAAGCAGGGGTTTGATGTTTGTGCTCATTGCTGGATGCCTAGTGCATAGAAGAGTGAGCAAGTGTCTCTAGTTCCTCATCCATTACTATATTATCAATAATAGAGCAGCAAGAGTGATCCTTTTTAAAACATAAGTCATATCATGTACCAAAAATAATTCTAATGATGTCCCAGTTCACTCAGAGTAAAATACAAGGCTTTTTAATGGGATAAGGCACAATACAGATTGCTTCCCCCAACCCTTACCTCCCTAATCTCAAGTTCCACTGGTTTTCCTCTTGCTCACTCTTCTCCAGCCATACAGACTTTATTGTTTCTTAGATCACAATAGGCACACACTTTCCTCAGCGATTTTGAACTTCTTGTTTCCACTGTTCAGAACACTCTTCCCACAATAGATCCATTTCTTCCCTCTCATGTTCTTTAAGCCTTAGCTCAAAAGTCACCTTGTCAGTAAAGCTTTCCCTCACTACCCAATCTAAAACTGCATCACTCTAGCATCCCCACTCCTTCACCTTCTACTGGTGCTCTATATCCCCCTCCCTAGCTTTATTTTTCTCCATCATGATCTGATAGACATTTAATTTATTTATTTATTGTCTTTCTTCTCCATTATAATGTAATCTCCACGAGGGCAGGGCTTTTGTCTGTTTTGTTCACTGCTGTATGTCTAGTTATTGAGAACAGTGTATAGTATATATTAGGCACTTAATATAATAACTGTTGAATCAATAAATGAATGAAAAATTAACAAACACCCAGGGAGTTTCCGATTTTTACATCTTCTAGACTTACAATAACACTTATTCTTCAAGTATAGCATTTTGATATGGGAAAAAGCTGTGAAATCATAGCTTGGTTGGTAACAATGCCAAATTTTTCCAATTAAAAGTCATAGGAAGTTGGGAAAGTCACAAAACCTATTTGTTCTTCAATGTGCTCATTTATAAAGCAATAATAATAACTACCTCAGAGGTTGATGTGAGATTTAAATAAAGCTATGTGTGTTTGCTTATCAGTGTGTGTGTGTGTGTGTGTGTGTGTGTGTATGTCTATGTGGTATGTGTGTAGAATGCTTGGCATTGTACTCAGCAACTATAACCTGTTCTTAATGAATATATTTATCAGTATTATTTTAAAACAAGTTTTCATGTTTCATGTTTTTGTGCATTTCAAGTCTACGTCTTTTGTCATTTTTTTAAAAATTTCTTTATTGAAGTATAATTGCTTCACAATGGTGTGTTAGTTTCTGCTTTATAACAAAGTGAATCAGCTACACATATACACACGTTCCCATATCTCCTCCCTCCTGCATCTCCCTCCCTCCCACCCTCCCCATCCCACCCCCCCAGGCGGTCACAAAGCACCGAGCTGATCTCCCTGTGCTATGCGGCTGCTTCCCACTAGCTATCTATTTCACATTTGGTAGTGTATATATGTCCATGACACTCTCTCACCCAGTGAGAGAATCTACGTCTTTTGTCATGTTTTTTATTCATCTTTATTCATCTTTCATCCAGCGAGCTACACTGCCATCCCTTTATAGTATCAAGACTGATGAATGACAGAGAATGCTGTCTTTCTGTGAACAATTGCACAAAGATCAAGATATTTATTAACTCTTTTGTAGCTCAGATTGTCTTCTTTTCTTATTGCCAATTTCACTTATTTATGCAATGCTGGTACTTAAAAAGGTGACATACCTCCCGTCTAATTGGCATTGCAGTTATCTGGAAATAGATGTTTTTGATAGCTTTTCCATGACTAAATTCATGCTATTATAATTAAAACAAAAGGGAGAGCGTGTAGAAACTGGTCATCATAGAGGCCATTAAATGTAGCAACTGAATTTTTATTTCCAAGTGAGCAAAAATAAAGAATTATAGATCTGCTCATTCCAGTGCACACAGACCTGTGCCTGTGTGCATGCACTAACACACACACACATGCATACACACACAGCAATCATCAGGGGCATACGTGAAAAATATATGCAATTTGTTTGGAAACAATTTCCTTTCCAAAATTAATATCATCTATTAAATTAAGTCTAAATTATAGTTCTTGATGTTATTTTCCACTGGCATCACAAAAAGGTGACAATTTTTTTCACACCGTTGAACTGGGCTCCTATAGAGATAATAACCAAATTAATACCATTTTTCCCTAAAGGAACTTGGCACTTCAAAACAGTCACAGATTTCAATGTTAGTTAAACATTAAATTACTTTCCAATGCTTCAAATATTTAAGAGAAATTCTACGAAAGATAATCAGCAAAGGACTATATTTAGAAAACTGATTTTCATGTTCACCTTGCTATAATATAAAAGGAACAAAATATGCCTATGACTACCTAACACATATATTACATAATTTTCAAAGGCCCACTCAATTTTGTAATTGATATATTTAGTAACAAGACAAATTTAGAGAGGTTCACATGAAATATGCACCATGTAGAATTTGATTCAACGTAATTATCATTTTTCTAAACATAGTTAAAATTAATTTTAACTCATACTATGGAAAAAATAAAGAAATTTACATACTACTAAGTAAAATCCTGATCCAGTAAAATATTTTTTTATTATAATTTATTATAAAAATACATTATTTCAAAAAGGCACACAAGCTTATTTAACATATTAAATTTTATCTGAATTTATCATCTTCAACTTGAAGAATTATTCAAAAAAAGAACTAATTAAAATCATATAAATCATTTTAGTTACAATTAATATGAGGCTATACAAATATCATCTGAAATTGTATGGAATACAAACTTTTATTCTAAAATTTATTCTGAAATCCTTTTTAGACAGAAAAAGAAAAAAAAAATGTGTTGTTTTCTTGTAGGTCAGATGCATTCTTCAACATAAGTTCAATATAAGAAAAAAATTCAAATAAGTGCCAGGACAATTAGCTCTAGAAGCAACTGAAATTATTTTAAATATGTAAACTTAAGGGAGTGATCTCTCTGAGGAATAATACTGCCTCTGAGTAATGAATTATAACATGAAAGAGTCCAGTTGTTTGCCTACTACGCATTCCAATAATTTGCCTTAAACTGTCAGATAGCATGAAGTTCAGGTACACACCAGTTTTAAAAAAATTGCTTAAAACAGAGTTACACTATACTCAAATGAGGAGTCTTCATTCAATTAAGAATTTCACTATAGAACCCATTGAAATAGTAAGATATCTTGATGCATTAAAATGGGGTGCAGTGAAGGGAAAACTTTCTAGTCAATATTTCAAGAACATTTCTTTTTCTGTACATTTTTAAGTTGTTACCCAACAAGGTTTTAAGACAATTCTGATTCTCTTATACTGTAGGCAAAGAAATCAGATAAGAGCCTTTCCCCTTTTTTGCTTCCTGACTCATAATTCTTGTTTGTCTCACGTAGCTGTATAAGAGTAAATTCCACAAATAATGAATTTGAGTAAAATTATTGATGTTGTCATCAATTTAAATTATATTGTTTTTCTATTTAGCATTTTTCTTTAAAATTTTTAAAATTCCAGTGCCTCATTCTTATTAATCATAAATCATTCCCCATCAATAAAGCAAGCTAATGTTGTCAGGTTCCAGTGGAGAAAAATATGCCCAATCGATTGGAATTCTGCTTCAGACTCTAATGGGCAAACCTCTACCACCCCGCCCAAGAAAACCTATACAACTCTATACAACACAAAAAACAGCTACCTAACAACACTAGAGAGTGAATAAAAGCAGACAAAATCTGGTAGGAAGGTTACATTCGCTCAGAGTAGCTGAGTTGAATAAGTATACAAGCAGTTTCCTCTTGTCCACTTGGCATGGAATGGGGAGCATGGGGAAATTTTTCAATCTTTCTTGCCTATGTAATGAGAAAACTAAATCTTGGAAATAGTGAATACTGAAGAGAATGGAGAATCTTGAATGGGTAAAAGCCAGAGAAAGGATTTCCAAACCATCCACAAGAATCTCTGACTCCCATTTCAATGATGCATGCATAAAAGAAACTCTACACAGCACAGCTAAAAACAAAAAATCTGAACATAGCTGGGCATTCTGCACAGATACAGAGGTTACAGTTCAAGCACAGCACTCCCACCCCAAATATATATTAAAACCAAAAGGAACAGCGCTCATGGAGAAAAATAATATACTCCATAATCTCTGCAATTTAACATTGGTAGTGTTCAGGATAACATACAAAATTATCCAAAATGTGATGAATAAAGAAAATGGAATGCATTCTGAGATAAAAGAGATGTTTTACCTAGCAGACAAAGACTTTATCTTCCTGGTAGGTTGATTCGTTTATCATTATGTAATGTCCCTCTTTGTCTCTAGTAATTTTCTTTGCTCTAAATTCTACTGTATCTGATATCTATGTCCACTCCTGATTTTTTTTTTTTTTTGGATTAATGTTTGCATGGTATATCTTTCTCATTCTTTAATTTTCAACTTACCTATGCCATTGTGTTCGAAGTGAGTTTCTTGTAGATAGCATGCAGTTGGATCAAGTTCATTTGTATTTTTAAAACCATCTTGTCATTCTCTGTTTTTTACTGGACTATTTAGACCATTTATATTAAAATATTTATACCATCAATATGTTAAGGCTTAAGTCTGAAATTTTATCTTTTTTTTCTGTTTGTTCCCTCTGTTTCTCTTTCCTCCATTTTTGTTTTCCTGACTACCCGTAGGTTACTTGATTATATTTAGGATTATATCTTGTTTAATTTATACTGTTTTTGAGTATATCTCTTTATTTTCTTAGAAGTTGCTCCTGATATTAAAATATGCATATGTATCTTATCACAAACTACTGGCATTGACACTTTATCACTTCCAGTGAAGTGTAAAACTTCTATTTCCATTTAGGTTCTTTTACCATCCCAAGTTTTAAAATATAATTCTGTTAGGTATTTCCTCTACATACATTGGAGCACCACCTTAGATGGCATTATATTTACTTCAACTAACAAATATGACTTAAAAAACTCAAAAGAAGGATTTTATTCATGGTAATAAAGGTTATTATATGCACCCCTATTTTTACCCATTTTGATGTTCTTACATTCTTGAATTCTCAAGCTTTCTTCTTTTCTATTTCCTTTCTGTTTAGAGAAATTTTAGTCATTCTTTAAACGTAGAAATGTCTTTATTGCCCCTTTTATTCCTGCGGGGTAGTTTTGCCATGTATAAAATTTGAAGTTAACTGCCAATTTGAATTGGTGTTCTTTTATAAGTAAGGTATAATTACTTTGTCTCCTTTCGAGTTTTTCCATTGTGTTTTGTTTTCAGAAGTTTAATTATGAATTTTCTTGGTGTAGATTTCTTTGGTTTTATTCTATTTAAGTTTCACTTAGCTTCTTGAATTTTTAGGCTTATGGAGGATTTTGCAAATTTGGGACTCTTTCAGCCCTTATTTCCTCAAATGTTTTTCCAGTTTCACTCTCTTGCCCCTCTTCTTGGATTCCAGTTACACGGATGTTGGGTCTTTTGTTATTGTCCCACAGGTCAGGACATTATGAGAACAGTCCTGCTTCCGCTAATAAAGTTCAAGAGAAGCAAGTGAAAAAAAAAGTTCTGTTCATTTTTTCTTTTTATAAGTCTGTTTTCTCACTTGTTTAGATTGGGTATAGTCCATTGATCTGTCATCAGGTTTACTAATTCTATCCTCTGTCACTTCCACCTTATTATTAAGACCATTCAGCAAGGGACTTCCCCAGTGGCTCAGTGGTTAAGAATCCACCTGCCAATGCAGGGGACATGGGTTCAATCCCTGGTCTGGGAAGATCCCACATGACACGGAGCAACTAAGCCCATGTGCCACAACTATTGAGTCTGTGCTCTAGAGCCTGTGAGCCACAACTACTGAGCCCATGTGCCACAACTACTGAAGCCCGTGTGCCTAGGCCTGTGCTCCACAACAAGAGAAGCCACTGCAATGAGAAGCCTGTGCACCACAACAAAGAGTAGCCCCTGCTCGCCACAACTAGAGAAAGCCTGTGTGCAGCAATGAAGACCCAACACAACCAAAAATTAAATGAATTAATTTTTAAAAAAAGACCATTCAGCAAGTTTTTCTTTCAGTTATTATATTTTTCAGTTCTCTAAATTCCATTTGGTTCCTTTTTATAACCTCATTTCTTGCTGAGATTTTCTAATTTTTCATTTGTTTCGAGCAAATTCATAACTGCTTTTTGCAGCATTTTATGATGGTGTTTTTTATAATCCTTGTTAAGTAATTCCAATATATGATTCATATTGGTATTGATATCTATTATGGACTGAACTGTGACCCACCCCCCAAATTTATATGTTGAAGTCCTAACTCGTGGGACCTTAGAATGTGACTGTATTTGGAGATCGGCCTTTAAGGAAATTATTATGTTAAAATTAGGCAATTAGGGTGAGCATTAATCCAATCTGGCTAGTGTCCTCAAGAGGAGGAGATTTGACACTCAGAATGAGAAAACCAGGGATACACTCACACAGAAAAAAGACCATTTAGAACACAGCTAGAAGGTGGTCATCTGCAAGCTAAGGACAGAAACCTCAGGAAAAAACCAAACTTGTTGACATCTCGATCTTGGACTTCTAGCCTCCAGAACTGTGAGAAATAACTTTTGTTGTTTAAGCCATCCACCCTGTAGTATTTTGTTATGGCAGCCCTAGCAAACTAATACAGTTTTTGTTTATTGCCTTTTCTTATTTAAGTTGTGATTTTCTTGGTTTTTGATATGGTGAGTGCTTTTCAATTGTATTTTGACATCTTGGATATTTTATGAGAATTTATATCTAATTTATCCCTTTTTTAAAGAGGCAGTTCCCCTCTTGATGTGTATAACACTGCCTCATTGCAAATGGGTGACATGGAAATTCAGATACCACCTTGGCCTGCTGACATCATCTTCCCAGTGAAAGTGAGACACTGACTTGCACTGTCTCATGGTTTCCAAATGAGTTGTAAGATCAATTCCCTACTGGGCCTTGCAGTCACCAGGGGAGTGAAAGGAGAGGATTGACACATGCACTGCTTTGTTGCTTCAAGGTGGGGGCAGAAGCTCAGTTCCCCACTGACTTCATGGGGGGAGGGAGAAGTGGAGTACCAGCTAGCTCAGTTTCCTATCACCTTACTCAAACTCTTTGATGCCTGGTGGGAGTGGAGTTGAAGATTCCCACTGGGCCCTGCTAAAACCTGGGGTGGTAGAAATGAGAGTATTGACTAGTCCCCCTTGCACTACATTTGTCAGTCTTGTTTAAGTGTGGAAGATGTAGAAGGAGACTCAACAATCTGTTGGCAGGAACGATTTTAAAACAACAATTATGATTATCCTCAATGAAATGAAACAAAACATATTTTCAATGCATGAAAACCTCAGAGAAGGAAATTCTCAATAAAGAAGTAGAAATAATAAAAAAAGAACTGGGTGAAAATTCTGGAACTCAAAAATACAATTTCTGAAATGAAAAAAAATTCTTGATAAATTTATAGCAAAATGGACATGACAGATGCAAGAGAAAGTTAGAGTGAAGATCTAGCTATTGAAATGATCTAACCTGAAGAGCAAAGAGAAATAATACTATGAAAGAAAGCTCAGAGAAATTTTAAATGATATCAAATGGTCAAATACATGTGAAATGGGAATATCAAAATACCAGAGAGAGAGGAGAGAGAGAGAATGAGGATAAAAAATAGTTGAAAAAAATAAAGGCTGAAAATTTCCCAAATTTGATAAAAGACAGAAATTTTCAGACACAAGATATTCTGAACACCAAGCGATATCATGCGAAAAAGTCTATGAATAGTGGCAGAGTATTCAAACTATTAAGTCAAAGTGCAAATCTTGAAAGTAGCAAGATTAAAACAACATAATACACAGGGGAGTAAAAATGTTACAATTAATGGCTGACTTATTATCAGAAACAATAGAGGCAAGAAGAGAGTAGAATAAAAATTTTTTAAGTACTGGAAATAAAACAACTGTCAACCCAGAATCCTCTATGGAACAAAAATGTCATTCAAGAATTAAAGTGAAATAAAGACATTTTCAAATAAATGAAAACTAAGAGAATTCATCATCTTCTAACTTGTAGTACAAGAAATTCTCAAAAAAATATTTAGGCTAAAGGGAAATGATAATTGGTAGAAACTCAGATTCTCAGAGAAAAATGAAGTAAGTGCACCAGTATATACGTGGCAGATACAGTATACAGTATATACGTGGGTAAATACTAAAGACGGTTGTTTTATCATTTCCTTTCAGATTCTTTAAAATCACATAATTGCTTAAAAACTAGTATTTTAGCGGGCTTCCCTGGTGGCACAGTGGTTGAGAATCTGCCTGCTAATGCAGGGGACACAGGTTAGAGCCCTGGCCTGGGAAGATCCCACATGCCACGGAGCAACTGGGCCTGTGAGCCACAACTACTGAGCCTGCGCGTCTGGAGCCTGTGCTCCGCAACAAGAGAGGCCACGATAGTGAAAGGCCCGTGCACCGCGATGAAGAGTGGTCCCCACTTGCCACAACTAGAGGAAGTCCTCGCACAGAAACAAAGACCCAACACAGCCAAAAATAAATATTAAATAAATAAATAAAATATTAAAAAAAAACCCTAGTATTTTAGCATTGTTCTATGGGATTTAATACACATAGATGCGTTACACATAGCAACTATAACATTAAGGACAGAGTTGAAGATATGGGTGCATAAGGATGCAAGATTTCAATATTTTATTCTGAAAATATTCAAATGATACCAAAAAAGGACAGGGCCAATAGAGGAAGAAAATACAAGGGAGACAGGTAAAAACCAAAAAATGAAACAGGAGACCCACATATAACCACATCAATAATTACATAAAATGTTTATGGAATAAATAAACTCTAATTAAAAGGCAGAAGGTGTCAAAATGAATAAAAGATAAGACTCAATTGAATGCTGTCTTAAAAAGATGCACTTTAAATATAAAGATAGAAAAGTGAATCAGTCATATATATACATATGTCCACTCTTTTTTAGATTTCCTTCCCATTTAGGTCACCACAGAGCATTGAGTAGAGTTCCCCATGTTATACAGTAGGTTCCCATTAGTTATCTATTTTATACATAGTAGTGTATATATGTCAGTCCCAATCTCCCAATTCATCCCACCCCCTTTCCCCCTTGGTAACCATAAGTTTTTCTCTACATCTGTGACTCTATTTCTGCTTTGCAAATAAGTTCATCTCCACCATTTTTTCTAGATTCCACATATAAGCGATATTTGTTTTTCTCTTTCTGACTTACCATTGTAAAGCTACTATACTCCAATAAAAATTAATTTAAAAAAACACAGATTTGATGTAGGAAGTCTTCAGAAAATACATTAATAAAAATGGGTTATATCATTTTTTTCACATAAAAAATAAAGATGGATGCATTGAAAGTAAATGGATGAAAAATAATTTACCATGCAAATCATTAGCATATAAAAACTGAAGTAGTTATATTTTATCAGATAAAATACATTTCAATAAACACTTATCATTAGAGTCAATTCAATAGGAAGACATCAAAATCATCAATGTGTCTGTTCCCAAAAAGAGACCTTCAAAATATATAAAGCAAAAATTTGCAAAATTAAAGAAAATATAACTCAAAAATAAGAGTTGGAGAATTTAAAGTCCTCTCAAAGCAACTGATGGAACTAGATTAAAAAAAATCAGCAAAGACGTGAATTAAAATAACACTAGTAAGTCCCTTGATCTGATTGGTATTTATACCAACACTCAACAGTGGCAGAATACACATTCTTGCCAAGGGCATTTGCAGGATAGACCACACTCTGGGTCATAAAGAAGTCCATTAAATTCAAGAATATTGAAATCAGACAAGATATGTTTTCTCATCACAATGAAATCCAGTTAAAAAAATAAATATAATCAAGTAAATCCCCCATATTTGAAAATAAATTATTTATTTCTGAATAAGCATTTCGTTCAAGTACAAGTCATAGGAAAAATAAGTAATTATATTGGCTGAATGATAATGAAAATACAATATACCAAAATTGGTGTGATATAATTAAAACAGGACTTAGAGAGATATTTATACCTTTTAATGACTATTAGTAAAAAATAAAGTTCTTAACATATGACCTAAGCAGCTTCTTTAGGAAACTGAATAGAAGAATGACTTAAACCTAAATCAAGCAGAAGAAAGGAAATAACCGAGAGAAGAAATCAATTTAATTGAAAACAGAAAAACAGAGAAAATTAATAAAACCAAAACCTGATTCCTTGAAAAATCAATACAAGTGATAAAAATTCTTGCCATTATGTTTAAGAAAAATAAACAGAAAACTAATTAAACAACATAAAGAATTAAAGATAGGATAACACTTCACACATTTCAGACATTAAAAGGAAAAGGAATTATTATAAGCAAATTCATGCAAATAAATTTGACAACTTAGATGAATAGGAAAAAATCAGAGAGAAAAAAAGTTACCCTAACTTTCTCAACTTGTAAGAGTTATATCAATTAATAAAATCAAATTCTTAATTTTAAACATTTCCAATAAGAAAGGTCCTGATGGCTTCACTGGTGAATTTTATCAAATAGTTTTTAAAGGCATAATACCAATCTTAGACAAGCTCTTTCAGCAAATAGAGAAGCAAGGAACACTTCCCAACTCATTTTAGGAGGCCAGAGTTACCCTGATTCCAAAACCAGATGAAGACACTGCAAGAAAACTATAGACAAATATCACTCATAAATGTGGACACAAAAATAATTAAATAATATCAAATCAAATAAAAAATATTTTAATGACATTACATCATGGCCATGTGGAGTTTATCTAGAGAAAATGAGGTTGGTTTCACATCTAATAATCAACCATTGTCAGATACCATTTTAATACAATTGAGGACAAAAATCATATCACCATTTCAAAAGATGCACAAAAAGTATTTGACAAAATTCATGCCCTTTCACGATAAAAACACTCTCAGCCAACTAGGAATAATAGGGAAGTCCTTCATATTGACTACAGATATTTATGAGAAATCTACAGACAACATCACTCTTAATAGTGAAAGGATCAATGCTTTCTGCATACTTTGAACAACATAGCAAAGATATCCTCTTTCAATACTCTTTTTAATATTGTACTCAGTGTTTTAGCAGGAGAAAGAAATAAAGTGCGTATTGATTAGATAAGGGATAGTAAAACTGTCCTTATTTGCAGCAATTTGATTGTATGGAATTAACAAAAATCTACTAGAAATAATAAAAAGTCAATATAAAAATCAATTCCATATGTATACATTAACAATAAACAACTAGAAAATGAAATGTAAAACTCTATTCAAAATGGCATCAAAAATGAAGCAATTAGGAATAAATTTAATTTAAAAAGTCCACAGCAAACCACAAAACATTGAAAAGGGAAATTAAAGAACACCTAAATAACGGGAGAGATATATTTATAGATTGGAAAATGTAGTCTTGTTAAAATGGGAATTTTCCCCAAATTGATCTATAGTGACATTTTAAAATGAATCAAAGCCCTAACAGGCTTCTTCAAATAAATTGAGAGGCTGATTTTAAAATTTGTCTGGTAAGGTAAATGACCTACAATAGCTAAGTTAATAAAAACAGTTGAATTGTATGCTTAAAATGCATGAATTACATTGTAAATAAATAGTACTTCAGTTAAACTGTAAAAATCCATGGAATTACACAATCTGGTTTCTGGTTTCAATACTTACTATAAAGCCACACCAATCATAGAGTATGAAGTTTAATGATATAAGAATCAACATATATCAATGGATCGGGATAAAAGTTCATAAATAGACTTAAATTTACATATTCAACTGATTTTCAACAAAGGTAAATCAATGGAGACAAGATAGTCTTTTCAAAAAGCATTGCTGGAATAACAAGATGTCTATATGGAAAAAAATAACCTCTGCTCTTATCTCACACAATGCATAAAAAAATTCAAAATTAATCAAAAGCCTAAATATAATAACAACTAAAATGATTAAAGTTCTAAAAGAAAACAGAAGAAAACATCCTTGTGACTGTGACAGGCAGAATAATGCTCCCCTAAAGATTTCCACATCCTAATCCCCAAACCTGAGAATATGCTAGTTTAATATGGCAAAAGATACTCTGTAGATGTGATTAAGGTTAAGGCCCCAGAGATAGGGAGATTATCCTGGATTATCCAAGTGAGCCCAAGCTAATTAAATGAGTCCTTAAAAGCAGAGAATTTTCCCAGCTAAAGTCAAAGTCAGAGGAAGATGTGACTGTGTCAGAGATGTTACTTTGCTATCTATACTGAGGATGAAGAAAGAGTCATGAGCCAAGGAATATGTGTGGCCTCTAGAAAATGGAAAAAGCAAGGAACCAGATTCTCCCTTAGAGCCTCCAGAAAGAAACAACCATGTCAACACCTTGATTTTAACTCAGTGAAACATATATCAGAATTCTGAACTATAGATCTGTAAAATAATGTATCTGTGTTGTTTCAGCCACTATGCACATAGTACTGTATTATGGCAGCAATATAAAACTAATAGTGACATTGGGGTAGGTAAGGATTGCTTAAAGTGGACATCAAAAACACAGGTTATAAAATAATTAGGTTGACAAAAAGGACATCATTCAGATTAAAACTACTGTTCTTTGAATGTCAAGAATCTCAAGAAGACAAAAGGCTGGACTCCCATAGAAAGGGAGAACATTTCTGTAAAATATATGTCAGATGAAATGCTTATAACCAGAATGTATAAAGGAAACATACAACTCAATAATAAGAAGGGAAAAAATGCAATACAAAATAGGCAAAAAATAAGCGTATGAAAAAGTGGTCAATAACTTTGGAGAAATGGAAATTAAAACCACAATAAAATACTAGTACTCATTCACTAGAATAACAAAAACTAAAAGCAACACAAACATCAACCAGCAAATAAGAAAGAAAAAATGTGGTATAGCCATATCACATCGCAGAAACACATCAGAATATAAAAACATGCAGCAACGTGGATGAATCTCAAAAACATCATGGTAAGTAAAAGAAGATAAACACGGAAGACTGTGCACAGGATGATTTCATTAATATGAAATTCTAGAAAAGAGAAACTATTGTGACAGAAAGAAGATCACTGGTTGTTTAGGGACAGGAATAGAAGGAGTGCTTGAGTCCAGGGGGCAAGAGGAAAATTGTTAAGGTGAGATAAAAGTTCTATATCTTAATTATGAAAACTGTAAACTTTCATTGAAAAATTAACTTAAAACTGACTAGTTTTATTATATGTAAATAAAGCCTCAATAAATACAATAGAGAAAAATATGCCAAGTAATTAACCACTGATTATAGAATCAGTTGATTAAAGAAGAGTAAAACTCAGGATGTTTATATCTATTTTTATGCTTCATCCACTAGGTCACACTTCCTCTCATGTAAAGCAACATTTTTTGAAGTGCTATTCTTTTATGAAATGTTCTTTGCTGTATTTCTGTAAAAAAAAAAAAAAAAACTGTTAATGAATCCCAACCCACACAGTAATATCAATGCCCACACACTCAGCCAGAGTTCTTTCATAATCTAAAATTGTCATAATTAATTTGGATTTCAAATTAACTATATTAATGTGACAACACATCTGCCTTAACACTAAGAGAAAAATCTCTTCGGGGGTTTTCCTTCCTCTCTCTGTATAATAGAGAGTACATGTAGCATATTAATAAAATAATAACTTATTAATATCTGCTTTCTAAAAGCTGAAATTCTTAATACTAGCAACATAGAAGATGTCTGAAAAAAATCACATTGTAAAATCTGCTTTTTATAAATATTTTATCATTTTCCTCCTGATTCAAAATAATCTACAATCCATTTTTCCCATTTTACATTAAAACTCAGAATGAGAATTTCTATTAAAGAAATTCTGAAAATTTACTCAAAGACAGTAAAGGGATTCATGTAAGGTGTTAATCCAACAGAAGCAAAGAGAATGGGAGAAGAATAGCAGAAGCAATATTTTATACAAAAGGATAACAGTGTACAAAATTAGTAACTGTTTTAACATAACAAGAAAGCTAAATTCTAAATAGGCAGAGGGAAAAGACAAGAAACAATGAAATTTTCATTGGGGAACCAAAAGGGAATTGGTGTCACTTGGTACCTTTAGGATTGTGAAGGTTTAGTGTAAAAAAAGATAAATTCGTAGAAGCAGTTAGATCACTTGAACTCCCATTCTCAATCAACCTTGCAACTTTCCCTCCCCAACAACCTCCTCCGTTTCTTACACACAGAGTTATTTTCTGAAAAGGGTAAAACAGAGTTTCTCAATGCAGGAATACAAAGCAGAGTAGAAGAAAGTAGTTTCATTCTGAAAACAAATGGGTTAAGTGAAAATGCACATATTAAAATTATACGTTCTTCAACTTTTTCCCCCACTCAGTTCCTGGAAACCTGGTGTTCAGGGATATGTCATCCTGGCAGAATTGGGTGATAGTCTTCTCTGGGAAAACTGATTACTCCAAGAGAAAAATATGCAAATATATTGATATAATGGGTTCCTCAAGGAAACAGCCTGACAGATCACTGAAAAGTGAAAACTAAAGTGAACAAATCCAACTTGAGTGTACAGAACTTCCACGTAGATTTTTAGTGCCCCACTTTTAATAAGAAGGACGTTGTATATCACCAGATATTTGGGAAACTATTTAACATAAAATACCAAAGCAAAAACAGAGAAAAGTAGTATATAGGACAAAAAATATGCAAGGAGAAAAAATTTAAATCTACAAATAATATTCTCAAAGTGATAAGAATATATTATTTTTATTAAGCAAAAATAGAATGCTTCAACAATAACTTTCAGAGAACCAAATATTACTCTTGGTAACTAGAAAAGTGATAGTAGAAATGTAAAACTCAATGGAAGTTTTGAAAGATAAAAATAATTATATCTTTCAGGAAGTAGAAAAAAAGGTGAAAATAGTAGATAAAAGATAATAAAATTAGAGAGAAATTCAAGAATTACAACATTGAATTTTTTTTTAATTTTTTATTTATTTATTTTTGGCTGTGTTGGGTCTTCGTTTCTGTGTGAGGGCTTTCTCTAGTTGCGGCAAGCGGGGGTCACTCTTCATCGCAGTGCGTGGGCCTCTCACTATCGCGGCCTCTCTTGTTGCGGAGCACAGGCTCCAGACGCGCAGGCTCAGTAGTTGTGGCTCACGGGCCCAGTTGCTCTGCGGCATGTGGGATCTTCCCAGACCAGGGCTCGAACCTGTGTCCCCTGCATTGGCAGGCAGATTCTCAACCACTGCTCCACCAGGGAAGCCCACAACATTGAATTTTAAGAGTTATAAGAGTGAAGAGAGAAATGTAGGAGAGGAAATCAAAGGAAATATTAAGAAAATGTCACAGAGCTGAAATTCATAGCTTGCATATTCCCAGAGATCATCAAATGCCTGGAGATGGGATAAAAATCAATCTATATCAAGGCAAATCATTGTAAAGTTTCCGAATACTGTCCAAAAATAAATTAACCTACAAACTTCTATAAAAGAGAGAAAAAAGGAAAGGCTTCAAGCAAAGATCAAGTAGAATGGCTTCTCAAAAAAGACACAGATGCTGTAAGATAGTTAAGCAATGCTTTCAGTTGTGAATGAAAATGATTTCCCACTTAGGAATCTTTGCTCAAAGAGTTTTATTACTCGTATACGAAAGGAGAATTGAAACACTTTTAGACCAATAGGCTTAAAATAAGTCACATGCCATGGAACCTTTCTCAAAAAAGGTCCTGGAGAATATGTTCCACTAAACAAGTAAAAACCTGGGAAGAGGAAGACATGGGATTCCGAACAGCATCCAACAAAACAGAAGAGAAAAATAATCTCCAGGATGTTCATGAAGGGCAGTTCCAAAATGATAGCCAAGCAGTCAATTTTATAGTAGGTCATAAGGCTCCAGGAGGAGTCTCTTCAGGGAGATGAAATTGATAGAATGCCTAATGTATCTGAATGTATTAAAAATAGAGGTTTACACTTGGAGAGTGTGGAGTTCAATTAATAAAGTACATAGAAACAAACCAATGAGGAGGGAGACCAAGACTATACTTAATTCTAGGATGAATAAAATATTGTACAAGAGAAAAAAAAAGAAATAATAATGGTTAAGCAATTGATTTTACACAGTTATAATATAAGAACTGATTACTGTTCTAACTAGAATTACAATTATAACTCTTGGGAAAATGAGAGGGATGGAAAGTTTTGTGTGTGTGTGTGTGTGTGTGTGTGTGTGTGTGTGCATGTTTAATGGGGTGGGGAAAACATAAAAGAAGACCGAATTTAAAGTCAATTCCTAAAATGTGTAAATCAACAAGTAGCAAAGTAGAAATGCAACTATCTTTGAAATATGAAATTAAACCAAAATAATGAGCTAAAGATGTTGGAAATATATGTCTATGGAGAATAGGAAATGAGAATAGAACAAGGTGCTGCTTTTTTTTCATACCAAGACTTATAGACTCTTTAAACTTGTCTGTATATGACTGGGGGGGTGCTTTTTTTCCCAATACACATATGTTAGATATATATGTTGCTATCTTAAGTTTGGGATATATCATTTGGATTGTATAAATATATTAAGTCTTTCTGCTCTCAAATAACTTATTTTACTGGTAATGAAGAGTCTATAAATAAGACATATAGATTGACCAGCTGCACATTTGTAAAAACAACAAAGCTCAACTATCGCTTTTAAAGGAAAATTGAAGGCAAATATATGGAAAACTTTTGAGCTTGTGCATTTGCCCCTTTACCACTCCCCATGCCCTTCCCAGACAAACTTATAGCTTCTTTTTTGGAAATCAATGTCCCTCTTCCATTTAAGATATGAGTTAAAAATTGGTTCATCTTAAAAGCCTTCCCTGATTCATCCCACTCCACACTAAACACTTGTTCCTTTATGTTCTTTTAGCACATATGTTGTGTATTCAGCATTATTTCCCACTTGTTAATGTATTACTTCACTCTTAGCTTAAGGTATTGCTTGCATTTATAGCTTATCTTCTCTAGATAGACAATCAACTTTTTGAGAATAGGGCTGTATCTCATTTCCTATTATACTTACTAGTCTTGTGATAGGTTATAAAATAGATAACTAATAAGAACCTGCTGTATAAAAAATAAAATAAAATTCAAAAAGAAAATAATTTATTACAGGAAACACATTAGGGAAATTTAGTAATTTCATCTTCAAAGCTGATGTCAGATTACAAGCAAGCCTTCCCACAACATGTGTCAGATCCACTATTCCTTCATTCAGTAAAATATCTTAATTATTGTCTTCGTGTTCAATGCTGTGCCAAATGCTGAAAATACAAAAACATTTGAAATTCAATACAGCTCTTCGTTCTGCCTCCCACAAAAATATGAGTCTCAAGTAGAGGATGGATATCGGGTTCGGATTTGGGGACAAAAATAAATGAGCTAAACATGGTCAACAGGGTAGCAGTCTAGTGAAGTAAATATAAGGTTATAATGTGATAAGAGAAAGACAGGATGCAAGGAAGGAACTTTGTGTCACAGGATGAGGCAAAAGATGTAGATTCTGTTCCATATAATCATGATCAAATTACATGATTGTTGAGCCTAAATCCACATCTCTCCCTTTATTCTATCCTATTTTGCACCACACAATTCCTTACTTTCTCCATTTTAGTCACACTGGCCTTCATCCACATTCTCCCTATGGGCCATTGCACTGTGCATCCCTCTTCACTGGAACACTTTTCCAACATTATTCACCTAGGTATCCTCTAGTTATCCTTTAGATTTCAGCTTAAGTGTCACTTCCTTAGATATTTCTTCCTGAATTTCTTAAACTATATACCCCAATGTGTACCTTGTACTTCTCAGAAACTCTTGTCACAGCTGCAATTTTGCATGTATTTATGTGAATGATGTCTATTTCCCAAATTATACTCTAAGCTCCTCCAGAAGAGCAGGTGTGTTGCTCATCACCACTTACCTCAATGCTTGAAATAAAACAGGTACTCAATATAGTGTAGTTGAAAAAAATTGAACAAATAATGTGATAAGAAAATAAAGAAATGAAACAAGCACTTTGGGAGATAAACAAAAAGATGACAATAGCATGTTACTATCCTGATTAATCGGGGCCCATAGGATTCCACCAGGTCATCAAAAAGCAAAAACTAAAAAAAAAAAAAGCAAAACCTGCTCAAGTTATGGAATTACCACAAGAAGACTAGATAAATAACATGAAGACAATTCATATAGGGTTAGATATTTCTTCATCTGGAGATAAGTTCATCATCTCATGGGTGGACTTTCCTAGAATATTGGGACATAGAGGGCATCTATGCTAGCACTGAGGTTGCAAACTATGACAGAGTGTGGCTCTGAAAGGACCTATTAACAGGGAAAACATCTTTGGTGAGTATTAATCTCTCCCCCAGACTCAGAAATTCTTGCTCTCAGACTAGGAACATTTACCCTAGTATCTCACTCTTTTCACAGTTAACTGAAATTTCAGCACTACACAGATTTTCTTAGTTTAAATGATTTTTAGGGAATAAAGGCTGAGTTAGAGAATTAGTTAACTAAAGTATTTTGTTGACTACTAGGAGATATATTTTAAGCACTCTACTCAAGGAGCTACAATTTCAAATGACTAGTACATTTGCTAGAGTTTAGTTGCAGGAAAGACCAAAATGGGCTGGGATGGACAGGGAAATTTTCATGGAAGATGAAAAGTACAAAAGAGATGAGAAGGTACTTCAGGAGAGGAATGGTATAAACAAAGACCTAATTCTATTTAGAGCTCATGATACCCATAGTTTAAATAATAATGTTAGTTTTTTCCGGGTTTATCCCATTTTCCTCATATTATTTCTGATTCTAGTCACTCAAAGAGAAAGCAGGGAAATAATTAGATTTCTTCTACAACAGAGGAGTGTTCTGAAGAGTTAAATATCCAATCCAACTCTAACATAATGGATATGGGCTCAGAAATGAGAAATAAACGTACCATTTTCCTTCCACAAAACATCAAAAAGTGATACATAAAACCTTTTCAGAAAGAAAAATGTCTTTTTGTCAATGTCTAAGAACTAAGCTTTTTTGTTGTAGTTGCTACCATGGAATTTACTATATTTTATTAAACTATGTTAAAAACTCATCCAGAATGTACAATCCAAGAAGAAATATGTTCCTGTTGATAACTTCCTTTTTATATGGAAAATATTATTTCACTCTAACCTAACTTTTCTGTTGGACTATCTCCATTCCTGTACTACTCTTACTACTACGATGCAATTAACATAGCTCCCCGTTTACATCTCCAATGACTTTTTAAACTAATCCTTACATAACAGCAAAACTTAATTTGGCACAACCATAAAAGTTATATAAAATGGAATTATACTTTGAAAAGCTGAAGAGTACTAACAATATAAAATTAAGATTTTTTATTTAAATATAAGATGCCGATTTAATTATAAGGCTCTAGCTCTCATTTTCTTTTTTTTTTTTAAACTATTATGAAGAAATAATGCTGTCCATCTTTTTTTTTTTTTTTTTAATTTTATAGCTACTTTTATTTTTATTTATTTATTTATTTTTGGCTGTGCTGGGTCTTCGGTTCAGTGCGAGGGCTTTCTCTAGTTGCGGCAAGTGGGGGCCACTCTTCATCACGGTGCGGGAACCGCTCTTCATCGCGGTGCGCGGGCCTTTCACTATCGCGGCCCCTCCCGTTGCGGGGCACAGGCTCCAGACGCGCAGGCTCAGTAGTTGTGGCTCACGGGCCCAGCTGCTCCGTGGCATGTGGGATCTTCCCAGACCAGGGCTCGAACCCGTGTCCCCTGCATTAGCAGGCAGATTCTCAACCACTGCGCCACCAGGGAAGCCCTCATTTTCTTTTTAAATTAATCTAAGTATCTGAACAAAAGTTTATTTAAATATTATCTAATTAAGTCTAAAAAGATGTTTATATTTGCTCTTTATAAAATTAAAGTTATTAAATATTTCTCAATACTATAAAGACTAATATTATCTTAATTTTCTCAAAAATTGCCCACTTAAAGTTAGATAAATTAAGATCCTAATTTTTTTCCCATATGTATCTGAGATACTTCTGAGATTCTTGTTATTACTTTGGGTGTAAATAGGCTTTTATGCATAGATTGCACTTAAGCTTCTGCAAAATTTCTTTTATGACATTATTAGTAGAGCTTTTGAAACAGTTTGTCAAAAGTGAGTGGTATGGGAATTTTGTGTAGAAATATGGATTTTAAAGAAAAGACATTATTTATTTTGGTGCTCTCTATCAATAGGTCAGTGTTTCCTAAATTAAAAAAAAACAAAAAGTTCATTTGCCTGTACATTTGTGGAGCACCTATTATATGCCAGGCATGGACATGGTGGACGTTCGGGAGGAATGACCCAGTACCTATATGGTCTTCTCTCAGGGTCACGAGCACTGTGGGGGCCATTAGAACCCTGCATACATCTTTTAATTTGGATGTCTGGCAACACCTTACCTTACTTAGCTTTAGTAGTTTCACTTGTGATACACCTGATTTGATTTTGATAATAACTACTTTCAAATATATTAATGATATCTGCTAAGATAGGTACCAGTTTGCCCCAGCGTGTCTCAGTTTTAGCAATTACATTCCCACCTCCTGGAAAATCCTTCCCAGGATGATTGGTCATTCTCTGTGTACCACCCAAGATTAAAAGCATTTGCTAGCATACGAGGGTATATGTATCCATAAAATAAAATTGTAGTCACCTTTACTGGTAACAAAATATCTGGGAGATAATAAAAGAGCCTAAATAAATAACAAAACAGCAACGAGTGCCACTTCTCCAAAATTTACAGAAAGCGATTGATCTTTACTATGAAGTCAACCTTTAAATCTTTGATTATGATAGAAATGGGAGTCATCAAAGAGCCAATTTGATATTGCACAGGTTAAAAATGTTGGCAGGTTAGTTAATGAAAACCAGAAAATAAAAGGAGGAAAATGGCTTGCAACTATGTTGTTCATTTACATATCAGCACTCATATGCTTTATAATGGTTTGATCTGTGTTGCTAAACATATGAAGGCAATTATCTCACCATTGTTGCTCATTCAATTAAATATCTACCTCTTTTATTGACAGCAAAATCCTATTACATGTATTTTTCTGCACAGGTAAAACATTACAGGCCATACAACTAAACAAGTAAAAAAAAAAAAGAGTGAACTGATATTCAACTTACAAGGGTTTATCATGCTCCAGCCTTTAAAACATGATACATGGAGGGGAAAATAAATTTTCCTTATATACTGTCAAAAGAATAAGAAGCAAAAAAGTTGTTGCCTTAAAAAAATGTCAAAATATATTTTACTTCCCATTTTTTCTTTCTATAGCATACTAGAGAGCTTCTTTTCTGATGGACTTTCTTGGAAACTTTTGCAAGCACCTCATACAGTCTGGGCAACTTGGATAATTTTCTTCTTCATCTCCATACCTACAGATTCTTGTAAACACTTCTAATTTGGTCTTCTCATCTTCCCTTGCTTAAAATTTTCCTCCATAACAACTGTCTCTTGAAATCAACCTGCTACTGGGGGTATTTTAAATAGGGGCATTAAGCTACTGTTTGAAACTGTCCTCAATTAAACTTTGTCTAATATTAAAAATAATTGATTTTATTTAACATCTACATGTATTAGAAAATCAATACTGATAATGATAATGGAAATTTACTACTTAACTTTGCTGATGAGAAGTTTAAAATTAAGGTCATTCATTGCCACAACTAGAAAAAAGCTGAGCAATAACAATTAATAAAAGAAATGTGTTATTTACTGATGTTCTTATAGTAAAGAAATAATTTTATATTCAATTTATGCCAAATTGTTAAAAGTGACTTTTACAACATAGGAAATCATAAACTGCTAAAAAATTGTAAGACATGGTAATAATGCAACAGCCATATATAAGAGAGAATTTTGTAATTATTAATATATACATAATATGTAATCATAATATTTTAGTAAGATGTGTAATTACAGTATAGTTATGTTATGAGATTAAAATGGCTTTTTTAGATTACAAAGCATTTTAATCTTCTCCCTTATTTGTTTTGAGTGATAAATTACTCTGTTCTAGCTTCCTAAAATATTGGAAGCTAAGATTACTTGCAGTTATTTAAATGTATATTGTATGTCTTGGTAAATTCTGTTTCTGTCATTCCCTTAGCATCATGGTCCCAGGCTACATAACCTCCATGAGGAGTTGAAAAGGTACATAAATTAGCAATCTTATCAGACAACAAATAACTACAAAGAGTTTTACCTACACGTAGAGAGTTAAAACTATAAGAGGATGAAACTTACAGTTTCCAGCTATTAATATGCAATAATAATGAATTTCAGTGGTTATCAATATCACCTTGTTTCCACTCTTTCTCAAAGCTAAGGGAACTGTTTCAGAAGCCTTATCTCATTTTGTATTCACCTGCCAATTTTCATCTTATCTAAGCAGAAAATAATTTTCAAAATGATTATATGGAAAATAATATTGCTTTAATATACCAAATGCATGCAAAGAATGAAGTCAGTGAACAGGAGATGTGAGGCAACAGTATGAGAAGAAAGATATCAGCCTGAGAGTTTGAAAACTAACAAATTAAAATGTCACTTGACTCTCCACTATATTCTCTGTCTCTCACTATGTTCTTTTCCTAAACCTTACTCATGAACTGTGCAAGCTTATGGGAATCAAAGTGAATTACAAGGTGGCTGCTATTCTGCCCTTACCACAGCCCTTACATGGTTTATAAAGGACTTTCATATATATTTTACCATTTCATCCTCACAACATTCCTTTGAAGCAAATAATATTCCACTGAAATAATATTGTATTTTAGAATCATCTTGTAGTATTGTGTAATTGTGCAGTATATTACTGTATATTTTTATTCTAAATTTACTGAGGAAGAAGCTGAGGTTGGCAATTCCAAATTCAATGCTCTTTTCAACACAAAATGGGTCATTGTTATTTTATACTAAAAATGTTCAATACTTTTGTTCTAGAGTTTAAGGTGATAGAAACATCAATATATAGCGTACGTAGTAATTTCTGTCAAAAGAATACAATAATAACAGAAAAAGAGGAATCTGCTTAATTAATATTCATTTTGTGATTTCAAATTGTCTGGTGAGCTCTTTAAATCTCATGAGCTGAAAAACCCTCAATATGCTGACTACTCACAAATTTGTATATCCTGCCTGGACCTCATCCATAAGATGAATACTTATATTTGAATCACCTGTACTTCTCCACTTGGACACCTAAGAATCATCTCAAATTTAATGGTCAAGAACAATCAGCTGACTCCCACTCCTCCCCCCCAATCCCTTGATTTTCCTGCTTTATTCCCTATAACCAGGGTGACTATACAACTGATCATTCAAACGTGGGTACTTTTGAGAGTGAAAGGGGGAAGGTTAATAATCTATCTCAATAAAAGGCAACTGTTTTTATCCATTTCCAAAACTTAAAACCTTGGAATCATTTTTGTGAACTTTTAATCTTATATCCCGTATTCAATCTGTCAGCAAATACTGTCAGTTCTGCATGAGAATTAGACGACTTTTCACTACCTCCAGAGTTACACATGCTGTTCCATTATCCCTTATCTGGACTATTGCAGCAACCTTCTCTATGATCTCCTCGCCTCCACCCTTGTCCCTGTAAAATCTATTTTAAACACAGCATTTGACATAATCCTTTTAAAACATAAATCATATCATGCCACTCAAAATATTCTGATGGTGTCCCATAATATCCAGAATATAAGCATGTTTCATAAAATGGACATGATCCTACATTAGCTGCTCCTTTTTCAACCCATCGTCTCTCTGACATCAGTTGCTGCTACTCTCCTACTTTCTTGTTTCACTTCAGTCATACTGCCTCCTTGCTCCCCTTTGAACGTTCCAGGCATATTCCTGTCTCAGGTTCCCTGTGCTGACTGTTTCCTCTCTCTAGAACTTTCATCCCTCAGATATCTACATGGCTCAGTTTCTCACCTCACTCAAATCTGTGTTCCAATGAGGCTTTCTAATTGTCCCTGGAGTTCCCTGTTTAAAATTGCATTTGTGACCATCAAGCATACTACATGTTTTACTCACTTATCAGTGTATTGTCTGCAACCAAGTACTACAATGGTAACTCCATAAAGATGTGAATTTTTGTCTGTTTTCCCTCTCTATTGCCAGGAGCTAGAACAATGCTTGCAGTCACAAAATAAATTTTTAAGGAATTAATTAATGAATTAATTAAGAAGTCATATTTAGATACAAATAATATCTGTACCAGCAACTAAGTGTGGATTAAAGATTGTAGACATGGAGTTGAATTTTAATATAATTTTATTTTTATTTTAGTAAGTGATGAACACAGTACCTACACTGTGTCATGTGGTTATTTTTCTCTTCTGCCTGGTGAAATGGAAAATTTCTCATTTTCAGTAATAAAAATATCCATCCATATACATTTAAAAACAATTTTTATTGGAGTATAGTTGATTTACAACGTTGTGTTACTTTCTCCTGTACAGCAAAGTGAATCAGTTATACATAAACATATATCCACCCTGTTTTTAGATTCTTTTCCCATATAGGCCATTACAGAGTATTGAGTAGATTTCCCTGTGCTATACAGTAGGTTCTTATTAGTTATCTATTTTATATATAGTAGTGTGTATATGTCAATCCCAATCTCCCAATTTATCCTTCCCCACCTCCATCCCCTGGTAATCATAAGTTTGTTTTCTACATCTGTGACTCTACTTCTGTTTTGTAAATAAGTTCATTTGTACTCTTTTTTTTAGATTCCACATATAAGCAATATCATATGATATTTGTCTTTCTGTGTCTGACTTACTTCACTTAATATGATAATCTCTAGGTCCACCCATGTTGCTGCAAATGGCATTATTTTCTTCTTTTTTATGGCTGAGTAATATTCCATTGTATATATGTACCACATCTTCTTTATCCATTCCTCTGTTGATGGGCATTTATGTTGCTTCCATGTCCTAGTTATTATAAATACTGCTGCAATGAACATTGAGGTGCAAGTATTTTTTGAATTATGGTGTTCTCCAGGTATATGGCTAGGATTAGAAGTGCTGCATCATATGGTAGTTTTATTTTTAGTTTTTTAAGGCACCTCCATACTGGTCTCCATAGCAGCTGTACCAATTTACATTCCCACTGACAGTGTAGGAGGGTTCCCTTTTCTCCACACCCTCTACAGCATTTATTGTTTGTAGATTTTTTGATGATGGTCATTCTGACTGGTGTGAGGTGATACCTCATTGTCATTTTGATTTGCTTTTCTCTAATAATTAGTGATGTTGAGCATCTTTTCATGTGCTTTTTGGCCCTCTGTATGCCATTCTTGGAAAAAATGTCCATTTAGATCTTCTGCCCATGTTTTGATTGGGTTATTTGTTTTTATGATTTTGAGTTGCATGAACTGTTTGTATATTTTGGAGATTAATCTCTTGTCAGTTGCTTTGTTTGCAAATATTTTCTCCCATTCTGAGGGATGTCTTTTTGTTTTGTTTATGGTTTCCTTCATATACAATTTTAAACTCAATTTTGTACCATGAGTAAGTTCTGCTATGTAAATGATATAAAATACCAATATAGATTTAATTACTTTCTCTTTTATCATTTTTTCCTGTTTAATAAAACTATATAATATGTATGTGTGGCTTTGTTTCAGCATCCATTTATTTTGAATTGATAAATAAAGAAACTCACTAACCACTGCAACATTATGATTTAACTGAATTTAAGTATGAGTTAATCTGTAAATATAGTATTACCATGATAAGGAATTTCTAGCCATTTCA
The DNA here is from genome assembly GCF_028023285.1 of Balaenoptera ricei. Lineage (NCBI taxonomy): Eukaryota > Metazoa > Chordata > Mammalia > Artiodactyla > Balaenopteridae > Balaenoptera > Balaenoptera ricei. The sequence continues at coordinate 82,569,127 of NC_082660.1, forward strand.
TAACAAATGTGTATATGTTAGTGTCTTTTGAACTTGGCCTAATATATAAAACTGTTGCATTACAGTAAACAAAAGTTTCTTAGATAGTTTTCAAATAGGACAACAAATTCCCTCTGACTTAAAGTTTTTCAATAAAAATTTTTAAAATGGGCATTGAAGGAGACTCATTGTAAAGACTGTAAAACAATATGCTAATATTGTAATCCTTGCTGCTTAAATGAAATATACCTTTGATTTCTTAAAACATTAAAGTACCCAAAAGAATTCTCACTTCAGAAGGTATAAAAGCAAGTAATGAATCAAAGAAAGCATTGTGGCAGGCTTGCTATAGGGAATTAGAAACATCGGCCCCAAACCAGTGCTTCTACTGATGAGTAGAACATGTGATTTGTATTTTTAAGAGAAAATAATGGCATCATATTTAAAATATATATATTTGAAGTAAAAATCACACATGAATGTTATAATGGCAATAATATTATTAAGGAATCACTTTAAAGCTGAAGTGAGAAAAATACAAAAAAATTCACTATTCCCCATGTAAATATGTTATAAAGAAGCATTGAGTAATGAAAAACAAAATTGAGGCAAGAAGATAAAAGCAATACTATGTTCCTTATTGTTTCCCCTAAATATTGTATTCATATAAAGACTCTTAATAGTTAATCTCTTACAATATATGTTTAAGAAATGTGGGTTAATATTTTACCCACTTTGTGTTTGATAAAATCTTAACACATGTGGAATTTTCATTGATTTCCTAAGAAGGAACCAGGTATCCACACTCAAAACAAGAGATATTATTCTTGGAGAGAAAGATCTCACAACTCATTTAGTTTCTATTGCCAAAGAATTTCAAGAACTCATTTGTCTGGGCAGAGTCTCATCTCTCCAGGATTGGTTTAGGTGTGGTTTAAAAGTGAAGTTCAGCTGACCTCTCAAGGTCACTTCCAGATTTATGAGCTTGTGAAATTCCTTAAAGCCATTTCTTTTCCAAGCTAACATACACTGTTTCCACTTTCCTTGACAGAGATGAAAAAAGCCTTTGTTCATGCTCAAAGGAAAGCAGATCACTGAATACTGTTTTTTCAGTGAACAACTCTTTTGATTAATGTAGAAGTGCTAAGAGTTGTCCTCCCCAATGTCTTACTATGATATTCAAACCATACTACATGCTGCTGAAAGGTTCCTGTCTAAATGCCATAGGATGGGTTGAAGTACGTTTACCCCAGGCAATTCTTTCCGGAACAATTAAGGCCTACTGTGATTCCAAAAAAACGCAGCTTTGCTTCTTTCTTCCTCTGAATTGCACTAGTCCAAAGGGTAAGCGTCTATAATTTTAGCCTATAGAGATAGATAGACTTGTTTTCCTCTGCAAATATTTGAACAGGGAGAGCTATGTCTCAGGTGAATACATGTCTACTCTAATCACAAAGTAACATCAGGTTTCTAGGTTTTTGACCCCTGAACTATTATCATTAAAAGAAATTTGCTCTTAAAAATTCCTAGTAGACTGAGATGGAAGCACCCTGACATTTTTTTTTTTTTTTGATGAAGATATCAACTGTGGCCTGCTTATACAATCTACTCACCTATTTCAGAAATAGTGTGAAATTTCATCATAAAAAAATCATTCACATATGTTATTGGCAAACAACACTCTTCCATCTCTGTAGTATATATTTAATTTCATGGAAACATATAGCATTACCAATAAACTACTACAATAAAACAGTGATGTAATTTCTACAAAAAAGCTCAAAATTATCATTGCTTAGTTTAAAATATACTACATTAAAAATATAAAACACCATCTCTTTTAAGCAAATGCCAAATGAATTCAAAATAACTGTATTCCAATAATCCTAGAAACCTGCTTAAAGTTTATGGTTTTATATAACACTTTATATGTGGAATCTAAATACAACACAAATGAACGCATCTATGAAACAGAAACAGACTCACAGACATAGAGAACAGACTTGTGGTAGCCAAGGCAGTGGGGTGGGGTGGGTTGGGGGAGGGAAGGACTGGGAGTTTGAGATTAGCAGATGCAGACTAGAATATATAAGAAGGATAAGCAAAAAGGTCCTACTGTATAGCACAGGGAAGTATATCCAATCTCCTGGGATGAACCATAATGGAAAAGAATATTGAAAAAAGAATGTATATATGTGTAAAACTGAGTCACTTTGCTGTACAACAGAGATTGGCACAACGTTGTAAATCAACTATACTTCAAATTAAAAAAAAAAGTACACCACTGGTACAAATATAATGTGATAAGAAGGAAAATCTCACTAAAATTTTATAATTGTCAACTTCCTCACTTCATTCTTTGACAAAACTGTTTATAATCTGAATAGTTCAAATTTGATAAAATCACAAAGAAATATCTCTTATTAACTGACCGATTACATTGTAAATCAACTATACTTCAATAAAATTTAAGAAAAAGTAAAGTTTATAGTTTTAATCTGTATTTTCTTGCCTTGAGAAAGGTTATTATTACATAAACAGATGAATATATGTATAGTTAGCAGTTTTAATTATATAAACTTAGACCAGGGGTTTATATAAAAGTATTTAATAGTGGCAGGAAAAAAAATGCCTTTAAAAAGTTAGTTCATTATTAAAGTTCTTTTGTCTTTAATAATTTTGTATCATTCTGTATGATTTATTTTCAGATATTTGACTCAAATAAGAAAGACCATACCTGAGTTTGCTCTCAGCTATGTTCAGCCTACAATAGCTCTTCTTGTGTTTTCAGTTTTTTCAATATTTTCAGCAAACTTAATATTTACTTTTAATATATATATTTTTTTATTGTGGTAAAAAAATAGTCACATTAAATTTTTCATCTTAACCATTCTTAAGTGTACAGCTCAGTAGTGTTAAATATATTCACATTGTTGTGCAACAGAACTCTAGGACTTTTTCATCTTGCAAAACTGTGTTTTACAACTATTTTTTATCCCATGATTATTTTTCACTATAAAAGGGAAATGCTTTATTTCCTTTTTATTTTATTTTTTAATAATTAAAATTATGCTGTTCAACTATCAGTTATACGTTAATCTAATCTCCTCTTAGCACAAAATCATATATTCATATAATGACATCAATTAATCCAAAATACCTTGTCTCCAATTGCTGAGGAGGCTAAATATAAAGACTACCCTTCCCTTTGAGTTAGTCCTATAATGATCTTCTCAGAGTCTGCAAAATAAGTTAAAATGTTCTCATGGCTGAACTCCTCCTAAGCATTAAATTACGCCAGAACTTCACATAAGAGTAGATATAACCTCACTGCCCAGGCTACATTCCAAACAAACTATTTTCTTTCTATGGATGTAATTTCCCCCTTGCTTATTTGGCTTGGTAATAGTCCACGCTTCATCCATCTATTCTGTTTTGCAGCATGTTTGAGAAGCAAAGTTTACCAAAAAGTTCACAAAAAAAAGATTTCCACTCTTTGCTTCATCTACTTAATTTCTTTGTTTAATCATGTTTAAATTATTTTTTTGTCTTAAATTGAAATATTTCAATATGTGTTGGTATCTCCTGTTTAATATCTTTCTATTGCCCTCTCTATGCATTAATTTGTACAATAAACCATTTTCCAAACCTCTACACTCTTAATTTTGACACACTTTCCCATTCTGCTGGTTTAACCACAAATGAGAGCTAGTGTGCCCAACTCCAACCCTTCTCATTTTGGTGGCTTCCTTTCCTCTCCTTACATTGAAGTCTTAAGGCAAATTTAAAATAGATTAAAACTGACTTTAATGCCCCTTTAAATCCATCCCAGAAAAAAAGCAATCAGTCAGAAAACTATTTTTTATCATAGGCATTCTTATCTTAATAATGGAAGAACTCATTTTCTAGGCAGAATGACTCTAACACTTACAACTAGTCAAAACAGTGAACATTACAAATTTCCAGATGTTGACATAATACCACTGTGAGTTTGAACAGTCATGTCTGGTCATCTCCAACTGATGAACTAAGTCAGACACTGGAACAGCTGTTGAAGAAGTGGCAGAAACTTAAGAGAGTTTGCCCCAATTGCTGACTGTTGCTTTTGCTGAGTCCATTATTAAATGGTCATATTCTAGCTACATGTATTATATAAAATCATGTCCAACCCCACTAAGTAAGCGGCACTGATCTGCATAGAAGGGATTTAGTTTAAAAGTTTTAGCATTATTATTCCAACAAGCTTGTCATGTTAATAACACAGTGAACAAAGCACTTATGGAGGTATTTCTGATTTCTGAGTTAGGTAAATTTCAGTCTCCCCAAATCATGGATTATATTTGATAAAGCAGATGCTGAATTCAGATTCAGTTTAAGGATCTTAAATATTTATAAAATGATCACTATGGTAGAAGAAGGGAGAAAAAAAATATATAATACAAGGACACTTGTCTCAAGGTTATAAAAGACAGGTAAAGAAACAAGCATAATTATTTAAAATAACATGTGTCCTAGAATGCAGTATTTCATTCAGTGCTAGAATGTGAAGTTCATAATACAAGTACTAGTGAAATTAAGAAATACGAAGAGTTATGAAGATACCACAGCAAAGCTGGGCAAAGGAGGGAAAATGTATTCTGAAACAAATTAAAAGTTGTGATTAATAACAATTATATTTTGTCTGACTAGAGCAAAGGGTTTTCACTGGTCATAATGTGAGATGGGATGGGTAGGTCAGTATATCAAGAGCCTTGAATACTAGACTTAGGAGTAGATCTTAATATGATAAGCAATGAAGCAAGAGTCTCACAGCAGAGATGGTGTGATACTATCATGAAAGGGACATTTTGTACTCACTGGAGCACAAGAATGCTTAATTAAAAAGTTGTACTGCTCCTTCCAAGCTAGTTCATAAATATTTAAAATCTTCTGTTCTGATTAATGCCCTTGTTCTTCCTAAATGGTTTTAAAATGGTACAATGTACAAAGCAATGTTTCTTTCTCATTGGGGAAGAAGTTCTATCTGTACAGAGTGATAAGGTACTCTTCCTAGGTCAATGTAAAAGGAGCTCAAAGGTCAAGCCTGTCTGTGTTCCTTAAGAATTCCAAAGTGATTAAAGAATTTATATAAAGTCATACTCTTCACAGAATTATTTTAGATTGCAAAATAATGTGTGTTTGAAGGAATTTTCTAAGTTGCTAAAACCATATGTTTGTTTTAGGTTTCAAAGAGCCTTGTGGTTAAAAGCTGGCACATAATGTCAGGGGATCTGACCTATGTTCTTGATTAAACACTGTGTGTTTAGGAAGTCATTTCTGCTGGTTACCATGCTTGTCTGTGTCACATGGAAAACTCTCTAGATTCAAGATCTATAAAACCAATCATCTTGGCTTATTTAAATCTCTGTCTGATATACAATTTCACTATTCTTCTCCATGTTATTTTAGTCTGTCTTTTTATTACACCTGTGAAATTAAATTATAATAGAGAGTTATTATAATACCTGCCTCTCACCACCTTGCAATCCTGTATAAGAACAAATATCATAGCAGAACTAAGGTTGACAGCTCTTCTGAAGGAAGTGTATTTGTATGTCAGAAAGATGCCTGCAGAAATGAACACACAAGAAAATCTCAGCTGGCAATTCTCTCTCTAAAATATTTGCCTTACGCATATAAATATTTTAAAATAAAACATAATGACTACTAGCTGCATAGATAAATCTATCATATAGGCCTCTCCAGTATTTTTCAAAAAGTCCAATTAACTGTTATTAAAATAGCTCTCTCTCTCTCTCTCTGTGTCCACACACATACACATATGCATGTATGTAACTATACATTTATGCCACCTTTTTGAAATCCACTTAGTACCCAATAGCTATCAATTAATTTGTCATGGAGACTTCATTTCACTAACTCATAAAGGGCATTTTCCCTCCACTGTTCTCTTTATTTTAAAATTTGCTATTAGGCAAATTTTATTTAGTTATAAAGTAAAATTTATTTGACTAAGTTCCTAGATTTAATTTTGTTATAACAAAAATTCTGTCAACTGATCCAGATCATTCTGTCAACAAAGTATCTTTTCCTTTCAGTTTTTTTAAATAAAAAAAATGCAAAGAAAACATTTCCTTGAGGATTAATCTATTTAAGTTAAAATTGACTTAATTTCTGAAATGTTCAGCTATTATATTGTATAATTAAGACATTACAGACATAATATTTTATCTCAGGACACGTGATATGAAAAATAAAGTGTAGTAACGTACAAGGAAGGACTTTGTTAAAATGTTACCCAAGTCTATAGACAAACTATGGCATTTATCACTTGGCCACAAATTGTTTTTTTGCACTTCACGCATTGTGTATGTGGGTCTTCTAATCTGTTACTTTTTTTTTACTTTCGTATAAAAATCTTATGAATTACAATTTTCTCACTATGGAACTTTGATCTTACTTACCCTGTAACATATGACAAGCAAACAACTATTTAGTTTATCTTTGTGTCAAAGAGTGGTAGACTACTAAAAAAAAAAGTGAAAATTACATGTTTTCTACCTCTCAAATGTATTGTTTAAGCTAAGCTTTCTCCATTTTTCTCTTAAGTTTTTCTAGCTTTGGGATCGATAAGTAGTAAGTGAATTTTAAAATAATGCAGAGCATAATATGCAATGTGAGAAGATGTCTTTTCAACCCCCCCACCTCCTGTGGCATTCTAGCCATCATCACAGGTTAAATATATGACCCTTGTAAAACACTAAAAAACACTCCTCTAACTAAAGATATCTAGTCCATGGCCCAGAGTTTTAACAACTTACTCACTCCACTTGTATAAGACATCAAAGGTTTAGGCTGAAAGGTAGTGTTATTTTCATACTAACTAACCAAGACACCCCCACTGGATTCTAAGTAAAGGGAAGAGGAAAAAGAGAAATAAGGGAACGGACATGTAGGTTGCCTATGAAAATAGGTTTTGATAGGTAACAAGGATAGGTAGGGAGAAGAGGGTAGAATGGAAGAAAGTTAGAGAAGAAAAAGAAAGGAGGATAAAGGGATAAAATAATATTATCTTATTTCACAATTTTGCATAGGAATATCTCCTGTTTTTAGCACAAGCCCAAAAACCCATATTAATTTTCACTCTGTTACTTACATTTCTCAAAATTGTGTTTAACTAGAAAAAGGTCAGACTAAATCATATTTGACAATCAAGCCATGAGTTTATTTAGTTGACAGAGGCTTCTACTGTCAGAGAAGAACTAAATTCAGGTGATTTAATTTGGTCCCCACGGTGTTTTAAAAAATCTCTAGAATTTGAATATCTTTACATGGTGCATGTAAAGTTCCTCACCACTCTCTAATATTTTATAACCTGCCAAGTTTACTCATTTACCTGTCTCAAGCCTGAAATAATTTGTCTTTCTTACCGTGATTTATTGCTTCTGATTTGTGTTATTGTTCCAGCCCCAGAATGTGATACTCTGGAACCTAGAGAGAGAGATATTAAATCTCTCCTCTGTGAGCAATGCTTTCTTCAAAGAGCCTCCTCCCCTGTCAAGGACTCTTGGAACTCTGAAATCCTGTGTAGCACAATCAGAAAACGTGCTTATATTTCTTGTGCAGCTGGCTCTCTGATCTCTCCCTTGACCCAGTTTGTACCCACTAAGGAAGCATTTAAAATCACTGCAAATTGCATTATGGGAAATACTGCTTTGAGGGTATAACAGGATGTTGAACAACCACTCCCTGCATCTCAAAGTGACAAAATGATGACTAATTCCAAATGCCTCAGTGTTAGATGACCTTTCCAATGATTTTCTTATTACTGCCTAGAAATCACCTATGGCCCTGGGGCTCAAATTATTCTAGCAGTTTAAATTAACACATGCTCCATGTTTTGTTTTGCTTTTTACATATTTGGTAAATAAATATGATTTTTCATGTAAAAATATAATGTTCTTTTCAGAATCTATAGTTTAAATATTTTCTGAACACAAATTTTTATAAATAGTAAAATAATAATAAATTTACTACTAATAGTAATTACAAGATGATGGTGTCTACAGTGGTGATTGTAGCAGAATAGAGAATAAACTTCTGATCATTACTTGCCTAAATGGCAGCTCTGTAATATTTCAGATTTGGAAATGATACATGCTCTGTAGCCTTGAGAAGTCCAGCAGTAAAAACATATTTTCATGAGCATGACTTATTGGACTAAAACATTAATTTTCAATAACATTTATATATATATATCACTTTGGGAAATATATTGATCAATGACATTCTTTCTTATATAAACATAGGTTATTTATGCTTTGAATCATGTAATTGTTAGAACTCTAAAGGAATCTTAGAATCTATTTAGCACAAGTCTTTCATTTTACAGATAAGGAAACTAATGCCCAAAGCAAATACCTTGTTAATTGTTTAGTTTGTTTAACCTTTATGCCCGACACCATGCTTAGCACTTTACAAACATTACGTCAGATGATCCTTATAAGAATTACATGTGGTAGAGATGATGATGATGATGATGATGATTATACTCATTTCATAAAAGGGAAAACTGAAGCTTAGAGTGGTTGTTACTTGTTCAAAGCTACTAGGTAATAAAGCCAGGTTTTAAACCAAGACTATTTAGATTTGTGGCATAGATTCTTTATTTTTTAACAGTTTTAATGAGATATAATTCACATGCCATACATTTCATCCATTTAAAATGGACAGTTCAATGAATTTTAGCACATTCACAGAGTATGATCCATCATCACTATCAAATTTAAATTATTTCTTCACCCTAAAAAGACACCCTATACTCATTTGTGGTTACTCCCTGTATTGTATTTGTGTGTGTATGTAATTCTCTGTATATTATGATCTTTTAACATCTTAATAAATCTTTTATGGCTAGGGAGATAATGCCTCTCCCTGGGTTAACCAATTCTTAGAGATAACAACGGGCCCAGACCCCAGTTGTGAGCATGCTTTTGATATGTAAACTAACCAATTCAGGGACATACCTCCTCTAGCTGGCCTCTGTACCCCGGGAGGCAGTATACCTCTGCCTTACTCATTCTGGGACTAGGTACCAGGCAAGTTGCCCAAAACCCATGGAAATTATTCAAACTAACCAATCCTAATCTCTTCACTCTGTACCACCTTGACTTTCTGGGAAACTCTCCTCACTTCTGCCTCCTGACCACACTGGTGTCTATCCAATGTGGCTCTGCCTGGCACATCATACCTCCTGTCTCTAGAACCTGTGAGTATGATAAACTATGTTTTATCCTGAGCCTCTCCTCTGTCTCTTCTTGTGGCCATGTTTAACTACCTCATAAAAGAATACCAAACACTGCCAAATGCCTCCACCTAACTGCCAGCCCTAGGCAACTACTAATCTACTTTATAACCCTAAATATTTACCTATTCTACACCATTCATGTAAATGGAATTAGTAGTCATTTATGACCAGCTTCTTTCACTTAACATAATGATTTCGAGGTTCATCCATGTTGTACCATGTATCAGTATTCTATTTTTTTTTATTGTCAAATAATATTCTATTATATGGATATGTATTTTATTTATCATATTCATATATCACATTTTATTTATCAGTTGATGGACATTTATATTGTTTCCACCTTTTGGCTACTAAGAATAGCGCTGCTAAGAATGTTCATGTACAACTTTTTGTGTGGACATATGTTTTAAATTCTCTAGGTGTGGAATTGCTAGATCATATGGTAACACTATGTTTAATCAATTAACTGCCAGATTGTAATCCAAAGCAGTAGTATATGAGGGTTCTGATTTCTCCACATCCTCACATGCAGTTTTTATTATCTGACTTTTTGGTTGTAGCCATCATAGTGTAAGTGAAGTGGTACATTATTTTTTATTTGATTTTAATTTCATTGATGGATAATGGTGTTGAGTATCTTTTCATGTGCTTATTAGTCACTTACCTATCTTCTTTGCAGAAGTGTTTCTTCAAGCCCTTTGTCAATTTTTTAATTGGGTTCTCTTTTTGTTGTTAAACTTTAATGGTTTTTAAAAATATATTCTATATACAACTCCATTATCAGATACATATTTTGCAAAATTTTTCTACCACTCTGTGAGTTGTTTTTTCAGTTTCTTGATGGTGTCCTCTGAAACACAATTTTTAAAAATTTTATCATGTACAGGTTTATTTTTTCTTCTATAGCTTCTGCAACTATGTTTTCTTCTAAGAGTTTTATAGTTTTTGCCCTTACATTTATGTGTTTGATTGGATCCATTTTGAGTTAATTTTTGTCTATGGTGTGGAGTAGGAATCTAATTGCTTCTTTTGCATGTGTATATACAGTTGTCTCAGAACCATTTTTTGAAGATATTACTCTGTCCCATGTATATGTCTTGGCTCTGTGAAATATGTTCTGAAACTCTGCACTACTTGTTCCCAATTACAGTTAGTTTAGTAGCAGCCTTGAGGATAGAAACTGATCTCCCATACTTAATAGAAATATATATTGATCTATATTCTATTAAGTGCATCATTAGTTGTTTTAATAAGACCTTACTCCTTACAAAATACATGTACAATCACCAACTCTTTTGACCCTCATAGCAACCTAATGACATTTATGAATGTCCTAAATTTTAGAAGTAAGGGAAACAGAAACTTAAAAAATGTCAAGTGTCTTGCCAAGGACATAAAATTAGTGGTACCAGAGTTGATACCTTCTGTTCTAAAGCCAATGTTAAACCACAAGACTTAATCTCCAAAATATACAAAAAGCTCATATAACTTAACAACAAAAAAAATCAAAAAATGGGCAGAAGACCTTAATAGGCATTTCTCCAAAGAAGACATACAGATGGCCAACAGGCACATGAAAATATGCTCAACATCACTAATTATTAGAGAAACACAAATCAAAACTACAATGGGGTATCATCTCACCTGGTCAGAATGGCCATCATCAAAAAGTCTACAAACAGTAAATGCTGGAGAGGGCGTGGAGGAAAGGTAACACTCTTATGCTGTTGGTGGTAATGTAAGTTGGTGCAGCCACTATGGAGAACAGTATGGAGGTTCCTAAGAAAACTAAAAATAGAATTAACATATGATCCAGCAATCCCACTCCTGGGCATATATCTGGACAAAACTATAATTCAAAAAGATACATGCACACCTATGTTAATAGCAGCTCTATTCACAACAGCCAAGATGTGGAAACAACCTAAATGTCAATCAACAGATGAATGGATAAAGATGTACTATATATATACAATGGAATACTACTCAGCCATAGCAAAGAACAAAATAATGCCATTTGCAGCAACGTGGATGCAACTAGAGATTATCATACTAAGTGAAGTAAGTCAGAAAGAGAAAGACAAATACCATATGATATCACTTATATGCAGAATCTAAAATATGGCACAAATGAATCAACCTACAAAACAGAAACAGACTCACAGACATAGAGATCAGACTTGTGGTTGCTGGGGGGGTGGGGGGTGGGGGTAGAGGGGTGGACTGGGAATTTAGGGTTGGTAGATGTTAACTATTACATTTAGAATGGATAAACAACAAGGTACTAATGTATGGCACAGGGAACTATATCCAATCTCCTGGGGTAAACCATAATAAAAAATATATTGAAAAAAGAGTGTATATTTATGTAAGACTGAGTCACTTTGCTGTACAGCAGAGATTGGCACAACATTGTAATTAACTATTCTTCAATAAAGAAACAAAATAAAGTACACCTCTGGTACAAATATAAGGTGATAAGAAGGAAAATCTCACTAAAATTTCATAATTGTCAACTTCCTCACTTCACTCTTTGCCAAAATTGTTTATAGCCTGTATAATTCAAACTTGATAAAATCACAAGGAAATGCTTCTTATTAACTCACCAATTATAATCTTTTAAAGATATTATTATTTTAAATGTATTTCAAACAGCAGTTATGATCTATAGTTTAAAAATTCACCTCAACCTGAAGAAAGAAGTAATACTAATAATTTATAATTAATGATGGGATTTCCCTGGTGGTGCAGTGGTTGAGAATCTGCCTGCTAATGCAGTGGACACGGGTTCGAGCCCTGGTCTGGGAAGATCCCACATGCCGCGGAGCAACTAGGCCCGTGAGCCACAACTACTGAGCCTGCGCGTCTGGAGCCTGTGCTCCGCAACAAGAGAGACCATGACAGTGAGAGGCCCGCGCACTGCGATGAAGAGTGTCCCCCGCTTGCCGCAGCTAGAGGAAGCCCTCGCACAGAAACGAAGACCCAACATAGCCAAATAAATAAATAATAATTAAAGGTGTTAATAATTTAAAAAAATATAATAATAATAATAATTAATGAGTTCTTATACTGTGTAAGATACTGTTCTTAGTCCTTTACATTGAATATCTTATTTAATCTTCACAAAAACTCTTTACGGTATTATCAATATTTAGATTTCATAAAGGATTTCAAATGTAATATGTAGGCTAGTATTAATAGTAGTAACCATATTACTGAACAAAATACTTGAGAATAAATAGAAAGGAGCCATTTAAATAAAGTTTACTTGACCATGACGGAACATGTTGATATAAAAAGTTTTAAAATGAACTATATATCATTTCAAAAGTTAAAAAACAGATAACCTTATGTCATTATTTAAACCCAATTCCAAGGCCCTTCCCAGCATTCTCATTTAGTGATCAAATCTTTGTGATACAGTAATTATTTTCCCCACAGATGAGCAGACTGAGGTTGAGAGAGTTTAAGTGACTTGAACTAGGTCAAAGAACTTCTCTCCAACATTTTAACTTCCATTTTTAATATATTCTCATGTTCCATTTTATTAGTCCATTATTTCTCTTCTATTCTAGTTCTATTCTCAGCCATTCAGAGCCATATTTCAATATTTCCCACCCATTTACTCTTTTCACCTTTATGATGAATCTGTCCACTTATGAGTCAGAGTTCAACAAAATGTACCACTAATAGAATTTCTCATAATATCATTTCTAATCACATACGGGATTTGGAGGACATATTACAAAATATTTTGTGCCACACAGAGTAAGAAATATAGGTCAGAACTCATAGGTTAAATATGCTGCTATAACTTTTATCTATTCTCCAGTTGGGAGAAAAAAACAATTAAATTTTGTATACAATTCAATGATCTTCAAACACATCCTGAGAGCCAAAAAGTAAAAGGACTAATATTAAATTCCTGACAACTGTAAAAAATCATCATACTATGTATAAGCCTTTGCAGCATGAAATAAAGGAGCACGTTGAAAATGGGGGAAAAAACGAGGTGTATCATACATACAATAATGATAGTGGTTTTTCCCATAGGATTTGAATATGAAGTTTGCTTTCTAGCTGTTTTAAAGGTTTTCAGTAGCTGATTTAATTGTCTCTAAGAGACAGACTAATGCTCTAACTGCATCAGAATTATTTTAGCCTAATACTGACTCTGCCTCTTAATGTTTCGTCTTAATTTGCTAAATCAAATGATTAAGCTTAAAGGAAATTTAATTAAAAGGGGAGGGGAGTAAAATTAGAAAGTACTGGTGAAGACATGCTGACTTACTGGTCCAGCATACTTAAGCACATGCACTCATACTTTTAGGCTTGAGTATTGGCCAAATGAAATTTTATGAACTCTAGAAAATAATAGCCACTAATTCTAAGGATATTGTACTTACTAAATATAGTCTTTAGATCAATGGTACCCTCGTGTCCAGTAAATGGGCCTGGTTGCTTAAATATTGGTTCATAAGCCAATTGGCTCATGTGTCGCTAGATCATGAAACTAATTTCCTCAGTAAAGACTTCTCAAAATAGATTTAACTAATTTCCCACAAGGTTAATATCTACAATGATTTTTTAAAAATTCTTGTATGTATATAATACCATTCAAATAAAAAGCTTTAAGTACTTCTTAGGCACCATTTAATTTACTTTCACAATTTCTCAGAGGAAAATGTGATCTGTGCTGAACTGAGGGTGGGACTATAATGTTCACTGGTTTTGCCCCTTCTTCCTTATATTTAGCCTATTAGAGAGCAAGATCATATGAAATTGGGGAGCTAGACTTTTTTCATTATTAATTTATGCTTGCATTCCACAATTCATCTTGAATAGAAATATGTACAAAACAGTGTGCTTTGTATTCTGATAGACACCAAAGAGAATTAGACACAAATAAGAATATTTTTAAATGATAACATGTTACAAAATATGCTAAAACAAAATTCAGAGGTAAGCTCAAAAGTAGGGCAACAGTGATATATAATGCAAGGCTTGGATTTAAACCTGGACTCTGCCACTTAACTGTGTGAATTTAGGTTTGTTTTTTAATTTTAACTTCTCTGGTCCTCAGTTTTAAATTATGTAAAAGAGAGACAACAATGCCTCCTTAAATGATTTATATGGCTATTAAAATATATACTATATGGAAATATCTAACAGTGCCTGGCACAGAGAAGGGGCTTAATAAATACAGATGAATCTGTGGGAGACATCATATTCAGTAGATGAAATCAGCATTTAGAAAAATATCATCTGAATGATAGATAAGATTTTTTTCAGGGTGAGTTAAGAGAATATCATTCTGCATTAAGAGAAGAGCATGTGGAATGGTGTAAAAGTATAAAAACACAGTCTTTTTAGGATTTTTTGGGGGGCTTGAATAGAGGCTATGAATAAGAGACTGGGGAAATAAATTGAATAGTTAGATTGAGGTTAGATCATGAAGTTTGGACCTAATTTGTTAATTAAAGAGAAGACTTGAATGTTTGTAAACATGGAAGAATAATAAAGAGAGCTGGATTGGTTATGGGGAGGTGTTGAACAAGGTATGACTGATAATCAGGCTAATATAATACTTGAAGTATGAAGGACTAAGGGCCTGGAACAGGAAGCTTGAAATGTGAGAATAAAAAGTGATCAAGACTAAAGATAATGATTAGTGAGTTATCTTCATATAGATTCAAAGCACAGGATGGCCTGGCCCTGCTTATCTCGCTAGGCATAGCTTCTGCCCCTCCACTGTTCCTCGTAATGCTCCAATAAGCATAAGCTCTCTTCAGCAGTTTAAATACCTTGTGCTCATCTACATGCTCTACTCTCATTCTGAAATAATTTTCATCCATTTATCCAACTGAAAATCCTCATCCATTCTTCAAACATCAGTTCATACATCAGATCCTCTGAAAAATCTTCCCTAGCCTACCTACACAGAGTTCATTCTTCTTCTAGTTCTTACCCTTCTATACCATTTTTTAATACTCATGATATTGTCTTCATTACACTCTTCTTCATTTCTTTCTTTACACTGACTATTACGGTGGTTATCATATAGTAGTACCCTAATAATATTTGTTGAAGCCATAGGACTATATATTAATAACAGCTTATAATTTACTATGTTTCAACACATTGTTTTAAGCACTTTACATGTACTAATTCATATAATGTTAACTTTAAACAACTCTTTAAGCTAGTAATAATTATCTCCACTTAACACTTGGTATAACACAGGCAGAGAGAAAACAAGTAACTAAAGCAATATTTCAGGTATAGAAAACAATGAAACCAAGCGTTCAAGCTCAAGCACTCTCGATCCAAAGCCTCTTCTGTTAAC
The DNA here is from genome assembly GCF_028023285.1 of Balaenoptera ricei. Taxonomy (NCBI): domain Eukaryota; kingdom Metazoa; phylum Chordata; class Mammalia; order Artiodactyla; family Balaenopteridae; genus Balaenoptera; species Balaenoptera ricei. The sequence continues at coordinate 82,584,762 of NC_082660.1, forward strand.
CAGTATAAAATATCTACTTTCCGAGATGAAACTGTGAAACATAGAACATATCGAGAAGAGAAATTGTTCAAATTAAATCCTTGTTGATAATTATAGTTAGAATGCAGAAGAACTAGACATCAAAGTAGAAATAATCAGCGAAGTGGGAGGAAAACCAGGCTAGTATAATGTTGTGGAACCAAAGGAAATGTTTCTAAAAAAAAAAAAAAAATCAGTACCTGAGAGAGATTAACAGTGCCAGAAAAACAGTTGTTAATTAATAAAGCAGGTCCGGAAAAAAATGGAAAGGAAGAGGAACAAGACCACAGAATCAGTGTTCTAAATGTAGATGGCCAATCATTCCTCAGACTCAGGGAAGGGGAAAAATAAGAGTATTATGGGAAAATGCTCAGAAATATTGTAATGGAGGAGTGTCAAGCAGACTCATGTACAAAGATCTTGATTATGTCAGAAAAGTTGTAGGAAAGATCATCTGCTAAAATAGTCACCAAACGCAAGTTCTTGTGCATGACACACAGTGAGGCCAAACAAACTGAAAGGTTGAAGTTTGGAGCAGAGAAATGTTTATTGCAGGAGCATGCAAAAAGACACATGGCTAGTGCCCCCAAAACCCCGAACTCCTCAAAGGGTTTTAGCAAAGCACTTTTAAAGGCAAGGTGAAGGAGAGGCGTGGTTGGTTGTTTCAGACTTCTTGGTGTCGGAATCCTTTGTTTCTGTAGATGTCCATGTAGGTCAGGTCACGATGTTCCTGTAAACCTCCAATAAAACAAATGTTATTCTCTGTTCTGAAAATGTTATCTCTATATGAATGGATTCTTAAAGGTCAGAGCCCTGAGGATAGGCTATCCTGTATATTTCAGGTTATAGGCAACATTTTTTTACAAAAGGTGCAGAGCCAGCATGACTAAGCACATGAACAGAACAGACCTAATATGGAGTCAGATTTGTCTTTCCTTATTACAAAAATGATGGAGACTGTTTAGATTGGAGATTTTTAAAAACAGGAAAAGCTTTGGGAAAATCTCTATGGGGAATGAAACAAGAAAAGCCATAAAGTTGGTGATGTATTAGAAGAATAATTTTTTTAATTGTTAAAGGAAAAGAGGTGCTGAACGGTACAAAATCTAAGTAGTAGCTCTATTTGAATAATTGGAACTTAAAATAGAAAAGAAGTACGCGGTAAAAATGTTATTGGGATCGTGAGCATGATATGTTGTAGCACTCAAGGATAATAGCATGGGGAGGGACAAAGGAAGAACATAGAAAGAATTCTGAAGTCATTAAAGAAACAGAAGAATACACAGCAGACTGTTGAGTTATGGTAGCAAAATCAAGAGAAGATAGCATAGGTGCATTTCATAGGCTCTAAATAATTAGGCTCTGGGCCTCAGATGTACAAGACGAGCCTGAAATACCTTGTCATTCCAGAAAATACAAAATTTATCAAAAGCTACTAGGGTGATATCAAAAAAGAACTTAAAAGCCAGCCTGAAAAAAGTCCAACTGGGCAAAAATGAGGAGCTCATTTAAGTATCAATAAGAGTAATAACTACAAAAGATTTAAATATGTCAAATATTGTCATGTTTATAATTACATTTAAAAAACAAATAAAAACCTCATTGATCACTTGTGGAGGACGCTAAGCACCACTTCATTATTTTGAAATCCTGATTCCTGGTAAATAAATAAAGACATTTATTCTGCCTTTTCTATACACCCTGCATCATCTCAGTATTACCAAATATGAGTTGAGGAATCTGTATGTTTAATGCCCCTATGAGGTAGTCTTGCCCCTCCCCTGAAGAAAAAAAGCTACATATGATATATGCATATGTGTGTGTATATATATATATATATACACACACATAATTTACAGGAAAAAGACTATAATAAGAAACACATGAAACAATATTATGGGGAGGCTAAATCCAGACATTGGGAAACTGAACAGCAAAAACAACCTGGTTACTTCAGAAAAACAATAAAGAGAAAAAGAAAGAGGGATGGAGTGAGGGAGGGAGCAAGAAAAAGAGATGGTAAGATAACCTATATATTTTTTAAAAACTTAAAATACATACCACCAGTCAAAATGGGGTGAACTTATTTGAACATGAACTAAAAAACAACCTTTAAAATACTAAAATGCAATGAGATAAATGAGCAGAAGGACTGGATTATGTTAATATTTAGAAGTTATTGTTAATGTTTCAGGTGTGGTAACACTACATTTTGATTACTTATTTTAACAATCCTTTTATTTTAGAGATACATATTGAGATAATTACAGATGAAATGATATGGCAACTGAGGTATACTTCAAAATAATCTGGCAGAGAGCAGGGAATAGATGTTCAGGTTAAATGCCTCACCTGAAGTCATGCATCTAGTGTAAACCTGAGAATTTAACCAATGGAGTCAAATAATAAGTATACCTCTATATAGTCCCAAGATTGGACAATGGGAGCAGGAAAGTGGCCTGCCTATATTATCAGAGTTTAACTAGACTAATACAAACTGAATATTTGAATATGGTTATGAATGTCAAACTAGCAGCCAGATTAAAAACTTAGAGGGGATTCTAGCCACAGAGAGGAATCAATGATACAGATTCCAATAAAGTTTATGCTTGGTAAATATGCTAGATATAACTTTACTTATTCTTGAATAAGTAAACATTATGACAAAGAACAACATGGAGTCTATAAAGAGATTCTGTTACATTAAGAAAAAAAACTATTTCTACTAAAACAATAAAAACTATAAAATCTACTTAGAACTACATAAACTCTACAAATTATAAAACTTTATAAAATTATTTACAAAAGAAAATAGGGAAGTGTTAGAGTGCATGTTCTGTTCTCCATAAAATAAGTGAAATTATGTATACTATGAACAATGTGACAAATGAGAAGGAAAAGGATGTATAAGATATAAATTAAGTCTGTGCAGAAACTAAAACCTGTAGCAAAATTAAAATCCACACCAGAAACAGTTGAAGATAAGAATCAGCATTTCAGAAAATCAAAATTGTGATGATTATGATGACATAGTGCAAACTAGAGATACTTTCTCTGAAAGCAGAGGAAGATAATGAAAATTACAAGAGAAAATATGGCAAAAAGCAGAGATCCAGTCTATGGATAATTAGTGTCCCTGAGGGAAATAAGCCAAAACAAATATTGCAGAAGTGACAAGCAAGTATAATCTATTAAGTTTTTCTAACAATTACAAACTTGATATAAATTAACCTGACAAAAATATAGCCAATAAAATGGTCTTCAGAAATTTGAATAACATGGAAAACTATCCAATATAATATGTGAAATCTCCAAGCTCTGATACCAAAGGTATCATATCAGTTTATAATTAGAATAATATTATTTTGTTTTGTAATGTCTGCTAAAAATGTTTTAAAATTTTTATGGCAGTACTGAGGAGGTAAAATACCTCTGCTGATGCATGTATTAATATTTCATCCAGTATTTAATAATGAACTTTACTAAACTAATACATCAATTTTTTTAGATTTTAGGTTAAATTAATACATATCTGGCAGTAAGTATGAATCTAGAAATACAAGAAAAGCTCCAGAATACTTTCCTTCCTTCATATAACTCTTTGGTAAACCAACTCTTTCCTTTCTTCAGTCTAACTAAATGAATACTTTTTATATCTGAATAAAAATAAATACTTAAACTGAAGTTTCCTTTGAAACCTAATTCTGAATAAAAGTAATATCAAAGTGGCTCTGTTCTATTATCAAATTACCTCTAAATACTCATAAATATCCTTTGCATATAATTTTCTTATTGGCTCAATCAACTACAAAAGGTTACTTTTGAAAAGTTTAAACAAAATGTGAAGTTTCTTTCGAAAATCAAGCATTATGTAAGCTGATGCACATTCTTCTCAGACAGAAAATTTTCATTAAATATCAAGTCATTCTGAAGTCACTAAAGTCCAGCATTTATGTCCTTATAAAGGCAGGAAGAATTATTAGCTGAAAAAAAGTACCCACTTAAATTTTCTTCTTTTTTCTGTGACAGCAGGTAGCTTTTCCCAAGGAGGAGGAAAAAGAAAAAAAGGCAGTTGGCATAAGCTGCAGGTGGCTGATGAGGGGGAGGTGTCATCTGGGAAGCACAGTAGGTGGCTTGGACTCCAGAGAAAGAGGTGACAGTTGGAGACAGCAGCAGGTGTTTGCTATGAGGGAGAAAGACCTCTCACCAGAGTTGTCAATGATTGTCTTTGAACATTTTCACTGCAAAAATCTGGTGTTTGGCATTTTAGCTGACAGCACCAGATATGCCTGAAAATACTTATGAAGCCTAACTTTTTGCAGGCTGAAAAAATTACAAAGACATTATTTCTTCTAATGATTGAGTCTGAATCTCAACAACTGGAGATGTTAAAGACGGATTTATAATGTATATTTTCAGTTGAAAATTTTCTAACAAATCAAGTTTCTGAATATTTTAAGTAGACTGAAATTTGAGAATATGAAAGATGCTGATATAATCATATATTTAACCAATAATGAGGAGCAGTAAAAAGAGTTCTTACTCGAATTGGTTATTAATGGACAAATTCCAAGCCACCAAGATTATTTTTATGGTGCATAAATTAGCTATTCCAAGTCTTATCTATCCATTATTTAAAAATAGAATTTAAAAGAGGTGGCTTAATTGTAGTTAAAACACAAGAGTCTGAATTATCATAATTTTGTTTAACATCTTTATTGGAGTATAATTGTTTTACATTGTTTAGTTGCTGCTGTATAACAAAGTGAATCAGCTATACGTATACATATATCCCTGTATCCTCTCCCTCTTGTGTCTCCCTCCTACCCTCGCTATCCCACCCCTCTAGGTGGTCACAAAGCACCAAGTTCTGAACTCCCTGTGCTATGCAGCTGCTTCCCACTAGCTATCTATTTTACATTTGGTAGTATATATCAGCCCGTGCCACTCTTTCATTTCGTCCCAGCATACCCTTCCCCCTCCCCGTGTCCTCAAGTCCATTTTCTACGTCTGCATCTTTATTCCTGCACTGTCCCTAGGTTCCTCAGAACCATTTTCTGTTTGCTTTTTTAGATTCCTTATATATGTGTTAGCATATGGTATTTGTTTTTCTCATTTTGACTTACTTCATTCTGTATGACAGACTCTAGGTCCATCCACATCACTACAAATAACTCAATTTTGTTTCTTTTTATGGCTGAGTAATATTCCATTGTATATATGTGCCACATCTTCTTTATCTATTCATCTGTCAATGGACACTTAGGTTGCTTCCATGTCATGGCTATTGTAAATAGTGCTGCGATGAACAATGTGGTACATAACGATTTTCGAGTTATGGTTTCCTAAGGGTATATGCCCAGTAGTGGGATTGCTGGGTCATATGGTAGCTCTATTTTTAGTTTTTTAAGGAACCTCCAAAATGTTCTCCATAGAGGCTGTATCAATTTACATTCCCACCAACAGTGTAGGAGGGTTCCTTTTTCCCCACACCCACTCCAGCATTTATTGTTTGTAGATTTTTAGATGATGGCCATTCTGACCGGTGTGAGGTGATACCTCATTGTAGATTTGATTTACATTTCTCTAATGATTAGTGATGTTGAGCATCCTTTCATGTGTTTGTTGGCAATCTGTATATATTCTTTGGAGAAACGTCTATTTAGGTCTTCTGCCCATTCTTAGATTGGGTTGTTTGTTATTTTCATATTGAGCTGCATGAACTGCTTGTATATTTTGGAGATTAATCCTTTGTCAGTTGCTTTGTTTGCAAATATTTTCCCCCATTCTGAGGGTTGTCTTTTCGTCTTGTTTGAGGTTTCCTTTGTTGTGCAAAAGCTTTTAAGTTTCATTAGGTCCCATTTGTTTATTTTGGTTTTTATTTCCATTTCTCTAAGAGGTGGGCCAAAAGGATGTTGCTGTGATTTATGTCAATGAGTGTTCTTCCTAGGTTTTCCCCTAAGAGTTTTATAGTATCTGGCCTTACATTTTGGTCTTTAACCCATTTTGAGTTTATTTTTGTGTATGGTGGAAGAGAGTGTTCTAATTTCATTCTTTTACATGTAGTTCTCCAGTTCCAGCACCACTTATTGAAGAGACAGTCTTATCTTGATTATAAATTCTTGCCTCCTTAAAAATAAGGTGACCATAGGTGTGTGGGTTTATCTCTGGGATTTCTATCCTGTTCCATTGATCTATACTTCTGTTTTTGTGCCAGTACCATACTGTCTTGATTACTGTAGCTTTGTAGTACACTCTGAAGTCTGGGAGCCTGATTCCTCCAAATCCATTTTTCTATATCAAGATTGCTTTGGCTATTTGGGGTCTTTTGTATTTACATGGAAATTGTGAAATTCTTTGTTCTACTTCTGTGAAAAATGGCATTGGTAGTTTGATAGGGAATGAATTGAATCTGTAGATTTCTTTGGGTAGTATATTTATTTTCACAATGTTGATTCTTCCAGTACAAGAACATGGTATATCTCTCCATCTGTTTGTATCATCTTTAATTTCTTTCATCAGTGTCTTATAGATTTTTGCATGCAGGTCTTCGGTCTCCTTAGGTAGGTTTATTCTTAGGTATTTTATTCTTTTTATTGCAGTGGTAAGTGGGAGTGTTTCCTTAATTTCTCTTTCAAATTTTTCATCATTAGTGTATAGGGAAGCAAGACATTTCTGTGCATTAATTTTTTATCCTGCTACTTTACCAAATTCATTGACTCATCCTAGTAGTTGTTTGGTAACATCTTGAGAATTCTCTATGAATATTATCATGTCATCTGCAAACAGTGACAATTTTACTTTTTCTTTTCCAATTTGGATTCCTTTTATTTCTTTTTCTTCTCTGATTGCTGTGGCTAAAACTTCCAAAACTATGTTGAATAATAGTGGTGAGAAAAGGGCAACCTTGTTTTGTTCCTGATCTTAGTGGAAATAATTTCAATTTTTCACCATTGAGAACGATGTTGGCTGTGGGTTTGTCATATACGGCCTTTATTATGTTAAGTTCCCTCTATGCCTACTTTCTGGAGGGTTTTTATCATAAATGGGTGTTGAATTTTGTCAAAAGCTTTTTCTGCATGTATTAAGATGATCATATACTTCTTATCCTTCAGTTTGTTAATATGGTGTATCACATTGATTGATTTGTGTATATTGAAGAATCCTTGCATTCTGGGATAAACACCATTTGATCATAGTGTATGATCCCTTTAATGTGCTGCTGGATTCTGTTTGCCAGTGTTTGGTTGAGGAATTTTGCATCTATGTTCATCATTGAATTTGGCCTGCAGTTTTCTGTTTTTGTAACATCTTTGTCTGGTTTGGGTATCAGGGTGATGGTGGCCTCGTAGAATGAGTTGGGGAGTGTTCCTCCCTCTGCAATATTTTGGAAGAGTTTGAGAAGGATAGGTGTTAGCTCTTCTCTAAATGTTTGATAGAATTAACCTCTGAAGCCATCTGGTCCTGGGCTTTTGTTGGTTGGAAGATTTTTAATCACTGTTTCAGTTTCAATGCTTGTGATTGTTCTGTTCATATTTTCTATTTCTTCCTGGTTCAGTCTCGGAAGGTTGTGCTTTTCTAAGAATTTGTCCATTTCTTCCAGGTTGTTCATTTTATTGGCATAGAGTTGCTTGTAGTAATCTCTCATGATTCTTTGTATTTCTGCAGTGTCATTTATTACTTCTCCTTTTTCATTTCTAATTTTGTTGATTTGAGTCTTCTCCCTTTTTTTCGTCATGAGTGTGGCTAATGGTTTATCAATTTTTTTTCTCTTCTCAAAGAACTAGCTTTTAGTTTTATTGATCTTTGCTATTGTTTCCTTCATTTCTTTTTCATTTTTTTCTGTTCTGATCTTTATGATTTCTTTCCTTCTGCTAACTTTGGGGTCTTTTTGTTCTTCTTTCTCTAATTGCTTTCGGTGTAAGGTTAGTTTGTTTATTTTAGATTTCTCTTGTTTCTTGATGTAAGATTGTATAGCTATAAACTTCCCTCTTAGAACTGCTTTTTCTGCATCCCATTGGTTTTGGGTCGTCATGTTTTCACTGTCATTTTTTTCTAAGTATTTTTTGATACTCTCTTTGATTTCTTCAGTGATCTCTTGGTTATTTAGTAGCATATTGTTTAGCCTCCATGTGTTTGTATTTTTTACAGTTTTTACCTGTAATTGATATCTAGTCTCATAGCATTGTGGTTGGAAAAGATACTTGATATGATTTCAATTTTCTTATATTTATCAAGGTTTGATTTGTGACCCAAGCTATTACTGATCCTGGAGAATGTTCCATGAGCACTTCAGAAGAAAGTGTATTCTGTTGTTTTTTGATGGAATGCCCTATAAATATCAATTAAGTCCGTCTTGTTTAATGTGTCACTTAAAGCTTCTGTTTCGTTACATTTTTTTCATTTTGGATGATCTGTCCATTGGTGAAAGTGGGATGTTAAAGTCCCCTACCAGTATTGTGTTACCATCAATTTCCACTTTCATAGTTGTTAGCATTTGCCTTATGTATTGAGGTGCTCCTTTGTTGGGTGCATAAATATTTACAACTGTTATATCTTCTTCTTGGTTGATCCCTTGATCATTATGTGTTGTCCTTCATTGTCTCTTGTAATAGTCTTTATTTTAAAGTCTACTTTGTCTGATATGAGAATTGCTACTCCAGCTTTTTTTTGATTTCCATTTGCATGGAATATCTATTTCCGTCTCCTCACTTTCAGTCTGTATGTGTCCTTAGGTCTGAAGTGGGTCTCTTGTAGGCAGCAGATATACAGGTCTTGTTTTTGTATCCATTCAGCCAGTCTGTGTCTGTTGCTTAGAGCACTTAATCTGTTTACAGTTAAGGTAATTATTGATATGTATGTTTCTATTACCATTTTCTTAATTATTTTGGGTTTGTTATTGTAGGTCTTTTCCTTCTCTTGTGTTTCCTGCCTATAGAAGTTCCTTTAACATTTGTTGTAAAGCTGGTTTGGTGGTGCTGAACTCTCTCAGCTTTTGCTTGTCTGTAAAGCTTTTAATTTCTCCATCAAATCTGAATGAGATCCTTGCTGGGTAGAGTAATCTTGGTTGTAGGTTTTTCCCTTTCATTAGTTTAATTATGTCCTGTCACTCCCTTCTGGCTTGCAGAGTTTCTGCTGAAAGATCAGCTGTTAACCTTATGAGGATTCCCTTGTATGTTATTTGTTGCTTTTCCCTTGCTGCTTTTAATATTTTTTTTTTGTATTTAATTTTATAATTTGATTAATATGTGTCTTGATGTGTTTCTTCTTGGATTTATCCTGTATGGGACTCTATGCACTCCCTGGACTTGACTGACTATTTCCTTTCCCATATTAGGGAAGTTTTCAACTATAATCTCTTCAAATATTTTCTCAGTCCCTTTCTTTTTCTCTTCTTCTTCTCAGATCGCTATAATTCGCATGTTGGTGAGTTTAATGTTGTTCCAGAGATCTATGAGACTCTCAGTTCTTTTCATTCTTTTTTCTTTATTCTGCTGCTTGGTTTTTATTTCCACTATTTTATCTTCCAGTACACATATCCTTTCTTCTGCCTCAGTTATTCTGCTATTGATTCCTTCTATAGAATTTTTAAGTTCATTTATTGTGTTGTTCATCATTGTTTGTTTGTTCTTTAGTTGTTGTAGGTCCTAGTTAATGCTTTCTTTTATTTTCTCCATTCTATATCCAAGACTTTGTATCATGTTTATTATCATTACTCTGAATTCTTTTTCAGGTAGACTGCCTATTTTCTCTTCATTTGTTTGGTCTGGTGGGTTTTTACCTTGCTCCTTCATCTGCTGTGTGCTTCTCTGTCTTCTCATTTTGCTTAACTTACTGTGTTTGAGTTCTCCTTTTCACAGGATGCTGTTTTGTTGTTCCCTTTTTTCTGGTGTCTTCCCCCAATGTGTAAAGTTTATTCAGTGAGTTGTGTATGCTTCCTGGTAGAGGGGACTGTTGCCTGTGTTCTGATGGATGAGACTGGATCTTGTCTTTCTGGTGAGCAGGAATGCATCCGGTGGTGTGTTTTGGTGTGTCTGTGAACTTACTATGATTTTAGGCAGCTCTCTGTTAATGGGTGGGGTTGTGTTCCTGTCTTGCTAGATGGTTGGCATCGGGTGACCAGCAATGTAGCTTGCTGGTTGTTGAGTGGAGCTGTGTCTTAGTGTTGAGATGGAGATCTCTGGGAGAGCTCTCACCAATTGATATTATGTGGGGTCAGGAGGTCTCTAGTGGTCCAATGTCCTGAACTCGGCTCTCCCACATCAGAGGCTCAGGTCTGACCACCAGCTGGATCATCAATTCCCTGTCAGCCACATGGCTCAGAAAAAAAGGTAGAAAAAAACAGAAAGAAAGAAAAAAATATAATTAAATAAATAAAGTTAAAATAAAAAATTTTTAAAATATTATTAAAATTAAAAAGTGATAAAAAACGAAGACAGCAAACAAACCAATAAACAAATCCACCAGTGATAACAAGTGCTAAAAACTAAACTAAGATAACTATGTAAATCAGAAACTAGGCAGTTCCATACAGCAAACCCAAAATCTACAGTTCCTCCTAAATTCCACCACCTCAATTTTGGGATGATTCATTGTCTATTCAGGTATTCCACAGATGCAGGGTACATCAAGTTGATTCTGGAGATTTAATCTGCTGCTTCTGAGGCTGCATGGAGAAATTTCACTTTTTCTTCTTTGTTGCCACAGCTCCTGGGGTTCAGCTTTGGATTTGGCCCTGCCTCTGAATGTAGGTCACCCTCTGGCATCTGTCCTTCACCAAGACAGGAGGAGGTTAAGATAGCGGCTGATTAGGGGGCTTTGGCTCTCTCAGACTGGGGGGAGGGGGGGGTACGGAATGCGGGGTGAAGTTGCAGCAGCAGAGGCCAGCATGACGTTGCAACAGCCTGAGGCACGCCATGTGTTCTCCCATGGAAGTTGTCCCTGGATCACGGGACTCTGGCACTGGCGGGCTGCACAGGATCCCAGGAGGGGAGGTGTGGATAGTGACTTGTGCTTGCACACAGGCTTCTTTTTGGCTTTAGCTTTTCAAGTCCATCTCTGGTGCCCATGCTGATAGCTGTGGCTCATGCCTGTCTCTAAAGCTTGTTTAGATGGTGCTCTGAATTCCCTCTCCTTGTGCACCCCAAAACAATGGTCTCTTGACTCTTAGGCAATTCCAGACTTTTTCCCAGATTCCCTACCAGTTAGCTGTGGTGCACTAGTCCCCTTCAGGCTGTGTTCGTGCAGCCAACCCCAGTCCTCTCCCTGGGGTCTGACCTCTGAAGCCCAAACCTCAGCTCTCAGCACCCACCTGCCCTGGTGGGTGAGCAGACAAGCCTCTCAGGCTGGTGAGTGCTGGTCAGCACCGATCCTCTGTGCAGGAATCTCTCTGCTTTGCCCTCTTCACCCCTTTTGCTGTGCTCTCCTCCGTGGCTGCAAAGCTTCCCCCCATGCCCAACCCCATCTCCACCAGTGAAAGGGCTTCCTAGTGTGTGGAAACTTTTCCACTTTTACAGTTCCCTCCCCGACTTGCAGGTCCCATCCCTATTATTTTGTCTTTGTTTCTTTTTTCTTTTGCCTTACCCAGGTACGTGGGGAGTTTCTTGACTTTGGGGAAATCTGAGGTCTTCTGCCATCATCCAGTAGGTGTTCCGTAAGAGTCATTCCACAGGTAAATGTATTTGTGGGGAGGAAGGTGATCTCCACATTTTACTCCTCTGTTATCTTGAAGGGTTCCTATCATAAGTTTTATTTGAGAATGATTAGGACAATTGAAGTAGCTTCCATAAGCAATGCTGGGAGTTTTGGGGGACCTAAAGCTTGAAAGGTAAGTAGCATAAAGGTGACATTAGCAATATCCTATTTTTAGGTTCTAATAATTTTTTTGTAGAATATGTAGAAGTTTCAGAATGATCATAGAACATTCAAATGCATATAAAAGAATGTGAGTATGTTCCATAAATATGGAACTCATTTCTGGACAATTATTTTTTCTACCAAGATTGTATTCATTTTGCAGCTCTGGTCTGCAAATAAAATTGGCAAATGTCAATGGGAACAAACTAGTGCAACCAGCAAAAAAAGCTCTGTCAGTTATCCTCTTTAGCATGTTCCATAAGTAGAGACCCCATTCAGAAATGCCAGCATGTAGAGGCAAATGTCGAGCTATGATATGTATAAATATTTTTTTTGTTATCACTAAATACAAGGCAGCGGCATTTTGAAATTTTTGTTTGAGAAACTGGCAACACTTCTAAGTAACAATTACTAGCAACAAAGTGTGTAACTATTCATTAGTTTATATAAAATAAATACAGAAACTGAAGGAAATAAAATCATGATAAAAGGAAAGTGAGGAACAAACAAGGAGCATGATGATAAAATAAGTATTTTTTGATGTTTTTATTATTCATTATTTCCAAATAAGTTGTTTTTTAAAAAGTGCCCTAGCGAGATTGGTCAAGATGGCAGAATAAGAGAATGTGGAGCTCACCTTTCCCCATGAATGTATAAAAAATACATCTATATGTAGAACCATTCTTACTGAAAACTAACTGGAACCTGGCAGAAGGACTCCTTTACAACCAAGGCTGTAAGGAAGAGACACATAATCTGGTAGGAATGGAAGAAAATCGATCAGGTCAGGACCTGTGCCCATGGAAGGGAACTCAAAAGAAAAGGGAGAATACACAGGCAGACATCCACCCTGGCAATTTACTTGTGAGAGCCAGATTGGGTGCCCCAGTCTTAGGGTTCTATGAGCCCAGTTGGCTGGTTGGAGGACAACTGGGACTAAATGGAGGGCTGTGAGAAGCCAGACTCCACTTGTGAGGATCATGCATACTGCTGTGCCCCCAAGGCAGGGCAGAGAGAAGTCTGCTCTAAGGGCGGCCAGGTTTCCTGCCATTGCCTCAGATTCTACACCAGCCTGAACAGAGCAAATGCTCCAGCCCTGCTCACTCCACATCACAGCATAGCACTGGATCTAGGATGGCCAAAACCAGGGAGAAAACTTGACTGTGTGACACAGAGGTGACCTGGTCCTGGGGTGGAACCTGGGTGGGTTGGCTGCAGCCATTGTTGAAACTTACTCAAGCAGCACATCAGAAGTAACCCAGATGTCTAACTGTAACTGCTCCACAAAAGATCACCTCCTGATACACACCAAGAGTCCACAGGAGTCCCCCAGCCCTGCAGTGTGGCTCCACAATAAGGTGGGGGCAGCAGAGGCTGGGGACAGTGATCAGTTGTGAGGGTAAAAAGGAGACTCACACCCAAAGATGTGTCTGAGTGGAAAGAGGAAAACAAATGTGGGAACCTGCCACAGCAATGCATCAGAGAGAGCTAATACTCTTTTTGTGGCCAAATAGAGCCAAGACCCCATACAGGCCCCATTTGCTTTGGCACTACCCCCCATTTGGGACATAAGTCCCTCTGCAGGGACAGAGGAAAACACACACTTAAAGGTAACACAGCGAGCTCATACCCAACCCTCAGGGTTTCAGCTACAAGATACATGGTATTAGATACCAACTCTAAAAGGGCCTTGACAGCCACTGAGCAGAGGGGAAGTCCCATCTCACATCCAGCTCGAGCCGAGCCCCTCCATCTCCAACCCCACTCCTTACCAAGGTGCTAGCTGCCAGAAAACCCTGAGAAAAGACACAATTTGCATTTACATCAAATCTATCTCACTCATGCAGTCTCTATGGGGACACTCCCACATAAGAACACTCTTTCAAGACTGCAAAAGGTAACTCTTTCACCTAAATTCATAGAGGCAGAGAAAGTTAATCACAATGAAAAAGCAGTCCTCTCTCAATTGAAAGAGCAAGAGGAAAAATCTGAAAAACTAAATAATGAAACAAATAAGCTCTTTACCAGATAAAGAATTCAAAGCATTGGTGATTAAAATGTTAACTAAATTAGGAGAAACATAGATCTACACTATGATAATGTTAACAAGGAATGAAAAATTATAAGAAAGACCCAATCGGAAATGAATAATTCAATAGCTGAAATACACACACTAGAAAGAATGAATAGCAGACTAAGAGATACAGAGGAATACATAAGTGACCTGGAAGATAGAATAATGGATATCACCCAATCAGAACAGCAAAAAGAAAAGAAAATTTAAAAATGACAAATGGATCAGTGGATGATAAAGGGATCAATACAAGAAGAGGATATTACACTCATTAGCATATTTTCACCCAATATGGGAGTAACTAAGTATATAAAGCAAATACTAACAGACATCAAGGGAGAAATTGACAATAATACAGTAATACTAGGGGACTCTAAAACCTCACTTTCATCAGTGCTCAGATCATCCAGACATAAATCAATAAGGCAGCAGTAGTCTGAAACAGCACAATAAAACAGTTGGACATAATTGATATCTATAGCACATCACATCCAAAAACAACAGAATACATATTCTTTTCAATTGCACAAGAAACTCCAGGATAGATCACATACTAGGCCACAAAACAAATCTCAACAAATTTAAGAAGATAGAAATTATATCAAGCATTATTTCAAACACAATTGTATGAAACTAGAAATCAACTGTAGAAAGTAAAATTGGAAAAGAACAAACATGTGGAGACTAAACAACATCCTACTAAAAAAGCAATAGGTCAATGAACAAATCAAAGAAAATCAGAAAACACCTCAAGACTGATGAAAAGGGAAAAATGACACACTAAAATCTATGGGATACAGCCAGAGCAGTTCTAAAAGTGTAGTTTATAGTTATACAGGCCTTCCTCAAGAAACAAGGAAAACCTCAAATAAACAACCAAACCTACCATCTAAAGGAATTAGAAAAACAATAAACAAAGCCCAAAGTCAGCAAAAGGACAAAAATAGTAAAGATCAGAAAGGAAGTAAACAAAATAGAAATCAAAAACAACAGAAAAGATCAATGAAACCGAGAGCTATTTTTTGAAAAGAAAACCAAAATTGATAAATCTTTAGCCAGGCTCATCAAGAAGAAAAGTGAGAGGACCCAAATAAGAAATGAAAGAGGAGAAATAACAACTGATACCACAGAGAAACAAACAAACAAAAAAATCAGAAGAGTACATTATGAACAGTTACATGCCAACAAATTGGTCAAGATAGAAGAAATGGACAAATTTCTAGAAACATATAACCTGAAAAAACTGAGTCAAGGAGAAACAGGCAATTTGAACAAATGATCACTAGTAGTGAAATTGAATTTGTAATCATTAAAAAAAAACAAAACCCCCTACCAAACAAAAGTCCAGGACTGGATGGTGTCACAGGGGAACTCTACCAAACATATAAAGAAGACCTAATACTTATCCTTCTCAAAGTATTCCAAAAAATTGAAGAGGAATGAAACACTCCCAAATTCATTTTACAAGGTCACCAAATACCCAAACCAAAGACACTACAAAAAAAGAAAATTGCCAGCCAGAATCTTTGATGAATGTACATACAAAAATTCTCAACAAAATATTATCAAACAGAATCCAACAATATATACAAGGGATCATACAACATGATCAAGTTAGATTTATTCTAGGGATGCAAAGATGGTTCAATATTCACAAATTTAGCAATAAAATACATCATATTAAGAAAAGGAAGGATAAAAATCAAATGACCATCTCAAAAGAAACTGAAAAAGCATTTGACAAAGTTCATCACCCAGCTATGATAAAAACTCTTATCAAAGTGGGTATAGAGGGAACATATCTCAACATCATAAAGGACATTATGACTAACCCACAGCTAACATCATACTCAATGGTGAAAAGCTGAAAGTATTTCCTCTAAATTCAGCAATAAGACAAGGGTGCCCATTTTTACCATTTCTATATAACATATTATTGGAAATCTTGGCCACAGCACTCAGAAAAGAAAAAGAAATAAAAGGCATCCAAATTGGAAGGGAAAATGTAAAACTGTAACTATTTGCATATGACATGATACTTTTATTAGTAAAACCAGAAAGTCTCTACCTAAATCTATTAGAACTAATAAATGAATTCAGTTAAGTTGCTGGATACAAGATTCATATACAGAAATATGTTGCTTTTCTATACACTAATAATAAACTATCAGATAGAGAAAGTCAAATTGTATCCAATTAAAAATGCATCAGAAAGAATAAAATACCTAGGAATAAATTTAACCAAGGAGCTGCAAGGCCTACACTGTGAAACCATGAAATACTAATGAAGAAAACTGGAAATGATACATGGAAAGACGATATACTGTGTTCTTGGATTGGAAGAGTTAATATTGCAAAAATGGCCATTCTAAACAAATAAAGCAATCTACAGATTTAATGCAATTCCTATCAAAATATACATTCTTTGCAGAACTAGAACAAACAATCATAAAATTCATATGAAACCAAAAAGACCCCAAATTGCCAAAGCAATCTTGGGAAAAATGAACAAAGCTGGAGGTATCACACTCCCAGATTTCAGATTATGCTATAAAGCTACAAAAATCTGGAACAAGATAAGGATGTCCACTCTCACCTCTTCTATTCAATATAGCACTGGGAGTCCTAGCCCCAGCAATCAGACAAGAAAAAGAAATAAAAGGAATCCATATTGGAAGGAAAGAGGAAAAATTGTCATAAAATGCAGATGATATGATGCTATATAGAAAACCCTAAAGACTCCACACAAAAACTACTAAAACTGATAAACGAATTCAGCAAGGTAGCAGGATACAAGATTAACATAGAGAAATTGGTGGCATTTCTTTTCACCAACAGTGAAGCATCAGAAAGAGAATGGAAAAACACAATATTGTTTAAAATTACACCACAAAAAAATAAAATACTTAGGAAAAAACCTGACCAAGGATGTGAAAAACTTATACACTGAGAACCATAAAACATTAATAAAAGAAATTGAAGATGATTCAAAGAAAAGGAAAGATATCCCATGCTCTTGGACTGGAAGAATTAATATTGTTAAAATGGCCATAGTACCCAAAGCAATCTACTGATTTAATGCAATCCCTATCAAATTACCCATGACATTTTTCACAGAACTAGAACAAATGATCCTAAAATTCATATGAACCATAAAAGATCCAGAATTGCCAAAGTAATCCTGAAAAAGAATAAAGCAGGAGGCATAACCCTCCCAGACTTCAGACAATACTACAAAGCTGCAGTAATCAAAACAGTGTGGTATTGGCACAAAAACATACATATGGATCAATAGAACAGAATAGAGAGCCCAGAAATAAACCCACCCACCTACAGTCAATTAATCATTGACAAAGGAGGCAAGAATATACAATGGGAAAAAGACAGTCTCTTCAGCAAGTGGTGTTGGGAAAGTTGGAGAGCCACATGTAAATCAATGACGTTAGAGCACACCCTCTCAACACAGACAAAAATAAACTCAAAATGGCTTAAGATTTAAACATAAGATATGACACCATAAAACTCCTAAAAGAGAACAAAGACCAAACATCCTCTGACATAAATGTTTTCTTAGGTCAATCTCCCAAAACAATAGAAATAAGAACAAAAATAAACAAATGTGACCTAATCAAACTTACAAGATTTTGCACAGCAAAGGAAACCATAAATAAAACGAAAAGACAACATACAGAATAGGAGAAAATATTTGCAAATGATGCAACTGACAAGGACTTAATTTACAAAATATATAAACAGCCCATACAACTCAACAACAATAAAACAAAGAACCCTATCCAAAAATGGGCAGAAGAACTAAATAGACATTTCTCTGAAGAAGACATACAGATGGCCAATAGGTACATGAAAAGATGCTCAACATCACTAATTGTTAGAGAAATGCAAATCAAAACTACCTTGAGGTACCACCTCACACAAATCAGAATGGCCATCATTAAAAATACTACAGATAACAAATGTTGGAGAGGAGGTGGAGAAAAGGGAACCCTCCTACACTGTCGGTGGGAATGTAAGTTCTTGCAGCCACTGTGGAAAACAGTATGGAGGTTCCTCAGAAAACTAAAAATAGAATTAACATATGATCCAGCAATCTCACTACTGGGCATAAATCCAGACAAAATTATAATTCAAAAAGATACATGCACACCTATGTTCGTAGCAGCACTATTCACAATAGCCAAGACATGGAAACAACCTAAACACCCATCAACAGATGAATGGATAAAGAAGATGTGATGTATATATATATATACAATGGAATACTACTCAGCCATAACAAAGAACAAAATAATGCCATTTGCAGCAACATGGATGCAACTAGAGATTATCATATTAAGTGAAGTAAGTCAGAAAGAGAAAGACAAATACCATATGATATTACTTATATGTGGAATCTAAAATATGACACAAATAAACCTATCTATGAAACAGAAACAAAATCACAGACATAGAGAACAGACTCTTGTTTGCCAAGGGGGAGGGGATTGGAGTAGGGATAGAGTGGGAGTTTCAGTTTAGCAGATGTAAGCTTTTATATATAGAATGAATAAACAACAAGGTCCTACTCTATAACACAGAGAACTATATTCAATAACCTATGATAAACCTTAATGGAAAAGAATATTTTTATAAGTATATATATGTATAACTGAATCACTTTGATGTACAATGGTAAATAACACAACATTGTAAATCAACTATACTTTAATAAAAAGTAATAAAGAAAGCTACAGTATACAAAACAGCATGGGGGGAGGGATAAATTGGGAGATTGGGATTGATATATACACACTACTATATATAAAATAGATAACTGATAAGAACCTAGTGTATAGCACAAGGAACTCTACTCAGTGCTCTGTAATGTCCTATATGAGAAAAGAATCTAAAAAAAGAGTGGATATATGTATATGTGTAACTGATTCACTGTGCTGTACACCTGAAACTAACACATTGTAAATCAACTATACTCCAATAAAAATTTAAAAAAAAACAAAAAAACATCATGGTGACACAAAAACAGACACATATGTCAATGGAACTGAATAGAGAACCCAGAAATAAACCCACACACTTATGATCAAATTATCTATGAAAAAGGAGGCAAGATTATTCAACAAAGAGTGGACAGTCTCTTCAGTAAGTGGTGCTGAGTAAACTGAACAGCTACATGTAAACCAATGAGATTAGAACATTTCCTCATATCTTATACAAAAAAAAAAAAACTCAAAATGGATTAAAGATCTAAATATAAGACCTGAAACCATAAAACTCCTAGAAGAAAACATTGGCATATCATTCTTTGACATAAATCGTAGCAATATGTTTTGGGTCTGTCTCCCAATACAAAAGAAATAAGAGCAAAAATAAATAAATGAGACCTAATTAAACTTAAAAGCATTTGCACAATAAAGGAAATCACGAACAAAACAAAAAGACAACCTACAGAATGGGAGAAAATATTTGCCAAAGATATGACAGACAAGAGTTTAATAAGATTCATACAGCTCAATATCAAAAGAAGAAATAATCCAATCAAAAATGGACAGAAACCCTGTATAGACATTTTTCCTAAGAATATGGAAACAGGCACAAGAAAAGTTGCTCAATATTGCTAATTATTAGAGAAATGCAAATCAAGACCACAATGAGATATCACCTCACACCAGTCAGAATGGCTATCATCAAAAAGTCTACAAATACAAATGTTAGAGAGGATGTGGAGAAAAGGGAACACTTGTGCACTGTTGGTGTGAATGTATATTGGTTCAACAACTATGGAAAACACTATATAGGTTCTTTAAAAAACTGAAAATAGAATTGATCCATCAATTCCACTCCTGGTTATATATCTGGAACAAACAAAAACCTAATTCAAAAAGATACATGAACCTCAATATTCATAGCAACACTATTTACAACAGCCAAGACACAGAAGTGAGCTAAGCGCACAGCAGCAGACAATTGGATTAAGAAGATGTGATATATATATATATATATATATATTAGTCAGCCATTAAAAAATGAAATACTGACATTTGCAGAAACATGGATGCACCTACCTAACAATTAATATGCTTAGTGAAATAAGTCAGACACAGAAAGACAAATACTACATGGTATCACTTATATGTGGAATCTAAAAAACAACACGAATATATATGCAAAACAGAAACAGACTCACAGATAAAGAGAACAAACTAGTGGTTACCAATGGTTAGGGGGAATGGAGGAGGGACAAATTAGGTGTATGGGATTAACAGACACAAACTACTATATATTAATAGATAAGGAACAAGGATATACTGTATAGCACAGGGAATTATAGCCATTGTCTTATAATAACCTATAATGGAATATAATCTGAAAGAATACTGACTCAATATGCTGTACACCTGAAACTAACATAATATTGTAAATCAACTATATTTCAAACTAAAAATGAAAGGGAGTGAAATGGAGGGAGAGAAACAGACAGACACTAAGCAAGATTAAGGCTTTCCTTGAGGCTAAGGACTTTTAATCCACTGCAAGCTTTTTCAGACTGATTATTCAAGTACAAACGATTTCCAAATATTCCCAGCCTTCAAAATAGAGTTTAAGTAATAAGATCTCTACTTCATATCTGTGAAGTCCATTAACTGCCACATGCAGCTTTCTCAAAAAAACAACCACCACAACTATACACTGTGAAATAGGCACTCATTTTTCAGATGGCAAAACTGAAGACCAGTAATAAAGCCAGAACTAGTACTGACATTTATAGACTCTTGGATTCAAACTACTTCCACTAGGGCAGAGGAGTTTCTTAAATATGAGACTGCAAGGAGCTTGGGGGGAAGAGGCCAGGCCCAGGATGACAAGCAGGGATTAGCCTGAAAATCTAAAAAACTAATATAAAATTTAAAAAATTAAAAGTTTCCTAAGCTATAGAGTTGGGTTCAAACAGTCTAAAACATCAAATATGATTAAGTAAAATATGGATAACAAAGAAGACATTTGTTTTTAACTGTGATATGGATGTAGATGCTATGTGTGCTGTGTTTATGGTTAAAACAGGGAAGGAGAAAAGCATCACATGTGATGTATAATTCCTACTTTTTCTAAAAGCTCTTAGAAGGTTATTTTTTTTTCCCAGAAGGAAAAAACTTACAATGAAAAATGTAGACATTTAAAGTCTTTTTTAGAAAATTAAAGGTGACTTGAAAATAAATGAAATATATTTTGGTGCATTACATCTACTGGGAGATTGCTTAAAGCAATAGGAATAAATACTAGTCCTGAGGTTCTGCTCTTAGAAGATGAAGAGCTTTAAGTGAACTTTTCATTTGGTTTACTCTGAGGGCTTCTCCTCCTCAGTGTGATTAATGCTCTCTCCACTTGAGTAGAAATTCTCCTGGAAGAAGCCTTTGATAACTATGGTTTGTAAACTTGTCATGCACAGAATGGAATATGCGTTATCTAACTTGAATTGAGCATACTTGTAAGCATACCAATTGCTCCCTTTTCACTAGAACAAAATGATATCCACACTAGCATAGTGAAATATATTCCAAAGAAACTAGTACCACTATAGAAAGCCCTACAATGCATGACATGCTAATAACTTACTAGTTCCAAATGATTCCAAACAAAGACACAAACGTTGACCAATGACTATGTTTTAAAGTACAAAGCATTTATTATTAAAACTAAATAATTGTGTCATGATGAGGTCAGTTTAATTATTTCAGCATGTTATAGCTTATAAAGATATTAATATTTACCAATAAATGAAGCAGGTGTAGACAATCAATTCCTTAGACACATTAGTGATGGGAAAGAGTCTGGGTAAAACAGAATGTTTAGTCTATAAAAAAAAAGGGCACCCCCAAATTAAGTAGAGTTATTTGGTAACATGATTAAAAATTCAGATTTTTAATAATCAGGGGAAAAAGAAGGTGTGCCCCCCAAAAACTCAATTCACTTGCAACAAAAGACATGGCTCTAATTTAAATATGTATGTTAACTTTTCAAAAATTTTTCTTACATATTAATTCTTCATACATTAGCTAAATAATCTTGATTAAATTACATAACCTCTTTGCACTTCAGTTTACTTACCTGTGAAATGGGGATATTAGTGTCTAAATCATAAAGTTACTGTGAGGGTTCAATGAGGCAATATACATAAAAATATTAGTGCCTGTAAGAAGGTAAGTATTTGATACTTATAACTTATTTTGTACAAGATGGAATTATTGTTAAAGAGTCAAAGTGCAAAGAAAACAGAGGGACTTACAGTAAAATCATATTGTTATACAACATTTCATTATATATATGATCAGTTCACATGCTAGTATATAAAAATAACACTTTGATTTCTATAAAAGCTTAAAGTTGTTCTAAAATTTCATAATCTTTACAGTTAGCTGTGTAATCCTTTAAGAAATAATTTAAAGGGAAAATGTTTGTCTTTCATTAGATGATATAAATATGGAATTTAATTCAAGTTAGTCTTTCAACTAGGATAGCTTTAGATATATAATCAACTAATTTATGTTCATATAATTTACCTTGGTCTTACTTCTTATTTGTTGATTCAAATATTGTTTTTACCATACATAACAGAGTGTCTACTGCACAGCTAATAAGTTAGAGAAGAGTGTCACAAATAATTAAGTCTGAGTTTTGGGGTTATTTTCCCATTTCAAGTCTACAAGGTTAGTTGTTAATAGTGCCGCTCATCTCATTTTACCAAATGAAAATGTAAATTGAGGGTAATTTTATGAACACTTTTAGCCCTTTTAAAATGATTTCAAATAATGTGGCAAGATTAAAAATATATAATTACGAATCAATCCATGTTTTTCTTCAGACAATTGTGCTCATGTTTGACTACACATACGGAACAGAGATACTTTGGTATTAGCCTCAGTAATGCAGTAATGCCCAGAAAATGTGAGTCAGTGGGAGCAGCCAAAGCTCCAAAGAGCCAGCTTCTCCTCATCAGCTCTGACCTTACTGCACCATTACTCGCTCACACATAAACACATTTTAGTGTAGTGTGTATTTTTGATTTCTTTACGTATTTGCTTCAAGACATGAACTACTTATATCTCTGATTAATGGCAGTCCCCTTCATTTCCTTCGATCCCTTAATTTCCCAAATGGATAGCTCAAAAGAAATTTCAATCCTCTTTTTAATTCAGGATTTAATTCCTACCGAAGAAAACACGTGGATGAAAAGCCTATGATTTATGAGGTAAAATATTTATATCCATTCATTTATCATGTATTTAACTAGTATTACTCCAAGTAAGAAAACCAAAAATACATAATGGGGAAAATCTGATCTCCCTATAGGCCACCCTGGCATTCTTCTTCACACTATCTACTAAATTCCATCTTTGGGATTAAAGGGAGCAGAGAGTTATTTAGGATGGTTATCAAAGAAAGATGATATTTGTACAATGCAGTTTCAATATTTAATGTATTTGATAACCTTGAAATCATTTAGAAAATTAGCAATCTAATAACACTGATAAATCATACACAGTAGACAAAGAGACGGTCTAAGGATATTAAGCCTTAACCAAGCAGAATTTGGCTTTTTAAATATCTGAACAATATTAGATATTCTTCTTGGCAATTGTGTAAAAGCAGAGGTGTCTATGCATAGGTAGAATAACCAGCTGTCACTCAAGATAACTTGACGGATTCTTAGTTCTTTTCACCAAATATATCCTTCATGCTAGTCTCTCTGCAATGAAGTCTAAAATTACATTAAAATCACATTGCAGGGTTAAAGAGCATTATTTCCATAATGCACTGTACATGTTTACCTCTAAATATTAACCAGGGATCAATATCACACCATGTGTTTTTTAAAGGATAAGCTGGCATCTAGCATAAAATGCAGCCCTAAGTAACTAAAACATTGGTTCTATGTATTTTAATTGAGGTAGGGGTATGCAGTAAGAGAAATATCCAGATGCTGTGTCTGCTAGAAGGAGAAAAAAAGACCTAGAGACAGTTATAATGGAAGAAATAAGACAAATAGAGCATTCATTTAAGAAATTTCTCCAGGTGTTTTTTTTTTTATTTATAAATAAATGTATACTTTTGACCCCCTTCCCTCTCCTCACTGCTAGCCACTAACTTGTTCTCTGTATCTTTGAGTCTGCTTCATTTTTGTTATATTAAATAGTGTGTTGTATTTTTAAGATTCCATATATAAGTGATATCATACAATATGTGTCTTTCTCTGTCTGACATTTCACTTAGCATAATACCCTCCAAGTCCACACATGTTGCTGCTAATGGCAAAATTTCATTCATTTTTCTGGTTGAATAGTATTACATTGTGTATATATGTACCACATCTTCCTTATCCATTCAGCTGCTGATGGACACTTAGGTTGCTTCAAAATCTTGGCAATTATAAATAATGCTGCTATTAACATTGGGGTGCATGTACCTTTTAGAATTAGTGTTTTGGGATTTTTGGATATGTATCCAGGAGTGGAATTACTGGGTCATGTGACAGTTCTATTTTTAGTTTTTTGACAAACCTCCATGCTGGTTTCCACAGTGGCTGCACCAGTTTACATTCCCACCAACAGTATAAGAGGGTTCCCTTTTCTCCACATCCTCAGAAACATTTGTTATTTGTGTTCATTTTGATGATAGCCATTCTGACAGGTGTGAAGTGATATCTCATTGTGGTTTTGATTTTCATTTCCCTGATGATTAGCAATGTTGATCATTTTTTCACGTGCCTATTGCCCATCTGCATTTCTTCTTTGGAAAAATGTCTATCAGGTCTTCTTCCCATTTTTTAATTGCCAATACTATCTTGAGAAAGAAAAGATGAGCTGGAGAAGTCACACTCCCTGACTTCAGAACTATACTACAAAGCTACAGTAATCAAAACATTATGATACTCACATGAAAACAGACACATAGATCAATGGAACAGATTGAGAGCCCAGAAATAAACCCATGCACTTGTGATCAATTAACATACAACAAATAAGACAAGAATATACAGTGAAGATAAGACAGTCTCTTCAATTAGTGGTGCTGGAAAACTGGACAGCTACATGTAAAACAATGAGATTAGAACATTTCCTCACACCATATACAAAAAATAAGCTCCAAATGGATTAAAGACCTAAATATAAGACCTGAAACCATAAGACTCCTAGTAGAGAATGCAGAACACTCTTTGACATAGATCTTTTTTCAATAGCTCTCTTAAAGCAAAGGAAACAAAAGCAAAAATAAACAAATGGGACCTAGTTAAACAAAGATTTTGAACAACAAAAGAAACCACTGACAAAATGAAAAAAACAACCTACAGAATGGGAGAAAATGTTTGCAAAGGATATGACCAATAAGGGGTTAACATCCAACATATATAACCAGTTTGTACTACTCAACATCAAAAAACCAAACTCTCCAGGTGTTTTTTAATTCACATGTGCTTAAATATTTGTAAAAAACTAAGTATAAATTTGACAGCTGCTTCAATGTTTCAACCATTACATCTATCCAGATGACTTGAAAAGCTTTAGTCAGGATAATTTACTTCACTTCAATTTGGATAAAATGTCCACAGACACTAAGGTAACAAAGTTCATTAACTTCCCCTTGTTAAAAACAAAAACGAAAACAAAAACTACCGCAGCTTAATAACCTATTTTTGTCAAAAGCACTCAATGTTAATGTGAGTCAAAACCATATAATCATATTGTACGATTTCTTCTCTTTTACTCCCTACATCCAATAAAATACAAAGTCCTACTAACTCATCTTTTGTACCCCTCTTGAATCTGGTACTTTATCTTTACTTCATTTCTATTCTATTCATGTCTATTATCAAGGTTTTTTTTTTTTTTTTAATCTTTCTTAGAGTATAATAGCTTTCCAATGGTGGGTTAGTTTCTGCGGTATAACAAAGTGAATCAGGTATACATATACATATATCCCCAAATCCCCTCCCGCTTCTGTCTCCCTCCCACCCTCCCTATCCCACCCCTCTAGGTGGTCACAAACCACCGAGCTGATCTCCCTGTGCTATGCGGCTGCTTCCCACTAGCTATCTGTTTTACATTTGGCAGTGTATATGTCAGTGCTACTATCTCACTTTGTCCCAGCTTACCCTTCCCCCTCCCCGTGTCCTCAAGTCCATTCTCTACATATGCATATTTATTCCTGTCCTGCCCCTAGGGTCTTCAGAGCCTTTTTTTTTTTTTTAGATTCCATATATAAGTATTAGCATATGGTATTTGTTTTTCTCTTTCTGACTTACTTCACTCTGTATGACAGTCTCTAGGTACATCCACCTCACTACAAATAACTCAATTTCATTTCTTTTTAGAGCTGAGTAATATTCCACTGTATATATTTGCCACACCTTCTTTATCCATTCATCTGTCGATGGACACTTATGTTGCTTCCCTGTCCTGGCTATTGTAAACAGAGCTGCAATGAACATTATGGTACATGATTCTTTTTGAATTATGGTTTTCTCAGGGTATATACCCAGTAGTGGGATAGCAGAGATGTATAGTAGTTGTACTGTTAGTTTTTTAAGGAACCTCCATACTGTCCTCCATAGTGGCTGTATCAATTTCCATTCTCACCAACAGTCCAAGAAGGTTCCCTTTTCTCCACACCCTCTCCAGCATTTATTGTTTGTAGATTTTTTGATGATGGCCATTCTGACTGGTGTGAGGTGATACCTCATTGTAGTTTTGATTTGCATTTCTCTAATGATTAGTGATGCTGAGCATCCTTTCATGAGTTGCTGGGCATCTGTATATCTTCTCTGGAGAAATGTCCATTTAGGTCTTCTGCCATTTTTGGATTGGGTTGTTTGCTTTTTTGATATTGAGCTGCATGAGCTGCTTGTAAATTTTGGAGATTAATCCTTTGTCAGTTGCTTCATTTGTAAATATTTTCTCCCACTCTGAGGGTTGTCTTTTCATCTTGTTTATGATTCCCTTTGCTGTGCAAAAGCTTTTAACTATCATTAGGCCCCATTTGTTTATTTTGGTTTTTATTTCCATTTCTCTAGGAGGTGGGTCAAAAAGGATCTTGATGTGATGTATGTCAAAGAATGTTCTTCCTATGCTTTCCTTTAAGTGTTTTATAGTGGCTGGCCTTACATTAGGTCTTTAATCCATTTTGAGTTTATTATTGTTTATGGTGTTAGGGAGTGTTCTAATTTCATTCTTTTACATGTAGCTCTCCAGTTTTCCCAGCACCACATATTGAATAGGCTATCTTTTCTCCATTGTATATTCTTGCCTCCTTTATCAAAGATAAGATGACCATATGTGTGTGGGTTTATCTCTGGGTTTTCTATCCTGTTGTATTGATCTCTCTTTCTGTTTTTGTGCCAGTACTATACTGTCTTGATTACTGTAGCTTTGCAATATAGTCTGAAGTCTGGGAGCCTGATTCCTCCACCTCTATTTTTCTTTCTCAACATTGCTTTGGTTATTCGGGGTCTTTTGTGTTTCCATACAGATTGTGAAATTTTTTGTTCTAGTTCTGTGAAAAATGCCATTGGTAGTTTGTTAGGGATTTTATTGAATTTGCAATTGCTTTAGGTAGTATAGTCATTTTCACAATGTTGATTCTTCCAATCTAAGAATATGGTATATCTCTCCAACTGTTTGTATCATCTTTAATTTCTTTCAAGAGTGTCTTATAGTTTTCTGCATATAGGTGTTTTGTCCCCTTAGGTAGGTTTATTCCTACGTATTTTATTCTTTTCGTTGCAATCGTAAATAGAAGTGTTTCCTTAATTTCTCTTTCAGATTTTTCATCATTAGTGTATTAGGAATGCAAGAGATTTCTGTGTATTAATTTTGTATCCTGCTAGTTTACCAAATTCATTGATTAGCTCTAATAGTTTCTGGTAGCATCTTTAGGATTCTCTGTGTATAGTACCATGTCTTCTGCAAACAGTGACAGCTTTACTTCTTCTTTTCTGATATGGATAATTTTATTTCTTTTTCTTCTCTGATTTCTGCAGCTAAAACTTCCAAAACTATGTTGAATAATAAAGGTGAGAGGGGAAACCTTGTCTTGTTCCTGATCTTAGTGGAAATGGTTTCAGTTTTTCACCATTGAGAACGATGTTGGCTGTGGGTTTTTCATATATGGCCTTTATTATGTTAAGGGAAGTTCCCTCTATGCCTACTTTATGGAGGGTTTTTATCATAACTAGGTGTTGAATTTGGTCAAAATATTTTTCTGCATCTATTGAGATGATCATATGTGTTTTATCAATCAATTTGTTAATATAGTTCATCACATTGATTGATTTGCATATATTGAAGAATCCTTGCATTCCTGGGATAAACCCTGTTTGATCATGATGTATGATCCTTTTAATGTTTTGTGGGACTCTGTTTGCTAGTATTTTGTTGAGGATTTTTGCATCTATGTTCATCAGTGATATTGGCCTGTAGTTTTCTTTCTTTGTGTCATCTTTGCCTGTTTTTGGTATCAGGGAGATGGTTGCCTCGTAGAATGAGTTTGGGAGTGTTCCTTTTTCTGCTATATTTTGGAAGAGTTTGAGAAGGATATGTGTTAGCTCTTCTCTAAATATTTGATAGAATTCGCCGATGAGGCCATCTGGTCATGGGCTTTTGTTTGTTGGAAGATTTTTAATCACATTTTCAATTTCATTACTTGTGATTGGTCTGTTTATATCTTCTATTTCTCCCTGGTTCTGTCTCAGAAGATTGTGCTTTTCTAATAATTTGCCCATTTCTTCCTGGTTGTCCATTTTATTGACATATAGTTGCTTGTAGTAATCTCTCATGATCCTTTGTATTTCTGCAGTGTCAGTTATTACCTCTCCTTTTTCTTTTCCAATTCTATTGATTATAGTCTTCTCCCTTTTTTTCTTGATGAGCCTGGATAAAGGTTTATCAGTTTTGTTTATCTTCTCAAAGAAACAGTTTTTAGTTTTACTGATCTTTGCTATCATTTCATTTCTTTTTCATTTATTTCTGATCTGATCTTTATTATTTCTTCCCTTCTGCTAACTTTGGTGTGTTTTTTTTGTTCTTATTTCTCTAATTGCTTTAAGTGTAAGGTTAGGTTGTTAATTTGAGATTTTTCTTGTTTCTTGAGGTAGGATTGTATTGCTATAAACTTCCCTCTTAGAACTGCTTTTGCTGCATCCCATAAGTTTTGGGTCATTGTGTTTTCAATGTCGTTTGTTTCTAGGTATTTTTTTTTCTCTTTGCTTTTTCAGTGATGTCTGGGTTATTTAGTAATGTATTATTTAGCCTTCATGTGTTTGTATTTTTTACAGATTTTTTTTCCTGTAATTTATATCTAGTATCATAGCATTGTTGTTGGAAAATGTACTTGATATGATTTCAGTTTTCTTATATCTACCAAGGCTTGATTTGTGACCGAGGATATGATTGATCGTGGAGACTATTCCATGCACACTTGAGCAGAAAGTGTATTCTGTTGTTTTTGGATGGAATGTCCTATAAATATCAATTAAGTCCATCTTGTTTAATGTATCATTTAAAGTTTGTCTTTCCTTATTTATTTTCATTTTGGATGATCTGTCCGTTGGTGAAAGTAGGGTGTTAAAGTCCCCTACTATGATTGTGTTACTGTCAATTTCCCCTTCTATGGCTGTTAGCATTTGCCTTATGTATTGAGTTGCCCCTATGTTGGGTGCATAAATATTTACAATCGTTATATCTTCGTCTTGGATTGATCCCTCGGTCATTATGTAGTGTTCTCCTTTGTCTCTTGGAAGAGTCTTTATTTTAAAGTCTATTTTGTCTGATATGAGAATTGCTACTCCAGCTTTCTTTTGATTTCCATTTGCATGGAATATCTTTTTCCAACCCCTCACTTTCAGTCTGTACGTGTCCTTAGGTCTGAAGTGGGTCTCTTGTAGACAACACATATAAGAATCTCGGCTTTGTAACCATTCAGCCAGTCTGTGTCTTTTGGTTGGAGCATTTAATCCTTTTACATTTAAGGTAATTATTGATATGTATGTTCCTATTACCATTTTCTGAATTGTTTTGGGTTTGTTATTGTAGGTATTTTCCTTCTCTTGTGTTTCCTGCCTAGAGAAGTTCCTTTAGCATTTGTTGTAAAGCTGGTTTGGTGGTGCTGAATTCTGTTAGCTTTTGTTTGTCTGTAAAGCTTTTAATTTCTCTGTCAAATCTGAATGAGATCCTTGTTGGGTACAGTAATCTTGCTTGTAGGTTTTTCCCTTTCATCACTTTAAATATGTCCTGACACACCCTTCTGGCTTGCAGAGTTTCTGCTGAAAGATCAGCTATTAACCTTATGCGGATTACTTTGAATGTTATTTGTTTCTTTTCCCTTGCTGCTTTTAATATTTGTTCTTTGTATTTAATTTTAAATAGTTTGATTAATATGTGTCTTGGCATGTTTTTCTTTCAGTTTATCCTGTATGGGACTCTCTACACTTCCTGGACTTGACTGACTATTTCCTTTCTCATATTAGGGAAGTTTTCAACTATAATCTCTTCAAATATTTTCTCAGTTCCTTTTTTTCCTCTTCTTCTTCTGGGACCCCTATAATTCGAATGTTGGTGCATTTAATGTTGTCCAGCTGGTCTCTGAGACTGTCCTTAATTCTTTTCATTCTTTTTTTCTTTATTCTGCTCTGCAGTAGTTATTTCCACTATTTTATCTTCCAGGTCACTTATCCATTCTTCTTCCTCAGTTATTCTGCTACTGATTCCTCCTAGAGAATTTTTAATTTCATTTATTGTGTTGTTCATCGTTTTTTGCTGTTTAGTTATTCTAGGTCCTTGTTAAATGTTTCCTGTATTTTCTCTATTCTATTTCCAAGATTTTGAATCATCTTTACTATCATTACTCTGAATTATTTTTCACGTAGACTGACGAATTCCTCTTCATTTCTTTGGTCCTGTGCTTTTTTACCTGCCTCCTTCATCTCCTGTGTATTTCTCTGTCTTCTCATTTTGCTTAACTTACTGTGTTTGGGGTCTCCTTTTAGCACAGGTTGCAGGTTCATAGTTCCCGTTGTTCTTGGTGTCTTCCCCCAGTGGGTAAGTTTGGTTCCGTGGGTTGTGTAGGCTTCCTGGTGGAGAGGACTGGTGCTTGTGTTGTGGTGGATGATGCTAGATCTTTTCTTTCCAGTGGGCCGAACCGTGTCCAGTGGTGTGTTTGGGGTGTCTGTGAACTTATTATGATTTTAGGCAGCCTCTCTGCTAATGAGTGGCGTTGTGTTCCTGTGTTGCTAGTTTTTTGCCATTGGGTGTCCAGCACTGTAGCTTCCTGGTCGTTGAGTGGAGCTGGGTTTTATCATTGAAACAGAGATCTTTTGGAGAGCTCTAGCTGATTGATATTACGTGAAGCCAGGAAGTCTCTGGTGGACCAGTGTCCTGAACTCGGCTCTCCAACCTCAGAGGCTCAGGCCTGACACCCGGCCGGAGCACCAAGACCCTGTCAGACACACAGCTCAGAAGAAAATAGAAAAAAAAGAAAGAAAGAAAGAAAAAATAAATAAAATAAAATAATATAATGTTAATAAAATAAAAAATAAAAATGATTATTAAGATAAAAAAATTAAAAAGTAATTTAAAAAAAAGAAGGGAGCAACCAAACAAATAAAGAAATCCACCAGTGAATGCAAGTATTAAGAACTATACTAAAACAAAAACAAAAAAAAACGGAGAGACAGAATCCTAGGGCAAATGGTAAAAGCAAACCTATACAGACAAAATTACACAAAGAAGCAAGACATACACAATTAGAAAAAGAGAAAAATGAAAAAATATATTTTTTTTAAAAAAAGGAAGAGAGCATCCAAATCAATAAACAAATCTACCAGTGATAATAAGCTCTAAATACTAAAGTAAGATAAACATAAAACCAGAAACAAATTAGACGCAGAAAGCAAACTCCAAGTCTACAATTTCTCCCAAAGTTCACTGCTTCAATTTTGTTTTGATTTGTTTTCTATTCAGGTATTCCTCAGTTGCAGGGTATAGCAAGTTGATTGTGGATATTTAATCCACTTCTCCTTTGGCTGCATGGGGAAATTTCCCTTTCTCTTCTTTGCACAACTCCTGGGGCTCATCTTAGGATTTGGCCCCACCTCTGCATGTATGTAGCCCTCTGGCATTTTTTTCTTCCCCCAGACAGGAGGGGGTTAAAGGAGCGGCTGATTAGGGGGCTTTGGCACACTCAGGCCGGGGGAAGGGAGGGGAATGGAACGCAGGGTAAGCCTGCAGCGGCAGAGGCTCTCATGATGTTGCAACACCCTGAGGTGCACCGTGTGTTCTCCCGGGGATGTTTTCCCTGGATCACTGGATCCTGGCAGTGGCAGACTGCACAGGCTCCCAGGAGAGGAGGTGTGGATAGTGACCTGTGCTTGCACACAGGCTTCTTGGTGGCTGCTGCAGCAGCCTTAGCATTTCATGCCCATCTCTATTGTCCACGCTGATAACCGTGGCTTGCTCCTTTCTCTGGAGCTCGTTTAGGTGGTGCTCTGAATCCACTCTTCTCGTGCACCCTGAAACTATTGTCTCTTGTCTCTTAGGCAGTTCCAGACTTTTCCCAGACTCCCTCCTGGCTAGTTGTGGTGCACTAGCCCCCTTCAGGCTGTGTTCACGCAGCCAACCCCAGTCCTCTCCCTGGGATCTGACCTCCAATGCCGGAGCCTCAGCTCCCAGCCCCCACCCCTTCTCCGGTGGGTGAGCAGACAAGCCTCTCAGGCTGGTGAGTGCTGGTTGGCACTGATCCTCTGTGCGGGAAACTCTCTGCTTTGCCCCCGGCACCCCTGTTGCTTCACTCACCTCCATGGCTCTGAATCTTCCCCCTTACCCACCCTCTATCTCCACCAGTGAAGGGACTTCCTAGTGTGTGGAAACTTTTTCTCCTTCACAGCTCCCTCCCAGAGGTGCAGGTCCTGTCCCTATTATTTTGTCTCTGCTTCTTTCTTTTTTCTTTTGCCCTACCCAGGTACGTGGGGAGTTTCTTGCCTTTTGGGAAGTCTGAGGTATTCTGCCAGCATTCATTTTGTGTTCTCTAGGAGTTGCTCCACATGTAGATGTATTTTTGATATGTTTGTGGGGAAGAAGGCTATTTCCACGTCTTATTCCTCCACCATCTTGAAGGCCCCCCCCATCAAGGCTCTTGTTGCCTATTCTTCAACAATTGTTTGCAGTCTTTCCCCTTGTATCTATACTGAAGTCATTTCCATTATCATCTTTCTAAAATTATACTGCTAAATGCTAACTTTTAGTAAGCACTTACTATACATTGAACATTATGCTGAAGGGTGTACAAATTTGACATTTAATTTTCACAACAGCCTTATGAGACAAGAATTATTATTATCTCCACTTTATTGATAAAACTTGGAGCCTTAGAAAGATGGAGTCACATAAACAGTGGAGTTAATATTTGAAGGAAAGATGTTTGAATCCAGAAGATGTTGTTATCAACTATGTTACACTGTTTTTCCAAATACTAATTTAGACTTGTTAGTACATGATCTGGAAATGGTAACTGATAGATTACACATAGGTAATAGAGTTAACATTCATTGAGTGCCAGTCCATGTTAATCAATTTACCTGTATTATTTTATTTAAAATTTACAATGGCCATAATTTGAAATTATTTCCATTTTACAGAGTGAGAAACTGAGGTTCAGGAAGTTGCTGAATGTCATAATGCTAGTAAGTGGTGGACCTGGGATTCAATCCCAGGTCTACCTGACTCCAAGGTTCTCATTGTGATTTACTATGCCATACTTCCAGCTACAAGAGAATGTATTTCAAACCCTTTGATGACTTGCCATTCAAGTATCTCTAGTTCATGGGAAGTAGACAACCATTTTACATCTCAAATCAAACTACTTAGAGAGGAAAGCAGCCTCCAATATAAGTAGAATTTGATATCATATATTTTGAAAGTTAAAATCTCAACTAACAAAAACGTCCTTAATGCTTAGCTTTCCTGGACTAATATTATGAGCCCTTTATAAATCTAAATAATTTACTATATGAATACTGTAACCTCTTTAAAAGTTATGTTACAATCAGCCTTTTGAAATAATCTTTTTGAAGATAGTTAATATATAAGTTGAAGTGTATCCTTTACCTCTCCAATTGAGTATTATGGGATCTACTCTCCCTTTTCTGAGCACCACGAGGTATCTTCTCTCTCCACTGTTGACCACAATGCAATTATTGAAAGTCAGGCTGTGTACAAGTATGAAAGAGAGTCTGTAATTTTGATGAGTTAAGAAACTAGGGTATGATAGTCTCCATATTTTGTCTGATGAATAATCTTTGCTTTCCTTCTGTGATGAAGTTCTTGTAAACAGCCAAGTATTTTCTTTGTTTCCCTGAGAATAATCAATCATTTTTATGTATTTATTTATTTATTCTAACAAATTTATTGAGACATAATTCACATACCATATATATTTTTTTAGTATTTATTTTGTATTGGAGCATAGCTGATTAACAATGATACATTAGTTTCAGGTGTACAGTTATTCAGTTATATATATATACATATATCTATTCATTTTCAAATTCTTTTCCCATTTAGGTTATTACAGAATATTGAAGAGCATTCCTGTGCTATACAGTAGGTTCTTGTTGGTTATCTATTTAAATATAGCTGTGTGTACATGTCAATCTGAAACTCCCAGTCTATACCTCCACTCTTACCCTTCCCCCCTGGTAACCATAAGTTCTTTCTCTAAGTCTGTGAGTCTGTTTCTCTTTTGTAAGTAAGTTCATTTGTATACTTTTATAAAACTCTGCATATAAGCTATATCATATGATATTTGTCTTTCTCTGTCTGACTTCACTTATAATAATCTCCAGGTCTATCCAAGTTGCTGCAAATGGAATTATTTCATTCTTTTTTATGGCTGAATAATATTCTATTGTATATATGTACCACATTTTCTTTATTCATTCATCTCTTGGTGGACATTTAGGCTTCTTCCATGTCTTGGCTATTGTAAACAGCAGTGCAATGAACATTGAGGTGCATGTATTCTTTGGAACCATTGTATTCGCTAATATATGCTCAGGAATGGGATTGCTGGATCATATGGTAGCTGTATTTTTTAGTTTTTTAAGGAATCTCCATACTGTTCTCCATAGTGGCTGTACCAATTTACATTCCCACCAACAGTGTAGGAGGGCTTCCTTTTCTCCACACCTTCTCCAGCATTTATTGCTTGTAGATTTTTTGATGATGGCCATTCTGACCAGTGTGAGGTGATACCTCATTGTAGCTTTGATTTGCATTTCTCTAATAATTAGCAAGATTGAACAACAATACATTAAAATAATCATACACCATGGTCAAATGGGATTTATCCCAGAGATGCAAGGATTTTTCAATAGCTGCAAATCAATCAGTGTCACCACATCAACAAATTGAAGAATTAAAAATCATATGATCATCTCAATAGATGCAGAAAAAGTTTTGACAAAATTCAACATCCATTTATGATAAAAACTCTCCAGAAAGTGGACATAGAGGGAAAATATTTAAACATAATAAAGGCCATATGTGACAAACCTACAGCTAACATCATACTCAACAGTGAAAAGCTGAAAGCATTTCCTCTAAGATCAGGAACAACACAAGGATGTCCAGTCTTGCCTCTTTTATTCAACATTGTTTTGGAAGTCCTATCCACAGCAATCAGAGAAGAAAAAGAAATAAAAGGAATCTAAAATGGAAAAGAAGTAGTAAAACTGTCACTGTTTGCAGATGGCATGATACTATGCATAGAAAATCCTAAAGATGCTACCAGAAAACTACTAGAGGTCATCAACGAGTTTGGTAAAGTTGAAGGATACAAAAGTAATACATAGAAATCTGTTGCATATCTATACACTACCAATGAAAGATCAAAAAGAGAAATTAAAGAAACAATCCCATTCACCATCACATCAAAAAGAGTAAAATACCTAGGAATAAACCTACCTAAGGAGGCAAAAGACCTGTGCTCCAAAAACTATGAAATGCTGGTGAAAGAAATTGAAGACGACACAAACAGATGGAAAGATATACCATGTTCTTTGATTGGAAGGATCAATATTGTTAAAATGAACATAATACCCGAGGCAATCTACAGATTCAATGCAATCCCTATCAAATTAACAATGGCATTTTTCACAGAACTAGAACAAAAAATCTTAAAATTTGTAGAGAGACACAAAAGACCCCAAATAGACAAAACAGTCCTGAGAAAGGAGAACAAAACTGGAGGAATCATGCTCCCTGACTTCAGAGTATACTACAAAGCTACAGTCATCAAAACAGTATGGTACTGGCACAAAAACAGAAATATAGATCAATGGAACAGGATAGAAAGCCGAGAAATAAACCCATGCACCTATAGTTGATTAATCTATGACAAAGGAGGTAAGGCTATACAATGGAGGAAAGACAGTTTTATCAGTAAATGGTGCTGGGAAAGCTGAACAGCTACTTGTAAAAAAGTGAAATTATATGTTTTCCTATTTAACGTATTTAAAATAAAAATAACATGATTAAAATTATTTTGAAACATTTTCGTCTCCTCAAAAAGAAACCGCATACCCTTAGTACTCACCCTCTCCCATTTTCCCTATTGACCCCAGCCTTAGGCAACCACCATCTATTTATTATTTCTATAAATCTGCCTCTTCTGGACAATTCATATGAATGAAATCATACAATATATGCAGTCTTTTGTTACTGGGTTCCTTCACTTAGCATGTTTTCAAGGTTCATCCATGTTGTAACAAGTGGAATATTATTAAAAGCAACCAAGCATTATTCTTAAATTCTGAGTTGGTGGTCTTTTTTATAGCAAGTTCCAACCATATTGTTTTGATCATATTCTCTCATACTAGACACAGGTT
The DNA here is from genome assembly GCF_028023285.1 of Balaenoptera ricei. NCBI lineage: Eukaryota > Metazoa > Chordata > Mammalia > Artiodactyla > Balaenopteridae > Balaenoptera > Balaenoptera ricei. The sequence continues at coordinate 82,621,655 of NC_082660.1, forward strand.
GCAAATTTCTACTCCTATTTTTATTGCTTTGAAGACTTTTAACATCTGTATGTAATCAAAATCTCTGAACTGTCAAGCCTTTCTTAAGCAAAATCTCTTGCTATCCTCTGAACTCAGTAGCATACATGAAACTTTACCATATATGTAGCATGAATCATCCAATCCAGGGACCTACAAAGACATAAATATCTGTGGATGTTGTATTTGATTTTTATTTTGAATTGCTATTTTTCCTTTAGTGTCTCATTTCTCCAGTTACATATTAAGAAGTCTGAATTGAAAAACAATATTCCTAATACATATTGTTATATTCAATAACCATGAGTAGGATGTTTTATTCCTCTAGGACAGTATGTATTAATCAATTTGTAGATTGATAAATAGGTAGTTGTGACATGTATATTTTAAAATATGTTGTGAAATCTTTAATATAAAATGAGTGTCTGAGGAAAAGATTCCTATACTTCATGATTCTCATACTTTAGTGTGCAAAAAGAATCACAAGAAGATTAATTAAAAATGTAGACTTCTGGCCCAACCTCCAGGGATTCTAACTAAGTAAGTCTGGATTGGGATCCAGGAATATGCAGTTAAGGAAGCACTTCAAATAATTTTATGCCAGTATAAATTTCACGAGGTATCCTTTGAGAAAACCTGGGTTTTAGAATACAAGTGATCAAAGATCAATTTCCGGTTATAATTAGAATATAGGCTAAACATAAGTCTTTTGGAAAATTGAGAAGAAAAGTAAAGGACTCATATCGACAAGGAACAACATGTTTCTCAACATCCCAATCCCTTTTAAGATGCAGACTTTATCAGGGTTTTTTTATTCCTTATTGTGCACATTAGCCATTTCATCTTGGTCATGGACATAATTATACTGATGTGCAGTTATTGTTATATTGGTCACATCTAAAATACACTAGTAAACCATATTTTACTTGGACGGAAAGAATAAAACTGCCTGGAGATCATTCTCATCAGAAAGCACAGCAGTCCATTTTATTAGTAGCCATGGAGTTTATAAGCATTATTTATCAAATGCCATCAGTGGGACAAAAAGAACAACAGAAAAAAACTGATGCCAGCTCTGTTCACAAGACAATGTCTATATAAGTTAGTTGAATTAGGACATAAAACAATTCATGAAAAATCCTAAGTGAGAAAAGCTACTCATTTTTCCCCTAAAATATTTTCATCTCTTCTTGTCAGCATTCTTTCTCTTGTACCAATCTCTGCCCCCTCCTTCCCCCCCACCCTTTAATTTAGACTTTAGGAGCCTCCATTATTATTTTTTTTTAACATCTTTATTGGAGTATAATTGCTTTACAATGATGTGTTAGTTTCTGCTTTATATTGATGATAGATAAAATTTGCAGGCCAACACAGAAGATACATTATGACAGTTGGAGAAGTATAGGCATTAAATTGTTAGGGTTTATAAGGAAACTAAACTAGAATGAGATAGAACAGTCATGCTGGATGAGAGTAAGATATGAAAAAAAGGAGAGGAGGCAGAAAAGTAGTTGTAAAGATGAAGATAGACTTAGGAATAAGCATTATGGATTCAAGAAAAGTAATTTTTATAATGTAATTCTCTGTATGTGGAATAAGCCTCACAGAAAATTAACTGAAAACCAGCAGAAGGACTCCTGAACAACCAAGGCTGTGCCCCTGGGATTGGACTCAGAGGAAAAGTGATATTAAAGAATGAGACACCCGCCATGAGGAATAAATGGGTTGAGCAACAGGCTGGGCCTCCCAATCCTCAGGAAAAAAGAAAAATCTCAAATAAACAGCCTAACCTTACAACTAAAGCAACTAGATAAAGAAGAACAAACAAAACCCAAAGTTAGTAGAGAGAAAGAAATCAAAGATCAGAGCAGAGAAAAATGAAATAGACACAAAGAAAACAATAACAAGGATCAATGAAACTAAAAGCTGGTTCTTTGAGAAGATAAAATTGATAAACCTTTAGCCAGACTCATCAAGAAAAAAAGGGAGAGGACTCAAATCAATAAAATTACAAATGAAAAAGGAGAAGTTACAGCAGACACCACAGAAATACAAAGGATCATAAGAGACTACTACAAGTAACTATATGCCAAAAAATGGACAACCTGGAAGAAATGGAAAATTCTTAGAAAGGTACAACCTTCCAAGACTGAACCAGGAAGAAATAGAAAATATGAACAGAACAATCACAAGTAAAGGAAATTGAAACTGTGATTTAAAATCTTCCAACAAACAAAAGTCCAGGACCAGATGGCTTCACAGGTGAATTCTACCAAACATTTAGAGAAAAGCTAACACCTATCCTTCTCAAATGCTTCCAAAAAAGTGCAGAGGAAGGAATACTGTCAAGCTCATTCTACAAGGCCACCATCACCCTGATACCAAAACCAGACAAAGACACAACAAAGAAAGAAAATTACAGGCCAATAACACTGATGAACATAGATACAAATATCCTCAACAGAATACTAGCAAAGTGAATCCAACAGTACATTAAAAGGATCATAAGCCATGATCAAGTGGGATTTACCCCAGGGATCCAAGGATTCTTCAGTATACGCAAATCAATCAATGTGATACACGATATTAACAAATTGAAGGAGAAAACCCATATGATCATCTCAATAGATGTAGAAATTTTTGACAAAATTCAACACCCATTTATGATAAAAACTCTCTGGAAAGTGGGCATAGAGGAAAACTACCTCAACATAATAAAGGCTAAATATGACAAACCCTCAGCAAACATCATTCTCAATGGTGAAAACCTGAAAGCATTTCCTCTAAGATCAGGAATAAGACAAGGATGTTCACTTTTGCTACTATTATTCAACACAGTTTTGGAAGTCCTAGCCATGGCAATCAGAAAAGAAAAAGAAATAAAAGGAATCCAAAATGGAAACGAAGAAGTAAAACTGTCACTGTCTGCAGATGACATGATAATATACATAGAAAACCCTAAAGACACTACTTGAAAACCTCTAGAGCACATCAATGAATTTGGTAAATTTGCAGAATACAAATTTAATACACAGAAATCTCTTGCATTCCTATACACTAACAATGAAAGTTCACAAAGAGAAATAAGGAAACAATCACACTTACCATCACAACATAAAAAATAAAATACCTAGGAATAAACCTACTAAAGGATGCAAAGACCCATACTCAGAAAATTATAACATACTGATGAAAGAAATTGAAGTGACACAAATGGAGAGATATACCATGTTCTTGGATTGGAAGAACGAATAATGTGAAAATGACTATACTACCCAAAGCAATCTACAGATTCAATGCAATCTCTATCAAGTTACCAACGGCATTTTTCACAGAATTACACAAAAATTTTGCAATTTTGTATGGAAACATGAAAGACCCTGAATAGCCAAAGCATCTTGAGAAAGAAAAACGGAGCTGGAGGAATCAGGCTCCCTGACTATACTACAAAGTTACAGTATTCAAAACAGTACAGTACTGGCACAGAAATGGAAATATAGATCAATGGAACAGGATAGAAAGTCCAGAGATAAACTCACGCACCTATGATCAACTAATCTATGGCAAAAGAGGCACAAATATACCATGGAGAAAAGACAGTCTCTTCAATAAGTGGTGCTGGGAAAACTCAAGAGCTACATGTACAAGAATGAAATTAGAATGCTCTCTAACACCATACACAAAACTAAACTCAAAATGGATTAAAGACTTAAATGTAAGGCCAGAAACTATAAAACTCTTAGAGGAAAACATCGGCAGAACGCTCTTTGACATAAATCACAGCAAGATCTTTTTTGATCCACCTCCTAGAGTAATGGAAATAAAAACAAAAATAAACAAATGGGACCTAATGAAACTTAAAAGCTTTTGCACAGCAAAGGAAACCAAAAACAAGACCAAAAGACAACCCTCAGAATGGGAGAAAATACTTGCAAATGAAGCAACCAATAAGGGATTAATCTACAAAATATATAAACAGCTCATGCAGCTCAAAATCAAAAAAATCAAACAACCAATCAAAAAAATGGACAGAATACCTAAATAGACATTTCTTCAAAGAAGACATACAGGTGACCAACAAACACATGAAAAGATGCTCAACATCACTAATTATTATAGAAATGCCAATCATAACTACAATGAGGTATCACCTCACACTGGTCAGAATGACCATCATCAAAAAATCTACAAACTATAAATGCTGTAGAGGGTGTGGAGAAAAGGGAATCCTCCTACACTGTTGGTGGAAATGTAAATTGGTACAGCAACTATGGAGAACAGTATGGAGGTTCCTTAAAAACTAAAAATAGAACTACCATATGGCCCAGCACTTCTACTCCTAGGCATATACCCAGAGAAAACCATAATTCAAAAAATACATGCACCCCAATGTTCATTGCAGCACTATTTAAAATAGCCAGGACATGGAAGCTACCTAAATGTCTATCAACAGAGGAATGGATAAAGAACATGTGGTGCATATATACAATGGAATATTACTCGGCCTTAAAAACGAACAAAATAATGCCATTTGCAATAACATGATGGACCTAGAGATTGTCATACTGAGTGAAGTAAGTCAGACACAGAAAGACAAATATCATATGATATAGCTTATATGTAGACTCTTTTAAAAAGGGTCTAAAGAACTTATTTACAAAGCAGAAGTAGAGTCACAAATGTAGAAAATAGAATTTTGGTTACCAGGGGATAAGGAGAGGGAGGGATAAATTGAGAGATTGGGATTGATATATACAGACTACTATATATAAAATAGATAACTAATAAGAACCTACTGTATAGCACAGGGAACTCTACTCAGTACTCTGTAATGGCCTATATGGGAAAAGAATCTTAAAAAAGAGTGGATATATGTATATATATAACAGATTCACTTTGCTGTACCCCTGAAACTAACAGGACATTGTAAATCAACTATACTGCAGTAAAAATTAAATTAAAAAAAAAAATGGACCCAAACAGACCCACACAAAGACATTCCAAATTAAAACAGAAAAAGTTAAAGATACCAAGAGAATTCTAAAGGCACCATGAGAAAGACTTATATATAAAGGAATCCCTATAAAACTCTCAGGTGATTTCTCTGTGGAAAGTTTGTAGGCCAGAAGTGAGTGGCATGATATATTTAATGTACTGAAAGGAAAAACCTGCAATGTAGGATACTTTACCCAGCAGTATTATCATTTACAACGGGGATAAAGAACTTCTTATACAAACAAAACAAAAGAAAGAAAAAGAAAAAGAAAACAAATCAGTAATATTAGACCTACCCTAAAAAAAGTGTTGAAGGGCCTTCTCTAAATGAAAAAGAAGTAAGAAACTACACAATAGGGAAAATCCAGCTAGGAAAGGCAAATATATAGTAAAGTCTGAGGATTAAGCGTCTAAATAAGCAAGTACATAAAGTACAAAAAATTGTAACAGCAATTATAAATACAAAAAACATTAAAGGGATAAGCATGAAGATGTAAAATATGACATCAAAAACACGAAATGTGCTGGAAGGCTGTGAAAATGTAGATCACTTAGAATGTGTTTGAACTTAAATGACTGCCAGTTTAAAACAAGTAGATATAATCATAAGTCAACATATATGAACCCCCTGGTAACCACAAATCAAGAAGCTACAATTGATACACAAGAGCAAAAAGAGAGGAACACAAGCATACAACTAAAGAAAATCATCAAACCACAAGGGAAGAAAAAGAAGAAATGTATAGAAAAGAACTAAAAAAACAACTGGAAAACAAATAATAAAATGGCAATAATAATGGCAGTAATAAACTGGAAGACAAGTAATAAACAAGCAATAATTACTGTCAATGGACTAAATGCTCTAATCAAAAGATAGAGGGTTACTGATTGGATAAAAATACAAGATTCTTCAATATGCTGCCTACTAGAGACTAACCTCGGGGCTAAAAACACACACAGACTGAAAGTGAAGAGACCTAAAAAGATATTTCATGCAAACAAATGAAAATAAAGTGGGGTTAGCAATACTCAAATACAAAAAAATATACTTTAAAACACAGTCTATAATAGAAGGCAAAGATGGGTGTTATATAATGATAAAGGGATCAATACAAGAATAGGATATAATAGTCATTAACATATATGCACTCAATACAGGAGCACCTAAATATATAAAGCAAATTTTAATAGACATAAAGGGAGAAAAAGACAAGAATACAATTATATTAAGGGACTTTAAGTTTTAAAGTCCCCTAGTATCATCAATGGACAGATGATCCACACATAAAATCAACAAGACAACAGTGCTCTTAAATGATGCAAGAGACCAGTCAAACTTAATAGATATCTACAGGACTTTACATCCCAAAACAGCAGAATAGGACAGATCATATGCTAGGTCACAAAACAAGTCTCAACAAATTAAAGAGGATAGAAATTATATCAAGAATTGTTTCCAACCACAGTGGTATGAAAATAGAAATAAATTACAGAAAGAAAATTGGGAAAAGCATAAGATGGGGAGATTAAACAAAATGCTACTAAAAGACCAATGGGTTAGTGAAGAAATCAAACAGGAAATCAGAAAATATCTTCAGACAAATTTTGTATCTTTGTGTCTATTCTCTGAGAGTGAAATATTCCTTTCTTAGTTAAAATTCCTAAGGAGTTATTTTTTTCTTTTATAATAAAACAAAAGACAACTTTGTCTCTAAAAAAAAAATGTACAGACAAATGAAAATGGAAACACAACTTTTAAAAATCTATGGGATGCAGCCCAAGCAATTCTAAGACCAAAGATTATAGCGATAGAGGCCTTCCTCAAGAAACAAGCAATATTTCAAATAAACTACCTAACCTACCATCTAAAGGAATTATAAAAAGAACAGCAAAGGCCAAAGTCAGCAGAAGGAGGGAAATAGTATTAGAAAAGAAATGAAATAGAGACCAAAGACAAGAGAAAGGATAGATGAAACCAAACTGGCTTTTTTGAAAAGAGAAAGAAAAATTGATAAAACTTTAGCCAGACTCATCAAGAAGAAGAGAGATAGGACCCAACTAAACAAAATAAGAAATGCAAGAGGAGTGATAGCAACAAATACCACAAAAATACAAAAAAAAATCATGAGTACACTATGAGCAGTTATATGCCTACAAATTGGACAAATTAGAAGAAATGGAAAAATTTCTAGAAGGATACAACCTGCCAAGATTGAATCAAGAAGAGACAGACAGAGGAGGAACCAAGATGGCGGAGTGGAAGGACATGCTCTCACTCCCTCTTGCAAGAACACCAGAATCACAACTAGCTGCTGGACAACCATCGACAGGAAGACACTGGAACTCACCAAAAAAGATACTCCACATCAAAAGAAAAAGGAGAAGCCACAATGAGATGGTAGGAGGGGCGCAATCAGAGTAAAATCAAATCCCATAACTGGTGGGTGGGTGACTCACAAGACTGGCAAACACTTATACCACAGAAGTCCACCCACTGGAGTGAAGGTTCTGAGCACCACGTCAGGCTTCCCAACCTGGGGGTCCGGCAACGGGAGGAGGAATTCCTAGAGAATCAGACTTTGAAGCTTAGTGGGAATTGATTGCAGGACTTCGACAGGACTGGGGGAAACAGAGACCCCACTCTTGGAGGGCGCACACAAAATAGTGTGCGCATCAGGACCCAGGGGAAGGAGCAGTGACCCCGGGGGAGACTGAACCAGACCTACCTGCAAGTGTTGGAAGGTCTCCTGCAGGGGCGGGGGGTGGCTCCGTTTCACCGTGGGGACAAGGACATTGGCAGCAGAAGTTCTGGGAAGTACTCCTTGGCGTGAGCCCTCCCAGAGTCTGTCATTAGCTCCACCAAAGAGCCCAGGTAGGCTCCAGTGTTGGGTTGCCTCAGACAAAACAACCAACAGGGAGGGAACCCAGCCCCACCCATCAACAGTCAAGTGGATTAAAGTTTTACAGAGCTCTGACCGCCAGAGCAATAGTCAGCTCTCCCCACCACACCAGAGCCTCCCATCAAGCCTCTTAGATAGCCTCAACCATCAGAAGGCAGAGAGCAGAAGCAAGAAAAACTATAATCCTGCAGCCTGTGGAACAATAACCACATTCACAGAAAGATAGACAAGATGAAAAGGCAGAGGGCTATATACCAGATGAAGGAACAAGATAAAACCCCAGAAAAACAACTAAATGAAGTGGAGATAGGCAACCTTCCAGAAAAAGAATTCAGAATAATGATAGTGAAGATGATCCAGGACCTCGGAATAAGAATGGAGGCAAAGATCGAGAAGATGCAAGAAATGTTTAACAAAGACCTAGAAGAATTAAAGAACAAACAAACAGAGATGACCAATACAATAACTGAAATGAAAACTACACTAGAAGGAATCAATAGCAGAATAACTGAGGCAGAAGAACGGATAAGTGACCTGGAAAACAGAATGGTGGAATTCACTGCTGTGGAACAGACTAAAGAAAAAAGAATGAAAAGAAATGAAGACAGCCTAAGGGACCTCTTGGACAACACTAAACGCAACAACATTCGCATTATAGGGGTCCCAGAAGGAGAAGAGAGAGGGAAAGGACCAGAGAAAATATTTGAAGAGATTATAATCGAAAACTTCCCTAACATGGAAAAGGAAATAGCCACCCAAGTCCAGGAAGCACAGCGAGTTCCATACAGGATAAACCCAAGGAGAAACAAGCCGAGACACATAGTAATCAAATTGGCAAAAACTAAAGACCAAGAATACTTATTGAAAGCAGCAAGGGAAAAACGACAAAAAACATACAAGGGAACTCCCATGAGGTTAACAGCTGATTTCTCAGCAGAAACTCTACAAGCCAGAAGGGAGTGGCATGATATACTTAAAGTGATGAAAGGGAAGACCCTACAACCAAGATTACTCTACCCGGCAAGGATCTCATTCAGATTCGACGGAGAAATCAAAAGCTTTACAGACAAGCAAAAGCTAAGAGAATTCAGCACCATCAAACCAGCTCTACAACAAATGCTAAAGGAACTCCTCTAAGTGGGAAACACAAGAGAAGAAAAGGACCTACAAAAACAAACCCAAAACAATTAAGAAAATAGTCATAGGAACATACATATCGATAATTACCTTAAACGTGAATGGATTAAATGCTCCAACCAAAAGACACAGGCTCGCTGAATGGATACAAAGACAAGACCCATCTATATGCTGTCTACAAGAGACCCACTTCAGACCTGGGACACATACAGACTGAAAGTGAGAGGATGGAAAAAGATATTCCATGCAAATGGAAATCAAAAGAAAGCTGGAGTAGCTATGCTTATATCAGATAAAATAGACTTTAAAATAAAGAATGTTACAAGAGACAAGAAAGGACACTACATAATGATCAAGGGATCAATCCAAGAAGAAGATATAACAATTATAAATATATATGCACCCAACATAGGAGCACTTCAGTACATAAGGCAACTGCTAACAGCTATAAAAGAGGAAATCGACAGTAACACAATAATAGTGGGGGACATTAACACCTCACTTACACCAATGGACAGATCATCCAAAATGAAAATAAATAAGGAAACAGAAGCTTTAAATGACACAATAGACCAGATAGATTTAATTGATATTTATAGGACATTCCATCCAAAAACAGCAGATTACACTTTCTTCTCAAGTGCGCACGGAACATTCTCCAGGATAGATAACATCTTGGGTCACAAATCAAGCCTCAGTAAATGTAAGAAAATTGAACTCATATCAAGCATCTTTTCTGACCACAACGCTATGAGATTAGAAATCAATTACAGGGAAAAAAATGTTAAAAACCCAAACAGATGGAGGCTAAACAATACGTTACTAAATAACCAAGAGATCACTGAAGAAATCAAAGAGGAAATCAAAAAATACCTAGAGACAAATGACAATGAAAACACGATGATCCAAAACCCATGGGATGCAGCAAAAGCAGTTCTAAGAGGGAAGTTTATAGCTATACAAGCCTGCATAAAGAAACAAGAAAAATCTCAAGTAAACAATCAAACCTTACACCTAAAGGAACTAGAGAAAGAAGAACAAACAAAACCCAAAGTTAACAGAAGGAAATAAATCATAAAGATCAGAGCGGAAATAAATGAAATAGAAACAAAGAAAACAATAGCAAAGATCAATAAAACTAAAAGCTGGTTCTTTGAGAAGATAAACAAAATTGATAAGCCATTAGCCAGACTCATCAAGAAAAAGAGGGAGAGGACTCAAATCAATAATATTAGAAATGAAAAAGGAGAAGTTACAACAGACACCACAGAAATACAAAATATCCTAAGAGACTACTTCAAGCAACTCTATGCCAATAAAATGAAATACCTGGAAGAAATGGACAAATTCTTAGAAAGGTATAATATTCCAAGACTGAACCAGGAAGAAACAGAAAAAATGAACAGACCAATCACAAGTAATGAAATTGAAACTGTGATTAAAAACCTTCCAACAAACAAAAGTCCAAGACCAGATGGCTTCACAGATGAATTCTATCAAACATTTACAGAAGAGCTAACACCCATCCTTCTCAAACTCTTCCAAAAATTTGCAGAGGAAGGAACACTCCCAAACTCATTCTATGAGGCCACCATCACCCTGATACCAAAACCAGACAAAGATACTACAAAAAAAGAAAATTACAGACCAATATCACTGATGAATATTGATGCAAAAATCCTCAACAAAATACTGGCAAACAGAATCCAACAACACATTAAAAGGATCATACACCACGATCAAGTGGGATTTATCCCAGGGATGCAAGGATTCTTCAATATACACAAATCAATCAATGTGATACACCATATTAACAAATTGAAGAATAAAAATCATATGATCATCTCAATAGATGCAGAAAAAGCTTTTGACAAAATTCAACACCCATTTATGATAAAAACTCTCCAGAAAGTGGGCATAGAGGGAACATACCTCAACATAATAAATGTCATATAAGACAAACCCACAGCAAACGTCATTCTCAATGGTGAAAAACTGGAAGCATTTCCTCTAAGATCAGGAATGAGACAAGGATGTCCACTCTCACCACTATTATTCAACATAGTTTTGGAAGTCATAGCCACGGCAAACAGAGAAGAAAAAGAAATAAAAGGAATACAAGTTGGAAAAGAAGAAGTAAAACTGTCACTCTTTGCAGATGACATGATACTATACATAGAGAATCCTAAAAATGCCACCAGAAAACTACTAGAGCTAATCAATGAATTTGGTAAAGTAGCAGAATACAAAATTAATGCACAGAAATCTTTTGCATACCTATACACCAATGATGAAAAATCTGAAAGGGAAATTATGGAAACACTCCCATTTAACATTGCAACAAAAAGAATAAAATATCTAGGAATAATCCTACCTAGGGAGACAAAAGACCTGTATGCAGAAAACTATAAGACACTGATGAAAGAAATTAAAGATGATACCAACAGATGGAGAGATATACCATGTTCTTGGATTGGAAGAATCTATATTGTGAAAATACTATACTACCCAAAGCAACCTACAGATTCAATGCAATCCCTATCAAATTACCAATGGCATTTTTTACGGAACTAGAACAAATCATCTTAAACTTTGTATGGAGACACAAAAGACCCCAAATACCCAAAGCAGTCTTGAGGGAAAAAAATGGAGCTGGAGGAATCAGACTCCCTGACTTCAGACTATACTCCAAAGCTACAGTAATCAAGACAATATGGTACTGGCTCAAAAACAGAAACATAGATCAATGGAACAAGATAGAAAACCCAGAGATAAACCCACGCACATACGGTCACCTTATTTTTGATAAAGGAGGCAAGAATATACAATGGATTAAGACAGCCTCTTCAATAAGTGGTGCTGGGAAAACTGGACAGCTACATGTAAAAGAATGAAATTAGAATACTTCCTAACACCATACACAAAAATAAACTCAAAATAGATTTGAAACCTAAATGTAAGACCGGAAACTATAAAACTCTTAGAGGAAAACATAGGAAGAACACTCTTTGACATAAATCACAGCAAGATCTTTTTTGATCCACCTCCTAGAGTAATGGAAATGAAAACAAAAATAAACAAATGGGACCTAATGAAACTTCAAAGCTTTTGCACAGCAAAGGAAACCATAAACAAGACGAAAAGACAACCCTCAGAATGGGAGAAAATATTTGCAAATGAATCAATGGACAAAGGATTAATCTCCAAAATATATAAACAGCTTATTCAGCTCAATATTAAAGAAACAAACAACCCAATCCGAAAATGGGCAGAGGACCTAAATAGACATTTCTCCAAAGAAGACATACAGATGGCCACGAAGCACATGAAAAGATGCTCAACATCACTAATTATTAGAGAAATGCAAATCAAAACTACAATGAGGTATCACCTCACACCAGTTAGAATGGGCATCATCAGAAAATCTACAAACAACAAATGCTGGAGAGGGTGTGGAGAAAAGGGAACCCTCTTGCACTCTTGGTGGGAATGTAAATTGATACAGCCACTATGGAGAACATTATGGAGGTTCCTTTAAAAACTAAAAATAGATTTACCATATGATCCAGCAATCCCACTACTGGGTGTATACCCAGAGAAAACCATAATTCAAAAAGACATATGCACCCCAATGTTCATTGCAGCACTATTTACAATAGCCAGGTCATGGAAGAAACCTAAATGCCCATCGACAGATGAATGGATAAAGAAGTTGTGGTACATATATACAATGGAATATTACTCAGCCATAAAAAGGAACGAAATTGAGTCATTTGCTGAGACGTGGATGGATCTAGAGACTGTCATACAGAGTGAAGTAAGTCAGAAAGAGAAAAACAAATATCGTATATTAACACATGTATGTGGAACCTAGAAAAATGGTACAGATGAGCCGGTTTGCAGGGCAGAAGTTGAGACACAGATGTAGAGAACAGATATATGGACACCAAGGGGGGAAAACTGCGGTGGGGTGGGGATGGTGGTGTGCTGAATTGTGCGATTGGGATTGACATGTATACTCTGATGTGTATAAAATTGATGACTAATAAGAACCTGCAGTATAAAACAAACAAGCAAACAAAACAACTAATACTAAACTTTCTTTGGGTTATTTGTATGGGAGTATGTTAATATAAATGTTTCAGACATTACATGAAATTTCTAAAAATCTTATATGTTCTGGTATAATGTTATGTCATAATTCTAGTTATTACTTTAAAATGTATATCTCAGAAATAACTAAATTTCCTTGTCAATTGCATTATTATGAACTTTCATCAAATCTTTAACCATGGTCTTTTTTAAGTCTTTTGTCATTTACAGACAGTTCTGGGTGTACTCTGATGCTTTTGCAAATATGTTCCTATAAAAGGTTTTCATCTTCAAGAATTCATGGAGAAGACTGACAAGTACAGGTTTCTGGTAACTGACTGTACTGCTGAACTGAATGAATAAGCATTTTCAGAACTCTAATGAAAAACTGATGAACTCATAAAAGTGCTAACAAAAGGTCAAGATGAAAAAAAATTAATTACATGGGACTGAGTGAACTGAAGAGGATGATTATAATTTTTGTGACTTCCTGTTTGAATTAAAAAAAAAATCCCACAAGGACTCAGAGGCAAAGAATATACAAATCAATTTTCACTACAAAGTAAAGGAGCTGTTACAGTGGAGGATTACTGGACTGAATGTCAATATTATGACATAGCGTGAGTGTGTTTCGTGTTTGGTAATTGCAATCATTGTTGCTTTTGTTGTGGTCATCCATTTACAATGCTTGGTGTCAGTCTATCTCTTGTAAGAATAAAATACAGTGTGTGTGTGTGAAAAAAAAAAGAGACAGACAATTTGAACAGACTGATCACTAGTAGTTTAAATGAATTTGTGATAAAAGTAAAAATTCCCATCTAATAAAAGTCCAGGACTGGCTAGCTTCACAGGGAATTCTACCAAACATACAAAGAAGAGATATCACCTATCTTTCTGAAACTATTCCAACAATTGGAGAGGACAGAACACTTCCAAATTTATTCTATGAGACCACCATTACCCTGATACCAAAACCAGACAAAACAACAACAAAAATGAAAATTACAAGCCAATATATTTGATAAATATAGATGCAACAATCCCCAGCAAAATATTAGCAAACCAAATCCAACAATATACTGAAAGGATCTTGCACCATGATCAAGTATGATTTATTCCAGAGACACAGGGATGCTTAACATTTGTAAATCAATCAATGTGATATACCCCAATAATAAAAGGAAGAATACAAATCCCATGATTATCTCAATATACATAGAAAAAGCATTTGACAAAATGCAACATTCATTTATGATTAAAAACTCTCATCAAAGTGGGTATAGAAGAATCATATCTCAACATAGTCAATGCCATTAATGACAAACCCACACCTAACATCATACTCAGTGTTGAGAAGCTGAAAGTGTTTTCTCAAAATTCAGGAACAAGACAAGGATGTCCACTCTTGCCACTTCCATTTAACATATAGTATTAGAAGTCCTAGCCAGAAAAAGAAATAAAAGGCATCTAAATTGGAAGAGAAAAAGTAAAAATGTCACTATTTGCATATATGATACTTTATTTAGAAAACCCTAAATCTGTACCCAATATCTATTAGAAATAAAAAATGAATCCAGAAAAGTTTCAGGATACAAGATTAATATACAGAAATCTGCTGTTTTTGTATACACTAATAATGAACTATAAGAAAGAGAAAGTAATAAAAATCCCATTTAAAATCACGTCAAAAAGAATAAAATACTTATGAATAAACTTAACCAAGGAGGTGTAAGAACTTCACTCTGAAAATTATAAAATATTGATGAAGGAAATTGAAGATGATACAAAGAAAGGGAACAACATCCAGTGCTCTTGGATTGGAAGAATTAATTTTGTTAAAATGACCATACTACCCAAAGCAATCTACAGATTTAATGCAATCCCAATAAATATACCCATGACATTTTTCACAGAACTAGATCAAATAATCCTAAATTTCATATGGAACCACAAAAAACCCCAAATTGTCAAAGCAACCTTGGGAAAAATGAACAGTGCTGGATGTATCATGTTCCCAGGCTTCAGACTATATTACAAAGCTACAGTAATCAAAACAGTATGGTACTGGCACAAAACAGACAGACGGATCAATGAAACAGAATACAGAGCCCAGAAATAAGCCCATGCACTTATGGTCAATTAATCCAAGACAAAGGAGAAAGAATATACAATGGAGAAAAGACAGTCTCTTCAATAAGAAGTGCTAGGAATACTGGACAGTTACATGTAAAAGAATGACAGTAGTACATTTCCTCACACCATATAAAAAATTAAACTCAAAATGGATTAATGACCTAAATGTATGACCTAAAACCATAAAACTCCTAGAAGAGAACACTGGCAGAACATCTTTTGATATTAACTGTAGCAATATTTTTTTTGGATCTGTCTTTTAAGGCAGAAGAAGTAAAAGTAAAAATAAACAAATGTGACCTAATTGAACTGGAAAGCTTTTACATAACAAAGGAAACCATTGGCAAAATGAAAGAAAACCTACAAAATGGGAACAGATACTTGCAAATGATATGGCAGTCAAAGAGTTAATATTTAAAACTTATAAACAGTTCATACAACTCAATGTCAAAAAAAAAACCAAGCAACCCAATCAAACAATGGACAGAAGACCTAAATAGACATTTTTCAAAAGAAGACATACAGATGCCCAACAGGCACATGAAAAGATATTCAATATAGCTAATTATTGGATAAATGCAAGTGAAAACAATAATGAGATATCACTTTACACCTGTCAAAATGGCTATCATCAAAAAGTCTACAAATAACAAATGTTGGAGAGGATGTGGAGAAAAGAGAACCCTTGTACACTGTTGGAGGTAATGTAAATTGGTGTAGCCACAATGGAAACAGTATGAAGCTTCCTCATAGAACTACCATATGATCCAGCAATCCTACTCCTGGGCTTATATCCAGAAAATACAAAAACGTTAATTCATAAAGATACATGCACCCCAATATTCATAGCAGCACAATTTACAATAACCAAGATATGGAAGTAACCCAAGCACCCAACAACAGATAAATGGATAAAGAAGATGTTTTATACATATACAATGGAATATTACTCAGCCTTGAAAAAATTAAATTCTGCCATTTGCTGTAGCATGCTTGGATCTAGAGAATATTATTCTCAGTGAAATAAGTCAGAAAGAGAAAGACAAATACTGTATATCACTTATATGTGGAATTTAGAAATAATACAAAGTAATGTATATGCAAAAAAGGAGACTCGGAGATTAACCAAGATGGCGGAGTAGAAGGACGTGCTGTCACTCCCTCTTGCGAGAGCACCAGAATCACAACTGACTGCTGGACCATCATTGACAGGAAGACCCTGGACTTCACCAAGGAGGATACCCCACGTCCAAGGACAGAAGAGAAGCCACAGTGAGACGGTAGGAGGGGCGCAAGCAGAGTAAAATCAAACCCCGTAACTGCTGGGTGGGTGACTCACAGACTGGCGAACACTTATACCACAGAAGTCCACCCACTGGAGTAAAGGTTCTGAGCCCCACGTCAGGCTTCCCAACCTGGGGGTCAGGCAACGGGAGGAGGAATTCCTAGAGAATCAGACTTTGAAGCCTAGTGGGAATTGGATTGCAGGACTTTGACGGGTCTGGGGGAAACAGAGACCCCACTCTTGGAGGGCACACACAAAGTAATGTGTGCATCAGGACCCAGGGGAAGGAGCAGTGAGCCTGGGGGAGACTGAACCAGACCTACCTGCTGGTGTTGGGGGGTCTCCTGCAGAGGCGAGTGGTGGCTCTGTTTCACCGTGGGGATAAGGACACTGGCAGCAGAGGTTCTGGGAAGTTCTCCTTGGCGTGAGCCCTCCCAGAGTCTGCCATTAACCCCACCAAAGAGCACGGGTAGGCTCCAGTGTTGGGTTGCCTCAGGCAAAACAGCCAACAGGGAGGGAACCCAGCCCCACCCATCAACAGTCAAGTGGATTAAGGTTTTACTGAGCTCTGACCGCCACAGCAACAGGGAGGGAACCCAGCCCCACCCATCAACAGTCAAGTGGATTAAGGTTTTACTGAGCTCTGACCGCCACAGCAACAGTCAGCTCTACCCACCACCAGAGCCTCCCATCAAGCCTCTTAGATAGCCTCAACCACCAGAGGGCAGACAACAGAAGCAAGAAAAACTATAATCCTGCAGCCTGTGGACCAAAAACCACAGTTACAGAAAGATAGAGAAGATGAAAAGGCAGAGGGCTATGTACCAGATGAAGGAACAAGAAAAAACCCCAGAAGAACAACTAAATGAAGTGGAGATAGGCAACCTTCCAGAAAAAGAATTCAGAATAATGATAGTGAAGATGATCCAGGACCTTGGAATAAGAATGGAGGCAAAGATTGAGAAGATGCAAGAAATGATTAACAAAGACCTAGAAGAATTAAAGAACAAACAAACAGAGATGACCAATACAATAACTGAAATGAAAACTACACTAGAAGGAATCAATAGCAGAATAACTGAGGCAGAAGAACGGATAAGTGACCTGGAAGACAGAATGATGGAATTCACTGCTGCGGAACAGACTAAAGAAAAAAGAATGAAAAGAAATGAAGACAGCCTAAGAGACCTCTGGGACAACATTAAACGCAAAAACATTCGCATTATAGGGGTCCCAGAAGGAGAAGAGAGAGAGAAAGGACCAGAGAAAATATTTGAAGAGATTATAGTCGAAAACTTCCCTAACATGGGAAAGGAAATAGCCACCCAAGTCCAGGAAGCGCAGAGAGTCCCATACAGGATAAACCCAAGGAGAAACACGCCGAGACACATAGTAATCAAAGTGGCAAAAATTAAAGACAAAGAAAAATTATTGAAAGCAGCAAGGGAAAAACGACAAATAACATACAAGGGAACTCCCATAAGGTTAACAGCTGATTTCTCAGCAGAAACTCTGCAAGCCAGAAGGGAGTGGCATGATATACTTAAAGTGATGAAAGGGAATAACCTACAACCAAGATTACTCTACCCGGCAAGGATCTCATTTAGATTTGATGGAGAAATCAAAAGCTTTACAGACAAGCAAAAGCTAAGAGAATTCAGCACCACCAAACCAGCTCTACAACAAATGCTAAAGGAACTTCTCTAAGTGGGAAACACAAGAGAAGAAAAGGACCTACAAAAACAAACCCAAAACAATTAAGAAAATGGTCATAGGAACATACATATCGATAATTACCTTAAACGTGAATGGATTAAATGCCCCAACCAAAAGACATAGACTGGCTGAATGGATACAAAAACAAGACCCATATATATGCTGTCTACAAGAGACCCACTTTAGACCTAGGGACACATACAGACTGAAAGTGATGGGATGGAAAAAGATATTCCATGCAAATGGAAATCAAAAGAAAGCTGGAGTAGCTATACTCATATCAGATAAAATAGACTTTAAATTAAAGAATGTTACAAGAGACAAGGAAGGACACTACATAATGATCCAGGGATCAATCCAAGAAGAAGATATAACAATTATAAATATATATGCACCCAACATAGGAGCACCTCAATACATAAGGCAACTGCTAACAGCTATAAAAGAGGAAATCGACAGTAACACAATAATAGTGGGGGACTTTAACACCTCACTTACACCAATGGACAGATCATCCAAAATGAAAATAAATAAGGAAACAGAAGCTTTAAATGACACAATAGACCAGATAGATTTAATTGATATATATCGGACATTCCATCCAAAAACAGCAGATTACACGTTCTTCTCAAGTGCGCACGGAACATTCTCCAAGATAGATCACATCTTGGGTCACAAATCAAGCCTCAGTAAATTTAAGAAAATTGAAATCATATCAAGCATCTTTTCTGACCACAACGCTATGAGATTAGAAATGAATTACAGGGAAAAAAACGTAAAAAGGACAAACACATGGGGGCTAAACAATACGTTACTAAATAACCAAGAGATCACTGAAGAAATCAAAGAGGAAATCAAAAAATACCTAGAGACAAATGACAATGAAAACACGACGACCCAAAACCTATGGGATGCAGCAAAAGCAGTTCTAAGAGGGAAGTTTATAGCTATACAAGCCTACCTAAAGAAACAAGAAAAAGCTCAAGTAAACAATCTAACCTTACACTTAAAGAAACTAGAGAAAGAAGAACAAACAAAACCCAAGGTTAGCAGAAGGAAAGAAATCATAAAGATCAGAGCAGAAATAAATGAAATAGAAACAAAGAAAACAATAGCAAAGATCAATAAAACTAAAAGTTGGTTCTTTGAGAAGATAAACAAAATTGATAAACCATTAGCCAGACTCATCAAGAAAAAGAGGGAGAGGACTCAAATCAATAAAATCAGAAATGAAAAAGGAGAAGTTACAACAGACACTGCAGAAATACAAAGCATCCTAAGAGACTACTACAAGCAACTTTATGCCAATAAAATGGACAACCTGGAAGAAATGGACAAATTCTTAGAAAGGTATAACCTTCCAAGACTGAACCAGGAAGAAATAGAAAATATGAACAGACCAATCACAAGTAATGAAATTGAAACTGTGATTAAAAATCTTCCAACAAACAAAAGTCCAGGACCAGATGGCTTCACAGGTGAATTCTATCAAACATTTAGAGAAGAGCTAACAACCATCCTTCTCAAACTCTTCCAAAAAATTGCAGAGGAAGGAACACTCCCAAACTCATTCTATGAGGCCACCATCACCCTGATACCAAAACCAGACAAAGACACTACAAAAAAAGAAAATTACAGACCAATATCACTGATGAATATAGATGCAAAAATCCTCAACAAAATACTAGCAAACAGAATCCAACAACACATTAAAAGGATCATACACCACGATCAAGTGGGATTTATCCCAGGGATGCAAGGATTCTTCAATATACGCAAATCAATCAATGTGATACACCATATTAACAAATTGAAGAATAAAAACCATATGATCATCTCAATAGATGCAGAAAAAGCTTTTGACAAAATTCAACACCCATTTCTGATAAAAACTCTCCAGAAAGTGGGCATAGAGGGAACCTACCTCAACATAATAAAGGCCATATATGACAAACCCACAGCAAACATCATTCTCAATGGTGAAAAACTGAAAGCATTTCCTCTAAGATCAGGAACGAGACAAGGATGTCCACTCTCACCACTATTATTCAACATAGTTTTGGAAGTCCTAGCCACGGCAATCAGAGAAGAAAAAGAAATAAAAGGAATACAAATTGGAAAAGAAGAAGTAAAACTGTCACTGTTTGCGGATGACATGATACTATACATAGAGAATCCTAAAACTGCCACCAGAAAACTGCTAGAGCTAATTAATGAATATGGTAAAGTTGCAGGATACAAAATTAATGCACAGAAATCTCTTGCATTCCTATACACTAATGATGAAAAATCTGAAAGAGAAATTATGGAAACACTCCCATTTACCATTGCAACAAAAAGAATAAAATACCTAGGAATAAACCTACCTAGGGAGACAAAAGACCTGTATGCAGAAAACTATAAGACACTGATGAAAGAAATTAAAGATGATACCAACAGATGGAGAGATATACCATGTTCTTGGATTGGAAGAATCAACATTGTGAAAATGAGTATACTACCCAAAGCAATCTACAGATTCAATGCAATCCCTATCAAATTACCAATGGCATTTTTTACGGAGCTAGAACAAATCATCTTAAAATTTGTATGGAGACACAAAAGACCCCGAATAGCCAAAGCAGTCTTGAGGCAAAAAAATGGAGCTGGAGGAATCAGACTCCCTGACTTCAGACTATACTACAAAGCTACAGTAATCAAGACAATATGGTACTGGCACAAAAACAGAAACATAGATCAATGGAACAAGATAGAAAGCCCAGAGATTAACCCACGCACCTATGGTCAACTAATCTATGACAAAGGAGGCAAAGATATACAATGGAGAAAAGACAGTCTCTTCAATAAGTGGTGCTGGGAAAACTGGACAGCTACATGTAAAAGAATGAAATTAGAATACTCCCTAACACCATACACAAAAATAAACTCAAAATGGATTAGAGACCTAAATATAAGACTGGACACTATAAAACTCTTAGAGGAAAACATAGGAAGAACACTCTTTGACATAAATCACAGCAAGATCTTTTTTGATCCACCTCCTAGAGTAATGGAAATAAAAACAAAAATAAACAAATGGGACCTAATGAAACTTCAAAGCTTTTGCACAGCAAAGGAAACCATAAACAAGACGAAAAGACAACCCTCAGAATGGGAGAAAATATTTGCAAATGAATCAACGGACAAAGGATTAATCTCCAAAATATATAAACAGCTCATTCAGCTCAATATCAAAGAAACAAACACCCCAATCCAAAAATGGGCAGAAGACCTAAATAGACATTTCTCCAAAGAAGACATACAGACGGCCACGAAGCACATGAAAAGATGCTCAACATCACTAATTATTAGAGAAATGCAAATCAAAACTACAATGAGGTATCACCTCACTCCTGTTAGAATGGGCATCATCAGAAAATCTACAAACAACAAATGCTGGAGAGGGTGTGGTGAAAAGGGAACCCTCTTGCACTG
This sequence comes from Balaenoptera ricei, assembly GCF_028023285.1. Taxonomy (NCBI): domain Eukaryota; kingdom Metazoa; phylum Chordata; class Mammalia; order Artiodactyla; family Balaenopteridae; genus Balaenoptera; species Balaenoptera ricei. The sequence continues at coordinate 82,643,405 of NC_082660.1, forward strand.
TTGGTGGGAATGTAAATTGATACAGCCACTATGGAGAACAATATGGAGGTTCCTTAAAAAACTAAAAATAGAATTACCATATGACCCAGCAATCCCACTACTGGGCATATACCCAGAGAAAACCGTAATTCAAAAAGACACATGCACCCGAATGTTCATTGCAGCACTATTTACAATAGCCAGGTCATGGAAGCAACCTAAATGCCCATCAACAGACGAATGGATAAAGAAGATGTGGTACATATATACAATGGAATATTACTCAGCCATAAAAAGGAACGAAATTGAGTCATTTGTTGAGACGTGGATGGATCTAGAGACTGTCATACAGAGTGAAGTAAGTCAGAAAGAGAAAAACAAATATCGTCTATTAATGCATGTATGCGGAACCTAGAAAAATGGTACAGATGAGCCAGTTTGCAGGGCAGAAGTTGAGACACAGATGTAGAGAATGGACATATGGACACCAAGGGGGGAAAACTGCGGTGGGGTGGGGATGGTGGTGTGCTGAATTGGGCGATTTGGATTGACATGTATACACTGATGTGTATAAAACTGATGCCTAATAAGAACCTGCAGTATAAGAAAACAAACAAAACAACTAATACTAAACTTTCATTGGGTTATTTGTATGGAAACATGTTAATATAAATGTTTCAGACATTACATGAAATTTCTAAAAATCTTATATTTGTATTTGTATGGAAATATGTATGGAAATATGTTAATATAAATGTTTCAGACATTACATGAAATTTCTAAAAATAAAAAAAAAAAAAAAGGAGACTCATAGATATAAAAAACAAACCAGTAGTTACCAATGGAGAGAGGAAAAGGAAGAAAGGCAAATTAGGGGTATGGGATTAAGAGATACAAACTACTATTTATAAAATAGATAAGAAACAAGGATATATTATATCACACAGGGAATTATAGTCATTATCTGTAATAACTTTTAATGGAGTATAATCTATAAAAATACTGAATCACTATGTTGTACACCTGAAATTAATATGATATTGTAAATCAACTCCACCTCAATAAAAATTAATGAATGAATGGATTAATTAATTAAAATGGTTGACACTAATAGACATTTTTTTCAAAGACATACAAATAGCCAATAGGTACATGAAAAGTTGCTCAGCACTACTAATCATCAGGGAAATTCAGATCAAAACCACAATGAGATATCACCTCACACATATTAGGCAGACTATTATCAAAAAACAGAAGATAAAAAATATTGGTGAGAATGTGGAAAAAGGGGAACCCTTGTACACTGTTGATGGAAAAGTAAATTTGTACAGCCACTATAGAAAATAGTATGGAGATTCCTCAAATAATTAATTTAGAACTACCATATGATTAAGTAATCCCACGCCTTCATTTATATCCAGAGAAGAAGAAATCAATATCTCAAAGAGATGTCTGTATTCCATGTTCATTGCAACATTATTTACAATATCTAAGATACAGAAACAACTTAAGTGTCCCTTAATAGATGAATGGTTAAAGAAAATGTGGTATATATCGACAAGGGAGTATTATTCATCCATAAAAATGAAGGAAATTCTGCTATTTGTGACAGCATGGGTGAACCTGGAGGGCATTATGCTAAGTGAAATAAATCATACAGAGACAAATACAGCAGTATGGTAACTATAGTTAATAATATTGTATTGTATACTTGAAATTTGCTGAGAGTTGATCTTACGTGTTCTCACCACACACGCGAAACAGGAGTTAACCATGTGAGGTAATGCATATGTTAATTATCTTGATCTTGGTAATCATTTCACAATATATATGTATATCAAATAATCATGTTGTACACTTTAAATTTATGGAAATATATGTGAATTATTCTGCAACAAACCTGGGGGTGGTAAGGAGGGAATCAAAAAGGAAAGGTGTCTCATATCTTAATTGACACCATTGTAATAATTTTTCTTTGGATTGTCACTGCTTGTGAATCCAGCACCAGTCAACAATAGCCTGTGCTTGGTAGGCATCAAAACACTGTTTCTGTTTTGTGAGTTCTTCAGATGGCCCTGCAGTCAGAGTGAGAAGAGAATTGGTTCTAACTATGACCTTGACATTTCTCAAAGGTTGTTGATACAAATGACTTTCTATTTCTTTCTCCATTCCTCATTTTTCTTACACAGATTGGAAAAAGGAAGTTTGGAGTCAGTGACTAGTAGTAGTATAGCAAGTTCTGTCACCTCTTAAGCCCTGAGGAAGTTGCTTAGCCCCAAATGGCAACTGTCTTTATAGCAGTGGTTTTCAAAGTGTGGTTCTAGGGCCAGCATTTACAGCGTAACCTGGGAATTTGTGAGAAATGGAAATTCTCAGGCCCTTCCCTAGATGTATTGGATTGGAATCTTGGGATGGAGCCCAGCGATCTGTATTTTAACAATACTTGAAAGTGATTCTGATGCACAATAAAGTTTTGTAAACCACTGCTTTAGAGTGTGAGATGTTTAGACCACTGTTTACTTCAGCTGTAGGTCTTAGTTAATAATGTCTGGGCAACAGGAAAAGTACACTCGACATACTGTCTTATATATACACACATATATATATGTATACCCCACAGAGAAGGAGAGAGAGATTGTTTCCAAGCATAAGGTAATCCATAATATTAATAATTTTCTCCCTCTGGTTTCACCTACTGCATGGACTAAGGAAATATGTGAGATTAGAAACACTGGTTATAAGACTTCCTGAATGCTACCTACTGATCTGCTGGACTATAAAAAATAGATAAAAATTTCCTTACATCTAGATTATGTAGTTTCATTATCACCATCAAAGAATCATTTGAATAAAGAGCTTGTCTAGCTATCTTAGTAAAAATATCAATTAGATTCTCTAAAATCCTATCATTGCATTAAACAAGAAAATAAGACCATAGAGCATTAGGTCACTATAGGATTGCATTTGCAGAATTACAGTTTGACATTTTACCAGTCAACACTAAGTGGCCTTGTAAGACTAATCCTTATGAAATTTTCAGTGTATAACATTTGATGATATCTCCTCAAACTCAAGTACATACTTCAATGTTAATTATTAATATGTGCATTAAAGAAATACCGTTTTCAGAGACAAAATTTCCTAAGTACCTGAAACAAAATTATAACCTATTCCTTGTGATGGTTAGTAATAGTTTAAACCAAGAATAAGGAATTTTTAATTATCCAGGGCCATCTGAACCCAAATAACATAAAATCCATTTTGGATGCTTTATTTGAATTATGACTGATACAAATTCCACATCTTCTCTGACTCGTGGCTTCTTTCCAGTCGCTGTGACAGGAAAACTTCTTCCTTGGACAGGCAGTTCTGTTAAAGGCTTAATCCCTGTCCCCCATTTTGATGTTGCATCAGGGAGGAGAGAGATGCTACTGCTCTCTGCATTGCTCCTTGACACTCACTAGATTTTAGAACTTTCAAATGATTTCAAGTTTTGCTCCATTATTATTTGCTAAATAATAAAAGATTATTTAGATTATTTCTGCTTAGATCCAAAGATTATTAAAAATATATGGAAGTATATTTTTAAAAGTCAAACATTTTATGCTTTGTAGTTATTTTATATTACTGATTTCTAGACTAATTGTATTGTGTTTAGAAAACATACTCAGTATTATTCTAATTCTATAAAAGTGTGTTAAGTCAGGAATTTTTTTATTCTCTATATCTATCCCATTTTTTTGTCTCTCTATACTGCATTATGGATAATTTCTTCAGACCTACAGTACAGTTCATCTATTCACTCTTCAGCTATGTCTAATTTGCTGGTAAACATGCCCATTAGTTCTTTTTTTTTTTTTTTTAATTAATTTATTATTTATTTTTGGCTGCATTGGGTCTCCGTTGCGATGCACGGGCTTCTCATTACGATGGCCTCTCCTGCTGTGGAGCCCGGGCTCTAGGCGCACAGGCTTCAGTAGGTGTGGCTTGCGGGCCCAGTTGCTCCACGGCATGCGGGATCTTCCCGGACCAGGGCTCGAACCCGTGTCGCCTGCATTGGCAGGCGGGTTCTCAACCACTGCACCACCAGAGAAGCCCCCGTTAGTTCTTAATTAATTATAGTTATAGTTTTCAGTCATAGAAATTTTTTGGTTTCTTTTTTATCAAAACTTTGGTCATTTTCAAAGTTCCAGTTTACTGGTAAAATTGTCCAGCTTTTGTTTTATTTCTTAAAACATAAAAAGCATGACTGTTCTATAGTATGTTCCTAACATTTCTAAAATCTGACATCATTGTAGGTCTATTTATAATATCTAATGTTTCCACTGGTTTTTGCTCATGGTTCTCATTTCCTGGTATGACTGATTATCTTTAATTGTAAATCTCATATTGTATTTGAAAATTATTTGTAGGGACAATTTGAGGTCTGAGGTGATTTTTTTTTCAGATAGAATTTAATCATAATTCAATCCTTAAAGCTCCCTGGATCACTCAGATGATGCATAGCTGACTTCAATTTGTTTGAGAGCTCCTGTATTTCCAAGTCGCCCTTACTCTTAGCATATAGCCTTTGTAATTGTAGCTTAATAGAGAATGCCTTATCAGAGTCTTAACTTTGATGGATTCTGGACTTTGCCTTTTTTTTCCACTAGCCCCATGAGGTTTCCTAAAGCACAGGTCAATTGCACAGCTGATTTTCTAGATTGGCAAATGCTCTCAGAGGAAAAATGGCTTTGAAAGCTGAGTGTACATGCCTGGATTCTCCTCTTCTCACCAATTTTGGCTTGGTAATTTTTCATCACTTTGTTAGATATTTGAAGCTTATTGAAAGATGACTTTTTAAATATGTATTTTGTCCCTTGTTTTACTTGATCTCAATGGGATGTTTGATCTGAATTACTTAGTCTGCCATTACTAGACCTAAAAGTCCTAATGTGGCAAGATACAATTATATAAAACATCAGACTCACAGAGCCATACATAAAAAGCTAGAGATTGACCCCTCTCTGCAGATTTTAAAATCTCCCCCCTGTTCATGTGCTACCAATTATACTCAGCAACATAGTACTAATGATACAGTATAGCTATCATAGGCTATGATATCCTTCAGAGCAAGAGCAATAATTTTAAAGTATGTATCCCTTAATACACTGTGGAAGACACATAAAATACTCAATACATGCATACAGTATTGTAAATACTAATGTTTGAGTAAAGGTTCTAGAATATTAATCACAATTTCATTATTGACAGAGTTTAGGAATCCTTTTGTGCCCTCATTTTTTTTATTTTGACCATTTCTCTTTTTGGAAACAATATTTCATATCTTCTACATTTCTCATACTAATTTACTCAAATTAAAATTGCTACATATTACAAATAAAAATAGTCATTATATTTCCCATTGTCCAGGATATACAATTTATTGTTTCTATTGTCAATATTTTTGAGGATATTCAAATGGTATTTATAATAATTCCATTAAGGAGGTTAAAAAAACCCCCAGAATTCTGAGGGAAGTGTTGTAGCAAAAAATCTGATTCTCCTGATTCCTCCAGAGTGGAATAACTGATGTGTAATACTCCTACCTTCTAATTTATTTTCCCTAATTTATGCCTCCCTTTGTGTGTAATTTAAAATGCATACTCTTAGTTGCAATAGCATGAAAGTGTCATCAAAGAAATACATATTTATGAACCATGCGTTTGAATAACGTTTTAAAATTTGTGGTTCACTTTTTTATTACATAGACAAAATGGAATATAGTTTTAAAATATGTTTATAAAGTTAATTGTTTTATCATTGACCAAGTCTCAGCTAAATAAGTTAATGCCAAATATATATTTATAGAAATAGATCATTAATCTGTCAAAAATGAACTAGATTTTACCACAGTATTAGAAGGTAGTAATGCCTATGCATTTAGATTCACCAGATGGACTAATAATTCAGCTGCTACATATTAAAGCTGTCACTGCACAGATCAAATCTCCCATGAAAGATATTTTCATGTTCTGATTCTCTAAAGCCTCCTGTGTGGAATCAAATTCCTTACAGCCCTGAAAAATCCTTTATAGATTCATTCATTTTATATTTGTTTGCTGGGCTAAGACAATTCACTGGTTATTGTCATATGTCTTATTTTTCAAAAAAGTATGTTTTTCCTATATAAAAAGATGTACAATTAAAACTAGGTGAAACAAATAGGATTTTTAAGATTATACATGGATGTTTCATACTAGTTAAAAGGAAAAGAAGACATAACGCTTACACTAAATAAAATGTTATGTATGTATGTTTGTAGGTGTATATATGTATGTATATGTGCATATGTATATGTATGTGTGTGTATATATATATATGTATATAAGTATATCTAAATACACTTGACTTTAAATTACTAAAAAGAAAAAAGTTCGTGGTATAAAGAACAACAACAACAAAAAGAGTTGGGAGACATTTTAAGCATCTCCAGACTATCTTTATTCACATGGTAGCCTTGTTGCACAGGGAATTGTGAGGAAATATTTTCAGATAACTCACTGTTTCCTTAATTTACCGCTGAGATTTCCATTAAATCATTATTAATTTATAGCATAACAATCCCATGTAGAATCTTGGATGCGTTTACATATCATGGATGCAAAGAAAATAATGAAACTTACCATTCCACTTTGTAGATTTAAGCATTATAATTTACCATTTAATTAAGCCATCTGACTAGTATGAAATCACAAACAAGCAGAAAGAAATGATCCTGGTCAAGGCCTAGTCAGTAGCCCGATGGTAAAATGACTATAAGATACATGTGTTTGATTCTTATTGTTTGGCTGGATTCATCTGAAAGGGTGTGGCTAGGGGATCCATCAATCTATGCAGATAGGTATTGGAGAAAATACATCTGAACACATTCTAAAACTTACTCGCTGTTGGTACGTTTAGTCTTGTAACTCAGCCACTTATTCCTAATCCTGAATTTATTTCTTACTCTGAGCTGGAGAGCTGCATTTTCAGAGGCATCACAAGGCAACTATTTCATAAATATCAACACAGCTTGTTATAATGAAAAGGCTCTGACTGCTTATGCTTGCTCTATACATCACTCGTGTCACAAACATCCCTGACTGACCCGTACCTCCATTTCTTGCTTCCTATATTACCCTTCCTTAGTTCACTACAAACCTGCCTGCAGAGATTGTTCTGTTTGGGATTTTTTCTAAGCCCTCAAGTAAAAATATATTCATGTAAGATGGGAGATGAATTTTTCTGTGATATTCTTAATGAATTATTTAAGATGAAAAATATTTAGAGAAATTATCTTGAAAAAGAAAATTTGCTAAGGAATTTATCCTTCTTTTCAATTTGCCTCCCAAATGTAAAAGCAGGATGGGATGAAATAGCTAATACATTTGAAGAAAAAAAAAACACTTCTTGATAAGAAAAACCTCTCTGGCATTCTTTCTGCCGAGACTAACAGGCCCAATTCTAGCTTAAAGTTGATGAAACAGGATTTGTTGGGAAATACATGCATTTCACAGTGGAATGGGGAAGACCCAATAGGTCTTTTTCATCTCTACTTCTAAGATTCTCTGATAAAATAACAATGCTTAACAGTTTTAACCATTTATATTGAAAAAAATACCACAAAAACTACATACAGTAAAAAGAAATATATTGATACATAAGGTATATATGATATAATATATACTTAGGCTAAATACTGAAGATTAAATGTAATAAATGAGAGGGGAGAATATATCTTAAGGCCTTAACCCTAAACTATCAATTTCTAAACAGGAATTATACACAGACCTCTTTTTATTGCTGACACTAAACTTATAGCACATGCTTTCTTATTAAGTAGATTATCTTAATGGTGTATTGAAAATTTTAATAACATAGCTAGAACTAGCGGTTCCCCCGCCCCCCAAAAAAGTTAAAACATTTTCTGTCATTTAATTTGAGAAGATGTAAGTTTAAACAGATTAAGCTTTTACTTAAAATTAAATACAATGAAGGGGGATCAATAAGATAGCAGAGTAGGAGGGCATGGAACTCACCTCCCCTCATGAACACAACAAAAATATATCTACATGTGGAACAATTCTCACTGAAAACTAAATTGCAGAAAGACTCCTGTACAACCAAGGCTGTAAGAAAAATACACATATTACTTTGTAGGAAGGGAAGGAAAGTGATCAGGCCAGGTCCTGTGCCCCAGAAAGGAACTGAGAGGGAAAGGAAGAATATATGGGCAGAGGCCCAACACTGGTAACAAACAATGCTACCGAAAAAAGATTAATTTCTTTTTTTTTAACATCTGTGTTGGAGTATAATTGCTTTACAATGTTGTATTAGTTAATGCCGTATAACAAAGTGAATCAGCTATATGTATACATATATCCCCAATATCCCCTTATTGCTTCTCCCTCCCACCCCTCTAGGTGGTAACAAAGCACTGATCTCCCTGTTCTATGCAGCTGCTTCCCACTAGCTATCTATTTTACATTTGGTAGTGTATATATATCCATGCCTCTCTCTCACTTCGTCCCAGCTTACCCTTCCCCCTCCTTGTGTTCTCAAGTCCATTCTCTACATCTGCACCTTTATTCCTGTCCTGCCCCTAGGTTCTTCAGAGACTTTTTTTTTTTTTTTAGATTCCATATATCTGTGTTAGCATACGGTATTTGTTTTTCTCTTTCTGACTTACTTCACTCTGTATGACAGACTCTAGGTCCATCCATCTCGCTACAAATAACTCAGTTTCATTTCTTTTTATGGCTAATATCCCATTGTATATATGTGCCACATCTTTATTCATTCATCTATCAATGGACACTTCGGTTGCTTCCATGTCCTGGCTACTGTAAATAATGGTTCAGTGAACATTATTGTACATGACTCTTTTTGAATTATGGTTTTCTCAGGGTGTATGCCCAGTACTTGGATTCCTGGGTCATATGGTAGTTCTATTTTTAGTTTTTTAGAAACCTCCACACTGTTCTCCATAGTGGCTATATCAATTGACATTCCCACCAACAGTGCAAGAGGGTTCCCTTTTCTCCACACCCTCTCCAGCATTTATTGTTTGTAGATATTTTGATGATGGCCATTCTGACTGGTGTGAGGTGATACTTCATTGTAGTTTTGTTTTGCATTTCTCTAATGATTAATGATGTTGAGCATCCTTTCATGTGTTTGTTGGCAATCTGTATATCTTCTTTGGAGAAATGTCTATTTAGGTCTTCTGCACATTTTCGGATTGGGAATTTTATTTTCTTCATATTGAGCGGCATGAGCTGCTTGTATATTTTGGAGATTATTCCTTTGTCCATTGATTCGTTTGCAAATATTTTCTCCCATTCTGAGGGTTGTCTTTTTGTCTTGTTTATGGATTCCTTTGCTGTGCAAAAGCTTTTAAGTTTCATTAGGTCCCATTTGTTTAGTTTTGTTTTTATTTGCATTCCTCTAGGAGGTGGGTCAAAAAGGATCTTTCTGTGATTTATGTCAGAGAGTGTTCTGCCTATGTTTTCCTCTAAGAGTCTGATAGTGTCTGGCTATACGTTTAGGTCTTTAACCCATTTTGATTTTATTTTTGTGTATGGTGTTAGGAAGTATTCTAATTTCATTCTTTTACATGCAGCTGTCCAGTTTTCCCAGCACCACTTATTGAAGAGACTGTCTTTTCTCCATTGTATATTCTTGCCTCCTTTATCAAAGATAAGGTGACCATGTGTGTGTAGGTTTATCTCTGGGCTTTCTATCCTGTTCCATTGATCTATATTTCTGTTTTTGTGCCAGTAGCATACTGTCTTGATACTGTAGCTTTTTAGCATAGTCTGAAGTCAGGGACACTGATTCCTCCAGTGCCATTTTTCTTTCTCAAGATTGCTTTGGGTATTCGGGGTCTTTAGTGTTTCATACAAATTGTGAACTCTTTTGTTCTAGTTCTGTGAAAAATGCCATTGGTAGTTTGATTGCATTGAATCTGTAGATTGCTTAGGGTAGTATAGTCATTTTCACAATGCTGATTCTTCCAATCCAAGAACACGACATATCACTCTATCTGTTTGTATCATCTTTAATTTCTTTCATCAGTGTCTTAATAGTTTTCTGCATACAGGTCTTTTGTCGCCTTAGGTAGATTTATTCCTAGGTATTTTATTCTTTTTGTTGCAATGGTAAATAGGAGTGTTTCCTTAATTTCTCTGTCAGATTTTTCATCATTAGTGTATACGAATGCAAGAGATTTCTGTGCATTAATTTTGTATCATGCTACTCTACGAAATTCATTGATTAACTCTGGTAGCATCTTTAGGATTCTCTATGTATAGAATCATGTCCTCTGCAAACAGTGAGTTTTACTTCTCCTTTTCTGATTTGGATTACTTTTATTTCTTTTTCTTCTCTGATTGCTGTGGCTAAAACTTCCAAAACTATATTGAATACTAGTGGTGAGAGTGGGCAACCGTCTTGTTTCTCATCTTAGTGGAAATAGTTTCAGTTTTTCACCATTGAGAACGATGTTGGCTGTGGCTTTGTCATCTATGACCTTTATTAGGTTGAGGTAGGTTCCCTCTATGCCTACTTTCTGGAGAGTGTTTATCATAAATGGATGTTGAATTTTCTAGAAAACTTTTTCTGCATATACTGAGATGATCATATGTTTCTTATCCTTCAGTTTGTTAATATGGTGTATCACCTTGATTGATTTGCATATATTGAAGAATCCTTGCATTCCTGGGATAAACCCCACTTCATCATGGTGTATGATCCTTTTAAAGTGCTGTTGGATTCTCTTTGCTAGTATTTTGTTGAGGATTTTTGCATCTAGGTTCATCAGTGATATTGGCCTGTAGTTTTCTTTTTTTGTGACTTCTTTGTCTGGTTCTGGTATCATGGTGATGGTGGCCTCGTAGAATGAGTTTGGGAGTGTTCCTCCCTCTGTGATATTTTGGAAGAGTTTGAGAAGGATAGGTGTTAGCTCTTCTCTAAATGTTTGATAGAATTCGCCTGTGAAGCCATCGGTCCTGGGCTTTTGTTTGTTGGAAGATTTTTAATCACAGTTTCAATTTCATTACTTGTGATTGGTCTGTTTATATTTTCTATTTCTTCCTGGTTCAGTCTTGGAAGGTCATGCTTTTCTAAGAATTTGTCCATTTCTTGCAGGTTGTCCATTTTATTGGCATATAGTTGCTTGCAGTAATCTCCCATGATCCTTTGTCTTTCTGCAGTGTCAGTTTTTACTTCTCCTTTTTCATTTCTAATTCTATTGATTTGAGTCTTCTCCCTTTTTTTCCTGATGAGTCTGGCTAATGGTTTATCAATTTTGTTTATCTTCTCAAAGAACCAGCTTTTAGTTTCATTGATCTTTGCTATTGTTTCCTTCATTTCTTTTTCATTTATTTCTGATCTGATCTTTATGATTTCTTTCCTTCTGCTAACTTTGGAGGTTTTTTTGTTCTTCTTTCTCTAATTGCTTTAGGTATAAGGTTAGGTTGTTTATTTGAGATTTTTCTTATTTCTTGAGGTAGGATTTTATTGCTATAAACTTCCCTCTTAGAACTGCTTTTGCTGCATCCCATATGTTGTGGGTCATTGTGTTTCCATTGTCATTTGTTTCTAGGTACGTTTTGATTTCCTCTTTGCTTTCTTCAGTGATCTCTTGGTTATTTATTAGTGTATTTTTTAGCCTCCATGTGCTTGTATTTTTAAAGTTTTTCTTCTCTAATTTATATCTAGTCTCATAGCGTTGTTGTCAGAAAAGGTACTTGATATGATTTCACTTTTCTTAAATTCACCAAGGCTTGATCTGTGACCCAAGATATGACCTATCCTGTTGACTATTCCATGAGCACTTGAGAAGAAAGTGTGTTCTGCTGTTTTTGGTTGGAATGTCCTATAAATATCAATTAAGTCCATCTTGTCTAATGCATCATTTAAAGCTTGTGTTTCCTTATTTATTTTTATTTTCGATGATCTGTCCATTGGTGAAAGTGGGGTGTTAAAGTCCCCTACTATTATTATGTTACTATTGATTTCCCCTTTTATGGCTGTTAACATTTGCCTTATGTATTGAGGTGCCCCTACGTTGGGTGCATAAATATTTACACTTGTTATATCTTCTTCTTGGATTGATCCCTTAATCATTATGTAGTGTCCTTCTTTTTCTCTTGTGATAGTCTTTATTTTAAAGTCTATTTTGTCTGATATGAGAACTGCTACTCCAGCTTTCTTTTGATTTCCATTTGAATGGAATATTTTTTTCCATCCCCTCAGTTTCAGTCTGTATGTGTCCCTCTATTTGAAGTGGGTCTCTTGTAGGCAGCATATATAAGGGTCTTGTTTTTGTATCCATTCAGATAGTCTATGTCTTTTGGTTGGAGCATTTAATCCATTTACATTTAAGTAATTATCAATATGTATGTTCCTATTACCATTTTCTTAATTGTTTTGGGTTTGTTTTTGTAAGTCTTTTCCTTCTCTTGTGTTTCCTGCCCAGAGATGTTCCTTTAGCATTTGTTGTAAAGCTGGTTTGGTGGTACTGAATTCTTAAATTTGCTTGTCTGTAAAGGTTTTAATTTGTAGGTCGAATGTGAATGAGTTCCTTGCTGGGTAGAGTAATCTTGGTTGTAGGTTTTTCCCTTTCATCACTTTAAATTTGTCCTGCCATTCCCTTCTGGCTTGCAGAGTTTCTGCTGATAGATCAGTTGTTTACCTTATGTTTGTTCCCTTGTAGGTTATTTGTTGCTTTTCCCTTGCTTCTTTTAATATCTTTTCATTGTATTTAATTTTTCACAGTTTGATTAAATTGTGTCATCATTTTTCTGCTTGGATTTACCCTGTATGTGACTCCCTGTGCTTCCTGAAATTGATTGACAATTTCCTTTCCCATGTTATGGAAGTTTTCAACTATAATCTCTTCAAATATTTTCTCAGTCCCTTTCTTTTTCTCTTCTTCTTCTGGACCCCTATAATTTGAATGTTGGTGCATTTAATGTTGTCCCAGAGGTCTCTGAGACTGTCCTCAATTCTTTTCATTCTCTTTTCTTTATTCTGCTCTGAGGTAGTTATTCCCACTATTTTAACTTCCATGTCACTTATCCATTCTTCTGCCTCAGTTAGTCTGCTATTGATTCTTTCTAGAGAATTTTTTATTTCATATATTTTGTTGTTCATCATTGTTTGTTTGCTCTTTAGTTCTTCTAGGTCCTTGTTAAATGTTTCTTGTATTTTCTCCATTCTATTTCCAAGATTTTGGATCATCTTTACTATCATTACTCTGAATTCTTCTTCAGGTAGACTATTTCCTCTTCACTTCTTTTGTCTGGTGGGATTTTTCCTTGCTCCATCATCTGCTGCATATTTCTTTGTCTTCTCATTTTGCTTAGCTTACTGTGTTTGGGGTCTCCTTTTCACAGGCTGCAGTTTTGTAGCCCCCATTGTTTTTTGGTGTCTTCCCCCAGTAGGTAAGGTTGGTTCAGTGGCTTGGGTAGGCTTCCTGGTGGAGGAGACTGGTGCCTGTGTTCTGGTGGATGAGGCTGTATCTTGTCTTTCTAGTGGGCAGGGCTGCGTCTGGTGGTGGGTTTTGGGGTGTCTGTGAACTTAGTATGATTTTAGGCAGCCTCTCTGCTAATTGGTGGGGTTGTGTTCCTGTCTTGCTAGTTGTTTGGCAGGGTTGTCCAGCACTATAGCTTGCTGGCCGTTGGGTGGAGCTGGGTCTTAACACTGAGACGGAGATTTCTGGGAGAGGTCTTGCTGATTGATATTATGTGTGGCTGGGAGGTCTCTGGTGGTCCAATATCCTGAACTTCACTCTCCCACCTTAGAGTCTCAGTCCTGGCACCAGGCTGGAACACAAAGACCCTGTCAGCCACATGGCTCAGAATAAAAGGGAGAAGAAATGAAAGGAAAAAATAATAATAAATTTTAAACAATTAAAAAAATTATTAAAGTAAAAAAATTTAAAAATATATTAAAATTTTAAAAAGTAATAGTAATTAAAAAAGGAAGAGAGCAACCAAACCAATAAATAAATCCACCAATGAGAACAAGTGATAAAAACTATTCTAACAGAAACATAAAAATCAGAAAGAAGTCAATCGCAGACAGCAAACCCCAAGTCTACAGTTGCTCTGAAAGTTCACCACTTCAATTTGGGGATGATTCATTGTCTATTCATATATTCCAGAGATGTAGGGTACATCGAGTTGATTGTGGAGATTTAATCCACTGCTCCTGAGGCTGCACAGGGAAAATTTCCCTTTCTTTTCTTTGTTCACACAGCTCCTGGGGTTCAGTTTTGGTTTTGGCCCCACCTGTGTGTAAGTCGCCCACAGTCCTCTGTTCCTGCCCAGACAGGATGGGGTTAAAGCAGCAGCTGATTAGGGGTCTCTGGCTCACTCATGCCAGCAGGAGGGAGGGGTACAGTAGTTATAATTGGAATGCAGGGCAAGCCTGCAGCGGCAGAGGCCGGCATGACATTGCAACAGCCTGAGGCTTGCCATGTGTTCTCCTAGGGAACTTGTCCCTGGATCACAGGACCCTGGCAGTGGCAGGCTGCACAGGCTCCCGGGGTAGTGTGGATAGTGACCTGTGCTTGCACACAGGATTCTTGGTGGCTGTAGTAGCAGCATTAGAGTTCCACGCCTGTCTCTGGTGTCCGAGCTGATATCCGTGGCTCATGCCCATCTCTGTAGCTCGTTTAGGCAGTGCTCTGCCTTCTGTGGGCAGACGGGGAAGGAATACCCTCTCCTCTCGCACCCTAAAACAATGGTCTCTTGCCTCTTAGGAAGGTCCAGAGTTTTTCCCAACTCCTTCCCGGCTAGCTGTGGATTAGTAGCCCCCTCAGGCTGTCTTCACACAGCTAACCCCAGTCCTCTTCCTGGGGTCTGACCTCCTGAAGCCCAAGCCTCAGCTCCCAGCCCCCACCCACACCGGCAGGTGAGCAGACAAGCCTCTCAGGCTGGTGAGTGCTGCTCAGCACCAACCCTCTGTGCAGGAATCTCTCCACTTTTCCCTCTGCATCCCTGTTGCTGTGCTCTCCTCCATGGCTCTGAAGCTTTCCCCACCCCCACCCCGTCTCTGCCAGTGAAGGGGCTTCCTAGTGTGTGGAAACTTTTCCTCCCTCACAGCTCCCTCCTAGAGGTGCAGATCCTGTCCCTATTCTTTTGTCTCTGTTTTTTTTCTGTTTTTCTTTTGCCCTAGCCATGTAAGTGGGGATTTTCTTGCCTTTTGGGAAGTCTGAGGTCTTCTTCCTGCTTTCAGTAGGTGTTCTGTAGGAGTTGTTCCACATGTAGATGTATTTCTGATGTATTTGTGGGAAGGAAGGTGATCTCCACGTCTTACTCTTCTGCCATCTTGAAGGTCCCCAGGATTAATTTCCAAAATATACAAACAGCTCATATACCTTAATATCAAAAAAAATAACCCAATCAAAAAATGGGCAGAAGACATAAATAGACATTTTTCCAAAGATGACACACAGATGGCCCACAGGCACATGAAAACTTGCTCAACAATGCTAATTACTAGAGAAATATAAATCAAAACCACAATGAAGTATCACCTCACAACAGTCAGAATGGCTATCATCAAAAAGTGTAAAATAATAAATGCTGGAGAAGGTGTGGAGGAAAGGGAACCCTTGTACACTGTTTGTAGGAATGTAAATTGGTGTGGTCACTATGGAAACAGTATGGAGATTCCTTAAAAAGACTAAAAATAGAGCTACCATATGATCCTGCAATTCCACTCCTGGGCATATATCCAGAAAAACTGAAAACACTAATTTGAAAAGTACATACACCCCAATTTTCATAGCAGCTCTATTTAAAATAGTCAAAATATTGAAGCAACTTAAGTGTCCATCAACAGATGAATGGATAAAGAAGATGTGGCATATATGTACAATGGAATATATTCAGCCATAAAAAAGAATGAAAATCTGCCATTTGCAGCAACGTGAATAGACCTAGAGAATATTATGCTTAGTGAAATAAGTCTGACAAAGACAAATATTGTATGATATCACATGTGTAATCAGAAAATAAGAAAATGAATGTACATAGCAACACAGAAACAGACTCACAGATATGGAAAACATACTAGTGGTTACCAGTGGGAAAAGGGAATGGAGAGGGGAAAGATAGGTGTATAGGATTAAGAGATACAAACTACTATGTAAAATATATAAGCAATAAAGATATATTGTATAGCACAGGGAATTATAGCCATTATCTTGTAATAACTTTTAATAGAGTGTAATCTATAAAAGTACTGAATCACTATATTGTACACCTGAAACTTATATAGTACAGTAAGTCCACTATACTTCAATAAATAAATAAGTGCAGTGAGAAGGGAAATTCCTTAAGCTATTTAATAACATTTAAAATACCTACAGCTAGCATCAGACTTAATGGTGAGAGAATGGATGCTATACTCCTAATATATGGAACAAGACAAATATCTTCTCTCACTAGTTTTATTTAGCATCATAGTGGAAGTCTTAGCCAGTGCAATGAGACAAGATGAAGAAATAAAACACATAGAGTGTAAAGGCAGAAACTAAGCTACCTGTATTTGCAGTGGACCTGGTGGTTAAGGTAGAATATGTACACAAAGTTCTTAGAACTCATAAATGAATTTAGCAAGATAAGAGGATAAAATGTAAATATACAGAAATCAATTATATTACTATGTACCAGCATTGAATAAGTAGAATTTGAATCAATTGATTGATGATACCATTTATAATACCACCAAAAACTGAAGTACTTTGGTATAATATGTGCAGAAACTATGTTGAAAATTACAAAGCACAGATGAAATAAATCAAATCTCTAAATAAATGAAGATGGAGCGATATTCCATGCTCATTGACTAGAACACGCAATACTCTAAGATGTCAGGTCTCTTCCATTCGATATATGTATTTAATGAAATTTTGCAATCATAATCCTAGCAAGCCTTCATTCAGGTATTTAGAAGCTGATTCTAAAATATATATAGTAAAGCAATGAAGTAGAATAGGCAAAACAATTCATAAAAAGCAGAAAAAAGCCTAAAGGACTTACATGACCCTATTTCAGGATTTACTACAAAACTACAGTACTCAAGACACCATGATGCTAGAAAAAGGATGAACATACACATCCGTAGAGACAAATAGAGAGTTAAGAAATAAACCTATACAAATGAAGTACATTGCTCTTTTTACAAAGATGCAACAACAGTTCAATGGAGAAAGGATCGATTTTCCAAGAAATATTACTGAATCATTGGAAGTCCATCTATAAAAAATAAAAAATAAAACTCAATATATACCTGATACATTATCAAAAAATTAACTCAAGATGTATCATACAACAAAGTGTAAAACTATAAAACTTCTAGAAGAAAACACAGGAAACAGTCTTCATTACCTTGAGCTTAGCAATGAGATTTAAACATGAAATGTACCCTAAAAGCTCAGACAACAAAAGCAGAAATAGACAAATGGGATTGCATCAAACTAAAAAGCTTTTGCCCAACAAAGGAAACAATCAGCAGGGTGATGAAACACCTATAGAATGGGAGAAAATATTTGCAAACCATATATCTGATAAGGGGTTAATATCTAAAATATGTTAGGCACTCAAACAACTCAATAGCAAAAAATCAAATAACCAGATTAAAAAGTGGGCAAATGACCTGAATAAATATTTCTCAAAAGGAGATATGCAAATAACCAAAGGTACATGAAAAGGTTCTTTACATCACTAATCATCAGGGAGTTGCAAATCAAAACTGCAATGAGGTATCTCCACACATGTTAGAACGGCCATCATCAAAAAGAGATGATAACAAGAGTTGACTGGAATGTGAAGAAAAGTAAACCCTTGTGTGTGCTGGTCGGAACTTAAACTGGTACAACCGTTATGGAAGACAGCATGGCAGTTCCTCAAAAAATTAAATAGAACTACCATGTGATTCAGCAATCTCATTTCTGGGTAAGTAACCAAAATAATTGAAATCAGTATCTCAAAGCAGTATCTGTCCTCCTATGTTCATTACAGTATTATTCAGAATAACCAAGAAATGGAATCATCATAAGTGTCCATTGATGGATGAATGAATAAAGAAAATGTGATATGTATATTATGTATATATATATATACTACATATATTATGTATATTGCATATACATATAAAATGGAATATAACAATTCAACCAAATAAAGAAGGAAATCCTGCCATTTGCAACAACATGGATGAATCTGGAGGACATTAAGCTAAGTAAAATAAACCAGAAACAGGCAAATATTGCATGATCTCACATACATGTAGAATCTAAAAAATTTGAACTCATAGAAGCAGAGAGTATAATGGTGGTTGCCAAGTCCTGGGAGGGTGGGGTAAATGGAGGGATGTAAGTCAAAGGGTACAAAATTTCAGTTATGCAGGATGAATAAGTTCTGGACCTCTAATGAATAGCATAGTGACAGTAGTTAAAATACTATATATGTACTTGAAATTTGTTAAGAGAGTAGATCTTGAATATTATCACCACACATATAAAAATGATACATATATGAGGTGATGGATATGTTAACTAACTTGATTATGGCAATCATTTCACAATTGTATACATATATCAAAACATCATGCTGTACATCATAATTATATACAAAGTTTATCAATTATGCCTCAATAAAGCAGAGAAAATGAAATACAAAGTGTGATCCATAAAAGGAAAAAATGCGAAATTAGACTTTATCAAAATTAAAATCCTTTGCTCTGCAAAAGACATTGTTAGGAGAATGAAAAGGAAACATGCAGACTTAGAAAACATTTGCAAATCACGTATCCAGCAAAAGTCTTATAGCCAGAATATCTGAATAACACTTAAATCTTAAGAATAAGCAACAAAACAACACAATGAATAAATTGAAATAAAACTGTGAACAGATACTTTACCAAAAAGATACATAAGAGCATACTAAAAGATACTCAACATCATTATAGTCATTAGTGAAATACAAATTATAGCCATAATGAGACAGCACTATACAGGTATTAGAATGGCAAAAAACTCCAGATCAAAACTCTGGATGCAGAGCAATAGGAATTTTAATTTATTGCTGGTGGGAATGTAAAATTGTACAGCTACTTTTGAAAACCGTTTGGCAGTTTTTCCTAAATTTAAATGTACATGTATCATGTGACCCATCACTTTCATTCTTAGGTGTTTACTGAAGTGAACTTAAAACTAATATTGATTAAAAAATGTCTGTAAGCAAATGTTTATAGCACTATCATTCATAATATCCAAAAAAATGAGAAGGATCAAGAAATCCTTCAGTACGTGAATGGATAAGAAAACTGTGGTATATCCATACAATGGAATACTACTCAGCAAGAAAAAGGAACAAGCAACTGATTCACACAAAAGTTTGGATGAATATTACATGCATTTTGCCAGATGAATATTACAAGTATTTTGCTAACTGAAAGAAGCCAGACCCAAAAACTACATATTGTATGATTCCATTTATAAGGCACTCTGGAAAAGATAAAACTATAAGGATAGAAAACAGATCATTGATTGCTAAGGGTTACAGGAAGGAAGAGGACTACAAAGAGGCCATACACGGAAATTTTAGGATGATGGGGTTGTTCTGTGTGGTACAATGGTGATGGATACATGACTCTAAGCATTTGTCAAAAACCATAGAACTGTACACTCCAAAGAGTAAACTTTACTGTATGCAAATTTAGAAAACCAAGGACAAATGAATCCAACTATAATATAAATATATGACATTACATCATTGAAGGGGATGGGGAGAAAAGGAACGAGCCTAAGTATCCTTAGCAAACAGTGTTTTGACTAGATATAGCAAGGAGGAAGGCTAGAATGAACCCTGTGGTGCATATTAACTTGGATATATTACATTTTCCTTAATATAGGTACAGATACATAAATACAGAAATAAGTGTAAATATATGTATGCATATATGGGCTAATATACATACATATACTTCCTGGTCAGTTCACAGAGAGGGCCTAGAGGAAGCAACACCCCAGCAGCAATAAGCACACCTAATTTCATAACTACACTTCAAATATCACTCTCCAATAAAGTGAACTAGGGCTCTTCAGGGAAATGGATGATTCTAGGGCTTGGGCAGTGAAATGACAAGATGAGTTTGGAGCACCTTATAGTGCCAATAAATGAGAATGTCCTCAGAAAAATTAAACAGTGAGAAAGAAAGAAAAGATAGAGTCATGCTATTTGCCCTTTGCAGCAACATGGATTGTCATACTGAGTGAAGTTAAGTCAGACAAAGATAAATATCATATGATATCATGTCTATGCAGAATCTAAAAAAAATGGTACAAAGAGTCTATCTACAAAACAGAAATAGAGTTACAGATGTAGAAAATAAACTTATGGTTACCAGGGGGTAAGTGGGGGGAAGGATAAATTGGAAAATTGGGATTGACACATACACACTATTTTATATAAAATAGATAACTAATAAGGACCTACTGTATAGCACATGGAACTCTACTCAATACTCTGTAATGGCCTATATGGGAAAAGAATCTAAAAGAGAGTGGATATATGTATACGTATAACAGATTCACATTTTTGTACAGCAGAAACTAACACAACATTGTAAATCAACTATACTCCAATAATTTTTTTTTTTAAAAAAGATAGAGTCATGCTAAAAGAACACAGGCACCCAATGACCAAACCCAATGACCAAATCTGGAACAATCTGAGCAACAAAATAAATAACTATAGCTTTGGATTATAGTCTAAAGATGAAAATGAACATCAGTGATTCAACGCTGATAAATGACTAAATAAACAAACAATAAATGGTAAGAAGGGACAGGTCTTTCTTAAGGAAGAATTCCATATAAAAAATGTAGATGGAATGATGGGGAGAGAAAATGGAAAATCACCGGTAGAACACAGCAGTAGTAACCGCTACAGGTAAGATCCATTAATAACTGCTAAAACTGTGGAAGAAACATTAAAGAGAAACAGAATTGGAATAGCCTCAAATTATCTCCCCAAATGTATTTATTAATTACTGTGGTGTTTTTTTAACAAATGTTCACAAAGTATTTGATACTTCTACCCAAGGAGGTGGAGCTTAATTTCCCTCCCTGTGAGTATAGGCTGGGCTTAATGACTCACTTCCAGAAAACAGAGAACGGACAAGGGGAAATAGTAACTTTACAGTGGAAAATCCTGGAAAACGCCATCTCAAACCAGTGGGCAAATTTAACATCACCAATAAGTCATATGAATATTATTTCCCTCCTGATATGATATGATCTGATATGATATGATGAGAAGGGTAGTTACCTCTATGGTATTATTCCCCCAAATTCATTACACCTTTCTATCATAAGAAAACACTAGACAAACCCAACTTGGGTGACCTTCCAAAATACCTGACCAGTATTCTTCAAGTGTTGGTATCATGAGAGCAAGGGGGCAGTGTGGCATGATAGAGAGAACACTGAGTTCTGGTCTCAGCTGAGCCACAATAAACCTTGATCACTGTGCTGGTCACAGTCTCTGCATCTTGGTTTTATATCTGCAATCAGAAGGAGTTGAAATTGGCCTCAGTTTAAAAATAAAATGAATTTATCTGTCAGACAATTCTGTAAAGTGTAATTTGTGTGTCTACTTTAGTTTTTAAATAAGAATGTGTTCCCACAATACGTGTACAATGTGAATAGTTGTGTGGTCTATATAACACCCTTAACTGTGAAATGTTATCAACTAAGTGCACTTCCACATGGGTTTGCTGATTGCTGTATTAGCATATCAGATTGCTTTTTCTGTGTTTCCTAATATATCAATAGAGAATAATAAAGAGTATCTAAATCTTCCATTACTGATTTTGACAATAAAGTAAAAGCTTTCAACTTAGTGTATTAAGATAATGGTTAATTACAAGTTAATTTACAATTCCCTTAAACTTATTTTTCTTCCTTTTCTATCTCTCAAAACCTATAAGAAAATGAAAAACATCTCAGTCCTCATCACATGGCTAAAAATAATAGGATTGAGGACTTATATTTGAGGATTTATATTTAACAATACCATAAATATTGTTTTCTAGACTTGGCTGATAATTAAGGTAATAGGTAAGTTGCATGTTTTTAATTCTTTGATAATGATAACTGCCATTTATCAAGCACTTTATTTGGACTTTACAAAACTTTTCATTTAGTCCTCAGAAGAACTTTACAGATAACAATGGTGAGGTTCAGAAAGTTTCAATAAATTGTGCAAGTCATACAACTAGTCAGTAGCAAAACCAGAATTTGAATTCAGCTCTAACTTTAACTCTGAAGAATATACTTTTAGCCATTACACTATATGAACTCTGCTTTCCTTACCTCACATCTGATATAATTTTATATATAAAGTTTATTAGTAAAATTTTAATTTTTACAAACTAGAACGTCATTGGAGGAGGATTGGTGAAATCCCTTGCTTGTCTTTGAGAAATTCTATCTTGAGAATGCATTTATAATTAATTATTTATTCATTACTAAGGCTTAGAAATGCCCAGAGGGAAGAGTGTCTGTTACAGTTTGGTATTTTATTGGCATCTATAAAATATAAATATATGGACATTGGAGGCTTTTATATTACTACATAAGAAATGACACTTCGAAATTTAATTCAGTACCTTACTATCAGCTTTATTTAGTTAGTAGCAAGGTGGAAACCAGAGTTATGAAAGAAAACTGATAGACCATAAAAATGGTATTGGACCACTCCCTAATTGTCCAATTTGTCACTTACTATGGAAGCTAGGTCAAACCTCATGCTCTGTAATAAATATAAAATGTTATAGAAATAAACCTATCAAAGGAGGCAAAAGATCTGTACTCCAAAAACTCTAAGATGCTGATGAAAGAAATTGAAGACAACACAAACAGATGGAAAGATATACCATGTTCTTGGATTGGAAGAATCAATATTGTTAAAATGATCATACTACCCAAGCAGTCTATAGATTCAATGCAATCCCCATCAAACTACCAATGGAATTTTTCACAGAACTAGAACAAAAAATTTTTAAAAATGTATGGAAACAAAAAGACCCCAAATAAACAAAACAATCTTGAAAAAGAAGAACTGAGCTGGAGGAATCAGGTTCCCTGATTCAGATTATACTACAAAGCTACAGTAATCAAAAACAGTATAGTACAGGCACAGAAACAGAAATATAGATCAATGGAACAGGATAGAAAGCTCAAAGATAAACCCACTTACTTATGGTTAATTAATCTACAACAAAGGAGGCAAGAATATACAATGAAGAAAAGACCATCGCTTCAATACGTGGTGCTGGGAAAACTAGACAGCTACATGGAAAATAATGAAATTAGAACATTCTCTAACACCATACACAAAAATAAACTCAAAATGGATTAAATACCTAAAAGTAAGGCTGGATAATATAAAATCCCTAGAGGAAAACATAGGCAGAACACTCTTTGACATAAATCACAGCAATATTTTTTTGGATCCGTTTCCTAGACTAATGGAAGTAAAAACAAAAAGAAACAAATGGGATCTAATTAAACTCAAAAGCTTTTGCACAGCAAAGGAAACCATAAACAAAACGAGAAGACAACCTATTGAATGGGAGAAAATATTTGCAAATAATATGACTGATAAGGAATGAATATCTAAAATATATAAGCAGCTCATGCAGCTCAATATCAAAAAACCAACAACCCAATTAAAAAATGGACAGAAAACCTAAATAGACATTTCTCCAAAGAAGACATACAGATGGGCAACAGGCACATGAAAAGATGACCAGTATTGCTAATTATTAGAGAAATGCAAATCAAAACTACAATGAGGTATCACTTCACAACAGCCAGAATGGCCATCATTAAAAAGTCTACAAATAATAAATGCTGGGGAGAGTGTGAAGAAAAGAGAACCATCCTACTCTCTTGGTGTGAATATAAATTGGTACAGCCACTATGGAGAACAGTATGGAGGTTCCTTAAAACACTAAAAAATAGAGCTACCATATGATCCAGTAATGCTACTCCTGGGCATATATCCAGAAGAAACCATAATTTGGAAAGATACATGCACCCCAATGTTTGTTACAGCACTATTTACAATAGCCAAGACATGGAAGCAACCTAAATGTCCATCAACAGAGGAATGGATAAAGAGGATGTGGTACATATATACAATGGAATACTACTCAGACATAAAAAAGAATAAATAATGCCACTTGCAGCAACATGAATGGACCTAGAGATTATCATATTAAGTTAAGTAGGTCAGATAGAGAAAGACAAATATCATATGATATCACTTATATGTGGAATCTAAAATAATGATACAAATGAACTTATTTACAAAACAGAAATTGACTCACAGACATAGAAAATAAACTTATGGTTACCAAAGTGGATAGTGGTGGTGGGGGCGGAGATAAATTAGGAGTTTGTGATTAACATATACATACTACTATATATAAAAAAGGTAAACAACAAGGACCTACTGTATAGCACAGGGAGCTATACTCAATATCTTGTAATAACCTATAATGGTAAAGAATCTGAAAAATATACATATAACTGAATCACTTAGCTGTACACTTGAAACTAACACAACATTGTAAATTAACTATACTTCAAAAAAAAAAAGTCATAGAATACTCCATCTCAAAAATTATGTCTTTGAAAGGAATTAAGAGAATCCAGTACTTAATATGCCCCTACTCTCTCTGTATCTATATCTATATCTATATCTATCTCTATCTCTATCTCTACCTATATCTATATCTATATCTATATATACCCTTTCTTGATCAGAACCATCCCAGAAAGATAAGAAGCTACAACACTCTTTGTAGTGACTTTCTCATACCACAAAGAGTGAGAAATAAGATGCAAATCGTTGAGGAGAATACAGACATGCATTTAATATAGGTGTTCACAGCTTTATAGCTGAGACATGGATAGGTTATCCTGGACAAACCCCTACAGGACTTAGTTCTCTAAAATGAGTACCCATTTGACCTCTTCCCATTTGCCTTGGCTCCTAAAGGCCAGATTGAATAAACTGCTTTGAGAAGATTATTTTGCGGTTCAACAGACTTCCCAGGATAGAATCTAACCAAATTGACATAGCAGCATCAAGCATATTCTTTCAAGTTTATAACACTCAATTTCAGACTTCTGAGTTAAACCTGAAGGGTTAGGGGCACTATTACTTAATCCTGTATTAGTATTTTGGCATCAAGTCTCCCACTTGAAATAAGTAGGAAGAATCCTTGAATCCTCATGTCATCTCCTCAAAATTATCTTGTTGTTTTTTTTTTTTAAAAAAAAAAGAGATTTAAAGAAATAAGATCTTTAGTGCCATTAAAGAAGAGCAAGGCTTTACCTGGCAAAATAAAGACAATAAGAAATGTGTTTGTTTTCATAGAAGATGTTGTTTGCTATAGTGAAATTATTAAACACAGAGAATCATAGGTATGATGAAGCAGATAAAAAATGGAAGTAAATACACAAACAAAAAATGAAAGTGGTCATTTTGGAGAGCCTTAGAGCTATCTAACTGGATAGAGCAGAGAAAAATTAGAATAAGGAAGAGTAGTCAGTTGTGAAGAAAATGTGGTGATATGATCTGCAACAGGCCAAAAAAGGAGGTTTGGAAAATGAATAATTCATATACTTCCCATATTTTGTTGTAAATATCTCAAAACCAATATATGATGATCATTCAAAATGATACCATCTAACATTTGTATATATTACTCAGTACTCATCTGAGTATAATAATTAATAATTTAGGATTACAAAATCTGAATATTGTTCATTCAGGTACGTACTTTAAGAGAGTTTCCAGAGATATAGTAATTATTTAATATATATTTTATTTATATCTAAATATAAAATACCATCAAGCATATCTAAAATATATTTTGCTCAGTAGAAGTTAAGATGAATAGACTATAAATATTTTAAATGTTTTCCTCATTGCTATTTTCTTTATAATGCCAGTGAGACAAGTCTGGAATGTTTACTTAACAAATAAGTTAGTAGGAAAAATTTCTAAGAACTCAGGTTGACTTTTATCAAATTCTGTCTCTTCTGCATTTTTTGCTGCTTTACTTGGACAATTGACTTAACTGGTCATTTAACCCTAAGTATAAAATAAGGATTATAATCATACATATTGTCTTAGTCAGCTTGGGGTACTATAACAAAATGCCATAAACTGGATGGCTTATAAATAACAGAAATTTCCTTCTCATAGTTCTGGAAGCTGGAAGTTCAAGATCAGGGTGCCAGCACGGTCATGTCCTGGTAAGAGCCCTCTTCTGGGTTGCAGACTGCTCTCTTCTCGTTGTAGGCTCGCACAGCAGAGAGCAGAGAGGGGAAGCAAACTCTCTCATGACTCTTATGAGGGCACTAATCCCATTCATGAAGGCTCTCTCTTTATGACCTTATCTAATCCTAATTAACTCCCAAAGGCCTCACCTCTTAGTAAATACTATCACATTGGGAGGTAGGGTTTCACTTTTAAATTTGGGGGCACAAAAACATCCAGTTTTTAAACACATCTCATAGGATTTTTGTACATTTGTAAAGCAATAATCCATGTAAATGGCTTAATGCAGTGTCTGGTACATAAAAAGTGTTTAATAAATGATAGATTTTAATATTGTTATCATTATCACTACTAAAAAAGAGTGAAGTATTTGTGAAATCAAGAAAACATGGCTAATGAAAAGTGATTTAGTCAATGATTCTTCCAAGTTGAAGGGGCATGAAAATAGGGGAAAAAATGCTGAAGGTTGTTAGAATGGAAATAAATGGGACACAAAGACAAGAAAGTGATTGGTAATTTATAAGAGAACCTTAAAGCTAAGAAATTGTAAAGTCTGCAACAAGAAATTTGGATCCTGTTCTCAGGGTCTATCATTAGAGACTTGAGCAAATCAATTTCCCTCTTCAACTCCTCAGTTTTGTCATTTGTAAAGTAAGAAGAATAAACCAGATTTCTCCTTTCATCCTAAGATCTAAATTAAATTTGATGCAAGTTTTGATGGCAAGCCAGTTGACAATTTTGAGAACATGAGAAAAATAGTTCAAACAGTTCACTGAAATAAAAAGACGTTTAGGCTAAATAGCATATGAGATGAAACAAAACTGTTGACAGTGTTTCCATTGTCTATAGGAATAGTCAGATAAGGGATAAACTGTGAAGTTGGAGATAGCCCATGAAAAGAAATATGTCTTTAACATATGTGTAAATGTGGATGGAAAAAGATACCAAAGAAAAATAGAAAGTGGCTGTACACTATTTTTTTTTCAAAACAATTTGAATGAACAAATTTCCTCCTGTGACTGTAAACTCCTTTCAAGGACAGCTTTATGCCATTAGCTATATACCCAGCAACACTTAGAAAAATTCCTGTCACAGAAATGACACAATAACTGATAGTACTAAAACAGAAATAAAAATTGGTGTCACCTGAGAATCTTCCCTCTCCTCCTACTTCCTACTTCCAATTAGTTCTATCTGCCCCATCTCTCCATCCCTACTACTCTCTAAGACAATCTTTCATCATCTCTTGCAACAACTTCCAAAGTGGTAGTCTCTCAGCTACATATTTCCTTCAAATCTGTCTTTCTTAATGAAGCCAGAATTAACTTTTTGAAACCCATATCTAATCATATCACTTTAAAAATTGTTATTTTCATGATGAAGTCCAAATTTCTTCTCATGACCTCACAATCTATTACAAAACCTTTTCTCAGTCTCACTTTAAAACTGTCCTTTTTCCCCTACTCCTTTCTCACACATCCTAGTGGCTACCTACCTAGTCTTCTCTAGTATCTAGAACAAAATGCAGCCAAAGTAGATGTTCAATTAATTTTTCTTAAAATTAATTAACTTGCGCTACGTCTATGTTGTAAAAATCTCAAATTTTTGGCAAACACTCCAGAGGTGAAATCCATGAGTCTGTCTCCATATTTTGCTATTAAAAAGAGCCAATTTGTGAGACTTCCCTGGTGACGCAGTGGTTAAGAATCCGCCTGCCAGTGCAGGGGACACGGGTTCGAGCCCTGGTCCGGGCAGATCCCACATGCCGCGGAGGAACTAAGCCCATGCATGACAACTACTGAGCCTGAGTGCCACAACTACTGAAGCCCGCATGCCTAGAGCCCGTGCTTTGCAGCAAGAGGAGCCACCCAATGAGAAGCCCGGGAACCGCAACGAAGAGTAGCCCCCGCTCGCCACAACTAGAGAAAAGCCCGCATGCAGCAACAAAGACCCAAGGCAGCCAAAAATAAAATAAATAAATAAATTTTTAAAAATTAAAAAAAAAAAAGAGCCAATTTTCTAATAGAAAACACACATCTATCATTGTTTCATCTCACAGGGTAAAATGGCTTAAAAATTGTTCAATTTATGTCTATATTACTTTTGGAAATTTTATTTGAAACATCTATTTTAAAATTCAAAAAGGCTGAATTATTTTATGAGAATCGGGATACTTTCTAGTACATATTGACCACAATTTCTAATTAAAGAGTTATAGCCTAGTTGATGTATGCCTTAGAAAATTAATTTATGATTATTCTTTACTTATAAACAAATACAATCTACTACTTTAAAATGACAAACTAAAAAACATGAACATATTGGCCACGGAAGTTTTATCCAAAATAATTCATAAAGAAGAAATAAACATTTTCTTGAGAAAGAAACACTCAAAAGAATCAAAGTTTCGGGGTTTTTTTTTGTGTGTCTGTGATTGATAGATGTTTTCCTGACATTTACAAACAGCAATCATAGGGACTTTTTCCTGTAAAAAGAAAAGAGAAATGAGTTGAAAGCCTAAATTGCAGGTGTGCATTAACCATTATTAACCCCCATTTCCTCGCATTTGAAAGAGTGAAATTTGAAATTTCACTATTTTAAATGAAGGTTCTCTTGGCTTAATTTATGTAGAGCCGTTTTTCCTGGGTATTTTTTAAACTACAAATTAAGGTAACCACAAGGAAATTACAAACTGGGAAAATTATTTTATGAAGCTAAGTGTATCCCCAAAGGATCTTTGTACAAGGGTGATTTTTCATCTTTTGAAATGCTAACTGAAGCAAATGTTGATTGCTTCATGTCCAGGATTTTACTGTCAACTTTATAATACCTGTAAATGGGTACTTAGTGATAGGTCAGCTAACTTTTAAGCAACACATCATTTTATAAAATCCATGCAAATTGAAATATTAAATTTAATTTGTAAAGACTGAACACTGATATTTTGTTAAGATTTGAATTTGATCAAGAGAGACATAGAATCTTTTAAATAGGTATCAAACTAGACTTATAACATAGTCATGTTGTGTTTTACTTTAGAAATCTAAAATGTGGCTTCAAAGTTTTTCTTTAACAAGCCTACTTGGAGACTGCAATACAATTTTAAAGGAGAGCACAAATTAAAAAAAGAAAAAACCTATAAAAGTGACTGGAACTTTTATACCTGTGAATATCTGAAAGAGCATGATCCCATTGTTCATAACTCTTTTGATGGTGAAAACATTTTCTTCCTTGTTTCTGCAGGACATGTTTATCAGCATCATAAGACTTCTTTCCATCTTGTAACTTAAAGCAAAAAAAAAAAAAAAATCCTAAATAATTTTCAAAGTATTCTGCATGATTTCTGTATGATCTATATGAGGTAAATGCATGTGCAGGGATTGCCATTTGTCCTCAATGCATTCTTTTCTGTTCCATTTTATATGTCCAGATTTCCAACAATAAAATATTCTCTGTATATTTTTGTCATTCATGTGTACTATAAATTATTCTTGTGCAGGCAGAGTTATGTGAATAACTTTAAAGTCAAGCTCAATATGTTTGATTGTTTCTTTGGATATACAGAGAGCACTGCTAACAACTCAGGGATTGGTAGGGAGGCTTGCAATGACCTACATTCTCTAATATGTAGTAAATAAAGTCAAGTAAGGGTGAGTTTAACAAAGGATAACAAAGAATCAATGATTAGTAATGAATGAATGGCAGGTAATTTTTAGGTAGCAATAGAAATTTCTGTTAACATTATCATCCTGCATGCAACTAATCTACCAAGACAAAAATCTATTTGCTAACAACTTCTATCTGTGACAAGTTAGATCAACTCTAAGTGTAACAGAACATTTTTTCCCTCCCTACTATCTGTCCCCAAACCAATTTCCTAAGAGGTGTATCTACTCCCAATCTGGGCTCTAGCATATAACAAGCTAGGATAACAGGAGTGAGATTTTCATAATGCAACCACAAAAGAAAAATATACAGATATTCTTTTTAAAAAAGTACTCAAGACTTAAGCTATGTAGTAGTCCATCATGTAGCTTGTAGCAGCTATTCTTCAAAAATAGAAGATTTTCAAGCAGTGTCCAGAGTAAAACAAGACATAACTAAAATCTTAGAAACCTTAACAAAGGACAAAGGAGCAATAAGGAGGGACTTGAAGGAGTTAGAACAGAGGAGCATGATGGCATCCACGAGGAAGACAGGTCAAGAGAAGGGAAGTCCTCAAGGGGTAATTTCATAACAAAGTAAAATATGCATGCTGGTGTATCAACGTTTAGAATCTAGAAAGAAGATCAAGCAAGCTGTTTAAGTGGGTGAGACTATGCTGGAATTTTCCACTCCTGCTTGACTTTGTGTTGGTTGAAAGAAATGACTTGAGCTTAAAGAAAATAACTATTGTAATCATTGTAGAATCCCATGTTTGATCAAAAATCAGATTATTTTCCAGTAAGGAACTACATTGTCCATTTTTTTACTGGTATTAATAGCAGAGTAAAGCAGTTAGACCAAATGCCAAGGAACATTTCTGCTATAAGGACTGCATCCCTTGTGACAATTTGCACTCTCTCTAAACTCTGAGCAAAACAGCCCTACCATAAATATATACTAAGAATTAAAAAATAGATAAAATATAAACATTTACTATTTATTTTATTTTATTTTTTTTTTCATTTACTATTTTAATCCATCTTTATATCCAGTATTTTAAAAAAGGAATTTTAAGGATAGACTGAATTGCACATATCTGGGTCCTTTTGGTTTTTATCATTTGTTTGTATAGATTCACAAAAGTTATGTAGATTTTTTGTTGTTGTTGTGATTTTTTTTCACTTAAAAAGGAGAGCAAAATACAAAATTGCTCTATGAGACAACTGAATGTATCTTTTAAGGTTTTTTTCCAATAAGGAAAAAAACTCCTTGTTTTTTTCAAAACATTTAGATAAGAAATAGATCACCAAAAAAAAATGCTTACTGGAAAAGTAAGACATTTTCAAAAACAAGATTATCATATATAAAACTCGTTTTAAAAAAATAATATTTTTAAACCTTATTATTGAAAAAAGTGAAAACAATAAAAAGCTATGATTTGATTTCTGCTTCCCAATAAGATTTTTGCAGTGGCATGTTAATACTCTTATTGCAACAACTAGAAAAAGCCTGATAAATTTTAAATATTATAATTTTAAAGGAATGTGAGAGATGTAGAAGCAAGGATGATTAAATGAACCAAAAATCTAAGTAAGGAAATAAGTTTTCTAAGGTGAATTGATAAATGCCAGCTATTACTTCTCTAGAGGGCATATGCCCATTCCATGTGCTAGCAATATATCAGACTTCTCATATTTCAACCTCCCCTAGGCAGAGTGCCCCTACTGGGGGAAAGGAAAATTAGCAAAACTTTCAGTGGTTGCAGCTGGCTAGGATGACAAATTGGACAATGAAGGAAACTGGAACACATGATCAGGTTTCAACAAAAGACATTTCCTTAATTCTGGTGTAATGCAGGAGACTGAGAACCTAGGCAGAAATTTTCTAAAAGGCAGAGAAAAATCTTCCCAACTTTGCTGGGCATAGGAAACAAACTTTCCCAAGTACACTGCCACTCTCTTCCTCAAGACATTTGCCAGATTTTGAAGCAATCAGAGATAGCAAACCAACATAAAATATCTAAAGGGCAGAAATAGAATCTCTAGAGGACCCAGGAGACAGAGACCCACCAAAGTCCCAATTGGAAACCCAGACAGGGCATAACTATGACCAGGGAAAAACCAGAGGTAGATAGAGTCTCACAAACTGAGGCCCACCCTCAATCAGCTCAATGTTGGATTAAAGTTATCAGTAGCTCATATTATTAGCCCAACAAAGAAAAAGGAGAATTCTTTCTGGTGAAAAACAAAATCATCTGGAACCAATATAGTTCTGTATACATAATAACTAGCATACAATTTAAAAATGATAGAAATTCAGAGACAGAAAAATATTGCAGACAATCAAGAGAAAAGGCAAACAAGAGATGAAGATACATGATGCAGATACTAGAGTTAGAAAGAAAGGAATTTAAATAACTATAATTAATATGTAAAAGAAAAGTTATTTTAAATGATTGATGAGGTGGATGGAAAGACAGAGGATTTCAACAGAGATTTTTGGTACAAGTAAAGATCAAGAGGATATCCCAAAAGAATTAGGAAAAGAATAGATATATGTGTATGTATAACTGAATCACTTTGCTGTACACCTGAAACTAACACAATGTAAACCAACTATACTCCAATATAAAATAAAAATTTAGAAAAAGAGGACATCCCCGAACTGAAACTTATAATATTTGTAATTAGGAATACAGTGCATGGGTTTAATATCAGATTGGACAGCACAACACAGTATTAATGAACTTAAACACAAGTAAATAGAAAATACCCAAAGAGTAGAACAGAAAGAACAAGTAACAGAACAAAGAGTAATAGCTAAGCGAGACATGTAATAACATGCATAAAATTGAAATCCTAGAAAGAAAGGAAAGAATGTGACAGAAGCAATAGTCAAAGGAGATAATAGCAATAAAATGTCCAAAACCAATGAAAGACATTGTCCCACAGATTCAGGAAGTTCAGTAAAGTCCAAGAAACACTAACAAAAAGATAATCACAATTAGGCAAATCACAGTAAAACTTCTTTGAAAACCAAAGACAAAAAAAAATTAAAAGCAGGCAAAGTAAACATACAAAAATACAAATTACTATCAAAATAAATATAATAAGCCAGAGGAAAGACTTCTCAATATAAAAAATAGAAGGCAGATGGCAAAAACAAAATTGGCATATAAAAGGCTTGAAAACATACCTGGCAACCTAGAATTTCTTAACCAGTGAAAATATTAATCAAGAAGCAATATTAGAAAGGATAAAAAGTCATTACAGTACAGAAATATTAAAATTTATGTTTTATAACCCAATCACATCACTCCAAAACAAATAAATCAAAAACTAAAATAATTAAAGGGAGAAATAGATTATGATTTAAATTTCCATCTAAGGAAAAGAGAAAAATAAAAACAAAGCAAACGTAAGAAACATAGTGGCAAAGAAATAATACAGATAAGAGTAGAAAATTTAAAAGGAAATAAAAGTAAAATAGAGGATATCTATAAACAGTTAATTCTTCAAAAAAATAGTAAAATTTAATAACCTAGTGTGACTAATCAAGAAAAAAAGAGGTAAAAAGTATCCCTTATTTCCGGAATGAAAAAAATGAGTGCAATTACAGACTCTTTAGACATCATAAAGATAAGACATATTATGAACATCATTCTGCTAATAATTTTAATTAGATGAAATAAATTCCTCAAATTTACAACATACAAAAGCTAATAGAAGAAAGATATGAATAGTCAAAAATCTATTAAAGAAATTAAATTCTTCATTACAAAATCTTCCCACAGAGAATACCCCAGATCCAAATGACTTTGTTGGTGATTATTTCTAAATATTTAATGAAGAAATAACTTGAATACAGAAAAACCGGTCCAGAGAATAGGAAAGAAGGGAATACTTCATAACATTTATTTAATGGGAAAAGCATAATCTTGATCCCAAAACCTGACAAGGACACTATAAGAAAAAAATTTTCAACCAAACTCTATAATTTAAATAGATGCAAAAATTCTTAAGAAAATATTAGCAAATTGAATATAGTGACATATAAAAAGCATAATGCATCGCAGTGTTTATCCCTAGTAGTCAAGACTGATTTGACATTTAATTATCAGTTAATTCACCATGTGTCCAAAAAAATAGGAGAAAATTATATGATCACATCAATAGGAAACAAAAAGTATGTATGATCATCTCAATAGATTAAAAAAAAAAATAAAAGCATTTGCAAATTCCAATGTTAATTCATTTTTAAAAAGTCTTTAAAACCTCTTAAATGGAATTTATTCTGATTATAACATCAATAATCTATAGAAAATATTATATTCAATGGAAGAATATTTAAAACCTATCCCTGATACAAACAGCTCATGCAGCTCTATTTCAAAAAAACAAACAACCCAATCAAAAAATGGGCAAAAGATCTAAATAGACATTTCTCCAAAGACATACATATGGCCAAAAAGCACATGAAAAGATGCACAACATCACAAATTATTAGAGAAATGCAAATCAAAACTACAATGAGGTATCACCTCACACCGGTCAGAATGGCCATCATCAAAAAAATCTATAAATAATAAATGCTGGTTAGGGTGTGGAGAAAAGGGAACCCTCCTACACTTTTGGTGGGAATGTAAATTGGTACAGTGACTATGGAAAACAGTATGGAGGTTCCTTAAAAAACTAAAAATAGAGTTACTGTATGATCCAGCAATCCCACTCCTGGGCATATATCTGGAGAAAACTATAATTCAAAAAGATACATGCACCCCAATATTCATTGCAGCACTATTTACAATAGCCAAGACATGGAAGCAACCTAAAGGTCCATTGAAAGATGAATGGATAAAGAAAATGTGGTATACACTGTATAGCACAGGAAATGCTGCTCAATATTATGTAGCAACCTAAATGGGAAAAGAATTTGAAAAAGAAAGATACATGTATATGTATAACTGAATCACTTTGCTGTACACCTGAAACTAACACAACATTGTTAATCAAGTTTACTCCAATATAAAATAAAAAGTTAAAAAAAATAAAAGGGGCAAGAAGAAAGTCATAATAAAAAAAAGGTGTGAGATATATATATATACACATATACATACAATGGAATATTACTCAGTCATAAAAAAGAATGAAATAATCCCATTTGCAGCAACATGGTTGGACATAGAGATTGTCATACTGAGTGAAGTAAGTCAGACAGAGGAAGACAAATATCATATGATATAGCTTATATGTGGAATCTAAAAAAAAGAGTACAAATGAACTTATTTACAAAACAGAAGTAGAGTCACAGATGTAGAAAAAAAAACTTATGGTCACAAAAGGGGAAACGTGGGTGGGGGGGATAAATTAGGAATTTGGAATTAACATATACACACTACTATATATAAGATAGGTAGTCAACAAGGACCTACTGTATAGCACAGGGAACTCTACTCAATATTCTATAATAACCTATATGGGAAAAGAACCTGAAAAAGAATGGATATATGTATATGTATAACTGAATCACTTTTTTGTACAGCAGAAACTAACACAACATTGTAAATCAATATATTCCAATATAAAATAAAAAAATTAAATTAAAAAAAGAAAGAAAAAATAAAAAAATAAAACCTATCCCTGAGATCAGGGAATAATGTAGACATAGAGGAAGCTGAGGGAGAAGTGTTGATGTGACATGATGCAACGCGAAGAGGGAGAGCTTGTAAAACTCAAGATGTGTCTCCTCCCTTTTCCACTTTCATGGGCTTTTTCCTATACTCTCCTGGTCATACACCATACTTCTCCTCTGTCCATAATTAGTTACTACTTTCTCCAGAGGTCATTAATCCAAGTCTTATAAACTCAAATATGTTTGGAGGCTACATGATATCATGAAGCAGAAATAAATCTAAACTGACCTTGCCTCAGTATCTAAGAGTTAATAGGTAGAGAGAGAGACTATAAATAGAACTAATGTCCCTTCTAAAGAGAGAAGGCTCTTCCTAGCTCTAGGTAGTTGTTGATATGAGAGAATGCAGGTCAGCTGATCATAGATTATTTTAGAAGATGAAAATCTGGATTTTTATTTGGAATGTAAATAAATAATTCTAACTTCCTAAAACACTATATAAACTAAATTTAATGCATCTATTGGACATATTTGGTCCATTGGACACCAATCTGTGACCTCTGCTTTACAAGATAGAGTTGGGACAGTACTTAAATATAGTTGGAAAACCCAGAATAGATAAGAAGGCAGTAGCCAATTTAGAATGCAGCAGACATTTAATCAAATATCCAGTGAATAGATGCAGTTTTATTTGGATATGCTTTCTATTATTAGCATTATTCCTCAACATAGCCATAGTTTGCTCTGCCTTCTGCAAAAAAGTACCACAGACTGGGTGGCTTAAACAACAGAAATTAATTTTCTCATAGTTCTGGAGGATAGAAGTCTAAAATCAAGGTGTTAGCAGGATTGATTTCTTCTGAGTCCTTTCTCCTTGACTTGTAGATGGGTATCTTCTCCCTGTGTCTTTACATGTCTTTCTTCTGTGTCTGTCTGTCTCCTAATCTTTGCTTATAAACATACTAGTCATATTGGCTTAGGACCTACCCATATGTCCTCATTTTACCTTAATTACCTCTTTAAAGACCCTATCTCCAAATACAGTACAGGAGATTAGGAATTCAGCATATGAATTGCGGATTGAGGGGCACATAATTCAGCCCATTAGAAACTGCTTCTCAGATTTTTTAACCATTAGCTTCAAAATTATCTGTCAATGGTATCATATGTTCCCCAAAGGATAATATTTAGACGGAAGTCTGAGCATTTTAAAAATCATCTACTACAGAATCATCTTTTACCTTTTATGATTATATCAATGTTGCAGGACATTAATTTTACTGAGCTTTATATTGCAGACTTCCAATTGACAAATTATATTGTTAGCATTTAGTTTTCATGTTAAGAATTTTCAAAAGGGATTTTTGAGACCTTCTGAGCTAGAAACTAGTATGTGTGTGTGTGTGTGTGTGTGTGTGTGTGTGTGTGTGTATGTGTGTCGGAATGTGTCTGTGTGTATTTGTGTGTGTGCATATAGTTTTTACCTCTTTGAAATTGGTATTTTTTTTCTTCCACCTACATTCATACTGAATGTGTATCACCAGTATTTATTTTCTAATCACCAAGCATACACTTTCATGCCACCTTACTACCATAACACTCAAATCGTGGATCTGAAATTGCTTCTTTAAAGAATCCTTTCCTGGGCACATTCTCATGTTACTTCAGTTTATGATTAAAGTATAATATACTTCTCAGGACTTATTATTATTAATTAATTGTGGACTAATTTATTCATTTACTCTCTATCTTCCCTAGTAGGTGATAAACTCCATGAAAACAGAGATCCTCTTTTATCACCTATCACATACACAGTACCTGGCACATGGCAGAACTCAGTACATTTTTTTCAATGAATTATGGAAGATGGAAAGAAGGAAGTTCACATAACACATTGATAATGTGGAGGGCTCCTTAGAAAAAAAGATTATGACTGGTTGACATACAACTAAGTCTATTCTCTATGACTGGGGCCTGGGAGTGCAAAACCATTTTGACAAAATCAATTTACTAGCCTAATGTGCCACAAACTTATTTGGTTATAAGAATTATATGGAAGAAGCTTCATCCACCAGAGGGCAGACAGCAGGAGCAAGAAGAACTACAGACTGTGGAACAAAAACCACATTCACAG
Source organism: Balaenoptera ricei (assembly GCF_028023285.1). Classification (NCBI taxonomy): domain Eukaryota; kingdom Metazoa; phylum Chordata; class Mammalia; order Artiodactyla; family Balaenopteridae; genus Balaenoptera; species Balaenoptera ricei. The sequence continues at coordinate 82,681,196 of NC_082660.1, forward strand.
AAAGATAGACAAGATGAAAAGGCAGAGGGCTATGTACCAGATGAACGAACAAGATAAAACCCCTGAAAAACAAATAAATAAAATGGAGATAGGCAATCTTCCAGAAAAAGAATTCAGAATAATGATAGTGAAGATGACACAGGACCTCAGAAAAAGAATGGAGGCAAAGATCGAGAAGATGCAAGAAATGTTTAACAAAGATCTAGAAGAAATAAAGAACAAACACACAGAGATGAACAATGCAATAACTGAAATGAAAAATACATTAGAAGGAATCAATAGCAGAATAACTGAGGCAGAAGAACGGATAAGAGACCTGGAAGACAGAATGGTGGAATTCACTGCTGCGGAACAGAATAAAGAAAAAAGAATGAAAAGAAATGAAGACAGCCTAAGAGACCTCTGGGACAACATTAAATGCACCAACATTAGCATTGTAGGGGTCCCAGAAGGAGAAGAGAGAGAGAAAGGACTCAAGAAAATATTTGAAGAGATTATAGTCGAAAACTTCCCTAACACGGGAAAGGAAAGAGCCAACCAAGTCCAGGAAGTGCAGAGAGTCCCAGGCAGGATAAACCCAAGGAGAAACAAGCCGAGACACATAGTAATCAAATTGGCAAAAATTAAAGACAAAGAAAAATTATTGAAAGCAACAAGGGAAAAACGACAGATAAAATACAAGGGAACTCCCATAGGGGTAACAGCTGATTTCTCAGCAGAAACTCTACAAGCCAGAAGGGACTGGCATGATATATTTAAAGTGATGAAAGGGAAGAACCTACAACCAAGATTACTCTACCCAGCAAGGATCTCATTCAGATTCAACAGAGAAATCAATAGCTTTACAGACAAGCAAAAGCTAAGAGAATTCAGCAGCACCAAACCAGCTTTACAACAAATGCTAAAGGAACTTCTCTAAGTGGGAAACACAAGAGAAGTAAAGGACCCACAAAAACCAAACCCATAACAATTAAGAAAATGGTAATAGGAACATACATATTGATAATTACCTTAAAAGTGAATGGATTAAATGCTCCAACCAAAAGAGTAGACTGGCTGAATGGATACAAAAACAAGACCCATACATATGCTGTCTACAAGAGACCCACTTCAGACCTAGGGACACATATAAACTGAAAGTGAGGGGATGGAAAAAGATATTCCATGCAAATGGAAATCAAAATAAAGCTGCAGTAGCAATTCTCATATCAGACAAAATAGACTTTAAAATAAAGACTATTACAAGAGACAAAGAAGGACACTATATAATGATCAAGGGATCGATCCAAGAGGAAGGTATAACAACTGTAAATATTTATGCACCCAACGTAGGAGCACCTCAATACATAAGGCAAATACTAACAGCCATAGAAGGGGAAATCGACAGTAACACAATCATAGCAGGGGACTTTAACACCCCACTTTCACCAATGGACAGATCATCCAAAATGAAAATAAATAAGGAAACACAAGCTTCAAATGATACATTAAACAGATGGACTTAATTGATATTTATAGGACGTCCCATTCAAAAACAAAAGAATACACTTTCTTCTCAAGTGCTCAAAAACATTCTCCAAGATAGATCATATCTTGGGTCACAAATCAAGCCTTGGTAAATTTAAGAAAATTGAAATTGTATCAAGTATCTTTTCCGACCACAACACTATGAGACTAGATATCAATTACAGGAAAAAATCTGAAAAAATACAAACACATGGAGGCTAAACAATACAGTACTTAATAACCAAGAGATCACTGAAGAAATCAAAGAGGAAATCAAAAAATTCCTAGAAACAAATGACAATGAAAACACAACAACCCAAAACCTATGGGATGCAGCAAAAGCAGTTCTAAGAGGGAAGTTTACAGCAATACAATCCTACCTTAAGAAACAAGAACATCTCAACTGAACAACCTAACCTTACACCTAAAGCTTTAGAGAAAGAAGAACAACAACAACAACAAAAACCCCAAGTTAGCAGAAGGAAAGAAATCATAAACATCAGATCAGAAATAAATGAAAACGAAATGAAGGAAATGATAACAAAGATCATTTAAACTAAACGCTGGTTCTTTGAGAAGATAAACAAAATTGATAAACCATTAGCCAGACGCATCAAGAAAAAAAGGGAGAAGACTGAAATCAATAGAATTAGAAATGAAAAAGGAGAAGTAACCACTGACACTGCAGAAATACAAACGATCATGAGAGATTACTACAAACAACTCTATGCCAATAAAATGGACAACGTGGAAGGAATGGACAAATTCTTAGAAATGCACAAACTTCCGAGACTGAACCAGGAAGAAATATAAAATATGAACAGACCAATCACAAGCACTGAAATTGAAACTGTGATTTAAAATCTTCCAACAAACAAAAGCCCAGGACCAGATGGCTTCACAGGCAAACTCTATCAAACATTTAGAGAAGAGCCGACACCAATCCTTCTCAAACTCTTCCAAAATATAGCATAGAGAGGAACAGTCCAAAATTTATTCTAGGAGGCCACAATCACCCTGATAACAAAACCAGAAAAAGATGTCACAAAGAAAGAAAACTACAGGTCAATATCACTGAGGAACATATATGCAAAAATCCTCCACAAAATACTAGCAAACAGAATCCAACAGCACATTAAAAGGATCATACACCATGATCAAGTGGGGTTTATCCCAGGAATGCAAGGATTCTTCAATATACTCAAATCAATCAATGTGATACCTCATATTAACAAATTGAAGAAGAAAAACCATTTGATCATCTCAATCGATGCAGAGAAAGCTATCAACAAAATTCAACACCTGTTTATGATAAAAACCCTGCAGAAAGTAGGCAGAGAGGGAACTTTCCTCAACAAAATAAAGGCCATATATGACAAACCCAAAGCCAACATCATCCGCAATGGTGAAAAACTGAAAGCATTTCCACTAAGATCAGGAACAAGACAAGGTTGCCCACTCTCACCACTATTATTCAACATAATTTTGGAAGTTTTAGCCACAGCAATCAGAAAAGAAAATGAAATAAAAGGAATCCAAATCGGAAAAGAAGAAGTAAAGCTGTCACTGTTTGCAGATGACATGATAATATACATAGAGAATCCAAAAGATACTACCAGAAAACTACTAGAGCTAATCAATGAATTTGGTAAAGTAGCAGGATACAAAATTAATGCACAGAAATCTCTTGCATTCCTATATACTAATGATGAAAAATCTGAAGGAGAAATTAAGGAAACATTCCCATTTACCACTGCAACAACCAAAAGAATAAAATACCTAGGAATAAACCACCTAGGGAGACAACAGACCTTTATGCAGAAAACTATAAGACACTGATGAAAGAAATTAAAGATGATACCAACAGATGGAGAGATATGCCATGTTCTTGGATTGGAAGAATCAATATTGTGGAAATGACTCAACTACCCAAAGCAATCTACAGATTCAATGCAATCCCTACCAAACTACCACCGGCATTTTTCACAGAACTAGAACAAAAATTTTCACAATTTGTATGGAAACACAAAAGACCCCGAATAGCCAAAGCAATCTTGAGAACGAAAAATGGAGCTGCAGGAATCAGGCTCCCAGACTTCAGAATATACTGCAAAGCTACTGTAATGAAGACAGTATGGTACTGGCACAAAAACAGAAATATAGATCATGGAACAGGATAGAAAGCCCAGAGATAAACCCACACACATATGGTCACCTTATCTTTGATAAAGGAGGCAAGAATGTACAGTGGAGAAAAGACAGCCTCTTCAATAAGTGGTGCTGGGAAAACTGGACAGCTACATGTAAAAGTATGAAATTAGAACACTCCTTAACACCATACACAAAAATAAACTCAAAATGGATTAAAGACCTAAATGTAAAGCCAGACACTGTCAAACTCTTAGGGGAAAACATAGGCAGAACACTCTATGACATAAATCACAGCAAGATCCTTTTTGACCCACCTCCTAGAGAAATGGAAATAAAAACACAAATAAACAAATGTGACCTAATGAAACTTAAAAGCTTTTGCACAACAAAGGAAACCATAAACAAGACCAAAAGACAACCCTCAGAATGGGAGAAAATATTTGCAAATGAAGCAACTGACAAAGCATTAATCTCCAAAATTTACAAGCAGCTCATGCAGCTCAATAACAAAAAAACAAACAACCCAATCCAAAAATGGCCAGAAGACCTAAATAGACATCTCTCCAAAGAAGATATACAGATTGCCAACAGACACATGAAAGAATGCTCAACATCATTAATCATTAGAGAAATACAAATCTAAACTACAATAAGATATCATCTCACACTGGTCAGAATGGCCATTATCAAAAAATCTACAAACAATAAATGCTGGAGAGGGTGTGGAGAAAAGGGAACCCTCAGTCACTGTTGGTGGAAATGTAAATTGATACAGCCACTATGGAGAACAGTATGGAGGTTCCTTAAAAAACTAAAACTAGAACTACCATACGACCCAGCAATCCCACTACTGGGCATATACCCTGAGAAAACCATAGGTCAAAAAGAGTCATGTACCAAAATGTTCATTGCAGCTCTATTTACAATAGCCAGGACATGGAAGCTACCTAAGTGTCCACCAACAGATGAATGGATAAAGAAGATGTGGCACATATATACAATGGAGTATTACTCAGCCATAAAAAGAAACGAAATGGAGTTATTTGTAGTGAGGTCAATGCAACTAGAGTCTGTCATACAGAGTGAAGTAAGTCAGAAAGAGAAAAACAAATACTGTATGCTAACAGATATATATGGAATCTAAAAAAACAACAAAAAAAAGTTTATGAAGAACCTAGGGGCAAGACGGGAATAAAGACACAGATCTATTAAAGAATGGATTGAGGATATGGGGAGGGGGAAGGGTAAGCTGTGACAAAGTGAGAGAGTGACATGGACATATATACACTACCAAAGGAAAATAGACATCTAGTGAGAAGCAGCCGCATAGCACAGGGAGATCAGCTCGGTGCTTTGTGACCACCTAGAGGGGTGGGATAGGGAGGGTGGGAGGGAGGGAGACACAAGAGGGAAGAGATATAAGAATATATGTATATGTATAACTGATTCACTTCACGATAAAGCAGAAACTAACACACCATTGTAAAACAATTAACTCAAATAAAGATGTTAAAAACAAAACAAAACAAAAAAGACTATTGTGGCTTAGATAGGAAACAACTCAAGTGTCTGTCAACAGATGGAAAAAAAAAAGAAATGAATTACAGGGAAAAAACATAAAAAACACGAACACATGGAGGCTAAACAATACATTACTAAATAACCAAGAGATCACTGAAGAAATCAAAGAGGAAATCAAAAAATACCTAGAAACAAATGACATTGGAAACACGAAGATTGAAAACCTATGGGATGCAGCAAAAGCATTTCTAAGAAGGAAGTTTATAGCTATACAAGCCTACCTCAAGAAACAAGAAAAATCTCAAATAAACAATCTAACCTTAAACCTAAAGGAACTAGAGAAAGAAGAACAAACAAAACCCAAAGTTAGCAGAAGGAAAGAAATCAAAGATCAGAGCAGAAATAAATGAAATAGAAACAAAGAAAAATATAGCAAAGATCAATAAAACTAAAAGCTGGTTCTTTGAGAAGATAAACAAAATTGATAAACCATTAGCCAGACTCATCAAGAAAAAGAGGGAGAGTACTCAAATCAGTAAAATTAGGAAGGAAAAAGAGAAGTTACAACAGACACCGCAGAAACACAAAGCATCCTAAGAGACTGCTACAAGCAACTCTATGCCAATAAAATGGACAACCAGGAAGAAATTAACAAATTCTTAGAAAGGTATAATATTCCAAGACTGAACCAGGAAGAAATAGAAAATACGAGCAGACCAATCACAAGTAATGAAGTTGAAACTGTGATTAAAAATCTTCCAAAAAACAAAAGTCCAGAACCAGATGGCTTCACAGGTGAATTCTATCAAACATTTAGAGAAGAGCTAACACCCAACTCTCTCAAACTCTTACAAAACTTTGCAGAGGAATGAACACTCCCAATCCCATTCTATGAGGCCACCATAACCCTGATACCAAAACCAGACAAAGATACTACAAAAAAATAAAATTACAGACCAAAATCACTGAAGAAAAGATGCGAAAGTCCTCAACAAAATACTAGCAAACAGAATCCAACAGCACATTAAAAGGATCATTCACCACGATCAAGTGGCATTTATCCCAGAGATGCAAGGATTCTTTAATATACACAAATCAATCAATGTGATACACCATATTAACAAACTGAATAATAAAACCATAGGATCATCTTAATAAATGCAGAAAAAGCTTTTGACAAAATTCAACACCAGTTTACGATAAAAACTCTCCAGAAAGTGGGCATAGAGGGAACCTACTTCAACATAATAAATGCCATATATGACAAACTCACAGCAAGCATCATTCTCAATGATGAAATACTGAAAGCCTTTCCTCTAAGATTAGGAACAAGAGACGGATATCCACTCTCACCACTATTATTCAACATAGTTTTGGAAGTCCTAGCCATGGCAATCAGGGAAGAGAAAGAAATAAAAAGAATACAAATTGGAAAAGAAGAAATAAAACTGTCACTGTTTGCAGATGACATGATACTATACATAGAGAATCCTAAAGATGCCACCAGAAACCTACTTGATCTAATCAATGAATTCGGTAAATTTGCAGGATATAAAATTAATGCACAGAAATCTCTTGCATTCCCATATACTAATGATGAAAAATCTGAAGGAGAAATTAAGGAAACATTCCCATTTACCACTGCAAAAACAACAACAAAAAATACTTAGGAATAAACCTACCTACAGAGACAAAAGACCTTTATGCAGAAAACTATAAGACACTGATGAAAGAAATTAAAGATGATACCAACAGATGGAGAGATATGCCATGTTCTTGGATTGGAAGAATCAATATTGTGGAAATGACTCTACTACCCAAAGCAATCTACAGGTTCAATGCAATCCCTATCAAACTACCACTGGCATTTTTCACAGAACTAAAACAAAATATTTCACAATTTGTATGGAGGCACAAGAGACCCCGAAAAGCCAAAGCAGTCTTGAGGGAAAAAAACGGAGCTGAAGGAATCAGACTCCCTGACTTCAGACTATACTACAAAGCTACAGTAATCAAGACAATATGGTACTGGCACAAAAACAGAAATATAGATCAATGGAACAGGATAGAAAACCCAGAGAGGAGAAGATGGCAGAAGAGTAAGACACAGAGATCACCTTCCTCCCCACAGATATATCAGAAATACATCTACACGTGGAACTGCTCCTATAGAACACCCACTGAACGCTGGCAGAAGACGTCAGACCTCCCAAAAGGAAAGAAACTCCCCACGTACCTGGGTACGGCAAAAGAAAAATGAAATAACAGAGGCAAAAGAATAGAGATGGGACCTGCACCAGTGGGAGGGAGCTGTGAAGGAGGAAAGGTTTCCACACACTAGGAAGCCCCTTCGCAGGCGGAGACTACGGGTGGCAGAGGGGGGAATCTTCGGAGCCATGGAAGAGAGCGCAGCAACAGGGGTGCGGAGAGCAAAGCGGAGAGATTCTCACACAGAGAATTGGTGCCGACCAGCACTCACCAGCCCGAGAGGCATGTCTGCTCACCCGCCGGGGCGGGCAGGGGCTGGGAGCTTAGGCTCGGGCTTCGGTCAGATTGCAGGGAGAAGACTGGGGTTGGCGGCGTGAACACAGCCTGAAGGGGTTAGTGCACCACAGCTAGCCTGGGTGGGGGGGAGTCTGGGAAGAGGTCTGGAGCTGCAGAAGAGGCAAGATACTTTTTCTTGTCTCTTTATTTCCTGGTGCGAGAGGAGAGGGGATTCAGAGTGCCGCCTAAACGAGCTCCAGACATTGTCGTGAGCCGTGGCTATCAGCGCGGACCCCAGAGACGGGCATGAGACGCTAAGACTGCTGCTGCCACCTCCAAGAAGCCTGTGTGCAAGCACAGGTCACTCTCCACACCGCCCCTCCCAGGAGCCCGTGCAGCCCGCCACTGCCAGGGTCCCGTGATCCAGGGACAACTTCCCTGGAAGAACGCATGGCACGCCTCAGGCTGCTGCAACGTCACACCGGCCTCTGCCACTGCAGGCTCGCCCCGCATCTGTACCCCTCCCTCCCCACGGCCTGAGTGAGCCAGAGCCCCCGAAACAGCTGCTCCTTTAACCCCGTCCTGTGTGAGCGAAGAAGAGATGCCCTCAGGCGACCTACACACAGAGGCGGTTCCAAATCCAAAGCTGAACCCCGGGAGCTGTACGAACCCAGAGGAGAAAGGGAAATTTCTCCCAGCAGCGTCAGAAGCAGCGGTTTAAAGCTCCACAAACAACTTGATATAGCTGCATCTGTTGAATACCTGAATAAAAAACGAATCATCCCAAAGTGAGGAGGTGGACTTTGGGAGCAGTATATATTATTTTTTCCCCTTTTCCTCTTTTTGTGAGTGTGTATGTGTATGCTTCTCTGTGAGATTTTGTCTGTATAGCTTTGCTTTCTCCATTTGTCCTAGGCTTCGGTCTGTCCGTTTTTTTTTTTTTTTTTACTTAAAATTTTTTTTTTCTTAATAATTATTTTTTGTTTTAATAACTCTATTTTATTTTATCTTACCTTATTTTATTTTATTTTTTCCTCTTTCTTTCTTTCTTTCTTTCTTTCTTTCTTTCTTTCTATTTTTTCTCCCTTTATTCTGAGCCTTGTGGATGAAAGGATCTTGGTGCTCCAACCAGGCATCAGGGCAGTGCCTCTGAGGTGGGAGAGCCAACTTCAGAACACTGGTCCACAAGAGACCTCCCAGCTCCATGTAATCTCAAACAGTGAAAATCTCCCAGAGATCTCCATCTCAACACCAAGACCCAGTTCACTCAACAACGAGCAAGCTACAGTGCTGGACACCATATGCCAAACAACTAGCAAGACAGGAATACAGCCCCATCCATTAGCAGAGAGGCTGCCTAAAATCATAATAAGGCCACTGATACCCCAAAACACACCATCATATGTGGACGTGCCCACCAGAAAGACAAGATCCAGCCTCATCCACCAGAAAACAGGCACTAGTGCCCTCTACCAGGAAGCCTATACAACCCACTGAGCCAACCTTAGCCACTGGGGACAGATACCAAAAACAAAAGGAACGACGAACTGGCAGCCTGCGAAAAGGAGACCCCAAACACGGTAAGATAAGCTAAATGAGAAGACAGAAAAACACACAGCAGATGAAGGAGCAAGGTAAAAACACACCAGACCTAACAAATGAAGAGGAAATAGGCAGTCTACCTGAAATAGAATTCAGAATAATGATAGTAAAGATGATTGAAAATCTTAGAAATAGAATAGACAAAATGCAAGAAACATTTAACAAGGACGTAGAAGAACTAAAGAGGAACCAAGCAATGATGAAAAACACAATAAATGAAATTAAAAATACTCTAGAAGGGATCAATAGCAGAATAACTGAGGCAGAAGGACGGGTAAGTGACCTGGAAGATAAAATAGTGGAAATAACTACTGCAGAGCAGAATAAAGAAAAAAGAATGAAAAGAACTGAGGACAGTCTCAGAGACCCCTGGGACAACATTAAACTCACCAACATTCGAATTATAGGGGTCCCAGAAGAAGGAGAGAAAAAGAAAGGGACTGAGAAAATATTTGAAGAGATTATAGTTGAAAACTTCCCTAATATGGGAAAGGAAATAGTTCATCAAGTTCTGGAAGCACAGAGAGTCCAATAAATGATAAATCCAAGGAAAAACACACCAAGACACATATTAATCAAACTATCAAAAATTAAATATAAAGAAAACATATTAAAAGCAGCAAGGGAAAACAACAAATAACACACAAGGGAATCCCCATAAGGTTAACAGCTGATCTTTCAGCAGAAACTCTGCAAGCCAGTAGGGAGTGGCAGGATATACTTAAAGTGATGCAGGAGAAAAACCTACAACCAAGATTACTGTACCCAGCAAGGATCTCATTCAGATTTGCTGGAGAAATTAAAACCTTTACAGACAAGCAAAAGCTGAGAGAGTTCAGCAGCACCAAACCAGCTTTACAACAAATGCTAAAGGAACTTCCCTAGGCAAGAAACACAAGAGAAGGAAAACACCTACAATAACAAATCCAAAACATTTAAGAAAATGGGAATAGGAACTTACATATCGATAATTACCTTAAATGTAAATGGATTAAATGCTCCCACCAAAAGACACAGACTGGCTGAACGGGTACAAAAACAAGACCCGTATACATGCTGTCTACAAGAGATCCACTTCAGATCTAGGGACACATACAGACTGAAAGTGAGGGGATGGAAAAAGATATTCCATGCAAATGGAAATCAAAAGAAAGGTGGAGTAGCAATTCTCATATCAGACAAAATAGACTTTAAAATAAAGACTATTACGAGAGACAAAGAAGGACACTACAAAGAAGGACACTACCTAATGATCGATCCAAGAAGAAGGTATAACAAGTGTAAATATTTATGCACCCAACATAGAAGCAACTCAATACATAAGGCAAATATTAACAGCCATAAAAGGGGGAATCAACAGTAACACAATCATAGTAGGGGACTTTAACACCCCACTTTCTCCAATGTATAGATCAAACAAAATGAAAATAAATAAGGAAACACAAGCTTTAAATGATACATTAAACAAGATGGACTTAATTGATATTTATAGGACATTCACCCAAAAACAACAGAATACATATTTTTCTCAAGTGCTCATGGAACATTCTCCAGGATCGATCATATCTTGGGTCACAAATCAAGCCTTGGTTAATTTAAGAAAATTGAAATCGTATCAAGTATCTTTTCCAACCACAACACTATGAGACTAGATATCAATTAAAGGAAAAGATCTGCAAAAAATAAAAACACATGGAGGCTAAACAATACTCTACTTAATAACGAAGTGATCACTGAAGAAATCAAAGGGGAAATCAAAAAATACCTAGAAACAAATGACAATGAAGACACGACGACCCAAAACCTATGGGATGCAGCAAAAGCAGTTCTAAGAGGGAAGTTTATAGCAATACAAGCCTACCTCAAGAGACAGGAAACATCTCGAATAAACAACCTAACCTTGCACCTAAAGCAATTAGAGAAAGAAGAACAAAAAATCCCCAAAGTTAGCAGAAGGAAAGAAATCATAAAGATCAGATCAGAAATAAATGAAAATGAAATGAAGGAAACAACAGCAAAGATCAACAAAACTAAAAGCTGGTTCTTTGAGAAGATAAACAAAATTGATAAACCATTAGCCAGACTCATCAAGAAAAAAAGGAAGAAGACTCAAATCAATAGAATTAGAAATGAAAAAGGAGAAGTAACCACTGACACTGCAGAAATACAAACGATCATGAGAGATTACTACAAGCAACTCTATGCCAATAAAATGGACAACCTGGAAGAAATGGACAAATTCTTAGAAATGCACAACCTGCCGAGACTGAACCAGGAAGAAATAGAAAATATGAACAGCCCAATCACAAGCACTGAAATTGAAACTGTGATTAAAAATCCTCCAACAAACAAAGGCCCAGGACCAGATGGCTTCACAGGCGAATTCTATCAAACATTTAGAGAAGAGCTAACACCTATCCTTCTCAAACTCTTCCAAAATAGTGCAGAGGGAGGAACACTCCCCAACTCATTCTACGAGGCCACCATCACTCTGATACCAAAACCAGACAAAGATGTCACGAAGAAAGAAAACTACAGGCCAATATCACTGATGAAAATAGATGCAAAAATCCTCAACAAAATACTAGAAAAAAAAACCAACAGCACATTGAAAGTGTCATACACCATGATCAAGTGGGGTTTATCCCAGGAATGCAAGCATTCTTCAATATGTACAAATCAGTCAATGTGATCAACCACATTAACCAAGTTAAGGAAAAAATCATATGATAATGTCAATAGATGCAGAAAAAGCTTTTGATAAAATTCAACACCCATTTATGATAAAAAACCTCCAGAAAGTATGCATAGAGGAAACTTATCTCAACATAATAAAGGCCATATATGACAAACCAGCAGCCAACTACTTTCTCAATGGTGAAAAACTGAAACCATTTCCACTAAGATCAGGAAGAAGACAACGTTGTCCATTCTCACTATTATTATTCAACATACTTTTGGAAGATTTAGCCACAGCAATAAAAGAAGAAAAAGAAATAAAATGAATCCAAATAAGAAAAGAAGTAAAGCTCTCACTTTTTGCAGATGCCAGGCTACTATACATAGAGAATCCTAAGCTTGCTACCAGAAAACTACTAGAGCTAATCAACGAATTTGGTAAGGTATCAGGATACAAAATTAATGCACAGAAATTTCTTGGATTCTTAAACTCTAATGATGAAAAATCTGAAAGAGTAATTAGGGAAACACTGCCATTTACCATTCCAACCAAAAGCATAAATTACCTAGGAATAAACCTACTTAAGGAGACCAATGACCTGTATGAAGATATATATGAGACACTGATGAAAGAAATTAAAGATGATACAAACAGATGGAGAGGTATACCATGTTCTTGGATTGGAAGAATCAACACTGTGAGAAAGACTATACTACCCAAAGCAATCTACTGATTCAGTGCAATCCCTATCAAATTACCAATGGCATTTTTCACAAAACTAGATCAAAAAATTTCACAATTTGTATGGAAACAGAAAAGACCCCGAATAGCCAAAGCAATCTTGAGAAAGAAAAACGGAGCTGGAGGCATCAGGCTCCCGGACTTCAGACTGTACCACAAAGCTACAGTGATCAAGACAGTATGGTACTGGAACAAAAACAGAAATATAGATCAATGGAACAGGATAGAAAGCCCAGTGATAAACCCACGCACATATGGTCACCTTATTTTTGACAAAGGAGGCAAGAATATACAATGGATTAAAGACAGCCTCTTCAGTAAGTGGTGCTGGGAAAACTGGACAGCTACATGTAAAAGAATGAAATTAGAACACTCCCTAACACCATACACAGAAATAAACTCAAATGGATTAAAGACCTAAATGTAAAGCCAGACACTATCAAAATAGCTTTATAGGAACTCTGGAAAATAGCTAAAGTCCTACCACAACGAAGTAAACTCCTAATCAAGAGAAACTTTATGAAACCTTATGAAATTTCATGACATTTTTTTCTCACACTTGCCCTACTTTTTCACTAGCATGGTGTAGTTTGCTCTGAAGGAGGCAATAGACCAGATCCCAATTCTCTCCCTGAAACTGGAGGGAAAAGAATGGACATTATTTGCAATATCCTAGCCTTTTGGGGGACTGCCTGAAGGACTGTCTCTGTCCTGCCTAACTCAGATCTTAGGTAGAGAGAAGTGGCAGACACTGCTTATGAAAGGAAAGGAGCACTAGACACCCACAGAGGCCTGAGGCAAAAGATTACATGTAGAAATAAACAATGTAAATTCTAAGACCCTAAGGAGAAGTTGGGATGAGACTACTTGGGAAGTGAAGACATTCAAAAGGAGCCATGTATGGGGGAAATCATAAAAGTGAGACATGGGTCCAGTTAAGAAGCATGTTCAGAAAATACCTGAGAAGATTTTAAGTTTTCACTTTGGGTTTGATCATTAAGCTCAGAGCAAGTCCAGCTCATTAGTGAAGGACTTCCCAGGCACAGAGCCAATCTGCATAGACTGGGAGACTTAGCTGTTTTTTCAAATGTCCAATTTTCAACAAAAAATGAAGAAGCATAAAAAGAAACAAGCAAACATACCCCATTCCAAAGGAAGAAAATAAATGGGCAGAAAGTTTTATGCTCCAAACGGCTCCAATAGAAAGAAAAACACAACCAGATAATTGGAGAAAATATTTGCAAATCACACATTTGATAAGGGAATTGTATGCAGGATATAAAAAGAACTCTTACATCTAAATAATAAAATGAAAACCCATTTAAAAGATTTAAATAGATGTGTCTCCAAAGAAGATACAAGGGCCAGTCAACCCATGAAAAGATAGTCAATATAATTAGTCATCAGGAAAATACAAATACAGATCATCCTGAGATATCATGTCACACCCACCAGAATAGCTATAATTAAAAAGACAGTTTGGAGAAGATGGGGATAAATTTGAACACTCATAAACTACTGGTGGCAGTGTAAAATGGTGAGTCACCTTGGTCATCAAAAAGGGAAACAGAGAGCTACCATACAACCCAGCGATTATATATATATATATATATATATATATATATATATATATATAATATATTATATATTATATATATATATATCAAAAGAAATGAAAAAATGTGGTTACAGCAAACTTATACATGAATGTTCATTCAGCATTATTCATAATAACTAAAGGTGGAAACAATTCAAATGTGCATTAACTGGACTATGGAAATAAAAATGCAGTATATCTATACAATGGAATATTATTAAGCAATATAAGGAAATGAAGTACGGATACATGCTGCAACATTAATGAACCTTAGAAAGGTTATGCTAAGGGTAAGAGGCCAATCACAAAGAAGTCAATCACAAATATTGTATAATTCCATTTTTATGAAATGTCCAGAACAGGCAAATCTATGGAGACAGATAATAGATTAGTTATTGCCCAGGGCTGGGGGTGATATGGGGATTGGGAATCATGACTTGAGGGTGCAGGCTACTTTGGAGGATAATTAAATTTTTCCAAAATTAATTGTAGTGGTGGATGTGAATTTCTGTGAGTATACTAAAATCATTTGAATTATACAATTTAATAGGTTAATTTTATATGTTAATTATACCTCAATAAAGCTTTCAAAAAAAGGAGAAACTAACCAAAAATAATATGACACCTATGAAATTAGTAACTCAGATTATTACCAATTTCAGGTATAGTAAAATTGAAAGTTACTTTTTAAATTTTGGTAACATTTTTCACTGATTGTTATGCGATATCTGCAAAATTACCTTTATGCAAGACACCTTTCAGCAATAACCATCAGGAAACTTTGAAAAAAAAGGTAGTTTATTACTTAAAAGATGTGGAATTTACACAGCACACCTGGGGTCGTGGGGGGAGAGAGAGAGAGAGAGAGAGAGAGAGAGAGGGAGAGAGAGCACATGCGCCTGGGTTTCTGCCTTTATTGGGGTCTCAGGCAGGAGCCTAGAGTTTCACAGGATCATTATTGGTGATTTAATACATTAGCACGGGAAATTAAAGCGCTGGAAGCCAAAAAAAAAAAAAAATCAAGTAGTCCAAATGATCAGTTATTGAAATCAGCAAAGACCTCTAATACAAAGGAGCCTCAGTGTGGGGAGGCAACCTGACTCTGCATCTTGTCCTGTAACCGGCAATGTGTTTATTCAAGCTAGTCATCTTTGAAGTGAATGCCTCCTTGAAATGGAAGCCTCAGCAATCAAAACTTGTCATGCATTTGCAGTATGAAAAATAAATAAATAAATAAATAAATAAAAACCACTTTCAGGGCTTACACTGCAATCCACTCTAAGATGCAGAGGCATCAGAGTCAATGGTGAGGAAACTAACTGCCTGGGTAGCTGACATGCTAAAAGTCAGAGGTAGGACATGTTGTAACCCAGAAAGTACTCATATGAATAGGTTTATAGTAGAAAATACCATAATCATACAGGCAATAATCTGAAATCCAGCTTGTAGCCATTGTCCCAAACTTGAAGTGTCTCCCAATGAAACTAAGTCAGTAACCTCAGGAGCCCTAGGAATGTGTTCAAAGAGTTGGGTAATATTGTGAAATACATTAACACCTTGGGCCATTTAGTGTAAGTAGGTTTGAACCTCTCCTGAGTTGGTAGATTTTTGCATACCTCATTGAACTAGTTTTTTAGTCCTGAGAATAGGCTAGTTCAGTTAAAGTTTGTGTATCATTTCAGGAGTCAGTGATGCTAGTAGGCTACTGAAGTTAGGCCTATGGTACAAACAATCAGGTATTTAATAAGAAGCATTTCTATGCATATAAAAGGAAAACAATAGTTAATGATTGAAGCAGAATATGAACCAGATTTTTGAGCCCAAGGGGCAGCCAGTCAAGAAGATTTCTAGGTATCAGAGTCAAAGCCTCTTCAGATGAATTGAAGGTAGGCAGTAACAATCTGATAGATTTTCCTAGTTTGTAGTTTGAATGTCTCTGGTGATCTTTCTGAGTGACCCATACAGCAACAGGCATGAATACTGTCCATATGAGAACTGTTGTAATGATTTCTCTGAAGTTTATATAAAGTTGTCCCTCTTTAGCTTACATTGTTTTAGGAAAAGGGCAGTTTTAGTTCTCAATGATTCCAAGTCAAAAGGGTGGAAGAAAAATTGCAAATGTTAGTTTGGAAAGGTTTAGCCAAATAGTGGAGGAAACTAGAAGAATTCAGTATCTGGTCCAGTTTTACAGATAGAAAACAAACCTCAAAGACAATAGGCAGTATTAAAATCTAATATCCACGAAGGTGTATTACTAAAAAATAATTTTTCTCTCTAAAATTATCTTTATTTCTACCAAATATAGTCAAACTGAGACTAATTTGTTTGCAAAATAAGTCATTTCAATAAACGTGGCCCAATTTTTTTAACATAAGTGCAGCAAGAATAATAATTGATCATATAGACTCTTTTAAATCTGCTTTGCTAGAATTTTTCATAAAGAATCTCAGATTGAACTTTTAAAGGCCTCTTACGGCCAGGAAAGCCAAGCCGAGGACTTACCATCAGACTTTGCCTGTAATACGTATAGATTCGGGTAAATTCCTCTCTTCTTGGGGTTCTGAAAATATCCTGAGGTTTCTGGACCTGCCAAGAAGGGATATTCTTATTCATCTGGTAGGGCTGCTGGGAAGTTTGTAAGCAAGGTACCAGGATGTTCTTCCAAGGGGCTTTATTGGCTCCATAAAGTTTACCTTAATTTCTTAAAGCTATCTGGTTATATCTGAGTCTATGCATGTCTCTCTCAAAGACGACATTCCAGTCAAAGCCTTGGTAATATAACTACTCTTTCCAATTGTGTCCTGCTAAAAGAAGAGCAGATGAGTATTGAATTTATGCAAATAATTATACTGCCACAAAAATAAAAATATTCATTGGGACTTTCTGAATTCTGGATGGATCAGGTAGGGAGAAAAAGTAAATGTTTCATCTTTGTTCACAAAGGTAAATCTTACCAAATTGTTGATAACTTAAGAGAGAAGAGAAAAAGGTTTCTTAAAATGTGGAAAAGCAAAACATTAGAGAACCAGCAATAAAACAAAAAGTTACAAAACATATTATTCATCCTTATCAGTTTATTCAGTCTCATGTAACTTATCCTGGTTGATCTTGATCCAGTTTTTCCTTAGAGATCTGTAAATTCTTACCCAGTTTAGTTTTATGATCTTAAGGTTATCCAAAACCTGTATTTGTCAAAAGTCCTTTCCATAAATTTCCTTGAAGAGGAAGCTTTATTTATTTATTTATTTATTTATTTATTTATATTTTGGCTGTGTTGGTTCTTCGTTGCTGTGTGTGGGCTTTCTTTAGTTCTGGCGATTGGGGGCTACTCTTCGTTGTGGTGCACAGGTTTCTTATTGCGGTGGCTTCTCTTGTTGCAGAGCAGGGGCTCTAGGCATGTGGGCTTCAGTAGTTGTGGCATGTGGGCTCAGTAGTTGTGGCTCACAGGCTCTAGAGCACAGGCTCTGTAGTGTGGTGCATGGGCTTAGTTGCTCCACGGCATGTGGGATCTTCCTGGACTGGGGCTCAAACCGATGTCCCCTGCATTGGCAGGCAGATTGTTAACCACTGTGCCACCAGGGAAGCCTCAAGAACATGAGTTTATTTGAATTCAGTAAACCTAGGTAGAATAAAAGTATTATACTTAATGCTGATAACTCTAAAGACATGTCTGTATTAATTAAATCAACAAACTTTATGTTTATCAAAAATTTTCCTAGATCATGTGAACTTGAAAAAATATTTGCATTAGTTTTTATTATCCTTCTGACTTTATTCATAATCACTCATTTTTAAACCAATTAAGTAGAGCTTTTCTACAAATTAATTTTGGCAATACCATCCAGAGGCAGCGAGAGAAAAAGAGGGAAAAAAAACCCCCATCTATAGGTAGAGAGAGAAAAAGAGGGGAAAAAAATCACTTAAAAAGTCCTCTTTCCCTCTTTATTTATTTTTTTTTTCTGCAGTCTCAAGCAAGTTTCAGTTACCTCCTGGGGTGTTTACCTTCCAAAACAAGGTAAGATTTATGTCTTCAAAGGACAGAGAAAGAATATGTAAGTTTTCTTTTAGGAGTTTTAGTGCCTTTTGGATGGTTCTGGCAATCCCAATATAATGTAATAGGGCTTCCCTGTAAAAATAATCCTCTGGACTCAAGGTCAAATGGGGGCCTCTTCAGGGTTTGAAATGAAGAGAAAATCATTTGGGTCATTATGAACATGGAAATGGTAAACCCATTGGGCCATGCCAATTTTGAGCAGCAGGACGTGGGCTTCATCTTAATGTTTTCCATTCACTATGAGCTTTAGCAGTGATCACAGTGATGGAAGCATAAGCAGGGCACCAGGCAATAAATACCCAAGGGGCACCTTATAAATTAAGTTTCTTGGTTCTGTCCCGTTCAGAGGGGACCCAAGGGGGCTTAGGACCTGTGATATTTTGGAATCAGCAAGCATGTAGCCCAGATGGATTTTTTTTTAAGTTATGGAATTTAGGGACTTTAGAGATACAGTACTGACCAGTTGACACATTTTGGCAGCGGTGAATAACAATTCAGAGAGTATTCCAAACAAAAAAACTAAAAAAAAAAAAAACAACCCTGCAACTGCCAATTAGTTCCCCTCTCTCCTTTCTGCTGCATAAAATCTTTAAGAAAGGTTTGAATTTCAATTAAGGTATAGTTTCAAATCTTAGTTTCTACTTCTTGATTTTATCTTGTTAACCTAATCTTACATGTTTTTACCAACACTTTTGGATGGCATCACTGTGAGCCCTCTTCATAGTTGTCTGCTTTCCTTTCCAGGGTGTCCCAAGAGACCTCTCCAGGATTGGAGTCTGCTTCCATTAACACAATATGCAAAGGATCTTTGGGAAAACTCCTAGGCTTCTTTTGTGTAATACCAGAGTCTTGGCATACTGGTATGAGTGGCATTGAATAATACCCAGGAAGCTCCCAGAGGATTTTGCATTTATCAAGGAGCAAAAGTACCTTGCTGTGAAGTGAAGTACCACTGCAGGGTTTTTTAGGAGGCTCCGGCACCAGATGTTCAGAACATTTATATTTGTCCATTAATTTTTTAGTAACATCATATCAGGGATTGGACACACAATATACCCTCAATTTAGGGGATGAAGAGGAACAGTAGTGAGTGAAGTGGTGACAAAGAGGCCATAGGCCTCTGTAGTATTTCCCTCTGGTGGTGACACTGATTTCCAGTTGCAAGGCTATTTCACTCTTCAGGGTTAAGACAGAGTCCCGGCACGACCCACCCACAGTGTGGTTGCAGGCAAAGTCTCACATCCTCCTCGCCTACGTGAATTCTTTCCTTTCCTCATGCCTTTAGGTCTGAGCTTCTCCTTGGGTAGTGACAATAGCCTTGTAGTCCAGTTCACCCTTTTTAGCTCTCCTTGGCCTGGAAGTGTGGAGGACCCTTACACACATTCATAGTCAATTAAGGTCTTTAAAATTAGTAGTCTAATCATCACGTTAGACCATATGGCCTTGATCACACTGCTCTGGAGGGATTGTTGAATTATTATGGTAACCATGACATTTTGGGAAGGAGACCCCAGGCACGCATGACAGAGGCAATATGAGAAACTCATAGCAGCGCAACATACCCCCAGCATGCAGTGCTCCTTTCCCAGGTGGTGTGTTACCCACCTAAGTTAGGTGGTTAGTAAGCAAGTTGCAGCTAAAGGGTATTCCCTTTGGTTAATTGCCAGGGATAATCATGCAATCCTGCCAGCTATGCAAATTGTTTTGTGCCAGTCTCAGCCTATCAATAACCAAAGTTGTGATTGGACCAGTCCCTGTGGTTTTTATTATGATTACAAGACATCCTTCAACAATAACCAACAGGAAACTTTGAAAAAATAGAGGTTTATTATTTACAAGACCTGGAAATTACACAGTGCAACTGGGGCCACACAGTAAGGTTTCAGGGTAGAGAGAGAAAGAAAGAGAACACAGGGGTCTGAGGTTCTGCTTTAATTAGGGTCGAGGGTGGGGGGTCTAGGGTTTCAAGGGCTCACTCTTTATTGGGAAATTTAAAACATAATAGCAGGAATTGAAAATGTGGGAAGAGAAAAAAGCAAGTAGCCCAAATGGTCAGTTATTGAAATCCACCAAGATCTCTAAAACAAAGAAACCTCCATTTGGGGAGGTGGCCTGGCCATTTATCTAGTCCTGTGGCTGACAGTGTTGTTTATTGGAGACAGCCATTTTTGAGGTGAATACCTCCTTGAAATGGATGCCAGCAATCAAAGTTTGTCAGGCACTTGCAGTACAAAATAGAAAAAAAAAAAAAAAAAAAAGCAACAACTATCAGGGCTTATACTACAATATGGAAAATCACAGGCCCTAAAATAGCTAAAGCAATCTTGAACAAGAAAAAAATGGGAGGACTCATCCTACCTAATATTAGGGCATGCAGTATAGCTACAGTAATCAACAGAGGGTGGTGTTGGTAGAGGCACAGACACATGAGTCAATGGAACAGAATAGAGAACTCATAAATGGGTCCACACAACTATGCCCAACTGAATTTCAACAAAGGTGCAAAAGCAATTCAATGGGAGATTGAAAATGCGTTTTCAACAAATGCTACTGGAGCAATTAGATATCTGACACAAAAAATGAACCTGGACCTAAATTTAACAACTTATACAGAAATTAATTTAAAATGGATCATGTTCTTAAAAGTAAAACTTAAAACTATAACAATTTTTAAAATACATAGAAAATTTTTAGAAAAATTTCTGGACCAGCACTTGCTGAACATTCATTAGAATCGTCACTAAAAGCACAGCAATAAAAGAAAACAATTGATAAATTGAGGTTCCTCACAAGTAATATGTTTGCTCTGCAAGAGACACTGTAAAGAGGTTGCAACAATAAGCTACAGAGTGGAAGAAAGTATTTACAAACTATATAACTGACCAAAGACTTGAATCAGGAATACATTTTTTAAACTCTCAAAATTAACAGTTAAGCAAAAGGAAACAATCCAATTTAGAAACAGCAAAAGATATGGAAAGCCATTTCAAAGAAGAGGATATACAGATGGCAAATAAGCACATGAAAAGATGTTCACATCACTAGTAATTAGGGAAATGCAAATAAGAGCACAATGAGATATTACTATACAATTATTACAACAGTTAAAATAAAACATGGTGACAATATCAAATGCTAATGAAGATGCAGAGTTTCGCTCTCTCATATATCACTGGTGGGGATGTTAATAGTACAGCTTTAATAGTTTAGCAGTTTCTTTTAAAACTGAACATACATACACTTAAGTTATGACCCAGCAATCACTTTCCTGTGCATTTATCCCAGAGAAATGAAAACTTATATCCACACAAAAGTCTGTACACAATTTTCATTGAAACTTAATTGCTATTGGCCAAAACTGGAAAAAAATGAAAGTGTCAAATGGTATATTCATGCCACAGAATACTACTAAGCAATAAATAGGAATAAAATATTGATACATGCAACAAATTTGCTGGATCCAAGGGCCTATTATTCAGAGTGAAAAAAAATCTGAAAAGGTCACATGTTCTGTGAGTTCGTTTATATAAAATTCTCAAAATGACAAAATTATGGAGATGGAGAACAGATTAGTGATTGCAAGGCCTAAGTAGAAAGAGTTTAGGAAAGGGGAGTGGGTATGAGGTATGACTATAAAGGGATAAACTGATGGAGATATTTGTGGTGATGGGATAGTTTTGTGTCTTAACCTTAGTAGTGGCTACTTGAATCTACATAAATTACAAGATGGAATATAGCTATACATACACACTTTACCAATGTCAAATTCCTTGTTTTGATATTATACAACTGTAACATAAGATGAACCCATTGGCGGAAAATGGATGAAAGATACAGAGGATCAATCTCTTGCCTCTTTGCAACCTCCAGAGATTCTATAATTATTTCAAAATGAAAAGATTTTTTTAAAAAGGTAATACATCACAACTGAGTAAGATTTGGTCCAGGTCTTTAAGGGTGGTTGAAAATTTTAAAACTCATCAGTGTAATTCACACCATTAACAGAAAAATGGAGGAAAGGATCTGATTATCTCCTGATGTAAAAATAGCAACTGATAAAATCAATCATTTTTGACAAAGAAAAAGCTTAGCAAATGTAGCATAAGAGAAATACCTCAACTTGATAAAAGACATCTATATAAAACCTACATCTAATTTCATATTGAATCATCGCACTTGAGATTTGAAATGAGAAATGGATGCACACACTATCCCCACCTCTCTTCAGGGTTGTACTGGAAGTCCTAAATTATGCATCATGACATGGAAAAGAAACAATGCAGTAAGTAATGAAAGGAAGAAGGAAAATCTTCATGTTTGTAAATGCATAGAAGCTCTGAAAGAATCCACACACACAAAATTAGAATTAGTTAGAGGATATATTGTATTTTGTATGCAAAGTAAATAGACAAAAATAAAATTTGTTTCTATAAACTAACAACAACAAAAAATTTAAAATGAAGTCTTAAAATTAATAGTAATCATTTCATCAAAAACATCAAATACCCATAGGAGCATCTCTAACTTCTAGGGTGAAAACAAAACAAAAACAATAAACCCATTGTAAAACACTTTATTATATGTGAATTGTAGCTCAATAAAGCTGTTAGAAAATAAATCAATATGACCAAGATTAAGGACATAGTTTTATGCCACAGTATACACTCTTAGCACTAAGTACAGAGGGGAATTTCGTTTCCTTGCAACTCATTTACCAGAGAAGAGATTTTTGCCACATTTATTTATAAGCTCTCTCAGTCCATTTACTCACTTCACCCTCAAGGAGGTGTAGTGATGCTTTCACTAGTAATTTTGAGAACAATAATTGAGCGTGTTAGTTTCGATCTGATTTAGGAGTGAGCCTGATTATGGACAGCACTAGTTGTTCTCTGGTATTCCACACCAACATACATGAAAACAACCACTTGAGTGGGTATGTCTTTTAATATGGTGTTCAGTATCAGTGGTTGCACTTCCCCATACTATTATATCCCATAGGTATAATACATGTCTGCCAACCTAACCTCTATCAGTAATAAATGCGAAAATTTGTCCCAGACTGCTAATCTCTTTTTTAATTAGCCTTTTTTTTCAGATTGGAGCAGGGAATAGGACTCTTACTAATTGGGTTTTCAGAGAATTCAATGTATACTGCCATTAATGTAACAGAACATTAATAAATCATTTGTATTATGGAGAATCAGTAATTTTATTATGTCCTACTCTTTTAATGAGTGCACAAAATAGATGCTTGATATTTGATAGCATTGCTGAAATAGCTGAAGCAAAATTAACTACTTATTTATATATAAAACTTTGGAAAATATTTTACCTCCTTTCAAATCCTATGACTCCAAACTCATTATTTACAGCATTAAAACTTAAAACTGACTGGCATTTCAAACACCATTTTCTTATATTTTATGGAAATTGATAACTTTCAAAAATGATTAAATATATCTGGGCTGAAGGAAGGAAATTGAGCACAAAGGTTAGGAAATGATTCAAGTAGTTAAAAATACAAAAATCTCATAGGGAGAGTGTTTCTTAAAGCACAGATTTAAACAAAGCTGGAAATCATAAATGTATGATGTCAAAGAATATATTACAAATGATTTCCTTACTTTAGACATTTTAGTTATAATCTTTATTATGCTCTGATTTAAGTGAAAGGCACATGTTCAAGTTTTACCATTATATAGTTAGTGCTGCAATGGACTTATTCAAAAGGATTTAATGCTTATATTGCTTCTTTACAATAAGATCCCTAATTGATTAAAAATTCATAAGGATAATTTGTTATCTCACCAATAAGTTAGTTCATTCCCCATGTGTTGCACAGCTACCATGTTACAGGACATAAGAAATATAAACATTTATAAGACATGAGTCTTACCCTCAGGAGAATAACAGCCAGCTAGTCCCTTGATATCAACATGAGAAGAGATCAAATAAAGCAAAATATCTTAGTTCAACAAGTTTCTTCAGTGAAGAGTATGAGATCAGCAGGGTAGAGAAGGAGAAACGAGATAACTTTAGGTCAAATACTGAAGAGCATGAGGATGAAGCACATGAATAAGTATCAATGGCAACCAACATACAACATTTAGGCACTGGGCTCTGCAGAAGACAGGGATGTGTAGGATAGGATATCAAAAGTTGAATGAAGGGCACATAAAGGAAGCTGTGAGGGAACACAAAAGAATATTCACTGACTTTATAATTTTGCTTATGTGTCTTAGTTTAAGTTCCCCAAGACAGAGACCCTACAACAAGTTTTCCCAATTGGGTGTACATCATTAACTCTAGTCATGGAAACACCATGAGATACTCCAGTGAACCCACCAAATTTCATATGCATTACTCTCTGCCTCCATTATATAGCAGCAATCCTATCTACTCATAATAACCAAAGTCTATTAACTCTGATTGAATGAGAAATTATTTCTTTGCCTCCTTGTCCACTGAATTGAGACCCTCTAAGGGACAAATTGGCAATCATAACTTTAAGTTCCATGGAAGAGTTACTGAGTCCCATGGAGGAAGTATTGCTTGCTTTGGAGTCAAGACCTTCAAGTTAGCAGAGCCATAGAATTGCAGGAAATGGAAACATGTTCTGGAAGTGAGTGAGCAGATGTGATGGTAAGCAGAACCAATCCTTCATCCTTCCTTTGGTTCCAAAACCAATGTTTATTTGCACTTGGCCACAGGACCATATGTCAGTAATTGGTTCAATGCACACACTGTGTTCTGTAAAATATCACCTCAACCCTAACAGGATGTCATCCACAAGCTGTTGCCTTCACTGAGACTTTAATAAATTATTCAAAAGTTCTATCTGGCCAACTGATTTCAGGTGATGCAGCAAATGGTAGAAATGATAAATTATTCTTCAAAACAAAATGAATCCCTGGGTCTGAAGCACTCATGTAGGATCCCATGTAGATGTATCAGACAGTTACTCCGAAGTAAGGACAGCAGAACTGCAAAGGCACTGTAGGCAAGGAAGGCAAATCTATTTTAGAGTAGATGTCAATTTTTGCAAGAATGAATTATTGTCCCCTTCAGTGTGGAAAGAGTCTGGTATAATCACCTTGAAAGCAAATGGCTGGCTGGTCTCCTTGTTGAATGGTATCAGATCAAGTGTTTAGCATTGGTTTCTACTAGTGAAAGGCCAGGCATTCATCAGTATAAATGGTTATATGAGTGGGATCTCAGGCTATTACAACCATATATAGTGCCCATTCCTGCCACCATGCTTACTCCTTTATAGGCCCATTGTGCAAGCACATGGGTAGCCAAGGATAGAGGCTGGTTGACATCCATTGGATGCTCAGTATCTCTGGATGCTGAGTGTCTCTTCTTGGTGGATAGTCTCTGGTGGGCACTGTTGTAAGGCAGAAAATTATCTCTCTATCTAATCCCCTAAGTTCATCCATATGCCTATCCCAGTCTGCACTGTCTCCAAAATATTCCAGTATTGTTCCTGACAAGACCTTACCAATAAGGGAAGCTATTTGCCATATGTATTCTTACTTCAGGCCACTTTTTCATTGATAACAGAATAACAACCAGCTGTACTGCATACAATTCAGTATACCAGGAGGATGTCCTGTCACCAGGTACACACCTTCAAAAAACAGTTTGTTACCAAACCCTTGTCAAAACTAGATGCCTAACCCACATAGACCTTATGATTCTCCAACCTGATACTCCCTTTTTGTAGTGAATCAACTCAGATTCAATGTCTATCAATATGAGAAAGACTCAACAAGTCTCACTTTTCAGTGTAGTTCCTTAAAAACCCAGCCAGCCTGGGCACAGTGGTATTTCAGCTTTTACTTGAAAAATGATAGCTATCCTTTTGTGGGAGACTTTATCTAGCAATCCACTATCTGAATCATAGCACTGGCTGAATGGGGCTCTTGATTCACAGAGGTTTCCTAAATGCCTAAGCCTGTTTAACTGCTGGTGATGTTAAGCTGAATCTCAATTGTATCCAACAAGCTGCTGCATCACTTCAGCCTAAGCACTAGCTCTGCAGAACCAAAAGCAGATGTGATTTCTTACTAGCTCAGTGACCAGAAGAACTCCAGGGTGTCTTCTTAGTTCGAGCTAATATACCCCTTGAAAAGACCTTGTAACGTTTTACCCTTCCCCTTCTTCCTACTTATTAGGTTGTTGCCAATTGCTTAGTTGTTTAGTGTCACTTGGAAAACTACAAATTGGCAGGTTATCACTCCCAGCCCCTTTGGATCCACGAAATGTGAACAGGTTACAACTATTAATAAAACTGTATGGGTTTCTCATGTAGAAGTTCACTGCAAGACCCAGTTCTCTAATGAGACTGAATAGAATCAAGATGCTGATTGAGCCTGCACCAACTAGATTGCCACCATTGTTGCATGGACTCAACATCATATTGTACTTTGCAACACATCCACCATCACAGAACAAACACAATGTAAAGCATGCTATATTTCAGATGTAGTATTTACCATTTAATGTCAGGCTTATTACTCCTGTCAAAAGATGATGTGGTTTTCTCATGGTTAGGGAGGCCATAATGTATAGGCCATTGCCTCTGCCCACTCTGACATATTAATTACATCAGACCTTAGCCTCCCTCTTAGGGTAATGAGGGAAAGGGTTCCACAGTTTTGGGTACATTTTAAAGATTATGACATTACTGTTTCAATCTTATCAGCCAAGTCCAGTCACACAATTGTGATTCTTGAAACTTACCATATAAGATGTTTCACTTTTCAGGACATTTTCAGTCTGACAATGATATAACTTTTTATCACAAAAGCTAGTCAATAATGGGCTGATTGTCAAGGTATTCAATGAAACTTTCATGTCCCCTACCATCTACAGGCATGTGGGATTGATGAATGTGGGTACAACTTTCTCAGAATCAACTCAAAAAGATTTCTGACTTTACATATTTTCCCTCCTTCTGTGTTACATACCTTAGTAAGACAATTTGTTAATTGAATGTTCTGTCTTAAGAAAGCAATCATCCCCAAGTGGTTCTGGGTAATGATCCACTTAACAGAAGCAGCATGTGTGCTTGTAAACCTATTTTGAGTCATTCTTTGGCACAACACTTCTTTCTTCCCCATACCAACAACCCCATGCTTGTCTGGTTGGTATAGCCTCCAAGTGTCAGCATGGCCAAAAGAGGCCCAGCAGATTCAAACTTAATTCTTGTTCAACCACCTGGATTTTATTGATAAATTAACATGGTCCTACAGCATAATGATAAAGACTACTTGTTGAGTGCACTGATCTCTGAGTCACCTACAGTGGTCTATGTGAGCCAAATAAGGGGCTCTAAGGATCTCTGTAATTTTTATAAAACTACCCTTGTCCCTATTGCACCTGACACTTTCACTTGAAAAGTCTAGGTGTAAATAGGAAATGATTGAAAGAAAAAAAAACAGTGTAGTTACAGCTACTAATTTGTGGCACACTAAGTTTGTGTTGGTGAAATGAGACAACCACCTTCACACCTGGAGAAGGAATCACTTTAACCCCCGGAGTGAAAAAGAAGTGAGGAATATTAATGATCTTTATCTTTCAGAATTCCCATGGGATAGGGAAAAAAGACCCTTGTATGTCCCTTCTAAACTGCTGCAAACACCTTATATTTGAATGTTATGAATCCCAGCCACATTTTGGGACAGTATATCCTTTAACCTTACCCTAAAATCTATTGGAAACAGCAGAGGATGGCTCTACCTTCTTCATTTCCCAAGCAAAACATCTTTCAGCACCTGCAGATGTATTTCCTTTTCTATCATTGTTTCCTTAGCTGTCACTGGTTGCATGGGGTAAGTGAATGCCACCTGACTGGTGGCATGGACAAACAAGACAGGTTGAACTGATTCCATGGTTAGTTCTTACTGAAAACAAGGAATAGAATCAATTTTTCAAACTTAACTGGGAACCTCAAGGCCTACTGCTAGTTAGGAGGCCACCTTATAGAGATTATTAACCTGGGCTGTAGACTGATATAGTTTCCACTTGGGAGCCTCAACAACTGTAAACAATGTTTTCTGTACAGGGTCCATGTGCACCCCTGTAACTGTATTAGTTTTGTGCAAACCAAGTATTAGATTGTTTCAGTTTGTTCCTTAAAAGTATTCATAAGAAACCTTCAGGTGTTTAATGACACACCACCAATAGATCATTTATGTCTCATATGACTGTAGAGCTCTTTCAAAATGAGTATCACTTTAGTTAGACAAAGGAGAATCTCAGAGGGCTAACAGACTCATTAATTAGTGTGCCCTGAGGCAGTTATCCCTACAATGAGAGACATCCAATTTTAAAAAATGGTACATAATTTGTACCTGACTTTAGCTGAAGGGATCAATAATACCATCTGAGCTCTAGAAAGCATTCAGGTCAGCCTCAACTTACTGGCCAGAGTCATTATGAATGATAGAACTGCCATAGACTACATATTTGCAGACCAAGGTGGTATCTGTGCCATTTCTAATGCAGCCTGCCCTCCCTGAATTAGTTCCTCTAATCAGGTTGTAGGATGTGGCCACCTAACAGGAGCTGTAGCCTTTCTTAGTGGTACAGAGCTCCTGCCAATCAATAGTGTGATAGGGAAGGAGCAAAAACAATTGTTACCCTGACATTGTCCTTTACCCATTTTCTGAGAAGCTGACAATATCTCCTATTGATATCCCAATATCTTCTGGCCCAACCTGAAGCCAGAAAACAGGGGAGGCTGGCTGATCAATTTCACAGAGCTCAACTACCTGGAGCACAGAACAGGGAAAGTTGCATTGAGATTGGATCGGGTGGAGCAGAGAATGTCCAGGGCAAACATAAATGGAGGGGAGAAACTCAATAAAATAGTCATTTAAAACTAAAGACTTCAGGGATGCAATAATCCTACAAAGAATAACTAGAAAAGATAATTCTTCTGTCTGAAGGCATCAGAAAGTTGCTAAAGCAACAAGAACAGGAGAGGATAATCCAGGGAAGCAAGGACTGACAAGCTTTTTCTTAATGGACCAGATGCAAATATTGTAAGCGTGCAGGCTATAGTCTCTGTTGCAACTACTCATCTATGCCATTGTAGCAAAAGTAACCACAAATACTTGTTGAGTGAGCATGGCTGTTTCAATAAAACTTTACTTAAAAGAACAAACAGAAGCCCCCCCCCCCACCGTGACCCATAGATTTAAATATCTAACTTCCTCTGTTTCTAACCACTAGACCCATACTTAAAGGGATCAAGTTATTTGGTAGTCTCAGTCTCAGGGATTTATACAGGGTATGTACATCATGGATGGGGACATTAGGGGACATCTTTGAATTCTGTTTTCCACTAGTTCTAATGTATGTATAATTTTAATGCCATAAATTTAAAAAGGGAGAAAAAAAGCAATAAGAATCTTTTGAAATTTCCAAAACTGACAATATACATCAATTCATATACTCAAGAAGCCCAAACACAATATACACAAAGAATACCTAGAGACGTAATTATAAGACTTCTGAAAGTGTTTTAGAAAAATCAAATTTTAAAAGAAGCAAAAAAAGAAAAAAAATGTTACCTTAAAAGCAACAAAAGTAAGAATAATGGCTGACTTTACAACATAAATGTTGAAGGTTAAAATACAGTGGAATGGTATCATTAAAGGGCTGAAGGAAAATACCTGCCAGGCTGGAACTCTATAATCAGCAGAGTTATTCTTTAAAAATAAAGGTGAAGATATTTTCAGATAGACAAAAAGTGACAATCTGTCACTGGAATATGTGCACTACATATAATACTAAAGGATGTTTTTCTAGCAAGAAAAGATTTCCAAGAGAAACATGGATTTGCAGGAAACAAGGCAAGCAATAAAGTACAAATATGTGGGTAAATATTAATGAACAATAATAGGATATTGGTACAAAACAATAACAGTAATGTCTTGTGATATTTAAAATATAGAGAGAATTAAAATGTATGGCAGTGATAATTCAAATGTTTCAAGGGGCAGTGAGTGTTGTTGACAAATGTTAAGAATATAATATTATTGAGTATGTGGTAAAAGCAATGATTTGTATTAAATTGTATTGAACCAAGTGTGCATATTGTTATTTCAAGGGTAACCACTAAAAGAGTAGTAGAAGGATATATAATGAGCAAGGTAATGGAGGAAAAGCTAAGTAATTAATATAAAAGGAGGCAGTAAATGAGAGAAAAATATAAAACAGTTTGGCTACATGGAGAATTATAGTAAGAGAATATATTAAACTTAATGACTACATTAATGTAATTATATGTAATATAGATGGGTTGCATATTCCAGTAAAAGACTTATATTGGCAAATTGGATTAAAATACAGTTGACCCTTGAACAAAACTGGGTTGAACTGCAGGGGTCCACTTATATGCAGTTTTTTTCAATTAATATGTATAGTACTACACAATCTGTGATTGGTTGAATCCATGGATTCAGAACTGTGGATACAAAGGGCTGACTATGGTACTTGATACCACGGATTTTATTTTTTTTACTTTTTATTTTATATTGGAGTATAGGTGATTAACAATGTTGTGATAGTTTCAGGTGTACAGAGAAGTGATTCAGTTATACATATACATGTATCTAGAATCCACAGCAGCAGGTCCTGGAACCAATCTCCCATAGACACAAAGGGACAACTGTAATAATGACATGCTGTTTACAAGAGAGCCATCTTAAAGAACACACAGTGGTTAGAGGTAAAATAATCAATAAATATATAGTTTGCAAAAAATAACCAAAAGAAAGTTTGTGTATGTTAAGACTTTGTTAAATTAACTTTTGCTAATAGAGCAAAGAGTAATGGATGGAGAGCCACAGTTCAATAACAGACAACAGGAGAAATTGAAATAAAGAAGTTTATTCTTTAAACCTCCTCCATGTCCTAGAGGTAATACACAGCACACCTGGAGGGGCCACATGAGGTCAGGGCAGAGTATAGGCAGAGAGAAAAGCAGGACCTGGGGCACATTCCTTCATTAGGGTCAGTGGGTGGAGTGCTTTGGGATGCCCAGGCTAGGTCTGGATTGGTCAATCCAAACCAAAAGAGTAAGGTTTTGGTAAGGCCCACAAAGTTCTTAGCTAAGGGGTGCCTAAGAAATACAGGCACTGGGATAAAAGGGAAACTGTTGATCACAAGGGCTGTTGGGAAAGTCGTATCAGGAACTTATAGTTTATGTGCCTCTGTGGGCTGCTATCTAGGACATGTGCTTGCATGAGGGGGCTAGTGTCAGTTTAAGGTCACTGTAGGCTGCTCGGCCAAACAAAATGTATGCCAGGCAGCAGAACCATGGATTAGTTTAGCTAAACTCGCAACAGTGTAGCTATACTATATCAGAAAAATACATGTTAAGACAGGAAGGCACAATCCTCTAGGTAGATATCACAATTCTAAACCTGTATGCATGCAATAGCGTAGCTTCAAGATATAAGGTAAGTAGTTGGAAAAAATAAAAAATAGAAGTGGATGAGTACACAAGGTGAATGAGAAGCATTAACAGTCCTCTCTTAATAGCTGATAGAATAAGTAGACAGAAAAGCAGTAAAGATGTAAAACATTGTAAAATTTAATATTAAAACCTCAAACAAATTGGCATATATAAAACAATGCATTCAACAATGAGAAAATACACATTCTTTTCTAGTGCACATGGAACATTTTCCAAAATTAAACATTTTCCAAAGCATGCTTCAAAAATTTAAAAGACTTAAAATCATTCAGTGTAAACTTTCATCCAGTGGAAGTAAACTAGAAATTGTTACAAAAAGATAAATAGAAAATCCTTGAGCCCTTAGAAATTAATACAACTGTAAACAGGTCAAGGAATAAATAGCAATTACAAAAATTTTAAATGAATGCTAATGAATATATGACATTTCAAAGAGCTAAAGAAATGCTTAGAAAAAAATGTATAGTCTTAAATGGAGATATCAAAATATTAGAATGCCTGAAAATCCATTATATAAACTTCCACCTAAAAGAGCTAGAAAAGAACAGAAAATGGAGCTGATGGAAAGTAGAAGGAAATAATAAAAGAACACATATCAGTGAAAAAAATAAAATAACCAAAAGTAAAAATCAAAAAAGCCAAAGTAAATTATATCAAAGGTTAATAAAATTAATAAACTCCTAGCAAACTGACAAAGGAGGAAAAAGAGACAAGAAAAATTACCTGTATCAGGAATTAATGAAAAAGATGGCTCTAGTAATAATTCTGTAGGTATTAAAGACATAATAAAGATGATATTATGAATACAATAGGCAAATACATTTGAAAAATAATGGACAGATTCATTAAAAAATAAACTTTCAAAATCAAACAAAAAAGAAATAGAAAATCTGATTAATTCCATATCCATTAAAAATAAAATATATAATTAAAAAGCTTCTGTAAAAAAAGAAATAAGCAAATCAATCAAAGATTTCAAGCATAGATGGTTCACCATTAACTTCTTCCAAACATTTAAGGAAAAAAAATAGCCATAGAAGTAAAAATAGCAAATAAAATATTAGCAATCATAAAACAATGTATAAAAAGGACAATAAATCACAAAAAAGTGGAGTTTCTTCCAAAATACAAGGATTTCTTAACATTTAAATATTATTCCACATAATGCACCTTCTTAACAGGAAATAAAGATTAAAAGCATATAATCAATTCAATAGGTGCAGAAAATAAAACTGCAACTATTTCACAGGTTGGAAATTTGAAAGAATTCACATGACTTCCCAGGAAACACATAAGACTTTACTAAAAACAAAGGATATGACATAGAAGGGGATAGAAAGCACAAGGAACATCAGGGCTCCAAGAGACTTCCAATAGCAGCTCATCATGGTCTTTTCTTAGTCACATAGGATGTTTCATCTCCAGATTTTAAACCACCAAGACAGACGCGAGGAATCTTTATTTCAAAATAACTTGAACAAACGTTTCAAACAGCATCTTTTATACCTCACTGGTCAGAGAGCTAAGTCAGAGTATGTAACTAGTTAAACTAGGGTTTTTTGTTTTTTTTTAAAAAGAGATATTCTTTAATATTTTCAACCAATGAAATTAATACTTTAGAAAATCAGTCAGCATATATTTATAAGATTTCACCATGCTACTTGGTTACAGCAGAAACATGAAGAACTGCCCTCTTTTTAAAGAAAAATGTTTCCTCAAATCCCCCAGTGTTAACGATTGTTGTTTTTTTTTTTAATCAGTCATCAATTTTATACACATCAGTGTATACATGTCAATCCCAATCGCCCAATTCAGCACACCACCATCCCCACCCCACTGCGGTTTAAACTAGGTTTAAAACATAAACCTGGACTTTCTTAAACAATGTAAACAAGCTGTTCCTGGTTGTCACCAGGGAAGTTTCAAACTTTAGATAGCACACTGCAAATTTATAGCTAGCCCATAGGAGACTTACCTTGGCCAAGAGACAAAACTAGGCTTCCAGTGATCAATACTTCTATTCAACATTGTACTAGAAGCCCTAGTAATGAAATAAGGGTAAAAACAAAATGTAAGAGAGGGGAATTAGAATAGAAAATATAAAAATATCATTTGCAGAAGAAATCACAGTTTATACAAAAAACAGAAAGTTTTCTACAAAAAATAATTTGGATTAATAAGTGAATTTAGCGAGGTCACTGGATATAAGATGAATCTTAAAAAATGAATTATATTACTAAACACCATCAAAAAATAAAATTAAAATCTTTGATTTATAACAGCAAAAACTCATCAAATATCTATAAATAAAGCCACAAAACATGTGCAAGGCTCCTATTCCAAACACCACAAAATACTAAGGGAAATTTTAAAATAAATAAATGGAAAGACATATCATGTTCTTGGATATAAGAAAAATAATTTAGTATGTCAGTTCTCCAAAACTTGATCTGTAAATTGAATAAAATTTCAGTTAAATTCCCACAAGGTTATTTATGAAAACTGAAGAGATGATTCTAAAATTCAAACGAAAATGCTAAAGGCCAAGATTAGGCAATGCAATCTTGAAGAATAACAAATAAGGATGACTTTAAAAGATTTCAAAATTTCTTATAAAGCTGTAGGAAACTATGGGTTTTTTAAAAATAGACTTTATTTCTTGGAAGTCCTAGGTTTATGGCAAAATTAAGCAGAATATTTACAGAGTACCTACATACTCCTTGACACCTGCCCCCTCCCACACACACAGACGCAGTCTTCCTCACCATCAACATCCTGCGCCACAGTAGTGCATTTGTTACAATCAATACACCTACACTGACATGTCATTATCATCCAAAGCCCACAGTTTACATATGCGTCCAGCCTTGGTGTTGTACACCCTATGGGTTTTGACAGCTGTATAACAACATGTATACACCATTACAGTTTCATACAGAAAACTTTCACTACACTAAAAATCCTCTGTGCTCCACTTATTCATCCCTTCCTCCCCCAAATCCCTGGCAATCACTCATATTTTTATTGTCTGCATACTTGTATCTTTTTCAGAATGTCATAGTTGGAATCATACAACATATAGCCTTTTCAGATTGGCTGCTTTCACTTAGTAATATGCATTTAAGGTTCCTCCATGTCTTTTCATGCTTTATAGATCATTTATTTTTAGTGCTGAATAATATTCTATTGTCTGGATGTACCACAGTTTATTTATCCATTTATTTATCCATGACATCTTAGTTGCTTCTAGACTTTGACTGTTATAAACAAAACTGCTATAAACATATATTTGCAGGTTTTTGCTTGGTTGTAAGTTTTCAACTCACTTGGTTGAATACCAAGGATTGTGATTGTTGAACCATATGGTAAGAGTATTTTAGTTTTGTAAGAAACTGCCAAACTGTCTTCCAAAGTGGCTTTACCATTTTGCATCCCCACCAGCAACGAATGAGAGTTCCTGTGGCTCTGCATCCTTGCCAGCATTTGGCAGTGTCAGTGTTTTGGTTTTACACTATTTTAATAGGTATTTAGTGGTATCTCAACGTTGTTTTAATTTGAAATTCCCTAATGACATATGATGTTCTGCATCTTTTCATATGCTAATTTTTCAACTTTATATCTCCTTTGGTGAGGTGTCTGTTCAGATACTTTGCCCCCTTTTTAGTCAGGTTGTACTCTTTTTATTGTGAATTCTAAGTGCTATTGACATATTTTGAATGACAGTTCATTATCAGATATATCTTTTGTAAATATAGTCTCCAAGTCTTTGGCTTGTCTTCTGATTCCCTTGACAATATCTTTCACAGAACAGAAGTTTTCATGTTAATGCAATCCAACTTTTCAATTTTTTCTTTCATGGATTCTATCTTTGGTGTTGTGTCTAAAAGTCACTGCCAAACGCAAATGATTTTCAAGCAGATCTAGCTACTGATGCCAGGTGAGAATATCCACCTCATAGAGGATGGCAAACCGCATAAAAATGCCTACCACTTTCAGAAGGAGCCCACTGACCTTGGCCTACTGCATCATCTATGTATTTGGATTTGCCAAAGTGGACTCAATACACAATGTTCTGGTTGGAACAACACTTTAATCACAGAAAGGAGAAAAGGCTCAGCAAGATAAGTGTTTGTCATGTGCACTGGTCCCCCGTGATCAGTGGGTCCCTCCTGATAGCTGATGCAGGGCTATGGACTGATGCACCCCACATGTGATGTAGGCAAAGACCCCATTCCTTCTCCATGGGGGGGAGATGTAGTAATGGGGCTGGCCAGGCACCATACAATGCACACATATAAGCAGTACAAAGAAGTTCACTGCGTACCTAGAATAGGGAATGGTTTCTCCTAATAAGGAAGAAGCACCCAACCTCTCTCTATATAAGGGAATGCTCCAGCCCTAGGGCACTAAATGCATAATCCTGTGGAGGAGTGTGAAAGGTCTTGCCAGAACTGTTTCTAGTCTTCTAAGAGTTTTACAGTTTTTTGTTTTACATTTAGGTCTATGATCCATTTTGAGTTAATTTTTGTGAAGTGTGTAAGGTCTATGTCTAGATTCATTATTTTGCATGTGAATATCAAGTTGTTCCAGTACCATTTGTTGAAAAGACTATCTTTCCTATATTTTATTGCTTTTGATCCTTTGTCAAAAATCAGTTGACTATGTTTACATGGGCCTATTTTGGAGCTCTCTATTTTGTTTCATTGGCCCATACCTTCGCCAGTACCACACTGTCTTGATTACTATAGCTTTGTAGTAAGTCTTGAGTTAGGCAGTGTCAATCCTCTGAGTTTGTTCTCCTCCTTTAATATTGTGTTGGCTATTCAGGATCTTTTGCCTTTTTATATAAATGTTAGAATTTTTGTCAATATCTATAAAATAATTAAAATAAACTGTTGGCGTTTTGATTGTGATTGCATTGAATCAATAGATCAGGTTGGCAAGAACTGGCATCTTAACAAGATTGAGTCCTCCTCTCTATTACATGAAATATCTTTCAATTTATTTAGTTCCTCTTTGTTTTCTTTCATCAGGGATTTTTAGTTTTCTATGGGTGTAATGTTGTTAGATTTATACCTAAGTATTTCATTTTTGGAGGTGTTAATGTAAATGGCATTGTGTTTTTAATTTAAAATTCTAATAGTTAATTGCTGGTATATAAGAAAAATACCGTGATTTTGGCACAAGGGCAAAAATAGACAAATGGAATAGGGTAGCATTCATAAAATGAGTTCACGTATAGATTCACTTGATTTATGGCAAAGGTGATACAACAGTGCCTGGAGAAAGGGTGTTCTTTTTAGTAAAATAAGACTCAGTCAACTGGGAAATAAAAGAACTCTGACCTCTACTTCATACCATATATAAATATCAATTCCTAATGGATTGTTGATTTAAATGTAAAAGGTATAACAATAAAGTGTTCATATGAAATAATAAAATATCTTCATGAATTGCAGGCTGGCAAAGACATTTAATAGGACAAAAAGTACTAACTATAAAGGAGAAAAAGATGAATTGTACCACATTAAATTAAGAACTTCTCTTTTATCTAAATTAGTATTAAGAAAATGAAAAGGCAAGCATAGACTGAAAGAATATAATTGCAATTCATATATTTGACAAAGGACCCATGTCCATTATATACAAAGAACTATAGTTCAATAATAAAATGATGGATACTCAGTTAAAAAAAAACCCCACAAATACTCAAATGGGTACAACAAAAGAGGATGTCATAAGACCACTATTCAACTGCTTTAGTCTTTATAGAATTGAAGCATAGAATCTCGTACTCACTAGAATTTCTGAGATGTAAAAAAAAATGACAATATGAAGTGTTGGTATTGATTTACATCAACTAAAATCATCACACATGCTATTAGAGTATATATTTGTATACCCAGTTTGGAAAGCTGTTTGACAGTATCTACTAAAACTGAATATATACATATTCCATGACCTTTCAATTCTACTCCTAGGTATCTACCCAATAAAAGTGCATGTTCACCAAAAGATATCCAAGGTAAAGTTCACAGTAGCACTATTCTAATAAACTTAAACTAGACACAACCCAAATTTCCTTTAGCAGTAAAGTAAGAAAAGTAGATTGTAGTTTATTAATCAAATGAAATTCAATACATGAACATTAATGAATGGACTACAACTACACATAACGATGATGAAGAATCTTGTAAATTTAATGTGGAGTAAAAGAGATTATTTCTGTGTGTGTGTATGTGTGAATCATATCAAGTTCAAAAATAAGCACAATTAACATATGCAGAGAGAACTCAGTATATTGGTTACCCTTGTGAGGCAGAAGACAAGGAAGGAGAAGACAAAGTACTGATACTACTAATGTTTCATTTTTTGTCTAGGTGGTGGTTACATAGAAGATTTTACCTTTTGAAAATTCAATGAGCTAATACACTTATGTTTTGTTCACTTTTATTATATGCTAATACACTTATGTTTTGTTCACTTTTATTATAAGCTAATACACATTTAATCACTTTTATTATACTTCAGTTTAAAATTAGCAAAAAAGGGAGGAAAAAAATCGTATATAATAGATGCTAAAATAAAAAGCGTGATGATTTTCAGTGTCCAATTTTCATACGTTTGAGTTTCTTTTTCTGAAGAGTAAAACATGTATTTTAACTAACTGCTGATTATAAATAACATTGTTAGTACTTCTGAAGGTTCACATTTTTCATAATATCTTTTCAAAACTGATTTCTATATTATCTCTTGTTCATCAGTATAGCCTGACATTTTAATGTCATATGTTAAATTATAATGCATTATCCTGATATCAGACCAATATTTTGAATATGTAACTGTATATGATGATAATAACCTAAATACATATGCATATATGTCTATATACTGAATGAATGACCTATTCAAATTATTTCCTGATGGTTCTTAATTGCAGCCATTTGGCAGATAGGGGAAGGTGGAGTTAGTGTTTTCAAAACATGACTCAATAACATTCCTTTGAAACCAGAATAAGCTGTCATTTTGATGAATAGATATTGGTTCAATTTGAACACAAATTTGGACTTGTAATGAGATGACGTCAAGCCTTCCTTTCTGCATATTATTAGCCATGGAAATGTCTAGTGTAAAATGTACTGGTTAGGGTTCAGATGGGATTTAGTATATCTAATTATTACACTGATTTTACATATTTCAAACCCCTTTATCTTACTAACTTTCTCTCCTTAAGATCTTTGCATGCGCTAAAGGGAAAAGAAAGCCCACCACCAAATACAAAATGTAAAGATGGCAGAAGTTAATGCAATGTCTTATTCTATGGCACTTGCCAAAGGACCAGAATTCAGATGCTAACATAGCTCAAAGGAAATGCTCTACTTACCTCCAGGTGCTGCCCATCTCAAAAAAGTATAGTGCTAAAACAGTCAAGGAAATGATACCATGTTGGATTGTCTCACACAATTAAAAAAAAAGTTGGGAAACTATTTTTGATAGATTTTTAAAGAGAAAAGTACTTGAGACAATCTAAGTAGAAAAGTAAAA
The DNA here is from genome assembly GCF_028023285.1 of Balaenoptera ricei. NCBI lineage: Eukaryota > Metazoa > Chordata > Mammalia > Artiodactyla > Balaenopteridae > Balaenoptera > Balaenoptera ricei. The sequence goes on from NC_082660.1 coordinate 82,720,569, forward strand.
AGAGAACTTAGTAGGAAAGTAGATAAAGAGCCTAAGTGGAAATAAGCCCAGCACAAAACCTTACATGTAGTAAGGGTTCAATAAAAATAAACAATAAAGGTGTGAATTCATAATGGAAGTGGTCCAAATATTTTTTTGTAAAAAGTTAATATAAACAGCAAACAATTTGATAATGTTAAGCTTGTAGATCACTGGGTTTTGTTCTTCACTGTATGGAATGGAGTTTCCAACAATTGCAACAAAGCACATTCATATTTTGCTGCTACCAAAAATATTTTAACCCTTTTTATATATCAAATCTACTATGAAGTACTTTGAACACTCTTCTCCCACATTATATGAACTATACTTAATAGAGAATATTAAACAACTTTCTAACTCATTTTCACTGTTTTGGTAGCTTAAGTGTAAAACTTACTGGAAATAAAACAACATGGTAATTTTGTATGGTTCAAAATTTGGAATCCTTAGTATGAGCAACATTTTTCTAACTGGGTGCCATTCCTTTTCTATTGCTAGTACCCCAGAACAAAATTCAAACCAGGAGACAAAGGACACACCCATGAAACTCAAAAGAGCAGAACTCAGAATAGTACACAATTAAGCTGTATTAATAACTCCTAACTCATAAAATACAATGAGAAAGAGAGAAGGGAGTTAAACCAAGGAGAGGCAAAGGTTACAATTTCTCAAACTCCAGTCATGGAAGAGGGCTTGCTAACAATACAGAAAGTACTGGATGTAGTTTTCCTACATGACATGACTCCTCAGGAAATTGGATCCTTTTTTGTGGTCAAAGGAGATCCTTTTTTTGTGATCAAGGGAGAGTAAGCATTTCTTTATCAGGCAGCAGTAGATGGACTGGGTATATATCATATAGTGTCCCAGAGAGATGACCATTAGGCTCTCTGTTCTATGGAGTGAGCTGGATTATAGTCCTTATTAATTTTATTTGAGTGTTAGGTATTCAGGGTCTGGGCCATCTAATTATATTGAAGGAAGCCAGATATTAAATGCTAGACTGCTTAAGCAAAACTTATCTACTAAGCTTTTTTAAAGATGTAGCTGAAAACTATTCCATTAAGCTCAAAAATAACATTTCTTCCTAAATTCAAGTTGCTGCAGTAATACCAAGTTTTATTGCCCAGCTTCATACCTAAGATCTATAGATTTCAACTATCTAAGTAGACAACCAAACGACAATGTATAATTTCCTGGAAAGCCCTCAGCTCAGAAAAGGCATTGTCCCAAGCAACTCTTATCCAGATAACGTCACCTCCTCTATTTTATTAAGAAAACTCATGTCATTTGGTGTGAGACTCTCTCTCTCTACAAATTATTTTCATCTAAATCCTGTGTTCCCTTCTTATCTTCAAATGAATAGAACAGGCTATGAATCCAGGTAAAGGCCAATTCCATCTGAACTTTTGATTGCAACTATTCTCATATTCTTGGGGATCTTGTCTTATAAATTACTGTCTCTCTCTCCCCTCATATTTTCAGTATTCTCCTTCTCCTAAAAGTATACTCAAGTTTTGCCCATCTTAAACAAATAAATAGCCCTCAATTGAAATCTGTCTCACTCTGGTTACTGCCTTGCCTCCTTATATCTCTCTTTCTTTTCTTTAAAAAAGCTTCTTAAGGTGTTTTCTGCATTCACAGTCTCTTATCTCTCACGTAATCCTCGATAAACTAGTCTGCTTTCTGCTACCATTACTCCACTAAAACTCCATTCACAAGATTATTTACATATTACCAAATATATGAATATTCTATGAATTTGCAGTATTTTTATTGTATGTTTCTCCTATATTTTATACTAATGGCTATTAGTCTTTCTTAAAACAACCTATTGTTTGAATTTCATATTGCTTCTTTCTTCTGTCTCGTCTTAGCTTTGACCATTTCTTCTTGGTCTCCTTCGTTGGCTTTTACTCAACTGCCTACATCTTAAAAATTGAGGTTTTACTAAGATTTTATACCTGACCCACTGCTCATCTGTCTCTACAACCTCCTTGGACATATTCAGTCATATTCATTGTTTTGACCACCACATTTTTAGCATGGATAATATGTGTGTATGTATGTGGTATATATAAAATTGTTTGTGTGTATACTTGTTCATACCTTTTTTTTTTATTGTGAATGTACTTTGCCCATTGAGAAAATTAAATCTGATTACAAAAATCTTAAAGTGTTTTTTTTTTTAACCAACAGCTAGACTGACAGATTGTAAATGACATCTTCTGAAAGACAAAGGCTTATTTTATGGGCATGCAACCTGTGCAGTAGAACAGGATCCCTATCTCAGAAGGACCCTGCACTTGGTTTAATTCTTTCTTGTGCCACATTGTTAATAAATTTTGAAAAGGTCCCCATATTTTTGTTTTACACTGGGTCCTGCAAATTATGTGGCTAATCCTGCTGAAAGGACTGGTAAATGAAATGACCTCTGTGTGAATTGACATTATAAATATAGATGCCACACAGTAGATTATCTGCCAAAATCTTCCCTGTGGCCCAGGCCCATTTGACCATAATGACCTATGGACTGATCTAACTATGAACTGAATAGTAACTATATAAAGAAATAGTCCAAAACTTATCGGTAAATGTGTGGCTGAGTAGACTTAGGGACTCTCAGATTGAACTAAAATAAGTAGGATGTAATCTAAGGGAAGAAATAAAGAGATGTAATAAAAGTGAGAAAAACTCAACTCTGCTTAAGGCCTGTGGGAAAGGGGATGATTTTTAGAGAGCCTAGAAAAGGCACCATACACGAAGAGTGATATAATCTATTGGACATCAGCGCTGTGCAACTTGAGAAGTGTTCTTATGTATTTTCCAGAGACTTGATTAGGGTTTCTCAAACTTGGCACTATTAACATTTAGGACTAAATAATTCTTTGTCGTGGGGAGCTATCCTGTGCATGTAGGATGCTTAGTAGCATCCCTGCCCACACCCAATAAATGAAAATAGCACTCTCTGCCCTCCCCCAACCCCTAAGATATGACACCAAAAAAGTCTCTAGATATTGCCAAATGTTCACTGAGGGTGAAATGGTGGAATTGCCCCATTTGAGAACAGCTGACCTAGGTAAACATTTTTCAAAACTTCCTTATTCTGATTCTATTCTCATCCAGTGACATTTCAGAAAAGAACAGCATTCATTGTTATTTAATAAATCAGAACATAAGTCAATAATGCATTAGTCTCTGGAGAATCTAACTGAGGTCATTCATTCTCTAAGAGACTGGTCACCTCTGAATGTGATATCCACCTTATAAAATTGAGTTTCTCAATGTGGACCCCCGAGCACCAGATTTTGGACCACAGGCAATCAACCAAGTAATGCAAAATTGTAGCCCTATGCCAGTGTCCCATCTTGACTTTGTTTTCCATTTTCCAGTTTTTTTTTATTATAGTTGATTTACAATATTATATTGGTTCAGGTGTATGACATAGTGATTCAATATTTTTATAGATTATACTCCATTCAAAGTTATTACAAGATAATGGCTGTATTTCACTGTGCCATACAATATATTCTTTTTTTTCATTCTTTTTTTTATTTTTGGCTCTCCTGGGCCCTCGCTGCTGCGCGCGGGACTTCTCTAGCTGCAGCGAGCGGGGACCACTCCATGCTGCTGTGCACAGGCTTCTCATTGCAGTGGCCTGTCCTGCTCCAGAACACAGGCTCTAGGAACATGGGCTTCAGCAGTTGCAGCACGCAGGCTCAGCAGCTGTATCCCACAGGCTCTAGAGCGCAGGCTCAGTAGTTGTGGCACTCGGGCCCAGCTGCTCCACGGCACGCAGAATCCTCCCAGACAAAGACCCGGACCCATATCCCCTGCATCAGCAGGAAGACTCCCAACCACTGCGCCAGCAGGGAAGTCCCATACAATATATTCTTTTTGCTTATTTATTTTATATATGGCAGTTTGTGTCTCTTAATCCCATACACATATCATGCCCTTCCCCCTTCCATCTCCCAACTGGTAAGTACTAGTTTTTTCTTTATATTTGTGAGTCTGCTTCTGTTATGCTATATATATTCATTAGTTTTATTTTTTAATCTAATTTTTATTTTATATTAGAGTATAGTTGATTTACAATGTTGTGTTAGCTTCCGGTGTACAGCAAAGTGATTCAGTTATACATATACATATATCCATTCTTTTTCAGATTCTTTTCCCATATACGTTATTACAGAATATTGAGTAGAGTTCCCTGTGCTATACAGTAGGCCCTTCTTGATTATCTATTTTATATATAGTAGTGTCTATATGGTAATCCCAAACTCCTATTTTATTCCTCCCCCTCCCCTTTCCCCTTGGTAACCATAAGTTTGTTTTTGTTTCTGTTTCATAAATAAGTTCATTTGTATCATATTTTGAGATTCCACATATAAGTGATATCAAATGATATTTGTCTTTCTCTGTCTGACTTACTACACCTAATATGATAATCTCTAGGTCCTTCCATGTTGCTGCAAATGACATTATTTTATTCTTTTTCATGGCTGAGTAATATTCCATTGTATGTATGTACCACATCTTCTTTATTCATTCCTCTGTTGGTGGATATTTAGGTTGCTTTCATGTCTTGGCTACTGTAAATAGTGCTACAATGAATATTGGGGTGCATGTATCTTTTTGAATTATGGTTTTCCACAGATATATGCTCAGGAGTGGGATTGCTGGATCATATGGTAGTTCTATTTTTAGTTTTTTAAGGAACCTCCATACTGTTCTCCATAGTGGTTGTACCCATTTACATTCCCACCAACAGTGTAGGAGGGTTCCCTTTTCTCCACACTCTCTCCAGCATTTGCTGTTTGTAGACTTTTTGATGATGGCCATTCTGACTGGTATGAGGTGATACCTCACTTAGTTTTGATTTGCATTTCTCTAAAAATTAGTGATGTTGAGCATCTTTTCATGTGCCTGTTGGCCATCTGTATGTCTTCTTTGGAGAAATGTCTATTTAGATCTTCTGCCCATTTTTTGATTGGGTTGTTTGCAAATGGCATGATACTATACATAGAAAATCCTAAAGATGCTACCAGAAAACTAATACAGCTCGTCAATGAATTTGTTAAAGTTGCAGGATACAAAACTATTACACAGAAATGTCTTGTATTTCTATACACTAACAACAAAAGATCATCAAGAGAATTTAAGGAAACAATCCCATTTACCATCACATCAAAAAGAATTAAATACCTAGGAATAAACATACCTAAGGAGGCAAAAGACCTGTGCTATAAGATACTGATGAAAGAAATTGAAGATGACACAAACAGCTGGAATATTATATCATGTTCTTGGATTGGAAGAATCAATATCGTCAAAATGACTATACTATCCAAGGCAACCTACAGATTCAATGCAATCCCTGTCAAATTACCAATGGCAGTTTTCACAGAACTAGAAAAAAAAATCTTAAAATTTGTATTGGAGACACAAAAGATTCTGAATAGCCAAAGAAATCTTGAGGAAGAAAAGTGGAGCTGGAGGAATCAGGCTCCCTGACTTCAGGCTATATTACAAAGCTACAGTAATCAAAACAGTATGGTACTGGCACAAAAACCAAAATATAGATCAATGGAACAGGATAGAAAGTCCCCAAATAATCCCACGCCCCTATGGTCAGTTAATCTACAACAAAGGAGGAAAGAATATACAATGGAGAAAAGACCATCTCTTCAATAAGTGGTGCTAGGAAAACTGGACAGCTACATGGAAAAGAATGAAACTAGAACATTCTCTAACACCATACACAAAAATAAACTCAAAATGGATTAAAGACCTAATTGCAAGACAGGATACTATAAAGCTCTTAGAGGAAAACATAGGCAGAACACTCTTTGGCATAAACCACAGCAATATCTTTCTGGATCCACCTCCTAGAGTAATGAAAATAGAAACAAAAATTTTAAAAATGGGATCTAATTAAACTTAAAATCTTTTCCACAGCGAAGGAAACCATAAACAAAACGAAAAGACAACTCATGGCATGGTAGTAAATATTTGCAAATGAAGTGACCAAGAAGTGATTAATCTCCAAAATATACAAAGAGCTCATGCAGCTCAATATCAGAAAATACATTCATTTGTTTTAGTTTTTAGATTCCACATATAAGTGATGACATAAAGTATTTGTCTTTCTCTATCTGACTTATTTCACTAAGAATAGTGATCTCTACATCCATCCACATTGTTGCAAATAACAGAATTTTATTCTTTTATATGGCTGAATACTATTCCATTGTATATATATACATCATATACATATATATCATTTATATATCACATATTCTTTATCCATTCATTTGTTGATGGGCACTTAAGTTGCTTCCATATCTTGGCTATTATAAATAATAATGCTATGAACATTGAGGTGCATTTATCTTTTTGAATTAATGTTTTCATTGTCTTTGGATATATACCCAGCAGTGGAATTGTCTGATGATACAGTAGTTGTATTTTCAGTTTTCTGCAGAACCTCCAGTTTTCCAGTGTTTGAACCAATTTATAATTCCAACAACAGTGTAACAAGATTCCCTTTTATTCCTATCCTCACCAACATTTGTTATTTGTAGACTTTTTGATGATAGCCATTTTGACATGCATGAGGTGATATCTCATTGTGGTTTTGATTTGCATTTTCTTGATGATTAGAAATGTTGAGCATTTTTTCATGTGCCTGTTAACCATCTGTACATCCTTGTTGGAAAAATGTCTATACAGGTTTCTGCCCATTTTTTAATTGGATTCTTTGTTTGTTTGGATATTGAGTTGTATGAACTGTTTATAAATTTTGGATAGTAACTGCTTTTTGGTCATATCATTTGCAAATATTTTCTCCCATTCATCAGGTTGTGTTTTAGTTTTGTCGATGGTTTCATTTGCTGTGCAAAGCTTTTGCTATTAATCATGTCCCATTTGTTTATGTTTGCTTTTGTTTCTTTTTCCTTAGGAGACAGATCCAAAAAATATTACTACGTCAAGAGTGTTCTGCTTATGTTTTCCTCAAGGAGTTTTATGGTTTTCAGTGTCACATTTTGGTATTCATTCCATTTTGAGTTTGTTTTTGTATATAATGTGAGAAAAGTTCTAACTTCATTCTTTTACATGTAGCTGTCCAGTTTTCCCAGCACCACTTATTGAAGAGACTGCCTTTCCTCCACTGTATATTCTGGCCTTTGTGGTAGATTAATTGATCATAAGTGCATGGGTTTATTTCTGTGCTTTCTATTCTGTTCCATTGATCTGTATGTCTGTTTCTATGCCAGTACCATGCTCTTTTGATTACTGTACCTTTACAGTATAGTCTAAAGTCAGGGAGTGTGATACCTCCAACTTTGCTCTTTTCTCTCAAGATTGCTTTGGCAAATCGAGGGGTTTTTTGTGGTTCCATATAAATTTTTTTAATTATTTGATCTATTTCTGTGAAAAAATATCATGGATATTTTTATAGGGATCATATTAAATCTGTAGATTTCTTTGGGTAGTATGAGCATTTTAACAATATCGACTTTTCTAGTTGAAGAACGTGGGAAATCTTACCAACTCTTTGTATCATTTTCTACTTCCTTCATCAATGTTTTATAGTTTTCAGAGTATACGGCATTCATCTCCTTAGTTAAGTTTATTCCTAAGTATTTTATTCTTTTTGATGTGATTGTAAATAGTATTGTTTCTTTAATTTCTCTTTCTGTATGTTCATTAATAGTGTAATGAAAAGCAATAGATTTCTCTATATTAATCTTGTATCCTGCAACATAGTAGAATTCATTTATTAAATCCCTTAAACTGTTTTCATTTTTATTTTATTTTATTTTTTGCTGTTATGATTGGGTGATTTCCATTATTCTATCTTCCAGATCACTTATGCACTGGTCTGTATCACCTAGTCTGCTGTTAATTCCCTCTAGTGTGTTTTTCATTTTTTTTATTATATTCTTCAGTTCTGACTGGTTCTTTTTTAAATATATTTTCTAGTTCCTTGTTAAAATTCTCACTGTGTTCATCTATCCTTTTCCCTATTTCAGTTAGCATTCTTATTACTAAGCTTTTAATTCTTTATCTAGTAAATTTTTTATTTGTGTTTCACTACCTTTCTTCAGGGATTTTCTCTTGTTCTTTCAACTGAGACAAATCCCTCTGTCTTCTCATTTTACTTATCTTTCTCTGTCTCTATGGAATTAAGTGAAACAGTTACCTATGGTAGTATTGAAGGTATGTCATTATGTGAGAAATTTCCTATACAGTCTGCATGTGTCCAGTGGCTTTAGTTAGAGAACTGGATTTGACATCAACACAACTCATGTCTTTCCTCAGGGTGTGCTGGCAGCTATCACCTTGGTAGGATGTTGAGCTAGAAATGTAGGGGCTATACTTATATATAACATCACCTCATTTAGACAGAATGGAAATCTCTCTGTTCCAAATTGGTGTCAACTAGATAGTATCTTAAATCCTTCCTTTGGCCAAATTAGAATTGTTAAAGTAGGAATGCAAAATGAAAAAAGTCAATATTCAGTCTGACTTCCAAAGTAAAATATTTGAGTCTAGAGCAAGACAATATACTTGAAAGCCAAGTTTGGTTTTGTTTTTATTGGAGTATAGTTGGTTTACAATGTTGTGTTAGTTTCTGCTGTACAGCAAAATGAATCTGTTATACATATACATATATCCACTCTTTTTAGATTATTTTCCCATATAGATCATGACAGAGTACTGAGACGTGTTCCCTGTGCTATACAGCAGGTCCTTATTAGTTATCTATTTTATATATAGTAGAGTGTGTATGTTAATCCCAATCTCCCAATTTATCCCTCCCCTCTTTCCCCCCTGAAATTTGGGTTTTAAAAAAGAGGAAAATGTATTGAAAATTCCAAAATTTCTCCTTACATTAAAAAAATCATTTTATTGTAGGACATAGTGCACAGAGGATGAAACACATGGCAGAAAGAGAATTCCTCTGGACAGAAAAGTAAAATAGGAGGGCTTCTCCAAGATGGGATTATTTTGATTCAAATATACTGCAACTGGGATAAGGAAGGTGACTAGGAACATAAAACCCAGTCCCCAAACTTCCTTGATCTTGGCCAAAAGAATTAGTGTAGTAGAAACACTGATAAACTGTCAATAAATTGAAGGAGAATATAAGACTATCCAGATTGTTACTCTTGTTATTATTGTTGTTCTTGCCTTCCTGCTCATCCATCATGACACATGTCAGTAAAGGTAGAGGGAGTATTTCAATTAACTGATCTGAGAGAGGGCTCTGATCCTCAATAGCCTATGTGTGGTATGCAGGACATATAAGACTTCCCAGGTATCCTGGTGAAAGAATGCAGAAATCCTTCAAGCAGCCATCATTAATAGGGATTTATATACACCTGAGGATTCACCAATCCATTCCAAGGGGTGTAAAGACATAGATAGTTTAAAAGAATAAATTCCTAGAACCTCAACATTCATGTATACTCTTTCTAAAAATAATTTGCCCAAGGACAACCTTTCAATTGCATCTTCTTTTCTATACTTTTCCATGCCCAGTTCTGATTTTAGCTGTAGCTATAGTGGAAAGTTCTGTATGATCTCTGACTAATGGTGACAGCTTCCTATCTTAAATGCATACTATGCTTCTTCTACTTTTTTTTTTTTTACCTCAGTGACTTCTCCTAATTCAAAGGAACCTCCTGAGTCCAAATGCAAACAGCTTGACAGTGGGAGAAGTTAATGTCCCCAGAGAAAACTTACAACCAATGGGGAATGGAAACTTAAGTGAATTGATTTGGGATAGTAAGCAGAGAGTATACAGGTCTCTATACCTCAAAGCAATGATCAATAAAGGGTACCCTTTGCAAAGGAGACACTCAATGACTATATCAGAAAATAACACATTTGGTGGATGTCAACCAGCCTCTAATATGGTGCAGGAGTGGTGGCTATGCATGGCTGAAACTCACATCTATCCTCTCTCAAAATCTGGTCTAGCACCTTTATGTGAGGAATTACAGAATACACCTAAAGTCCTCTAAGAGATCCTTCAAAACATTACCTCTTATAAAAAAGGAGGCTTTTGACAGTAGATAAATAGCTTCATCAAGGGCACATTACCACAAGATTTATTGGTACTATAGTATCCTGTGTTATCCAGAAGCAGCATATAGAAGGCCAGAATGGCTGTTTAAAAGCTCCATTAAGGTGACAATATACTCTAGGTTTGGGATGCTATTCTCCAAGATATGGTATAAGGCATTGAACTAATGACTGTGAGCTCCAGGAATCAAGAAATGAAATAAGATTGGCCCATTTGTGGAATTTTTTTTGCGTCTCGTACGCTCAATTGTATATACTTCTGGATTAGAGATTCTAGTTCCCTGATAGTGAAACTCCTGTAAGTTGAATGTTTGATGGATTTACTGAATATAAGGATAAAATAGTTGCTTGATCCCTTTAGAGTTTTCATATCAGTAGACCGGCAGACCAACTGAGCAAGGAAAAGGCTACTATTTTGGTAGGGCAGGGGGAAATTTTCTACAATTCCCATGAGGTGCTAGAGTTGCCACAATATAATACAGGCAGGGAAACTATTTCTGAAACTACAATGATATACCATTTTATACCCATTGGGAAGGCTATTATTTAAAAAAAAAGAACAAGAAATAAATGTTGGCAAGGATGTGGAGAAATTTCATCCCTTGTGCATTCCTTCTAGGAATATAAAATGATGCAGTAACTCTGGGAAACAGTATGACAGTTATTCAAAAAATTGACCATAGGAGGCACGAAGGCACAAGAACGTGAGTGCGTGGCTCGAGCAGCGGAGCTTTTTTTCCCGAGCCGTCAGAGGGAGCCGGACTACTTCTCCCGAGTTGGTGATTGATCAGTTGTGGTCCACCATGCAGAAGTGAGTGGTGAAAGGCAGCAGAGCTGATGGATCGCAATGATGTAAGTATGACTGAAGGCTCTCACACCCTCTACTCTAGGACAGAATCATGAATAAAGTGGAGGACAAGCAGGACCAGATGATACGATGAAGAGAAGTTTACAGGTCCTCTATTGCCAACTGTTAACCGTGTGGCTGGCAGGGTCTTGATGCTCCGGCCAGGTGTCAGACCTGTGCCTCTGAGGTGGAAGACCGAGTTAAGCACATTGGTCCACCAGAGACCTCCCAGCTTGACATAATATCAAACGGCGAAAGCTCTCCCAGAGATCTCCATCTCAAACTTAAGAAAAAGTTCCACTCCACAACCAGCAAGCTACAGTGCTGGACACACTATGCCAAACAACTAGCAAACAGGAACACAACCTCACCCATTATCAGAGAGGCTTCCTAAAATCATAGTAAGGTCACAGACACCCCGAAACAAACCACTGGATGCGGTCCTGCCCACCAGAAAGAAAAGATCCAGCCTCATCCACCAGAACACAGGCACCAGTCCCCTCTATCAGTAAGCCGACACAAGCCACTGAACCAACCTTAGCCACTGGGGGCAGACACCATAAACAATGGGAACTACGAACCTCCAGCCTGTGAAAAGGAGACCCCAAACACAGTAAGTTAAGCAAAATGAGAAGACAAAGAAACACAAAGCAGATGAAGAAGCAAGGTAAAAACCTATCAGACCAAACAAATGAAGATGAAATAGGCAAGCTACCTGAAAAACAATTCAGAATAATGAGAGTAAAGATGATCCAAAATCTTGGAAATGGAATGGAGAAACCACAAGAATCGCTTAACAAGGACTTACAAGAACTAAAGAGCAAACAAACAATGATGAACTACACAATAAATGAAATAAAAAATTCTCTAGAAGGAATCAATAGCAGAATAACTGAAGCAGAAGAATGGATAAGTGACTTGGAAGATAAAATAGTGGAAATAACTACAACAGAGCAGAATAAAGAAAAAAGAATGAAAAGAATTGAGCACAGTCTTAGAGACTTCTGGGACAACATTATACATACCAACATTCGAATTATAGGGGTCCGAGAAGAAAAAGAGAAAAAGAAAGGGACTGAGAAAATATTTAAAGAGATTACAGTTGAAAACTTCCCTAATATGGGAAAGGAAATAGTTAATCAAGTCCAGGAAGCACAGAGAGTCCCATACAAGATAAATCCAAGGAGAAACACGCCAAGACACATATTAATCAAACTATCAAAAATTAAATGCAGAGAAAAAATATTAAAAACAGCAAGGGAAAAACAACAAATAACACACAATAGAATCCCCATAAGGTTAACAGCTGATCTTTCAGCAGAAACTCTGCAAGCCAGAAGGGAGTGGCAAAACATATTTAAAGTGATGAAAGAGAAAAACCTACAACTAAGATTACTCTACCCAGCAAAGATCTCATTCAGATCCGACGAGGAAATTAAAACCTTTGCAGACAAGCAAAAGTTAAGATAATTCAGCACCACCAAACCAGCTTTACAACAAATACTAAAGGAAATTCTATAGGCAGGAAACAGAAGAGAAGGAAAAGACAGAAAAAAAACCCCAAAACAATTAAGAAAATGGTAATAGGAACATACATATCGATAATTACCTTAAAAGAAAATGGATTAAATGCTCCCACCAAAAGACATAAACTGGCTGAATGGATACAAAAACAAGACCCATCTATATGCTGTCTACAAGAGACCCACTTCAGACCTAGGGACATGTACAGACTGAAAGTGGGGGAATGGAAAAAGATATTCCATGCAAATGGAAATCAAAAGAAAGCTGGAGTAGCAATTCTCATATCAGACAAAATAGACTTAAAACAAAGACTATTACAAGAGACAAAGAAGTACACTACATAATGATCAAGGGATCAATCCAAGAAGAAGATATAACAATTGTAAATATTTATGCACCCAGCATAGGAGCACCACAAAACATAAAGCAAATGCTAACAGCCATCACAGGGGAAATCAACATGAACACAAGAGTAGGGGACTTTAACATAAAACCCCACTTTCACCAATGGACAGATCATTCAACACGAAAATAAATAAGGAAACACAAGCTTTAAATGATACATTAAACAAGATGGAATTAATTGATATTTATAGGACATTCCATCCAGAAACAACAGAATACACTTTCTTCTCAAGTGCTCATGGAACATTATCCAGGATAGATCATATCTTGGGTCACAGTCAAACCTTGATAAATTTACAAAATTTGAAATCATATCAGCATCTCTTCTGACCACAGTGCTATGAGATGAGAAATTAATTTCATGGAAAATAACTTAAAAAACACAAATACATGGAGGCTAACCAATACACTACTTAATAACCAAGAGATCACTGAAGAAAAAAGAGGAAATCAAAAAATACCTAGAAACAAATGACAATGAAAACATGATGACCCAAAACCTATGGGACACAGCAAAAGCAGTTCTAAGAGAGAAGTTTATAGCTATACAGGCCTACCTAAAGAAACAAGAAAAATCTCAATTAAACAATCTAACCTTACACCTAAAGGAACTAGAGAAAGAAGAACAAACAAAACCCAAAGTTAGCAGAAGGAAAAAAATCATAAAGATCAGATCAAAAATAAATGAAAAAGAAATGAAGGAAATGATAGCAAAGATCAATAAAACTAAAAGCTGGTTTTTGAGAAGATAAACAAAATTGATAAACCATTAGCCAGACTCATCAAGAAAAAGAGGGAGAGGACTCAAATCAATAAAATTAGAAATGACAAAGGAGAAGTTACAACAGACACTGCAGAAATACAAAGCATCCTAAGAGACTACTACAAGCAACTCTATGCCAATAAAATGGACAACCTGGAAGAAATGGACAAATTCTTAGAAAGGTATAGCCTTTCAAGACTGAACCAGGAAGAAACAGAAAAAATGAACAGACCAATCACAATTAATGAAATTGAAACTGTGATTAAAAATTTTCCAATAAACAAAAGTCCAGGACCAGATGGCTTCACAGGTGAATTCTATCAAACATTTAGAGAAGAGCTAACACCCATCCTTCTCAAACTCTACCAAAAAATTGCAGAGGAAGGAACACTCCCAAACACATTCTATGAGGCCACCATTCACCCTGATACCAAAACCAGACAAAGATACTACAAAAAAAGAAAATTACAGACCAATATCACTGATGAATATAGATGCAAAAATCCTCAACAAAATACTAGCAAACAGAATCCAACAACACATTAAAAGGATCATACACCATGATCAAGTGGGATTTATCCCAGGGATGCAAGGATTCTTCAATATATGCAAATCAATCAATGTGATACACCATGTTAACAAATTGAAGAATAAAAACCACATGGTCATCTCAATAGATGCAGAAAAAGCTTTTGACAAAATTCAACACCCATTTATGATAAAAACTCTCCAGAAAGTGGGAATAGAGGGAACCTACCCCAACATAATAAAGGCCATACATGACAAACCCCCAGCAAACATCATTCTCAATGGTGAAAAACTGAAAGCATTTCCTCTAAGATCAGGAACGAGACAAGGATGTCCACTCTCACCACTATTATTCAACATAGTTTTGGAAGTCCTAGCCACAGCAATCAGAGAAGAAAGAGAAATAAAAGGAATACAAATTGGAAAAGAAGTAGAACTGTCACTGTTTGCTGATGACATGATACTATACATAGAGAATCCTAAAAATGCCACCAGAAAACTACTAGAGCTAATCAATGAATCTGATAAAGTTGCAGGATACAAAATTAATGCACAGAAATCTCTTGCATTCCTATACACTAATGATGAAAAATCTGAAAGAGAAATTATAGAAACACTCCCATTTACCATTGCAACAAAAAGAATAAAATACCTAGGAATAAACCGACCTAGGGAGACAAAAGACCTGCATGCAGAAAACTATAAGACACTGATGAAAGAAATTAAAGATGATACCAACAGATGAAGAGATATACCATGATCTTGGATTGGAAGAATCAATATTGTGAAAATGACTATATTACCCAAAGCAATCTACAGATTCAATGCAATCCCTATCAAATTACCAATGGCATTTTTTACGGAACTAGAACAAATCAACTTAAAATTTGTATGGAAACACAAAAGACCCCGAATAGCCAAAGCAGTCTTGAGGGAAAAAACGGAGCTGGAGGAATCAGACTCCCTGACTTCAGATTATACTACAAAACTACAGTAATCAAGATAATATGGTACTGGCACAAAAACAGAAATATAGATCAATGCAACAGGATAGAAAGCCCAGAGATAAACCCACGCACCTATGGTCAACTAATCTATGACAAAGGAGGCAAAGATATACGATGGAGAAGACAGCCTCTTCAATAAGTGGTGCTGGGAAAACTGGACAGCTCCATCTAAAAGAATGAAATTAGAATACTCCCTAACACCATACACAAAAATAAACTCAAAATGGATTAAAGACCTAAATGTAAGACCGGACACTATAAAACTCTTAGAGGGAAACATAGGAAGAACACTCTTTGACATAAATCTCAACAAGATCTTTTTTGATCCACCTCCTAGAGTAATGGAAATAAAAACAAAAATAAACAAATGGGACCTAATGAAACTTCAAAGCTTTTGCACAGCAAAGGAAACCATAAAGAAGACGAAAAGACAACCCTCAGAATGGGAGAAAATATTAGCAAACGAATCAATGGACAAAGGATTAATCTCCAAAATATATAAACAGCTCATTCAGCTCAATATTAAAGAAACAAACAACCCAAATCAAAAATTGGCAGAAGACCTAAATAGACATTTCTCCAAAGAAGACATACAGATGGCCAAGAAGCACATGAAAAGATGCTCAACATCACTAATTATTAGAGAAATGCAAATCAAAACTACAATGAGGTATCACCTCACACCAGTTAGAATGGGCATCATCAGAAAATCTACAAACAACAAATGCTGGAGAGGGTGTGGAGAAAAGGGAACCCTCTTGCACTGTTGGTGGGAATGTAAATTGATACAGCCACTATGGAGAACAATTTGGAGGTTCCTTAAAAAACTAAAAATAGAATTACCATATGACCCAGCAATCCCACTACTGGGCATATACCCAGAGAAAACCATAATTCAAAAAGACGCATGCACCCCAATGTTCATTGCAGCACTATTTACAATAGCCAGGTCATGGAAGCAACCTAAATGCCCATCGACAGACGAATGGATAAAGAAGATGTGGTACATATATACAATGGAATATTACTCAGCCATAAAAAGGAATGAAATTGAGTCATTTGTTGAGACGTGGATGGATCTAGAGACTGTCATACAGAGTGAAGTAAGTCAGAAAGCGAAAAACAAATATCGTATATTAATGCATGTATGTGGAACCTAGAAAAATGGTACAGATGAACCAGTTTGCAGGGCAGAAGTTGAGACACAGATGTAGAGAACAAACGTATGGACACCAAAGGGGGAAAACCATGGTGGGGTGGGGATGGTGGTGTGCTGAATTGGGCAATTGGGATTGACATGGATACACTGATGTGTATAAAACTGATGACTGATTTTAAAAAATGTTTAAACACCTAAATGTAAGGCCAGACACTGTAAAACGCTTAGAGGAAAATATAGGCAGAACACTCTATGACATAAATCACAGCAAGATCCTTTTTGACCCAGCTCCTAGAGAAATGGAAATAAAAATACAAATAAACAAGTGGGACCTAATGAAAACTAAAAGCTTTTGCACAGCAAAGGAACCCATAAACAAGATGAAAAGACAACCCTCAGAATGGGAGAAAATGTTTGCAAATGAAGCAACTGACAAAGGATTAATCACCAGAATTTACAAGCAGCTCATGCAGCTCAATATCAGAAAAACAAACAATCCAATCCACAAATGGGCAGAAGACCTAAATAGACATTTCTCCAAAGAAGATATACAGATTGCCAACAAACACATGAAAGGATACTCAACATCACTAATCATTAAAGAAATGCAAATCAAAACTACAATGAGGTATCATCTCACACCATTCAGAATGGCCATCATCCAAAAATCTCCAAACAATAAATGCTGGAGAGGGTGTGGAGAAAAGGGAACCCTCTTGCACTGTTGGTGGGAATGTAAATTGATACAGCCACTATGGAGAACAGTATGAAGGTTCCTTAAAAAAACTAAAAATAGAGATACCATACGACCCAGCAATCCCACTACTGAGCATATACCCAGAGAAAACCATAATTCAAAAAGAGTCATGTACCACAATGTTTATTGCAGCTCTATTTACTATAGCTAGGACATGGAAGCAACCTAAGTGTCCATTAACAGATGAATGGATAAAGAAGATGTGGCACATATATACAATGGAATATTACTCAGCCATAAAAAGAAATGAAATTGAGTTATTTGTATGGAGGTGGATGGACTTAGAGACTGTCATACAGAGTGAAGTAAGTCAGAAAGAAAAACAAATACCTTATGCTAACACATATATATGGAATCTAAAAAAAAAAAAAGTTCTGAAGGACCTAGGGTCAGGACAGGAATAAAGACACAGACGTAGAGAATGGACTTAAGGACACGGGGAAGGGGAAGGGGAAGCTGGGACGAAGTGAGAGAGTGGCATGGACTTATATATACTATCGAATGTATAATATATAGCTAGTGGGAAGCAGCCTCATAGCACAGGGAGATCAGCTTCATGCTTTGTGACCACCTAGAGGGGTGGGATAGGGAGGGTGCGAGGGAGACACAAGAGGGATGAGATATGGGGACATATGTATATGTATAGCTGATTCACTTTGTTATAAAGCAGAAACTAACACACCATTGTAAAGCAATGTTACTCCAATAAAGATGTTAAAAAAATTGCCATTTAATTACCAAATGATCCAGCAATTCCACTTCTGAGTATATACTAAAAACATTAAAAGCAGAGACTCAAACGGTATTTGTTTCCACATGATATCACTTATATGTGGAATCTAAAATATGATGTAAATAAACCTATCTATGAAACAGAAACGGCATCACGGTCATAGAGAACATAATGGTGGTTGCCAAGGGGGAGGGGTTTGGGGGAAGGATGGAGTGGGAGTTTGGGGTTAGCAGATGTAAGCTTTTATATATGGAATGGATAAACAACAAAAATTCCCCATTGTATAGCACAGAGATATTCAATTATGTATAAGTCAGTCACTTTGCTGTACAGCAGAAATTAACACAACATTGTAAATCAACTCTAGTTCGATAAAAAATATTGATTAAAAAATGGTATTTGTTCACCAATGTTTATAGAAACATTTTCATAATGGCAAAAATGTAGAAGCAATCCAATTTTCTGTAGACACATGAATGGATAAACAAAATGTGGTATAAACATACAATGGAATTTTATTCAACCTTAAAAATGAATGTAAATCTGATACATGCTACAATATGATTGTATTTTGAATATTTTATGCTATGTGAAATAAGCAAGAGAAAATAGGACAAATACTGTATGATTCCACTTATAGTAGGTACCTAGACTAGTTAAAATCATAGAGACAAACGGTAGATAGGTGATTGCCAATGGCTATTGGGTGGTGAAGAAAGGAGAGTTTTTTTTTAATGGACACAGAGTTTCAGGTTGGAAAGATCAAAAAGTTCTGGAGATGGATGGTGGGGATGGTTGGACAATAGTGTGAATATATTTAATGCTGCTGAACTGTACATTTAAAAATGGTTAAGAGTGACCAGGATTGTGGAGTAGGAAGTCCCTTAGCGCATGTCCTCGCATGGGCACACAAAAATTACAACTATTTGCAGAAAAGCCATGAATTAGAATGACCTGAAGACTATAAGAAAAGATCTTCTACAACTGAAGATATAAAGAAGGAACCACAGTGAGGTGGGTAGGAGGGTCAGAAACACAGTAGAGTCAAGACCCAAATCCCCAGGCAGGTGACCCACATATGGAGGATAATCATAATTGCAGACATTCTCCCCAAGGAGTGAGGGGTACAAGTTCCACAAAAGGCTCCCCAGCATGAAGGTCCTGAAATCAGGAAGATGAGCTCCCAGAACATTTGGCTTTGAAGGCCAGTGGGGCTCGCATTCAGGAGAGCCAGGGAGCTGTATGATTCAGAGACTCCACTGTTAAATGATGTACGCAAAATCTCACACTCTGAGACCCAGGGCAGAAGCAGTAATTTAAAAGTAGCCTGGGCCAAACTCACTTGCTGATCTTGGAGAGCCTCCAAGAGAGGCAGGAGGCAACTGGGACTCACCCTGGGGACATAGACACTGGTGGTAGCCATTTTGTGGAGCTCATTCTACCACGAGAACACTGGTGCTGGCAAGCACTATTTTGGAATCCTCCCTCTATTATTTGTGCCGGGACCCAGCCCTACCCACTAGCCAGTAAGTACATGTCAAGGGACACCGCAGGCCAAGCAGCCAGATGCCTAGGGACATAGCCTCAAACACCAGCAGGTCAACACTAGCTTTGTCACCCCAAAACCACAGCCAGTCTCCCTGGGATCTGGCCTTGCACAGCAGCAGACCTGTACCACTCCTGGGATGCACCAGGCACAGGCCCCACCCATGAACAGGCCAACATCAGCACTGAGACCTCCTAAGCACTGCAGCCAGCTGCCCCGGAACATGGTCCCACCCACCAGTGGGTGGCACCAGGTCTAAGACTCCCTGGACTGTGCAGTCAGTGGTGCCAGGACATGAATACACCCACCAACAGCCTCTATACTACACAAGGACTGGCAGCCAATTGGGGGCCAGCCCTGCATCCCAGCATCCCCATAAATTTTGACCCCACCACAACAGAAGGACCTATACAGCCCACATAAGGGGAAACCTTATAGCATATAGCTATGGTGATCAGAGAGGATGTGCTTCTGGGCCCCATAAGATATCTCCTACATAAGGCCACTTCTCCAAGGTTGGGAAGCATAATGGACCTACCTAATACTTAGAAGTAAAAAACAGAGAATCAGGCAAAATTAGGTGACAGAGGAATATGTTCCAAAGAAAGGAACAAGATAAAATCCCAGAAGAACTAACTGAACAAGAGATAATCAATCTACCCAATAAAGAGTTCAAGGGAATGATCATAAAGGTGTTCAATGAACTCGACAGCAGAATGGATGAGCACAGTGATGAGTTGAACAAAGAGAAAATATAGAAGAACCAAACAGAGGTGAAGAAAACAATTACTGGAATTAAAAAATAAACTAGAAGGAATCAACAGGAGATGATACAGAAAAATGGATCAGTGAACTGGAAGACACAGTTGTGGATATAACTCAAGCTTAACAGAAAAAAAAAGTCATCTTGACTTTTATCTATTGTAGTCATTTGTTAAGGTTCTCATAAAAAAAGTATTACAGACTGGGTGAGTGGCTTAAACAACAGAAATTTATTTTCTCATTGTTTTGAAGGCTGGAAGTCTGAGATCAAACTGTTGGCTGGTTTGGTTTCTCCTGAGGCCGCCTTCTCCATGTATCTTCACCGGGTCTTCCCTCTGTGCCTATCTCTGTCCTAATCACATTTTCTTATAAGAACACCAGTCATATTGGATTAGGGCCCACCTATATGGCCTCATTTTACCTTAATTACCTCTTTAAAAGCCCTATCTCCAAACACAATCACATTCTGAGGTATGGGGATTAGGAGTTCAACATATAAATTTTGGAGGGATGTAATTCAGCCTATAACACTTACAAAATTTCTACAGCTCTATTTTTCTAACATTCTCCCTGGGTCAGAGCCCCTAGAGATCTACCCAAACCAGTGTCCCAAGAGCCATGGTTGGGTATGGCTGACAGGGTTTTTTCCATTTCTGTGTAACAGGTTATTACAAATTTAGCTATTTAAAACAACACACTTACTATCTTCAAGTCTGGGCAATGTGTGACTGAGTCATATGGTCAGTGTCTCACAAGGCTGCAATCAAGATGTCATCCAGGCTGCGCTTCTTCATGGAACTTGGAGTTCTCTTCCAAGTTTACTTGGTTGTTGGCAAAATTAAGTTACTTGCAGCTGTAGAACTAAGGTCTCTAGTTTCTTACTGGCTATCAGCTGGGGCTACCCTTAGATCCTAGGCACCTGACATTTCCTGCCATGTGGCTCTCTCTAGAACATGAAAATCTGCTTCTTCCAGGCCAACAGGAGAGCTTCAAATCTCTCTCACTTCTTCTTTCTCTCATTTCTAGACTCTCTTTTAAAAGGGCTCATTTGATTACATCAAACTTGTGCACACTCAATGGAAGGGGATTATACAGGGTGTGCACACTAAAGATTGATTACTATGAGGCCATTTTAAAATTCTTCCCACCACAAATAAATTGATTCATGGGGCCTCAGAAGACAACTGAGGAATATTAAGAACCAAGTAAAAGAGAGTAGGCAAATTCAAGGCCCAGATTCCAAAGGAAGCATCAATAAAGAACAAAGGAAACTATTGCAGAGGTTGAAATCTGAAAAGTCTTCCAGAAGAAACAGGACAATAGGAGGACAGTAGGAGTAGAACTGAAGTTCCCTGACATCAAATCCATTGGAGGGGAAAAAGTTGTTAATTGTTCTGGACTGAACCAGAAAACTTCTGGTCACTTATTATCTGCACCACATTTATTTGCCCATGAATTTTATATACCAAAAGATTCATGAAAATAGTGACCATGTCATTATTTTCTTTTCACTATATCATCAGTGTCTAGAATATTGCTTGGTACATATTATGTGCTCAGAACTTATATTTTGAATTAATTAATTATAATCTGACAATGCTGAAGGACCCTTGGAAAGTTGTACTTCATGGCATGAGATTCTTCAGACATCTGACATGTAACAATTTTCCTTCATCTTTAAAACAGATGATCTTGATATACTGTCACTTGGAGAGTCAGGTACAGAAAAGCGTAGGCTGAACCATCTTGAGGAGATAAGTTATATGTTATAATAAAGAGAAAGGAAGAGGCATAAGATATTGATATGCTGTGAAGTCTTTGTATCTTGCTCTATGTCATGAGACTTCTGCATCTGTAAATTTCCATTAAATAATACACGAAGACCAACTATCAGTATTGTAATTGGATATCATCAAATATGAATAAAGGGGATACTTTATCTTGCTCCTTAGGAAGCAGTGGTCAGGTATAGAGTTTGATAGTAGATAATGCCTTCTTAGCCCATTCTCTCTAAGATAGTGAAGACCTTTTTTACTGTTTATACGTATGATACAAGTGTCCAAGAAACCAAGGCGAGTCCTAACCAGTTCTCCAAAAGAAATTCTGAATAATGTGATCATCTTATTTATGTTTTACTTAAGATAACATTAAGTAATTATTGGTTAGGGCTCAACCTGTTTTCTTGCTCACTTGCTGAAGAGGTTTTTTCATTTTGTCATATATTTCTCATAAAATAACTTATTAATTAATTAATTTAAGGCCTGGAAAAGAAATAGGAAGCTCCTCTGATATTTGGCCAAACATTCCCCAGGAAATATCCATGTGCCAATTACGGAAATCAGAAGACTGTGTTCTGTATTTCATGTAGATTCTCCCCTTATGATAGTCACATAGTAGGCAAGTATCTTTATTTAACTGAATGTAATTTAAAAGCAGGTGAAATTTTGGCTGATGGGAATTGAGTAAAATCACATATTAAAGAAGGAAAGTCATCAAATCAGGAATTGGTTCAGTGTTTAATAAATTTCTTCTGTTCATTAACAGCTTTCCTAGTTTTCCATAGGTTTTCTGGGCTGTATTGAAATTTATTCTTCCTGTAAAGAATAAAGATATGATTATTTCTTTTCTTTTTCTTTTTAACATCTTTATTGGAGTATAATTGCTTTACAATGGTGTGTTAGTTTCTGCTTTATAACAAAGTGAATCAGCAATACATATATCCCCATATATCCTCCTTCTTGCATCTCCCTACCTCCCACCCTCCCTACCCCACCCTTCTAGGTGGTCACAAAGCACCCAGCTGATCTCCCTGTGCTATGTGGCTGCTTCCCACTAGCTATCGGTTTTACATTTGGTAGTGTATATATGTACATGCCACTCTCTCACTTTGTCCCAGCTTACCATTCCCCCTCCCTGTGTCCTCAAGTCCATTCTCTAGTAGGTCTGTATCTTTATTCCTGTCCTGTCCCTAGGTTCCTCATGACCATTTTTTTTTAAATATTCCATTTATATGTCTTAGCATACGGTATTTGTTTTTCTCTTTCTGACTAACTTCACTCTGTATGACAGACTCTAGGTCCAACCACCTCACTACAAATAACTCAATTTCATTTCTTTTTATGGCTGAGTAAAATTCCATTATACATGTGTGCCACATCTGCTTTATACATTTATCTGTTGATGGACACTTAGGCTGCTTCCATGTCCTGGCTATTGTAAATACAGCTGCAGTGAACATTGTGCTACATGACACTTTTTGAATTATGATTTTTCAGTGTATATGCCCAGTAGTTGGATTGCTGGGTCATATGGTAGTTCTATTTTTAGTTTTTTAGGAAATCTCTATACTGTTCTCCATAGTGGCTGTATCAATTTACATTCCCACCAACAGTGCAAGAGGGTTCCCCTTTCTCCACACCCTCTCCAGCATTTATTGTTTGTAGATTTTTTGATGATGGACATTCTGATGGGTGTGAGTTGATATCTCACTGTAGTTTTGATTTGCATTTCTCTAATGATTAATGATGTTGAGCATTCTTTCATGTGTTTGTTGGCAATCTGTATATCTTCTTTCGAGAAATGTCTATTTAGGTCTTCTGCCCATTTTTGTATTGGACTGTTGTTTTTTTGATATTGAGCTGCATGAGCTGCTTGTAAATTTTGGAGATTAATCCTTTCCCCATTGATTCGTTTGCAAATATTTTTCTCCCTTTCTGAGGGTTGTCTTTTCATCTTGTTTATAGTTTCCTTTGCTGTGCAAAAGCTTTTAAGTTTCATTAAGTCCCATTTGTTTATTTTTGTTTTTATTTCCATTTCCCTAGGCAGTGGGTCAAAAAGGATCTTGCTGTGATTTATGTCAAAGAGTGTTCTGCCTACATTTTCCTCTAAGAGTTTTATAGTATCTGGACTTACATTTAGATCTTTAATCCATTTTGAGTTTATTTTTCTGTATGATGTTAAGGAGTGTTCTAATTTCATTCTTTTACATGTAGCTGTCCAGTTTTCCCAGACCTACTTATTGAAGAGGCTGTCTTTTCTCCTATTCTTCCCTCCTTTATCAAAAATAAGGTGACCATATGTGCATGAGTTTATCTCTGGGTTTTCTATCCTGTTCCATTGATCTATATTTCTGTTTTTGTGCCAGTACCATACTGTCTTGATTACTGTAGCTTTGTAGTATAGTCTGATATCAGGGAGCCTTATTCCCCCAGCTCCATTTTTCGTTCTCCAGATTGCTTTGGCTATTCGGGGTCTTTTGTGTTTCCATACAAATTGTGAAATTTTTTGTTCTAGTTCTCTGGAAAATGCCAGTGGTAGTTTGATAGGGATTGCATTGAATCTGTAGATTGCTTTGGGTAGTAGAGTCATTTTCACAATGTTGATTCTTCCAATCCAGGAACATGGTATATCTCTCCATCTATTTGTATCATCTTTAATTTCTTTCATCAGTGTCTTATAATTTTCTGCATACAGGTCTTTTGTCTCCTTAGGTAGGTTTATTCCTAGATATTTTATTCTTTTTGTTGCAATGGTAAATGGGAGTGTTTTCTTAATTTCACTTTCAGATTTTTCGTCATTAGTGTATAGGAATGCAAGAGATTTCTGTGCCTTAATTTTGTATCCTGCTACTTTACCAAATTCATTGATTAGCTTTAGGAGTTTTCTGGTAGCATCTTTAGGATTCTCTATGTATAGTATCATGTCATCTGCAAATAGTGACAGCTTTACTTCTTCTTTTCTGATTTGGATTCCTTTTATCTCTTTGCCTTCTCTGATTGCTGTGGCTAACACTTCCAAAACTATGTTGAATAATAGTGGTGAGAGTGGGCAACCTTGTCTTGTTCCTGATCTTAGTGGAAATGGTTTCAGTTTTAGACCATTGAGGATGATGTTGACTCTGGGTTTGTCATATATGGCCTTTATTATGTTGAGGTAAGTTCCTTGTATGCCTGCTTTCTGGTGGGTTTTTATCATAAATTGTGTTGAAATTTGTCAAAAGCTTTCTCTGCCTCTATTGAAATGATCATATGGTTTTTCTCCTTCAGTATGTTAATATTGTGTATCACATTGATTGATTTGCATATATTGAAGAATCCTTGCATTCCTGGGATAAACCCCACTTCATCATGGTGTATGATCCTTTTAATGTGTTGTTGGATTCTGTTTGCTACTATTTTGTTGAGGATTTTGGCATCTATGTTCATCAGTGATATTGGCCTCTAGATTTTTTCTCTGTGACATCTTTGTCTGGTTTTGGTATCAGGTTGATGGTGGCCTCGTAGAATGAGTTGGGGAGTGTTCCTCCCTCTGCAGTATTTTGGAAGAGTTTAAGAAGGATAGGTGTTAGCTCTTCTCTAAATGTTTGATAGAATTCGCCTGTGAAGCCATCTCGTCCTGGGCTTTTGTATGTCGGAAGATTTTTAATCACAGTCTCAATTTCAGTGCTTGTGATTGGTCTTTAATATTTTCTATTTCTTCCTGATTCAGCCTTGGAGGGTTGTGCTTTTCTAAGAATTTGTCCATTTCTTCCCGGTTGTGCATTTTATTGGCATATAATTGCTTGCAGTAATCTCTCATGATCATTTGTATTTCTGCAGTGTCAGTTGTTACTTCTTTTTCATTTCTAAGTCTATTGATTTGAGTCTTGTCCCTTTTTTTCTTTATGAGTCTGGCTAACGGTTTATCAATTTTGTTTATCTTCTCAAAGAACCAGCTTTTAGTTTTACTGATGTTTGTTATTGGTTCCTTCATTTCTTTTTCATGTATTTCTGATCGTATCTTTATGATTTCTTTCCTTCTGTTAACTTTGGGGTTTTTTTGTTCTTCTTTCTCTAATTGCTTTAGGTGTAAGGTTAGGTTGTTTATTTGAGACGTTTCTTGTTTCTTAAGGTAGGATTGTACTGCTAGAAACTTCCCTCTTACAACTGGTTTTGCTGCATCCCATAGCTTCTGGGTCATCGTGTAAACTTCCCTCTTACAACTGGTTTTGCTGCATCCCATAGCTTCTGGGTCATCGTGTTTCATTCTCATTTGTTTTTAGTTTTTTTTTTATTTCCTCTTTGTTTCTTCAGTGATCTCCTGGTTATTAAGTAGTGTATTGTTTAACCTCCATGTATTTGTGTTTTTTAAGTTTTTTTCCATGTAATTAATTTTTAATCTCATAGCGCTGTGGTTGGAAAAGATACTTGATACTATTCCAATGTTCTTAAATTTACCTAGGTTTGATTTGTGACCCAAGATATGATCTATCTTGGAGAATGTTCCATGAGCACTTGAGAAGAACGTTTATTCAGTTGTTTTTGGATGGAATGTCCTAGAAATATCAATTAAGTCCATATTGTTTAATGTGTCATTTAAAGCTGTGTTTCTTATTTATTTTCATTTTGGATGATCTGTCCATTGGTGAAAGTGGTGTGTTAAAGTCCCCTGCTATGATTGTGTTACTGTCAATTTCCCCTTTTATGGCTGTTAGCATTTGCCTTATGTATCGAGGTGCTCCTATGTTGGGTGCATAAATATTTACAATTGTTCTATCTTCTTCTTGGATTGATCCCTTTATCTTTACATAGTGTCTTTCTTTGTCTCTTGTAACAGTCTTTGTTTTAAAGTGTTTTTTTATACATTATTTATTTATTTATTTATCTGTGTAGCCATTATTTTTAATTCATTTTTTAAACATCTCTATTGGAGTTTAATTGCTTTACAATGGTGTGTTAGTTTCTGCTTTAAAACAAAATGAATCAGTTATACATATACATATGTTCCCATATCTCTTCCCTCTTGCATCTCCCTCCCTCCCACCCTCCCTATCCCACCCCTCTAGGTGGTCACAAAGCACCGAGCTGATCTCCCTGTGCTATGCGGCTGCTTCCCACTAGCTATCTATTTTACGTTTGGTAGTGTATATATGTCCATGCCACTCTCTCACTTTGTCACAGCTTACCCTTCCCCCTCCTCATATCCTCAAGTCCATTCTCTAGTAGGTCTGTGCCTTTATTCCCGTCTTACCACTAGGTTCTTCATGACTTTTTTTTCCCCCTTAGATTCCATATATATGTGTTAGCATACTGTATTTGTTTTTATCTTTCTGACTTACTTCACTCTGTATGACAGACTATAGGTCCATCCACCTCACTACAAATACCTCCATTTCGTTTCGTTTTATGGCTGAGTAATATTCCATTGTATATATGTGCCACATCTTCTTTATCCATTCATCTGATGATGGACACTTAGGTTGCTTCCATGTCCTGGCTATTGTAAATAGAGCTGCAATGAACATTTTGGTACATGACTCTTTTTGATTTATGGTTTTCTCAGGGTATATGCCCAGTAGTGGGATTGCTGGATCATATGGTAGTTCTATTTTTAGTTTTTTAAGGAACCTCCATCCATAAACAAGACCAAAAGACAACCCTCAGAATGGGAGAAAATATTTGCAAATGAAGCAACTGACAAAGGATGAATCTCCAAAATTTACAAGCAGCTCATGCAGCTCAATAACAAAAAAACAAACAACCCAATCCAAAAAAGGGCGGAAGACCTAAATAGACATTTCTCCAAAGAAGATATACAGATTGCCACAAACACATGAAAGAATGCTCAACATCATTAATCATTAGAGAAATGCAAATCAAAACTACAATGAGATATCATCTCACACCGGTCAGAATGGCCATCATCAAAAAATCTAGAAACAATAAATGCTGGAGAGGGTGTGGAGAAAAGGGAACACTCTTGCACTGTTGGTGGGAATGTAAATTGATAAAGTGTTTTTTTTTTTGATATGAGAATTGCTACTCCATCTTTCTTTTGATTTCCTTTTGCATGGAATATCTTTTTCCATCCCCTCACTTTCTGTATGTGTCCCTGTCTGTATGTGTCCCTAGGTTTGAAGTGGGTCTCTTGTAGACAGCATATATATGGGTCTAGTTTTTGTATCCATTCAGCCAGTCTATGTCTTTTGGTGGGAGCATTTAATCCATTTACTTTTAAGGTAATTATCAATATGTATATTCCTATTACCATTTCCTTAATTGTTTTGGGTTTGTTATTGTAGGTCTTTTCCTTCTCTTGTGTTTCCTGCCAGAGAAGTTCCTTTAGCAGTTGTTGTAAACCTGGTTTGCTGGTGCTGAATCGTCTTAGCTTTTGTTGTCTGTAATGGTTTTAATTTCTCTGTCGAATCTGAATGAGATCCTTGCTAGGTAAAGTAATCTTGGTTGTAGGTTTTTCCCTTTCATCACTTTAAATATGTCCTGTCACCTCCTCCTGGCTTGCAGAGTTTCAGGTGAGAGATCAGCTGTTAACCTTATGGGGTTATTTGTTGTTTTTTCCTTGCAGCTTTTAATATTTTTTCTTTGTATTTAATTTTTGATAGTTTGATTAATATATGTCTTGGTGTGTTTCTCCTTGGATTTATCCTTTGTGGGATTCTCTGCACTTCCTGGACTTGATTAACTATTTCCTTTCTCATATTAGGGAAGTTTTCAACTATAATCTCTTCAAATATTTTCTCAGTCCCTTTCTTTTTCTCTTCTTCTTCTGGGACCCCTATAATTCGAATGTTGGTGCATTTAATGTTCTCCCAGAGGTCTCTGATACTGTCCTAAATTCTTTTCATTCTTTTTTTTTATTCTGCTCTGCAGTGGTTATTTCCACTATTTTATCTTCCAAGTCACTTATCCATTCTTCTGCCTCAGTTATTCTGCTATTGATTCCTTCTAGAGCATTTTTAATTTCATTTATTGTGTTGTTCCTCATTGCTTGTTTGCTCTTTAGCTCTTCTACATCCTTGTTAAACGTTTCTTGTATTTTCTCCATTCTATTTCCAAGATTCTGGATCATCTTTACCATCATTATTCTGAATTCTTTTTCAGGTAGACTGCCTATTTCCTCTTCATTTGTTAGGTCTGGTGGGTTTTTTCCTTGCTCCTTCATCTGCTGTGTGTTTCTCTGTCTTCTCATTTTGCTTAACTTACTGTGTTTGGGGTCTCCTTTTCACAGGCTGCAGGTTCGTAGTTCCCATTGTTTTTGGTGTCTGCCCCAGTGGTTAAGTTTGCTTCAGTGGGTTGTGTAGGCTTCCTGGTAGAGGGGACTAGTGCCTGTGTTCTGGTGGATGAGGCTGGATGTTGTCTTTCTGGTTGGCAGGTCCGCATCTGGTGGTGTGTTTTTGGGAATCTGTGACCTTATTATGATTTTAGGTAGCCTTTCTGCTAATGGGTGGGGTTGTGCTTCTGTCTTCGTAGTTGTTTGGCATAGGGTGTCCAGCACTGTAGCTTGCTGGTCGTTGATTGGAGCTGGGTCTTGGTGTTGAGATGGAGATCTCTGGGAGATTTTCACTCTTTGATATTACATGGAGCTGGGAGGTCTCTGGCGGACCAGTGTCCTGAACTCGCCTCTCCCAACTCAGAGTCACAGGCCTGACGCCTGGCTGGAGCACCAACACCCTGTAATCAACACGGTTCTGAATAAAGGGAAAAAAAAGGGAAGAAAGAAAGAAAAAATAAAATAAAGTAAAAAAAAAGTTATTAAAATAAAAATAAAAACTTATTAAAAAATAAAGAAAAAATTTAAAGTAATTAGAAAAGAGAAAGAAAGATATAAAAAAGAGAGCAACCAAACCAAAATAGAAATCCACCAATGATAACATGTGCTAAAAAGTATACTAAAAAAAAAAAAAAAAAAAAAAGGAACCAAAAACCAGACAGGCAGAACCCTTGGAAAAATGGTAAAAGCAAACTATACAGACATAATCACACACAGAAGCATACACATACACACTCACAAAAAGAGAAAAAAGGCAAAAAAATTATATCATTGTTCCCAAAGTCCACCTCTTCAATTTGGGGTGATTCATTGTCTATTCAGGTATTCCACAGATGCAGGGTACATCAAGTTGTTTGTGGAGATTTAATCCTGCTGCTCCTGAGGCTCCTGGGAGAGATTTCCCTTTCTCTTCTTTTTTTGCACAGCTTCTGGTGTTCAGCTTTCGATTTTGCCCTGCCTCTGCATGTAGGTCACCTGAGGGCGTCTGTTCTTCACTCATACAGGATGGGGTTAAAGTAGCAGCTGATTAGGTGGCTCTGGCTCACTCAGGCCAGGGAGGAGGGAGGGGTACGGATTGAGGGGCAAGATTGGGGTGGCAGAGCCCAGTGTGACGCTGCTACAGCCTGAGGCATGCCACGTGCTCTCCTGGGGAAATTGTCCCTGGATCATGGGACCCTGGCAGTGGCGGGCTGCACAGGCTCCTGGGAGGGGAGGTGTGGATAGTGACCTGTATTTGCACACAGGCTTCTTGGTGGCTGCAGCAGGAGCCTTAGTGTCTCACGCCCGTCTCTGGTGTCCACGCTGATAGCCGCAGCTCGAGCTCATCTCTGGAGCTCGTTTAGGAGGCGCTCTTAATCCCCTTTCCTCGTGCACCATAAAACAAAGAGGCAAGAAAAAGTCTCTTGCCTCTTCGGCAGTTTCAGACGTTTTCCCGGAGACACTCCTGGCTAGCTCTGGTGCACTAGCCTCCTTCAGGCTATGTTCACGCAGCCAACCCCAGTCCTCTCCCTGGGATCCGACCTCCGAAGCTGGAACCTCAGTTCCCAGCCCCCACCCACCCCAGCTGTTGAGCAGAGAAGCCTCTCTGGCTGGTGAGTGCTGGCTGGCACTGATCCTCTATGCAGGAATCTCTCTGCTTTGCCCTCCGCACCCTGTTGCTGCACTCTCCTCTGTGGCTCCAAAGCTTCCCCCCTCTGCTACCCTCAGTCTCCGCCTGTGAAAGGGGCTTCCGAGTGTGTGGAAACATTTCCTCCTTCACAGCTCCCTCCCACTGGTGCAGGTCCTGTCCCTATTCTTTTGTCTCTGTTTTTTCTTTTTTCTTTTGCCCTATCCAGGTACGTGGGGAGAGTTTCTTGCCTTTTGATAGGTCTGAGTTCTTCTGCCAGCAGTCAGTATGCGTTCTGTAGGAGTTGTTCCACATGTAGATGTGTTTCTGATGTACTTGTGGGGAGGAAGGTGATCTCCACTTCTTACTCTTCTGCCATCTTGAAGCTCCTCCTGATTATTTCTTGTTAAGATATATTAATCAGCTGTATTTCCTAGGTGATCTCATTTTGCATTTGATAAAATTTGATAATGAAAATATGATTTTAATTGGTGATAAATTTTAAGAAATCACTTTTATGCAATAATGAAAAGTACATAAAATATAATCATGTTTCAGCATAATAAATTTATCACAGAATAATGTAGTTACAATATTAAATAACATTTAGGGGGAAAAGTTTAAATGGAATAGCCACAAACTCTGACAAATTTGAAAGCATTGTCATTAAAGAACCTTTAAAATGTTAGCAAGTAATAATAAAGCTGAAGAATAAAAAATATCACATAAAGGAAATTTCCATTAAATTGAAAATAATTATTTTAAAAGGGTTTAAAAACAGCACTAATGCTTTTTGCTTACCATAATTTAGTTAAGGAGATTTAGGAGTTCCTGTGTATATTATAATGTTGGAATAATTGAGGAAGCAAGATTGTTTTACGAATCTACTTTTCCATATTTAAGTGTATAGCTACACTCTTGTATAAACTGTGAAACTATAATCTTTTGAAAATTAGCAAAAGTATCAAAATGTGAAGAATTTCTAAAAAATAACATAAAACATAGCCTGAACTAAAATAAGCAAACCAAACCAATTTTTAAAAGATAATCTTCAGAGATGTATTCATTTACCTCTCTGACCTTTTAACCAGGAGAAAGCTTTGGTTATAGCTATCGGGTGCTAATACAATTCTCTGTAAGAAAGTCCATCAATAAATAAAAGTAATTTGTTGAGGAGTATAGGCTATACATAATGCAAATCAACAGACTGATCATTTGCAGCACTAAACATATATGTGTTTTATAGAATAATTTAGAACATGTCTGGCTATATTTAATCCATGAAAAATTTTTGCCAAATCATTTTAGCTTAGCTTGCAATTTCTGAAAGGTGCTGTTGACATTTGGAGCAGGGCAATGATTTGTTCTGTCATACTATTCCATTTATTGGATAATGTTTACACCTTAGGCCCCACAGTAATAAGTGCTAGTAGCACTGGTAATTGTCACAACTAAAAATGCCCTAACACATGTCTAAGAGAGGAGAACACTCCTAAGTTCATAACCACTGGCAGTATATTTTGAAGATAACGTTAATTGCCTTTATTTCAAAACTAGCTAACCTACCTCATTTTGTTATGCAAACAATTATGAAATTACTTGAGTTCTATTTTTTCCAACAAAGATAGAATTAGCTTGTGTTTCCTTTACCATTTTATATAATTAGACATAGCATACATGAATATAAAAGTGCAAAACTGAAATTTTCAGTCAAATGATTTACCATAAAGTAAAAACTCATGTAAGTACTACTCAGGTCAAGAAATAGAACAATGCCAGCAGCCTCAAAGTCCACTTCTGTCACCTCCAAATTACTACACTCACCTATTCTATAAATGAAAATAACTGTCCTGACCTAAATGGTACTCTTGGTTTAGTTTTCTTTGTGGCTTTTCCTCTTAAACATGTAACCTATTAACACTATATTTGAGTTTGTTTGTTTACTTTTTATAGAGATAGAAATGGAAAAATATATTAGTTTTGTATACTTCCACTCAAACTTAGGTTTATGAGATCCATTCATGTTGATGAATGGAAAATGATATAATAATACTAGTGGATTTCAATATCTTACTTTCAACAATGGATAGATCATTCAGATAGAAAATGCACAAGGAAATATTAGAGTTGACCATACTTTAAACCAAATGAACCTAACGGACATATATAGAACATTCCACCCAGTAGCAGCAGAATACATATTCTTCTCAAGCACACATGGAACATTCTCCAAAATAGATCATAAGATAGGCCACAAAACAAGTTTTAATAAATTTTAAGAAGATTGCAATCATACTAAGTATCTTTTTCCACCACAATGGTATAGAGCTAGACATCAACACCAAGAGGAAATCTGGAAAGTTTACAAATGTAAAAACTAAACAACACACTCTTTAACAGCAAATGGGTTAAAGAAGAAAGCAAAAGCAAAATCAAGAAATATCTTGAAACAAATGAAAATGGAAGCACAGCATATCAAAACCTATGGTATGCTGCAAAAGCAGTTCTTAAAGGGATGTTTTAATAATAAATACATATATTAAGAAAAAAGAAATATCTCAAATGAACAACCAAACTTTACACCTCAAGAACTAAAAAAAAGAACAAACTGAGCCCAAAATGAGTAGAAGTAAGGAAATAACAAAGAGTCAAAATAAAGAGAGTAAAGTAAAACAGTAGAAAAGATCAATGAAACTAAGACTTGATTTTTTAAAAAGATAATAAAATTGACAAACCTTTAGCCCCACTAACAAGAAAAGAGAAGACTGAAATTAATAAAATCATAAATGAAAGAGGAGACATTACAACTGATACAACTGTCATAAGAGACTGCTATGAACAATTAATGCTAACAAATTAGATAATCTAAAAGAAATAAATTCCTAAAACATACAACCTACTAAGACTGAGTCATGAAATATAGAAATTATGAAGAGACCTGTAAGTAGTAAGGAGACTGAATCAATAATCAAAAATCTCCCAACACAGAAAAGCCTAAGACCAAATGGTTTCACTGGTGAATTCTACTAAAATATTTAAATAATTAACATGAATCACCAAATGCTTCTAAAAAATTATAGAGGAGAAAACATTCCTAAACTCATTTTACATTGCCAGTGGTACCCAGATGAAAAGCCAGATAAGGATACTAAAATAAAACTACAAATCAACACCCCTGATGAATATAGATGCCAAAATTCTCAACAAAATATTAGCAAACTGAATTCAACAACACATTGAAAGGATCATACACCATGATCAAGTCAGTTTATCCCTGAGATGCAAGAGTGCTTTAGCATAAACAAATCAATAAATGTGATATACCACACTAATATAATGAAAGATTAAAATTATATCATCACATAAATTGATGCAGAAAGAATATTGTATAAAATTCAACATCCTTTCGTGATAATAAGCCTCAACAAATTGGGCATAGAATGAACATACTTCAGCATTATAAAAGCCATACACAACAAAACCAGAGCAAACATCATACTCTACAGTGAAGTGTTGAAAACTTTTTCTCTAAGATCGGGAGCAAGACAAGGATGCTCACTCTCACCACTCATATTCAACATAGTACTGAAACTCCTAGCTAGAGCAATCAAGCAAAATAAAGAAATAAAAGTCATCCCTATTAGAAAAGAAGAAGTAAAATTGTCATTACTTGCAGATGATATAATCTCATATACAGAAAATCCTAAAGACTCAACCAAAAACAAACACTGGAACTAATGAATGAATTCAGTAAGTTGCAGGATATAAATCAATATACAGAAATTAATTGCATTTCAATACACTAACAAGGAAATATCTGAAACAAAAATAAAGAAAAAACAATCCCATTCACTATAGCATCAAAAACAATAAAACACTTAAAAGTAAATTTAACCAAGGAAGTGAAAAGATCTGTATAATGAAAACTACAAGACCTTGATGAGAGAAATTGAAGAAAAAACAAACAAATGGAAAATATCCCACATTTATGGTTGGGAAGAATTAATATTGCCAAAATATCCATAACACCCAAGGCCATCTATAGATTCCATGAAATTTCTATCAAAATTCCAGTGGTTTTTCACAGAAGTACAAAAACAATTCTAAAATGTGTGCTGAACCACAAAGAGCTCTGAAAAATCAAAGAAATTCTGAGAAAGAAGAACAAATCCAGATGCATCACATGTCCTAATCTCAAAGTATACTGCAAAGCTATAGCAATTAAATCATTATGGCACTGACATAAAAATAAACACATAAAATAGACCAATGGAACAGAATCAAGAGCTCAGAAATAAACTCCCACATAAGTCAACATATATTTTAACAAGGGAGCCAATAATATTTAGTTGGGACAGTATAGTCTCTTCAACAAAGGAAAAAATAAATAAATTATAATTATGTGATGTGATAGAGGTGGTAGCTAATGCTATGGTTCAATAAGTATATTTCCATACAAAATGTATCAAATCAACAGGTAGTACACCTTAAACTTACACACTGTTATATATAAATTATATATCAATTTTAAAAGAGAAAAGTTTTATATTGCTAGTTGTCCTCAATAAGAGGGTTGGTCTGAATTACCTAATATTACTTTTATTGTTTGTTTTTTTTCTTTCTTACAACCTCTTACGAGGAATCTATTTTACATAAAAGGTTATCCTATTATAGTCTGAAAACCAGTAAGGGTCTCAAAGAATCCTATTGGTAATCCTTGAAGTGGCTATTTGTATAATATTTCTCATAAAAAATTACTTTTTTTCTGACATAATCAATGTATTTACAATAATTTAAAAATCTATAATTTAGTTTGATTTTAATAATTTAATGAATTATCTTACTTGTGAAGACTTCCCTATCCCCCACACATATTTATTGAAGCATTCATTGCATCATCTATTTGTTCCCATAGCATGTTGTCAGGGACCTTGTACAATAAACTATGAGCTCTGTTAGAGCAAGAAACCTTGCCTAGAACATGGTTAGTACTTAGTATATAAAGAATCGTTTAACTTTCTCATTAATTATGATGAGTTTTTTGCAGTGTAAGTGGACAGATTTTTTTCTCAAATAAACAGTTTTCGGTTGATTATAAACAGAAAAAAAATCTTGAAATTCCACGAATTTTATGATATATGGCTAATTTCATGTGAAATTCATAACCAGTACAGTAATTCCCCTGCATATGAATGAGTTCTGTTTGAGAGCACATTCATAAGTCCAATTTGTTCGTAAGTCCAACAAAGTTAGCCTAGGTACTCAACTAACACTATCGGCTATATAGTACCGTACTCTAATAGGTTTATAATACTTTTCACACAACTAACACATAAAAAACAAACACAAAAAATAAAACGTTTTTAATCTTAAAATACAGTACCTTGAAAAGTACAGTAGTACAGTACAACAGCTGGCATACGGGGGTTGGCATTGAGTGAACAGGCAAGAAGAGTTACTGACTGGAGGAGGGAGAGGAGGTGGGAGTTAGTAGAGCTGAAGGATCATCAGCAATAGGAAACAGGGCAAGATGCAATATCACTCACGCCTGACGTTGATGGAACGCACATTCGCATCTTTGAAAGTTCGCAACTTGAAGGTTCGTATGTAGGGGACTTACTGTATGTGTTTTATATGAATTATATACAGCTTATGAATCCATATGAATTATGAATCATAATTCACTTTAATTGCCAAAGCAAAATAAAACCTGGTTTCAGCGTTGGAACCTTTTATTCAAGTGAAAGTTTATAGGGAAACATAATTCAAATAAAAGTAAAATTCTATGGTTTAAAATGTTGTGGGAGTCACTGGAGTCATGCTCTGCTTCATTCCTCTAGTCTCTTGTCCTCACCTATCTCTCACCTCATAGTTAAGTTTCTTGGCTATAACAGCTTTAACAATTTTAAGGTACATATAAACATTCAATAGTTACTTTTTGAAGGTTTGGATGAGGTAATGAATGAATTAAAAACAAATGCTGCTCTCAAAGTCTTTGTTTACTAAGAGAGCAGGAGGGCATACATGCACCAATATTAAGACAATTACGTTCAAGGGCCTAATTTAGAAACAAAATTGAAGTAAGTCTCAGTTTTTGCATTTATAAGTGGAATGAAATCTAGAACTTGAATAAAAGGAAAATCTAGAAAAATGCTATTTAAGACTAACATGATGGAAAATTCTCCAAACACATCCATCTTTGTCAAGCTTTTTGTTTTAAATTTCAAAAATAATATGAGCTTTAGAGAAAAGGATAATGATCCAGGTTTTCACACTGAAAACTGCTATCTTAGAGTATCTGAAACACTATATTTGGGGGGAAGGAGATTACTGGAGTGACAATCAGAGTATCTTCAGAGAGTTGATTCAAACTCTAATGCTTTGATACAAATTAATACATTTAACTAAATTCATGAGGCAAATAAAATTAAAGTACAGGCATACTGCATTTTACTGTGCTTTCCTTTATTGCACTTCACAGATACTGCATTTAAAAAAAATAATGAAGGTTTGTGGTAACCCTGTGTTGTTACATGATGGTTAGCATATTTTATCAATAAACTGTTTTTTTAATTAAGATAATTACATTTTTTTAGATATAATGCTATTGCATACTTAATAGACTACAGAACAGTGAAAACATAACTTTCCATATGCACTGGGAAACCACTGTGACTTGCTTTATTGTGTAGCTTTATTGCGGTGGTCTGGAACCAACCACGCAGTATCTCCAAGGTATGACTGCACTACATTTGATATTTTCCTGGACATTTAGCGAGGGTAAGAAATGTTCGAAAGAAGTAATTTAAGGAGAGTTTAATAAAGGGATTAGTGACAGAGTGTGAACAGAGTTTAGAGAAACTAACAAGGGATTCTGCAATAACACAGGGATCGCACAAATGGGGAGACTTTGCATCCTTAGTCCTGAAGGGGTAAAAGGGAGAAATTGACTACAAGAACCTGGGTTAGAAAGCTACATGGAGAGTGCCACTTACCTGAGCTATGACCTTCAAGATCTTTGGTAAGAGGACACAGCTTACCTGTAAGTTAAATGACAGGAAGAGAGCTGGAGGAATAAATACATCAATTTCATTCTCCAACTGTGAGCCTCTGCCTATCAACGCACACTCCATTGGCAAAACCTAATCAGAAACCAGAGTAAGGAAGATTTTTACTATGACCTTAAGCACAGAACAGGATGAGAGATAGAGAGTGGATCTGGAAAGGAAAGGGAAAATACTGATCGTGCTCCTCCATTGTGATGTACACTCTATGAAGGCAGGGACTGTTTAATTTTTTCACCAATCTAGATGTATCCTCAGCACCTAGATTACTGCCTAGAACAAAGTCGAATCTCAATAAATATTTTTAAAATGAATTTGGATAGCCAATTGCATGCAATACTTTAAAAGATCTGGAAAAGGCACCAACTCAAAATGCTTCATTTGATATTCCATTTGTATTCATTGAGGCAGGCTAAGTTATACTGTGGAAAAGATTCCAAAATGTGACAAAAATAATACAGTTTTATTTCTTCCTCTTGCTATATGTCCTTCATAGGGTTGTCCCT
This sequence comes from Balaenoptera ricei, assembly GCF_028023285.1. Classification (NCBI taxonomy): domain Eukaryota; kingdom Metazoa; phylum Chordata; class Mammalia; order Artiodactyla; family Balaenopteridae; genus Balaenoptera; species Balaenoptera ricei. The sequence goes on from NC_082660.1 coordinate 82,758,937, forward strand.
GATCTTTATAGTCACTCAGGGACAAAGTTGACAGAGAAGCCACCAGCTTAGAAATTGTCAGTCCTATACCAGAGGGAAAAGAGAGTGTGGAATTATTGATAATTAAATAATCATTCTATAAGTGATGTCTGCTCACAACTAATTGACCACAGTTAGTCACATGGCCCCACTCAATCTCAATGGGAGCTGAAAGTGCAATCCTGCCATATACCAGAAAGAAAGAAAACCCAGAAATATGACTACCCGAATGCTGTCAAAGCAAGCATATTTTCATTGAGTAGATTATGCATGGAAGATAGTGGCAACTAGACATGTCAATAAAGCAATTAGGTTACCAGAAAAGAGAAAATTTATATTAATGAATTTATTAATAACAGTATTTATTAAGATTGTGTTTTGAGTTATATTGTGAGAGACAATTTTAATTCAGATAAGACCTTTTGTCTTCCTGTAAACTAGCATATTGTGAAGTTTTTTATTAAAGGTAGACCTCTTGAGAAGACAAGCATGCAACTGATACTTGTGGGACTTACTGAGTACATTCCTTTCATAGACTCATAAAATACAGCAGTTGAAAATGATGCAAAAGGATACAGTCCCATTAACTTAGAAATGAAGAAAATGAGGTCTAGAAAACCAAAAGGAGTTGTTCCAAGAATACACAGTTGGTGGCAAAACCAGGGCTCAATTCTAGGTCTAACCGCCACTCGAATACTTTTTCTACCGCACTACAGCTGCATATTATCTCTTACTGTAATTACTATTAGAAATATGACACCAATTAATTAACTTGACAGTAATAAGTACTCATTGTTTAGTAATAAAAGCCAATTTTAATCTTTAGTCACTTCATGCAATTATACATAAACACCAATTTGAAGACAGAATATGCATTCAATAAAGATTTGCTAGTGGTTCTGTTGATTATATGTGGAAGGGGAGAATACAACAACTTTATTGGATATTACCTTGACTTATCTATATTCCTTTGCTAGTAAAAGGCAAAAACGTGAGCAAATATTTAGGCAAATTTCCCAAGGTTTAAATGATATTGTTCTTCTAATTTTTTAACTGTTCACTCACAAAAATGAAAGACCAAAGAGTGCCTAGGGCTTCCACTCAAATGATTAAGTGATGAAGTTTATTATTGCTGATGCTGATGATCCTCCAAGAATCTAAGGTAAACCATACTGAGTAAATAGTCTAATTACACTGAATTCCAGTATTCTGCTATTAAATGATTATAATGATTAGTTATATCAAATTTTATTAGTGTAATTTTATATCCATCAGTTTTATTTAAGTCAGTAGATTTGAAAACAACTTACTAAATTCTGCTTTCATAAAAGCTCACTGGTGTGGATAAACATGGGTAATTTTCAGTGTTTTTAATTTCTGAGACTGTGGCTGAACAGTTAATAAATAGCTCTCTACTTCATTAGAAAGTAAAAGCTTAGTTTTATTCATCTATAGAGTGGCTTAAGGCAAAATAGCATAGCATGTTAACTGTAAGATGAGTTTTTTAACATGCTCATAGCTAACTCATTGTTTGCCTGAAGTATAAAATACATCATGATTTCAAGATGGTACTTTGAACCTAGTGCAATCCTTAGCTTCAGGGTTTGTTTCTCTAGAAGATGAAAATAAAGAACATCTCAATTTTTATATTCCTTATCTTCTGGTAAATCACTCTTTAAGAAATGGAAAATAACCAAATTGGTGTTCCTTAAAAGCCACTTCATCTACAGCTTTGATTTATTTACTTTTTACTTATACCACTGTCAGAGTTTCCAAAGACAAGTTCTAACTAAAGATTCAGCAGGTAAACAGGATTTTATTTATTTTTTTAATGTAAAGATATAAGGTTCATTGCCTAAAAATAGCCATATGGAATAAAAAATAAATTATAGGTTTTCAAGCTCATTATACGACCCACATATTACCAGTGATAGTCATTATTAATATTTATGGAATCACAATGGTTTTGTTACATTTTTAAACTGTCTTGTAAATTCCAATGTGTGTGAGAGTTATTTCTTAACTCTTCTATCTTGGGTTGAAATTATTATTTTCTGAGTTTAAAAATATGCTAATTTAATATGGTAAAGTAAGGCTAAAGACAGTAAACAGAAAGGAAAATAATTCAGTTTAATACCTTTATTTTATTTTCAATCTGTAACCTATAGCAATTTTTTTTTTTGGCCACACTGTGCAGCATGGGGAATCTTTGTTCCCCGACCAGGGATCAAACCCACACCTCCTGCAATGGAAGCGTGGGGTCTTAACCACTGGACAGCCAGGGAAGTCCCACCTATAGCATTTTGAACTTAAATTAATGCCAATGAAGACTGGAGAAAATGTGTACACAAAGAATTGCCACATAGGCATATTGTTTTCTCAAAGTTTAGGTAGTACAGCTATTTCTTTTAGGTTTGCTCCATTAAGTACATTCCAGAACTCCATTGTGAAGCAAATGACATTAGAAAACAAACAGAATAGATGCCAATCATAAGGAAATTTTAACTCTAAAGACATTTTCAAATAAATTGATGAAAAATTAGTTATGATTTTTCTATTTAAAGTGGTATATAAATATTATCAAACTATAATTTATTTATCATTCACTCATTCTTTCAACTAACATTTTAAAAATGTTTCTCTCATTAGGAAACCGTGAATCAAAAGCAGGAGATACTACGTTACACCCTCTAGAAGGGCTAGAATCAAAAAGATGGACCATAGGAAATATTAGCAAGGATATGGAGAAATTGGAACCATCATACACTCCTGGTGAAAATATAAAATTGTGTAGCCATTTTGGAAAACATTCTGGAAGTTCTTTAAAGAGTTAAAAATAGAGTTGTCATATGATCTAGCAGTTCCACAGCTAGATATACCCAAGAGAAATGAAAACATTATGTTCATACAAAAGTTGCTTCACGAATGTATATAGCAGCATTATTCTTAATAGCCAAAAGAAGAAACCACCCAAAAGTCCCTCAATGGCTGAATGGGTAAACAAAAGTGGTTTAGCTATACAATGCAATAGTATTCAGCCATAAAAAAGGAATAAAGTACTGATACATGTTATAACACGGATAAACTTTGAAAAAAAATTATGCTAAGTGAAAGAAAACAGCTACAGAAGCCCACTATTATACAATCACATTTACATGAAATATCCAACTAGGCAAATCCTAGAGAAAAAGGAGATTGATTAGTAGTTGCATAGGGGCTGAGATGAAAAGGAGCTGGGGAAAGACTGCTAATGGTTATGGGTTTTCTTTTGGGGGTGATGAAAATACTCTGGGATTAGATAAAGGTGATGATTGCACAAATCTTTAAATATACGAAAAACCACTGAAGTGTAAGTTTGAAAGAGTAAATTTTATGGTATGTGAAATATAACTCAATAAGGCTGCTCTTTTTTTTAAAAAAAGATGTTTGTTATATGTGAGACACTATTTGGGATGTAAGATAACAAAACACAGTTCCTGCTCTCAAAAGGAAAAAAAAAATCACAAACTAGAGAGAAATCAATGTGGGAAATTATTGCACTAGTCTTAGTAAGAAATGGGAGATAATTATTGGATTGGCTCAAAGGTAAAGGTGGTAGAGATGAAGAGGAAGCTATAGGTTTGAGAAATTAACTGAGATATAGAATAAATACAATTTGTTCTAACATCAGATATGGTAATGAATGAAGGAATTAGAGATATTCTAGTTTGTTACAAAAAAGATCATTATTTTACATGAGTAATACAGGAAGAGGAGAAGGATTCTAGGAAAAGAAAAGCAATATAGTTTTGGACGTTGAATTTAAAGATATCTATAGAACTACATCCACTCACATTTATTGTCCATTTTGTCTTCATCAGTAACCATTTCCGGGTCACTGAATTAGATCTTTGTTAGCCATATAACCGTTCACACTCTTAGGGAAAATATCTTCCTTCTGAAAATCTAGTCGTAATTTCATTAATCTAGAAAGAATATTTTGGACCTAAAAATGCCTTGAGAGTGGTAGAATAACCGCACAAAAAGAACTTACTTTCCCCAACAAAATCTTCACCAGCTTCACATATACTTCATGTCAATTTCTGGAATCTAATGTCTATAGCATTTTCGCTTTGATTTGTATGCATTAACCTTTATGTTGTTTTAACATTTTAATAACATATTTTATGCCTTCACTCCTGAGAGACATTATTGATTTCAATGATTTAAGAATGCGAACCATAGGGACACACATTTTTATTAGGTGCCTGCATAAACATTCCTTCTATGAGCAGAAAATTCTCAATGATAAAAAGGGAAATCAGAAGAGGGATTGGGGAAAGTCAAAATGGTGATTAAATCATATATTATAGTTCTCTTGCCCATAAATAAATAGTGCCTAAATATTCATATTGTATAAAATATACATATTTTGAATATAAAAATGGCTACTGAATGTATAATTTTGTTTTTAAAAGTAGATTTATGTTTTCTTCTGCTAAGAAATTGTTACTTGAGATAGAATTAATTAAAATGGAGGATACATATATAGTAACATATATAATATTCTTACTATTATATAATATTCATTTTAAACTGTGAGGTTTACAATTTATCTATTTATGTCAGTCATAGCTAAAACATGCACTCTCACAAGAATCAACTCTGAATTATCTATACAAATAAAATGGCTGAAGGATATATAAAATCCAAAAATTATTTATAAACCTAGTTGCTAATTTCCCAATCCTCATCCCCATCATTATTGTTTGCTTAGGCTTCAAATCCTAGAACACACACCGTTTACTGCTTTAGAGAGATGAGGCTTTGGGAGTTCAATTGTCCTCTAATTTTAACTGTATACTGAAGAGTCTAAATGTAGAAATTTATAACTAAATATATTTTCTATTACTAAAATTATATAAAATTTATCAAGTATTAGTCAATCATGGACTCCTGCAAATAATTTTTCTACTTTAGTGCATAACTTTGGTCTTTATATTGAATTAGGTCAAGGAACTCCATGAGTATCATCTCAATATTTTAAATTATCAGATAAAAGCATATTTTTATATTTAGTTGAGAATATCATCTCTTTACAAAAGATTTCAAAATTAATTAAAATGCTAAGATAAAAAACTGGTCTTCTAATATTCACATTGGATATCTAAGCACATAATTCAATTGTCTGCATGGCTATATTAACAATAAAGAGGAAGAGAAGTTGATATACCACTATAAAGAAATGGAAGGATTTTGGAGACTTTTGTTTCAGAAAATAGAGTGGACAGAGCTAATATGTATACTGCTGCTTGTTAAACATGTGTATACGTTTCACATTCAACATAACCAAAATGTTTAAATATATATATATTCAAACCAAAGGAAAGAGAGAGAAATCTCAAGGTGCCAGAAAAAAACTCTAAGCTAGATTAACAACCTTAGCTGACTCTAGTGATCTAGAGATACCCTACTGAATACAGTATAGACATAGGGGATGAGACCTTAAATCCATATGGGGATAAGAGATCTGGTCTTGGATGAAGGTAAAGCAGGGAATTACATTTGAAATAGCATAAAGCTGAGACTTTGGAAAGGCTAACCCTTCAACGAAAGGATATTGGAAAGATTCTGCCCACTGGCCCACAAAATCTATAAGGAATTTGTTTCTCTGCCTAGAATTTCTTGGTGAAAAAATATATTCCATTAAAAAATAATGTTTAAGATACCAAATGGGCATGTGAAATCAAATTTACACCACTTATTTGGTGCAAAAATCCTGAGGCCAATAAATGTACCTGAAACCCCTGAGGGCACACCTACTATAGCAAATGCAAAATCTCTTTAACAACTGTGGTGAATGCCTTGATGGGCCACCCAGATCCCCCTGAAAAATGAAGAACTTATTTCCCCCAGCTGTATGGAGTGAGGCCTAGGAGATAGCCTATAGCTGTCAGCCCCTATGGGGATTACCTCTGCTGAAAAGAGCCAACTTGCCCAGGAGCACACTTTCATGTCAAGGCAGCCTGCCTCCAAAGACTGGTCAAAGTGATAATATAAGAGTCAAGTTCTCTTGTTACAATGGGACAATTTTCATCACTCCTTGCAGGGTCTGCTGAGTCATCTATTAAACCTGTATTGCAGTATTAATCCTGAGAGCACACCCTAAAGGAAAATTCTATATGCAAACCCACGCACATATGGTCACATTATTTTTGATAAAGGAGGCAAAAATATACAATGGAGAGAAGACAGCCTCTTCAATAAGTGGTGCTGGGAAAACTGGACAGCAACATGTAAAAGAAAGAAATTAGAATATTTCCTAACATCATACACAAAAATAAACTCAAAATGGATTAAAGACCTAAATGTAAGGCCAGACACTATAAAACTCTTAGAGGAAACATAGGCAGAACACTCTATGACATAAGCCACAACAAGATCCTTTTTGACCCACCTTCTAGAGAAATGGAAATAAAAACAAAAATAAACAAATGGGACCTAATGAAACTTAAAAGCTTTTGCACAGCAAAGGAAACCATAAACAAGATGAAAAGACAACCCTCAGAATGGGAGAAAATATTTGTAAAAGAAGCAACCGACAAAAGATTAATCTCCAAAATTTACAAGCAGCTCATGCAGCTCAATATCAAAAAACAACACATTCCAAAAATGGGCAGAAGACCTAAATACACATTTCTCTAAAAAGGATATACAGATAGCCAACAAACACATGAAAGAATGCTCAACATCATTAATTTAGAGAAATGCAAATCAAAATTACAGTGAGGTACCACCTCACACTGGTCAGAATGGCCATCATGAAAAAATCTACAAACATAAATGCTGGAGGGGGTGTGGAGAAATGGGAATCCTCTTGCACTGTTGGTGGAAATGTAAATTGATACAGCCACTATGGAGAACAGTTAGGAGGTTCCTTACAAAACTAAAAATAGAACTACCATATGACCCAGCAATCCCTCTACTGGGCATACACCCTGAGAAATCCATAATTCAAATTTGAGCCATGACTCAAAAAGAGTCATGTACCACAACGTTCATTGCAGTTCTATTTACAATAGCCAGGACATGGAAGCAACCTAAGTGTCCATCGACAGATGAACGGATAAAGAAGATGTGGCACATATATACAATGGAATATTACTCAGCCATAAAAAGAAACGAAATTGAGTTATTTGTAGTGAGGTGGATGGAGCTAGAGACTGTCATACAGAGTGAAATAAGTCAGAAAGAGAAAAACAAATACCGTATGTTAACACATATATATGGAATCTAAAAGAAAAACAAACAAACAAAAAAGATTCTGAGGAACCTAGGGGCAGGACAGGAATAAAGACACAGATGTAGAGAATGGAATGAGGACAGGGGGAGGGGGAAGGGTAAGATGGGGCGAAGTGAGAGAGTGGTATGGACTAATATATACAACCAAATGTAAAATAGATAGCTAGTGGGAAGCAGCTGCATAGCACAGGGAGATCAGCTCGGTCCTTTGTGACCACCTAGAGGGGTGAGATAGGGAAGGTGGGAGGGAGATGCAAGAGGGAGGAGATATGGGGATATATGTACATGTATAGCTGATTTACTTTGTTATAAAGCAGAAACTAACACACCATTGTAAAGCAATTATACTCCAATAAAGATGTTTTTAAAAAAGAAAAATAAATAGAAACCATAATGGTAAAAAATGGACATTATAGAGGAAAAGGAAGGCAGATTTGGGTGGAAAATAGGAATGTTTGGGGCAGGGGGTAATAGTATATTGGAAGTCATTATCCAATCTACCTTTCTTCTAATGTGCATTCATGTTCTGCAGATATTAGAAAGTAAAAACATACATTTCCAAGGCTCCCTTGAACTACGTCTCTGGATGTGACATAGATTCAAAACAGATTCTCTGATGTGAGACTTTTGCTTCTCCTGATTCTGCTGTTTGCTGGCAAGCAGAGTCATATAGGCTTAATAGATGTCCCTGAGTTCTGCCACTCATTTTATATCAGGACCATGACTAGAGTGAGGCCTTTGGCACAAAATTTAAGGAGATACCAAAAGTCTCAGTAATCAAGATACATTATATTTAATGAAATATTTTGGAAGGCAAAATTAATGTAAAAAATCCACAATGAACAAAATATAAAGGTTCTAGAGAAAGCTAGGATCAACATACTGATTTTGACTCAGGCTCTAATATGGCTTCTGACCAGCAATGTAATTGATCCTATCTTTATTTACAACCTTTATAATATGCCCATTGTGAATATTTTGCATTATTTCTGATCTAATTACATTATCAGTATATTTTGTTTGTGTTTACCATCTTATGTTATGCTCTCCATTTGTTTTGTCTGTTCAATATTTTTTTTTCCTTTTCTTTATGACCTCTTTTGGATTGATTAATTATTTTAATATTCCATTTGCTTTCTTCTCCTAGTTTAGGTAAGTTCATATTCTACTTCTATCCTTTTAGTGATTACCTAGAAATTTAATCTTGTAGATTCAACTGATATAATTACTAAATATCTGTTCCCTCCTCCAGGTTGTGTGTTTCTAGGAATTTTTAAACTTTATGTGGGTTATCCGTTTTATTGACATATAATTTTTCATACTACTCTCTTATAATCCATTCTATATCTGTAACATTTGAAATAAAGTTCTCTCTCTCATTTTGGATTTTAAACATTTGAGTCCTCTCTCTTTTTCCTCAGTAAATATAATAAATAATATAGCTGAAGTTTTATTAGATATATTAATATTTTAGAAAAACCACCTTTTGCTTTTGTTGATTATCTATAATGATTTTCTATTCCCTATTTTATCTCTGCTCTTATCTCTATTTCCTACATTTCACTGATTTTAGGTTTAACATGTTCCTCTTCTTCTAGTTCCTTAAGGTGTAACGTTAAGTTATTGAGTTGAGCCCTTTCTTCTTTTTCAATGTAAGTATTTACAGCTATAAATATCTTTCATAAGACTGCTTCTGCTATATCTCATAAGTTTTGGTATGTTGTGCTTTAATTTTTATTTATATCCAGATATTTTCTAATTTCCTTTGTGATGTTATTCTTTGACTCGTTGTTATTTTAAAATGTGTTGTTTAATTTCCACAGAACTGTGACTTTTCCAATTTTTCTCCTGCTGTTGATTTCAAGTTTCTTTCCATTGTGATCAGCCAAAAACACTTTGCATGATTTCAATCTTTTAAATTTATAAACATTTGTTTTGTGACCTAATATATGGTTTAGCCTTGTATATGTTATACGTGTACTTGAGAAAATATGTATTTTACTATTGTTGAGTGAAATTATCTCTACAAGTATTTTAGGTTCAGTTAGTCATATTGATATATAAGCCCTCTGTTTCCTTATTGATCACTTGTCTGGTTGTTATATTCACTATTGAAAGTGGAGTATTGAACTTTCCTACTATTAATGTGAAGCTGTTTATTTCTCCCTTCATTTCTGTCAATGTTTGCTTGGTATAAATTGGAGCTATGTTGTTTGGTACACATATATTTATAATTATTATTTCTTCTTGGTGAATTGATGCTTTTTTCAATATATATTGTCTTTCTTTGTCTCTTTTGACTCATTGGTTTTTCAAGAGTGTGTTGTTTAATTTTTACGTACTTGTGATTTTCTAGGTTTCCTTCTGTTTTGTTCCATTGTGGTCAGAAAAGATACTTGGTATGATTTCAATCTTAAATTTGTTGAGTTGTTTTGTGACCTACCATGGGATCTAGCCTAGAGAAGGTTTTGTGTGTGCCTGAGAAGAATGTGTGTTCTACTGTTGTTGAAGGGAATGTTCTAAATATATCTGTTAGGTTCATTTGATCTCTAGTGTTGTTCAAATCCACTGTTTCATTACTGATTTTTCTATTGGTGTTCTATCTGTTATTGTGAGTAGGATATTAAAGTTCCCTACTATAATTGACTTGCTATTTCTCCCTTCAGATCTGTCAGTGTTTGCTTTTCATATTTAGGTGCTTTGAAATTTGATATTTTATTTTATCTTCCTGATCAATTGACTGTTTTCTCATTATATAAAAACCTTCTTTTTCTCTCATAACAGTTTTTGACTTAAAGTCTATTTTGTCTGCTATAAAGACCCCTACTCTCTTTTGGTTACCATTCGCATTGAATATATCTTTCCGTCCCTTCACTTTTGATCTATGTGTATCCTTAAATCTAAAGTGAGTATCTTGTAGACAACACACAGTTGGGTCTTATTTTTTTTATAAATCCATTCAGCCACTCTATGTCTTTTGATAGGGGAATTAATCCATTTACTTTTAAAGTAATTATTGATAAGTAAGGACTTATTTTTGCCATTTTGTTCATTATTTTATGTTTTATAGTTCTTTGTCCCTTTGTTCCTCTCTTGCTGTCTTCCTTTGTGATTTGTTGACTTTTCATAGTGACCTGCTTTGATTACCTTCTTTTTTCTTTTGTGTATGTTCTGTATTTTCTTCATGGTTACCATGGGGCTTACGTAGAACATCTTATAGCAGTCTATTTTAATCACATTAAAAAATTCTACACTTTACTTCTCCCACACACACACTTTATGTTGTTGATGTCACAATTTGCCTTTTTTTATACTATGTATCCATTAACTTTTTTTAGTTATTGTTATTCTTAATACTTTCATCTTTAAATTTTATACTAGAATTAAAAATGATTTAATGTAACTTTAAATGTAATTTAGTGTAACCATTACAGTGTTACAGTATTCTGTATTTATCTATATATTTACATTTACTAATGTGTATTATACTTTAATATTTTTTCATATTGCTGGCTGTAACACCATGGGCTAGGATGTTGGAGATACACTCCATTCATCTCCCTCATTCTCTGTGGAGAAATCTTTCAATTCTGCACCTTCTCTCAACCTCACAGAGCTGTTTTGGTTGCAGCAAGTCCCTGTCTCTTTTCCTTTTTTCTTAACTGCTACACAGTGTCTGAACTGTTTTGGTTCCATCAGTGCTATGTGAGAGGAAATAGAAACCAGCACCTCAGGCAGTATCCTGAAAGCTTGGGATGTTGAAGGAACACTTCACCCCCCTTCCTTCCCTCCTGGAGGAGGTGACTCAGGTTTTGCACTTTCTCTCAATCTTGCAGATCATGTCAGTGGCAGCAGGCTTGTCCATACCCTTTTCTTTGTTTTTAACTGCCCCCAGGCATCTAAATATGCTGGTTTCATCAGCACTCCATGTAAAGTGAGACAGAAACTGACTCCACTGGCAGTGCACTGAAATGCTAGGACATTGGAGGCATGCTCTGTTCTCTCTCTCACCTGAGAGAGAAGTCAAGGTCAGAGGTGACCTGTCATGTTGAGCTGTGCCATCTTGGGGGAGGGGTTGATAGGGGTTAAATAAAATTGTTCTTCTTACCCTTCCCAATGCCGCTGTTCTGGGTTTTGTGTTCTTCTGGAATATTACAACTTTGTAACTTGATGCTCTACTTCTCATAAAGGTACTTTGGTCTACATATCATTGTTAAATCAGTGTTTCTGTGGGAGAACAAGGATTAGGACTTCCTATTCCTCCATCTTAGTGGTTCTTTTGCCTGTAATCATTTGCTCCCAGGAATCTACAGATCTGCAGCCTCCCTGCAGTATTCATGCACCACAGCACCTGCCATTGTCTCTGTGGCTTCCATCCTGAGAATAAGTGTGCTTCTATTCCCATCTGAGCTTCCAGGCAAGCAAAACAAGATACCAGTCAGTCTAACAGTCCACAGACATGGCAGAGCATTGCAAACAATCTCTATTCCTTTTTTTTTTTTCAGCCCAAGGGAGGGAACCAGGAATTGGGCCACTTTCTCTGGACCTCAGGCACACCATGCTGAGGAGGGAGTGGGTTAAGGATGAGTTAAAGTGCCATGAAATTTCCTGCTATTTTGAATGTGGATTTTGCTTGATTGGGCATTCACATGGTTTCTGCAGATCTTTGACTTTATTCTAGAGCTCCTATGAAGTTATTTTAATTTATTTATTTTACGTTTCCATTGGGAAACAAGGTCCTGGAGCTTTCTAGTTTGCCATCCTGCTGACATTACCCTGTAATACGTTATTTTACATTATTTTATTTTTCATTTTTATAATTTATACTTTGTACTTTTTCAAATCTGCTAGATCATTTCTTTGGCTTTCCTGTTCTTTGTGGATATTTTCATACTTGTCATATATTTCTTAAGTACTGCAAATATAGCTATTTAAAAATTAACATCTGACAATTCAAGCATGTGAAGTCTTTGTGGACTGTTTTTTTGTTGTCTGATTTTTCTGATATTTCTCATGCATAGTGCCCTGTTTTATTTTTCCTTTTGTGTGGATTTGTTTTTGATGGTGAACTGCTTAATTTCTTGTAAAAAATAACCACTAGGATTATTTGAGACCTAGAATAAAGGTACAATCCTACAGATAAATTTCACATTTACTTCTCTTTGATGCATTTAGGCAGTACCAGCATAAGATTACTATGTTCTAATGGGAGGTTTGAGTTTTTAAGTGTTATTTGGATAGTATGGATTTGGGGTGAAAACACTGTAAGAACTAGTTTGTGTTTATGATTGAATTTAAGGGTATTTAGGGACACTTTATTTTAATCCTATACTGCTTGGTACCTTAGCAACTTTCCCTGTCGTTTGGAGGGCAGGAGGGTTAAGGGTACATACATGCACTTTATTTCTAGTTTAAATTTATACTGATTATATAGGTCTTTGGGGTCCCAGTTTTGTTGCGAAGGTGTCTCTTGTTTGACACTCTATCTTGAGAATGCCTTGGACTTTGCTTGCTGTTCCTCAAACCCTTCAAGACCATAGAAATCTATACTAAATGTTGTCAGATTTGGGGGGGGGAATCTTAGGTCAAATATGGCTCAGTGATTTTACTTACCACCCTTGGCTCTTCATTCACTCAATAATTCTTTACTATCTTGTCCATTCTTCCATGTTTTTAAAGAAGATTTTTTAAAAAAAAATTTCCAACATCTTTGACTACTTTCAGTAAGAGTGTTAGTCTGGATACGTAACTACCTGTATTACTGGAAATAGAAGACGAGTATTGATTTTTCACAATCACAGTTTCTAGTTTAAACAGGCTATTGTTTCAAATCAGGAGTTGGTATATGAAATGAAAAGAAAATACTTATTCTACAAAATGAGTTTTCCCAATATTTCTCAAAATGTCTTCTATGGATCACTTGCCTCTCAGTCACCACAGCTAATTGTCAAAATGAAGATTTTTCTGGGTCCCACCTGAGACATATTGGATAATGATGTCTAGGAGTTGAGCCCAGGAATCCATATTTTTGTCAGCCATCCTAGTTAATTCATAAGTACACAAAATTTTAAGACCCATCAATTTAGAACTAAAATTAAAATAGTTACTTTCCCTTTTAGTTTTACTTTAAAATACTTCCATTGGAACAAGAGAGAATAAAGAGAACCCCTGATGAGAAAGATAGGTCAGATGTCTAAATGATGTTTATGGACTTGACAACAAAGAAAAGTGGGAATACATTTTACACTTTAATAAAAGTTAATTTCTACATAATTAGAGAAGTATAATTCATAATTGGGAGTATAAATTGATTAATATAACCAATAAAGAGCATTACATATTCAAAGGCAACAAAGAATTTTATTCTTCAATGATATTTTTAATCAGAGGTGGAATTTAGATGGTAGAAAAACCAATTTCAAACCATGCAGTTCACAGCAGAGCATTGTGCAGCAATTTACTTGGCATGAGAAAGAACAAACATCTTTAAACTTTGTGAAGAGCGTGTCAGGGAGTCTGACAAGGCAAACCTCAGGGTGTAGTCTTTCTAACTGCAAATAAATGGCTGCTGCTGCATTGTCCGTCCATGCGCCTTTCACCTGCTGAGTTTCTGTGACTGATATTGCACTGGCCATTTTAAGAGACAGCTTCTCTGTAAACTGAATACAACCTATATTTCAGAGAACCTTCCACTTCTTTTTCCTGTTGATAAAAGCTAAATGACCACTATGAATCAAAATCCTTATTTTAGATATTGGTAGGCAATAAGATATGCATGAGAGGAAACATATTTTTGGAGACTTGAAAACAGATGATGCAAGATAGATCTAATCAGAGGATGTCTATGAATTCAGTTTACTTTTGCACAAATAATTTAAGAATTTTGACTTGCTGATGATTCTGTAATCAAAAAGTGGGAAAAGTAACCGTATTTTAAAATTGTCTTTTAGGAAAATGTAGGGCCTCTACAAATCGTGTTAGCAGTTGTCATACCTATAAGTTTTTTATAATCCATTGTAACCATTATAATGTTGAAGACAAGAATATGCTATGGGCAGAAACACACAAAGGTGACGCCTAATGAGTCATATGTTCTACATTCTTTGAAGTATAGGTGGAGTCTGTGACTTGCTTCTACCAATAGAATATGGCAAATGTGATGGCATGTCAATTCCTTGATAAGGTTACATTATAAGAGATTCCATTTTATCAGACTAAAGGGAAAGACTCTCTTGCTGGCCTTAAAAAGTAAGCTGCCAAGTTTTTGATAGGTCTATGTGGGAAAGGCAGGTGAATGGCCTCTAAGAGCTGGCTCACAGCCAAGAAGAAAATAAGAATCTCAGTACTACAACCATAAGAAACAACTAGATGAGCTTGGAAGAGGATACCAAATTCCAGAAAGAAATACAGCCTAGCCAACACCTTGATTGCAGTCTTGTGAGACTCTGAGCCAAGGACCCAGTTAAGCCCTGCTCAGACTCCTCAACCGTAGATGGAAACTGAGATAATAAACAGGTGATGTTTTCATCTCTTTGAAATGTTTTCTAACTGTGGGGGTGATAGAGTCAGCCAGTCCGTCTTGAAACAACAATTTTCAACACTTAAGAAATCTATTACAGAATAGTCATTAAGCAGTTTGGAAGTAAAGATCTGTAGACTTTTTGTAGAAACTGGTAAACAATGATTACATTTTGATATTTCCTTGAGCCTAGTTGCCATTATACCTATTGATTCGTTGTCTCCAGATCTAATTGAGTCATCTCTAAAATATAGGTTAATAAACATTCACACATTAATATATAGGCAATTCTATTTTAGTGTCATTTATAACTTTTTTGTAGAAGTCTGTAATTGTGAATGAGATAGAAATAAGGCAAAAGTCCATGATTAAGAACAACCACTCTAGACTCTGTGATGTATTTACCAGTGTGGTAATGTCAATCACATAGAAAAATGCTGACAGACAAAGCACTTTAAAGTTAACATATATGATATAAATTATCAATAGCCACATAAACCATCAAAACAAGATGCCTATGGTGCTTCAAAATAATTGTTTACCAACTACATTAGAATTCAAAATGTCGTAATGCAGATGTGATTTTTATAATCATAAGTAGGCATAGTCTTCAGTTATTTGCTAAAAGACCAGGGATTGCACTACAATTTTCCGTAGAGAAAATGATCCCTTG
This sequence comes from Balaenoptera ricei, assembly GCF_028023285.1. Lineage (NCBI taxonomy): Eukaryota > Metazoa > Chordata > Mammalia > Artiodactyla > Balaenopteridae > Balaenoptera > Balaenoptera ricei. The sequence goes on from NC_082660.1 coordinate 82,774,428, forward strand.
ATAGTATTATTAGTGATGGGAAAACTGAAACCTTTTCTCACGACCATTGCTATTTTACAAAAAAAAAAAAGAGGGGGCATAGTGAAATTTAACGTCAGTGATAGGAACATTGCACTTGGAAGTTTAAGAAAAACTCACGTTAACTGAAGTTAATTGAAGTTTTAATTTTGAAATCTTTAAGCCCCTCCCCCAGGCAAATACCAACAATATAATTTTAAACAGAAGAAAATATAGAAAAATTTAAGGATAACTGTTATTGATGCCTAAAATCCATTTTATAGCATGCATCAACATTTTAAACATTAGTTTTTATTGTGCACCCGTCATCTTAGCACCATAATGTCCCTCTACTATAATGGAGAATCAAAGTATGGTCTAAACTTTCTTTTATCAGTAGACATTTAATAAATATCAGTTTATTTGATATGAGGGAATAGTTTAAAATTTGGTATGCTTCAGATTAAACAAGCAAATAGGATCAGAATCAGAAACTATGAAACTATTTTTTCACTTCTATGATCGTTAATTTTATGTGCCAACTTGACTAGGCTGCAGTACCCAGATATTTCCTAAAATACCAGTCTTGCTGTGAGGGTATTTTTTTATGAGATTAATATTTAAATCTGTAGACTTTTAATAACGCAGATTTCCCTCCACAACGTGGGTAGGCTTCATTCACTCAGTTGAAGGCTTTAGGCAAAAAAAAAACAGATCTCCCAAAGGAAAGAGGATTCTGCCTTTAGTCTTGAGCTGCAAAATCAACAACTCTTCCCTGGGTCTCCAGTCTGCCAACTTGCCCTGTAGATTTCAGAATTTACATCTTCCACAATTGTGTGAGGCAATTCCTTAATCTCTCTCTGTCTCTCTCTGTCTCTGTCTCCCTCTCAATACACACACACACACACACACACACACACACACACACAAACATCCTACATCCTTTTGGTTCTGTTTCTCTAGAGAGCACTGACTAATACAGATTTTGATACAACAAGTGGTTCTAGAGGAACAGAATCTTAAGGATCAATTTTCTTAATTGATCCTGGGGTTTCTGGAATTGGTTTTCTAATCTGATTTGTCTGAAAAGTAAATGGTTCTATTTCCAGTAGGAAAAAGGGCACTAATAAGCCATAGTGTACTGTTGAAATAGAGATATTGGATTTCTGTTGAGATTCAAATATCTACTGAAAATTAAAAATACCAACATAGAATGCTCCTCATCAAATATTTATAAAAAGCAAGGTTCTGAGTGACCTTGTCTATGATACTTTAGGATTTTTTTTTTTCAAACTTATGAGTGTAACGAGATTGGCTGGTTGCTCCTAATTGAGCTGGACAAAGTAGGAAAAGAAAAGACTGAGCTCAGGGATTCTAATTTCCAGCTCAAGTGCTGTATAAATGACCTAGAAGTTTTAATGTCTGCCCTGAAAGAAACCAAACCCAGAATTTTGTCCTGTGCGTGGCCAAATCACAATACAAATTGAATTCCCAACTTGCAGGGTGTCTTCTGTTAAAGTGAGGGCATTGATTGGGAAGGAACAGGATCCTGAAAATTAGAATGAGTCTTTATGGGAAGATCCTGTTGACGATGGGGATATTGAAACTCTAAATTCTGATTAGTCTTCTTTGCCTGTAGGAGCCTCTCCAACTCTGTCTGAGTAGATTAACCTTGCTGTGACTGGGGAAACTGAAATGGCTTCCCCTGAGGTAATTGCCTTGGAAGACACTGCTGATTCTCCTCGGTACCTACCCCCACCACCCCTCTTTGCTTCTAGAGCTATAATTCAAATCCCATCAGGTGTTAAAGTTGAGGTACAAAATGTGACCCATAAGGAAGTGTGCACAATTATTTCAGACTTAAAAAGAACATGGGAAAATGTTTCTAACTAATAGTATATCTTAGATAATAATATATTGTTGAAATATATTAATTCCATATAAAATTAGCTCTCAATTTGAATAAGTCTGAATATATTGAGTTCCTACCATGTGCAAGGTATTCTTTAGCAGCATCATTTTATTTCTTTGTGATCTGTTCTAGGCTTTCTTCTCTTTTCTTTATAACTTCTCTTCTTAGTTGGTAACATCAACTTTGATTTTAATTTCAGCATCTACATGCTGAAAATCCTTATAACTCTCCTCTATACTTCACATCTATTCATCCAGCTTCCTATTTCACATTTCCACTTGGATGTCTCACAGACACACTAATTCAATATATCCAAAACCAACCTCAACATTTTTAATCTCAAACTCACTTTCCTTATAGTAAATGGCATTACCAGCCACTCAACTGCTAATGCCAGAAAACTAAGATTCATCCTACATATCCCCAACCTCGTAATTATCTCTGGAATCCATTCACTTCTCTCCATTTCCACTAACTGCCATCTTAGTTCAGATAGACATTATTTTTAATCTTGACTACTAAAAACCTCCTCATCAATCTTCTTCTAAATACATTTTTTACTACAATCCAGTCTCTACATAAGTCTTAATTAAACACAAATCTGGTCATTACACTCCCTTGCTTTTTCAGTCCCTTGAACATGCTATGAACTTTTTCACCCAAGCGTTTTCACAAGATATTCCCTAAACCTGGAACATTTTTCACTACCAATTTTAGCTAACTTAGCCTAGCTAATTCCTTCTTCCTCTTTCATGTCTCAGATTAAATATCATTTCTTCATGTAAGCCTTTTCTGATATGCCAAACTTTGATCTCCTTATAACACACTCAAAATATTTCTTCATAAATCTTGCAAAAATTTATTCTATTTTCTCTGCTATTTAGTCATTTCTAGGAGGGCAAGGAGTGTTTCTATCTTATTCATTGCAATACCATTACTGGTACAATACTTATCACTTAGAAGGAATGCAATAAATATTTACCAGATGAATGAATGGAAGGGTGAATGGATGAAGAGATGAACGGATGGATGAATACAATATTTTCAAAAACCTACTGTAACATATTATGACAGTATTCAAAAGAAAACGTTTCTGTCATTCGTGACATGGGTAATGAGATTATCCACTCTTATAAGTGTAGAACAGCTGAAAAAGAGTTGAAATTTAAAATTATTTAATAATATATGTGTGGATCTGTTTCTGTGTTCCATTTTTGGGGGGATTATTTGTTTATATATATGGTAATATTATACTGTTTTAATAAATTATATAGTAGGTCATGATATCTGGTAGTGTATAGCCTCCACTTTTGCTAATTCTCATGTCTGACTTGTTATTTTTACCTTTTGCATTTTCAAATAAATATTAAAATTAGTTTGTCAATTTGCAAAATAAATCTACTGGTATTTTGATTTATATCCCGAATCTTAAACCTGTAGAAACATTTTGAGATAATTTACATCTTTACGATTTTGAATCTTCCAATCTTTGAGTAAAATTTATCCTTCTTTTTATGTCTGCTCTCTCTGAAAATCATTTTATTGTTTCCATTGAATGTCTTACACATCTGCATTAGATTTAATCCTATTGATACTTGATGTTTTTGATCATGTAATTAACATCATTTCTTAAACTTCATTTTCTACTACTTTGTGATTGTTGTATAGAAGCAAAGTTCATTTTTCATGTTGACCTTGTATGCAAAATACATGATATATTCCCTAATTATTAATGATATTATGTGTGTGGGTACTTTCAAAAATACATTTACAACTATAAAGATTTTCTTTCTCCTTTTCTATACTTATTCCATTGTTTTTTGTTCTTGCCATATTTCACGTGTAGGACTTCTAGTACAACACTAAATAGAAATGGAAATTGTGTACTTTCATTTCCCATTCAAATTTCAGGTTGGATGATTGAATATAATTTTATTTGTAAGTTTTTGTAGATGTCTTTTATCACACCGAGAGCTTTCCTTTCCACCACTATTTTGCAAATATTTTTAATTCAGAAAAAGTGAGTTCAATTTTATCAAACATTTTTTGTCTTAGGCAAGATAATATTTTTTTCTCCATTTTTCTGTTAAAAGGGTGAACTACTTTGATAAGTTTTTTTTTTAATTTTTAGCCACCCTTATGTACCTTTAATAAATCCTACTTCATTAGAATGTATTTTATCTTTTCTTTTGAAATAATGATAGAGTCATAGGAAGTTGCAAAGAGCAACTTTCCTCTGTACCTTTCATCTAGTTTCCCCCACTGGTTACATCTTACATAATAAATGTATCAAAACCAGGAATTTTACATGGTACAACATATGTGTGTATAGTTACATGCCAATTTGTCCCATGTTTACATTCATGTAACCACCACCAAAATAAAAATACAGAACTATACCATTATCATGAAAATATCTCTCATTCTATTCTTTTTGTAGTCATACTCACCTCCATTCCCCAAAGTTTCTCTACCAGCTGGTGATGACTAACCTATTCTTTATCACCATAATTTTGTCATTTTGATAATGTTACATAAATGGAAACATACAGTGTGTGACCTTTTTAGATTAATCTTTTTTACCTCAGCATAGTTACACTCGAGATTCACCAAAGTTGCTGCATGTACCAATCATTAGTTCCTTTTTATTGCCAAGTGTATATAATGGTATGAAAGTACCACCATTCACTCATTGTGGAGCACTTTGATTATTTCCAATGTGGTGCTAATACAAATAAAGCTGAAGAGAACAATAATGTACAGATTTTTATGTGAATATAAATTTCTAATTTCTCTGGGATATGAGATAGAAATGTAGTTGCTGGGTCATATCATAAGTGTAGGTTTAATTTTTTAAGAAACTGCAACACTATTTTCTAGTGTGGCTGTTTCATTTACATTCCCTCCTGCAATATATAAAAGAAAGTTTCTCTGCATCCACACCAGCATTCCATATAGTCACCATGATTTGTTTTACCTTTATAATAGGTGTGTGATGATACCTTATTGTGCTATTAACTTGCATTTCCCTGATGGCTCGTGATGGTGAACTTTTTTTTTCGTGTGTTTATCTGCCATCTGTATATCCTCTTCTGTGAAATGTCTCTTCAAATATTTTGCCATTTCCTAATTGGATTGTTTTTTCCTACTTTTTTTTAACTGTTGAGTTTTAGAATACTTTAGATATTCAAGATACAGTTTCTTGTCTCATATGTATATTGAAAATGCTTTCTCCCACTGTGTAACTTGTCTTTTCATCAGCTAGCAGGGTATTTTTTAGGGCAAACATTTTAAATGATGAAGTACACTCTGTAGATTTTTTTTCTTTTATGTATGGTGCTTTTGGTGCCAAATAATGAACTTTTCAATAAGTCATGTGCCAAAAGATTTCCTCCTATGTATTCTTTTAAAACTGTTATAGCTTTACATTTTACAATTTTTAATTTCATTATTTAATTTTTTATACAGTATATCCTTGAGTCTATCTTACATCCAGTAGTTTACACCTCCCACTAGCCCACCCCTATATTGTCCCTCGCCACAACTGGTAACCACTACTTTGTCCTCTATATCTGTGAGTCTGCTTCTTTTTTGTTATATTCACTACTGTTTTGTATTTTTTAGATTCCACATATAAGTGATAGCATACAGTATTTGTCTTTCTCTGACTTCTTTCACTTAGCCTAATGCCCTCCAACTCTATCCATGTTGTTGCAAATGGCAAAATGTCATTCTTTTTTCATGGCTGAGTAGTATTCCATTGTATATATATATATATATATATATATATATATATATATATATATATACCACATCTTCTTTATGCATTCGTCTGTTGATGGACACTTAGGTTGCTTCCATATCTTTGCAATTGTAAAAAATGCTGCTATGAATATTGGGGTGTATATTTCTTTTCAAATTAGTGTTTTTGCTGTTTTTGAATATATATCCAAGAGTGGAATTGCTGGGTCATATGGTAGTTCTATTTTTAGTTTTTTGAGAAACCTCCATACTGTTTTCCACAGTAGCTGCACCAATTTACATTCCCACCAACAGCATAGGAGGGTTCCTTTTTCTCCACATCCTTGGCAACTTTTGTTATTTGTGTTCTTTTTGATGATAGCCATTCTGATAGGTGTGAGGTGATATCTCATTGTGGTTTTGATTTGCATTTCCCTGATGATTAGTGATGTTGAGCATATTTTCATGTACCTGCTCTCCATATGCATGTCCTCTTTGGGAAAATGTTTATTCAGGTCTTCTGCCCATTTTTTAAATTATTTTTGTTTTTGGCCACACCATGTGGCACATGGGATCTTAGTTCCCTGACCAGGGATCGAACTCGTGCCCCCTGCATTGGAAGCTTGGAGTCCTAACCACTGGACCACCAGGGAAGTCCCCTCTGCCTATTGTTTAATTGGGTTTCTTGCATCTTCTTTTTTTTGATGTTGAATTGTGTGAGCTGTTTATATATGTTGGATATTAACCCCTTATTGGTCATATCATTACAAGCCAATATCACTGATGAACATAGGTGCAAAAATCCTCAACTAAATATTCGAAAATCAAATACAAGAGTACATTAAAAGGATTACACACCATGATCAAGTGGAATTTATGCCATGGATGCAAGGATCTTTCAATATACGCAAATCAATCAATGTGATACACCACATCAACAAATTGAAGAATAAAAACCACATGATGATCTAAATAGATGCAGAAAAAGCTTTTGACAAAATTCAACATTCATTTATGATAAAAATTCTCCAAAAAGTGGGCATAAAGAGAATATGCCTCAACATAATAAAGTCTGTGTATGACAAACACACAGCTAACATCATATGCAATGGTGAAAATCTGAAAGCATTTCCTCTAAGATCAGGAAAAAGACAAGGATGCCGACTCTCACCACTTTTATTCAACATAGTATTGGAATTCATAGGCACACCAATCAGACAAGAAAAACAAATGAAAAGAATCAAATTAGAAAGGAAAAAGTAAAACTGTCACTGTTTGCAGATGACATGGTATTATATATAGAAAATCCTAAAGACACTACCAGAAAACTACTGGAGCTCATCAGTGAATTCAGTAAAGTTGCAGGATACAAAATTAAGATACAGAAATCTGTTGCATTTCTATACACTAACAACAAAATAGCAAAAAGAGAAGTTAAGGAAACAATCCGATTTTCCATTGTATCAAAAAGAATAAAATACCTAGGAATAAACCTACCTTAGGAGGCAAAAGACCTGTGCTCCAAAAACTTTAAGACACTGATGAAAGAAATTAAAGATGACACAAACAGATGGAAAGATATACCATATTCATGAATTAGAGGAATTAATATTGTTAATATGACCCTACTACCCAAGGCAATCTACAGATTCAATGAAATCCCTCTCAAAACACCCATGGCATTTTTCAGAAAACTAGCATACATAATCTTAAAATTTGTATGGAAACACAAAACACCCTGAATAGCAAAAATACTCTTGAAAAAGGAGAACAGAGCTGGAGGAATCATGCTCCTTGACTTCAAACTACACTACAATGCTACAGAGATCAAAACAGTGTGGTACTGGCACAAAAACAGACACATTGATCAATGGAACAAAATAAAGAGCCCAGAAATAAACACACACACTTATGGTCAATTAATCTATGAGAAAGCAGGCAAGAATATACAAAACAGAAAAGACAATCTCTTCAATAAGTGGTGAAGAGAATACTGAACAGCATTCCCCCTAGCAATGAATGAGCTTTCTTCTTGCTCCACATCATCATCAGCATTTGATATTGTCAAATTTTGGATTTTAGCTATTCTAAAATGTATATATTTGTATCTCATTGTTTTAATTTGCAATAATATAACTTGAATCCATTTAGTGAATTAAAAGAGGAACTATGTTCTTTAGTTTCAACATATGACTTCAAGTACTTTATTATCCAGAATGATATCTAAAAGGAATTAAATAATTCCATGAAATTCAGAGTTATACTTTTATTGCAACAAAATATATTATAACTAGATTGAATAAAAACGGATTGTTATATTTGTATTTTATTCTGTTTCTCACATACTATTCTTCTGCAGTTATACATTTCACAAGAGATGACAGTTTAAACTGAGACATTAATTCAATGAAAATCACAAGGTTAAGACAGTTCTCCACATATCACAGAAATCTTGTAAATAATTGGTGACAACTAAAAATTAAACAAATTATACAAACAAAATTTAAAGTTGTGAGAATGGGTTTATAATATGCATATCAAAAGATGAAATTCAATATTGAAACACTAAATTACCAGCAGAAATGAACTATTATCCTCTGAATAGGCCATTTTATTTTAAAAGCAATGTTATATACACTATTCTTATTTTCTCATTCAGAAACAGATATAAACATCCCAGTATGTTCATATTATCCTAATGTTTATATTTGGTTCTTCACTAAGGTTTGAACTTGGAAATTAATTAGGGCCAATGGGATCTAAAGGAAATCTGCTGGGCAGGGGTTTGGTTTCTGAGAAAGTTTTTCTTTCATGATTAAGAGTGATAAACTAGAAGAATGTCCTGCTTTGTCCCATCCTGCTTCAAATATAGGCTATGAGAATGAGACTCCTGTAGTTTCCATTATAGGAATGTGAAGATGACATCTCAGTATTCTTGAACCACCTATCTCTGGTATTCCTACATGAGAGTAATAAAATTCTAGAGTTTAATCCCATTTTAGTCTGGTATTTTATTATTTGTAGCTGAAAGCATCTTAACTGATAGACCAGTTTTCCTACAACAACAACAACAAAATGCTATGGATATTGCCCTAATCCATTCAGGCTGCTATAATAGAAGTTCATAGACTAGGTGACTTCAAAAACAAATATTTATTTCTTACAGTTCTAGAGGCTGGAAGGCCAAGATTAAAACACCAAAAGATTCAGTGTTTGGTGAGATGTTGCTTTTTCATTCATAGATGGCCATCTTTTTGCTGTGTTTTCACATGGCAGAAGGGGCAAGGGAGTACGCTGGGGTCTCTTTTATAAAGGCACTAATCCAATTCATGAGGGTTCTGACCTCATGGCCTAATCACTGCCCACAGGGCCCATCTCCAAATATCATCACATTGGAGTTTAGGTTTTGACATATGGGAATTTTTTTGCGGGGTGGGTGGTCTGTGGTAGCTGTCAATATGAGAAAAGGCAAGCAGTCAGGTAAATAACTAAAATTTACCAGTTTGATATTTGTTTTTATCTGTTTGTTTTTTATTGTTAGTTTTTCTCTTAATTAATCTTTTATTCTTACTGAAGATACAAGGATTAATGATTTCTCCCAAGAACAAACATCATATAAGCTTACACTCATAGATAGCAGAAATTCCTGTTATCAGAATTACTAATATGTGAGCAGATAGACAAAAATTTCCAACAGAATTTTCCCACTTGAAAAGTTTATAAAGGGAACTTGCAATTTCCTATCCAGCACATAGTGAACTTGGAAGTCATCATTCCCATCCACACAAGAAGAAAAAAGCTGAACAAACTAAAAAAAAACATAACTTTTCATTTTTCTATCTGAGAACAAAGATCACAGGACAAAACTATTGCCACCAAAATTGGAGAGGAAGACAGGCAGAAACAGAGAATAACAGCTTATAATAGAAGAAGCCCATGAGCTGAAACCTCCATGTTATCCAGTCCAAGGTAGGAAAATCTAAAATGTAATTGAGAAATTGCTGGAAGTTCAGTGTGGACAAATTTGAGATTTAAAAACTCCAGGTTGGGGAGGCAGTCTTAGAGATGTTTCCACATATTTTTTTAAGTTTTATTCTAAGAGATATACTTGGTTTTCAGTGAAGATTAGACAAAAATGTCTTGGTGTTTCCAGCAGGGGTAGGGGGAAGTAGCCATTTGGAAATGCACTCAGAGCATTCAGTATTTTTTAGCAAGGCCTAGCCTCAAAAGAAACTATTTTATCAGAGACTAATTAACAAGGTTTAACCAGAATCTAACCAACTTGGGGGAAGGGATATACCCAACTCCAGCCTTCTCTAGTTTTCTATCACTTAAGGGATGGAGAGAGATGAAAAGCACTTACAAAGGCCACACTCCAGGGGAACAGGCTAACTAAAAGGCTGAAACCTAATAATAGGACAATAAAATACTTCCTTTCCCCCAACACCTAAGAATACATCAATAAAGACTTATGTACCACAGTTACATTTACCCAGTACATCATGTCTGCCTTTCTACAAAAAAAAAAAAAAAAAAAAAAAAAAAAATTACAAGGTATACTGAAAGGTTAAAAAACAAACAAACAAACACAGTTCGAAGAGACAGAGCAAGCATCAGAATCAGACTCAGATATGACATGGACTTTGGAATTATCTGATAAGAAATTTAAAAGGACTATCTATGATCAATGTGCTAAGGACTCTAATGTGAGAAGTAGACAACATGTAAGAACAAATTCATAATGTAAGCAGAGAGATGGAAATTCGAAGAAACAATAAAAAAGAAGTGTTAGAAATCAAAAACACTGTAACAGAAATGTTTTGATGGGCTCATTAATAGACAAAGAATCAATGAACTAGAAGATATGTCAATACAAACTTCACACACTGAAATGCAAAACAGCAACAAAAATAGAACAGAGTTTCCAAGAAGTGTGGGAAAACTACAAAAGCTGTAACACATGTGTAATGATAATACCAGAAAGAGAAGAAAAATTAAAAAAAAAAACATATCTGAAACAGTAATGACTTAAAATTTTTCAGGATTAATGTCAGACACAAAACCACAGACCCAGGAAGCTCAGAGAACACCAAGCAGGACAAATACTAAGAAATCTATACCTAGGTATATCTTATTCAAACTGCAGAAAATCAAAGACAATGGAAAAAACTTTGAAAGAAGCCAGAGGGGGAAAAAAAGCACCTTACCTAGAGAAAAACAATAGATGAATTACATTGGACTTCTCTTCAGAAACTATGAAAACAGGGAAAGAGTGCAGTGAAATATTTAAACTGTTGAAAAGAAAAATACAACCTAGAAGTGTGTATCCAGTAAAATTATTCTCCAAAAGTGAAGGAGAAATAAAGACTTTCTCAGAAAAACAAAAATGGAGAGTTGTCTCCAGTAGATCCACCTTGTAAGACAGGTTAAAAGAAGTTCTTCAGAGAGAAGTAAAATTCTGTAGGTCAGAAACTCAGACCTATATACATGAAAAGAAGAGTATTAAGGAAGGAATAAATAAAGGTAAAACAAATTTTTATTTTTCATTCTTACTGATCTAGCAGATAACGTTTTGTTCAAAATAGTAATAGCAACAACATATATTATGATTATAACTTATGGATAAGTGAAATAATGACTGCAATGATAGAAGAAATGGGAGGGAAGAATTATGAATACTCTGTCATGATGTATTTGCACTACTTGTGATGCAGTATGGTGTTATTTGAAAGTGAACCTGGATTTGTTGTAAATGCATATTGCAATCCACAGGGCAATCACTAAATAAAGTTTTAAAATAAGAAGTATAATTGATATGCTAAAAAGGAAAGAAAATAAAATCATATAAAATGCTTAAATAAAGCAAGAGAAGGCATGGGACTTCCCTGGTGGTCCATTGGTTAAGACTCCACGCTCCCAACGCAGGAGGCCAGATTCAGTCCCTGGTCAGGGAACTAGATCCTGTATGCCACAACTAAGCATCTGCATGCTGCAACTAAAAGATCCCGCATGCCACAACTAAAGATCCCACATGCCACAATGAAGATCCTGCAGACGTGGCAACAAAGATCCCATGTGCCACAACTAAGACCCAGTGCAGCCAAATAAATAAAAAAAAAAAAAAAGAGAGAGAGAAGGCAGAAAAAAAAGTGGAAGACAAAAGTAGAAACAACAAAAACAATGAGTAGAAAACAGTAAAAAATGTGATAGATAAGAATTAACTATATCAATAATCACTTTAAATATCAATGATCTAAATATATTGATTAAAAGACAGAGATAGAGTGTATTGAAACCCAAGACCCAACTGTAAATTGTCTACAAGGAACCCACTTTGAATATAAAGGCACTTATAGATTAAAAGTAAAGAGATAGAGAAAGATATAACATGTTAACACTAACCACAAGGAAGTAATAGTAGCTATATTAATTTCAGACAAATTCAGGGCAAGGGAAATTATCAGGAATAAAAGAGCAATTGACAGTGATAAAGGGGTCAATTATCCAAGAAGACATAGCAATCTTTAATTGTATGTACCTAAAAACCAAGTATGAAAATACTTGAGAAAAAAAGTGATGGAACTGCAAGGAGAAATAGACAAATTAATTATTATATTGGAAGTTAAATACCCCTTTGTCAGTAATGGACAGTACCAGCATGAAGAACATCAGTAAAGACATAGCTGAACTCAACAATATGATCAATCAATTGAATGTAATTGACATTTATAGAATACCTCACCCAGCAACAGCAGAATACACATTCTCCTCAACTCACATTGAACACTTACAAAGGTAGATCATATTTTAGGCCACAAAACATACCTTATCAAATCAAATAGAGTAGAAATCATACAATGTATGCACATACTCCAATGGGATTCAACTTGAAATAAAAAACAAAAAGATATCTAGAAAACCACAAAATACTTAGAGATTAAACAACACCTAAATGACAAGCTAGTCAAAGAAGAAGACTCAGGAGAAATTAAAATGAAAATATAACATAAAAATTTGAAATGCAGTGGAAGCAATGTTTAGAAGGAAATTTACAGCATTGAATACATATATTAGAAAAGAAGAAAGTTATAAAATCAATAATCTAATCTTCTACGTTAAGAAACTAGAAAAAAAGAGAAAATTAAATCCAAAGTAAGCAGAATAAAACAAATAATAGAAATTAGAGTAGAAATCAATGATTGAAAACAGGAAATCAATAGACAAAAAAACAGAGAAGACACAAGTTACTAACATCAGAAATGAAAGAAGGTACATTACTACAGATACCATGAATATTAAAAGGAGAATAAAAATATTATGAACAACTCCATGCTCACAAATTTGATAACTTAGATGAAATGGACCAACTCCTTGACAGACACAATCTGTCAAAACTATTTCAAGAAGAAATAGACAATTTGAATAAGCCTATATCTATTTAAAATGTTGACTCAATAATTAATAACCTTCCAAAACTGAGAGCACCAGTCCCAGATGGGTTCACTGGTGAACTCTACCAAATGTTTAAAGAAGAAATTATCCCAATTTCTGCAATTACTTTCAGAAAATAAAAACAGAGGAAGCACGTCATACTCATACTATAAGGCCAGCATTATCCTAATACCAAAGCTAGGTAAAGGCATTGCAACAAAGGAAAACTACAAACCAATGTCACTCATGATCATAAAAGCAAAACCCACAACAAAACATTAACAAATTAAATCCAACATTGTATGAAGAGAATTATACAATTCCAAGTATGTAACCCTGGTTCAACATTTGAAAATCAATTAATATAACCCATCACATCAACTGACTATAGAAGAAAAATCACATGATTATATCAATAAATACAGAAAAGGCACTTGATAAAATCTAAAACTATTCATGATAAAATCACTCAACAAGCTAAGAATAGAAGAGAACTTCCTCAACCTGGTAAAGAACATTTACAAAAACCAACAAATAACATCATACTTACTGATGAGAAACTGTTCTTCCCCACTAATGCTGGGAAGAAGGCAAGAATGTCCCATAACACTGCTCTACTATTCATTATCATACCAAAAGCCCTAGCTAATGCAATAAGAAAAGAAAATATAACATACATAAATTGGGAAGGAAGAAATTAAACTGTCTATGTTCATAGATGACATGACTGTCAGTGTAGAAAATCTGAAAGAATTGTCAAAAAAAAAGAAAAAAAAAAAAAACTCCTGGATCTAATTAGTGGTTAAGCAAGGTTTCAGGATACAAGATTAGTGCACAAAAGTCAATTGCTTTCCTATGTACAAGAAATAGACAATTAGAGTTCAAAATTAAAAAAACACAGTAATATTTACATTATCACCAAGTGAATGAAATACTTAGGTATGAATCTGACAAACTCTGTGCAAGATCCAGATGAGGAAACCTACAAAACTCTGATGAAAGTAATCAAAGAACTAAATAAATGGAGAGATATTCCGTGTTCATGAATAGGAAAAAATATTGGAAGATGTCAGTTCTTCCCAACTTAATATATAGATTCAGCACAGTCCTAAAGTTCCAGCAAGTTATTTTGTGCATATAGGCAAACAGATTCTAAAGTTTATATGGAGAAGCAAAAGACCCAGTATGCCAGCATAATATTGAAGGAGATGAACAAAGTCAGAAAACTGACACTCCCCCAACTTCAAAACTTACATTAAAGCTATAGTAATCAAGACAGTGTCATACTGGCAAAAGATTAGACAAATAGATCAATGGAACAGAATAGAGAGTTCAGTCATAGATCCAGATATAGTCAACTGATCTTTGACAAAAGAGCACAGGCAAGGATAGTCTTTTCAACAAATGATGCTAGACACAGAACTTACACCCTTCACAAAAATTAATTCATAATGGATCATAGACATGAATGGAAAATGCAAAACTATAAAACTCCTATAGAAAACATAGGAGAAAATCTAGATAGCCTTGAGATTGGCAATGACAAAGATCTGATTCTTTTAAGAAAATAATGGTTAAGTTGGAATTCATTAAAATGTTTCTAAAAAGTCTTCTCTACAAAAGACACTGTGAAAAGAATGAGAGGACAAGCCACAGACTGGGAGAAAATATTTGTAAAAGATATGTCTGATAAAGAACTATTATCTCAAATGTACAAAGAATTCTTAAAACTCAACAAATAAAAAAAGCAATAACCCAGTTAAAAATGGAAAAAAAAAATTTTCAATTATTTTTCAATTATTTTATCTGGGTATTTCACTTCTAAATACCCAGAAGTGGAATTGGTGGATCATATGGTAGTTCTTTTTTTAATTTTTTGAAGAACCTCCATACAGTTTTACATTTTGCATTCCCACCAACAGCGTGCAAGTGTTCCAATTTCTCCACATTAGTTCCAACACTTGTGCTTTGTTTCTTGATAATAACCCTCCTGACAAGTGTGAGGCTATATCTCATTATGGTTCTGTTTTGCATTTCCCTAAAGATTAGCAATGTTGAGCATTTTTTCATATACCTGTTAGCCATTTGTATGTCTTTTCTGGAGAAATATCTATTCAAGTCCTTTGCACATTTTTTAATCAGGTCATTAGTTCTGTTTTTACTTTTCTTTTGTAGGAGTTCTTTACATATTTTGGAGATTAACCCCTTATTAGGTATATGATTTGCAAATATTTTCTCTCATCTGGAAGAGATAGCACTCCCATGCTCACTGCAGCACTATTCACAACAACCAATATGTATAAAAACCTAGTCCATCAACAGATGAATAAAGAAAAAGTAGCATATGCATACAATGGCATACTACTCAGCCTTTAAGAAAAAGAAGGAAATTTGCAATATGTGACGAGTGACGACATGAATGAACCTTGAGGACATTATGCTAAGTGAAATAAGCCAAATGTAGAAAGATAAATACTGCATTATTCCACTTTTACGAGGTAGCTAAAATAGTTCAATTCATAGAATTAAAGAGTAGAATAATGGTTTCCAGAGGCCAGGGAGAGAGGGAAATGGGGAGTTACTTATCAACAGGCATAAAATTTCAGTCAAGCAAGAATATGCTCTAGAGATCTGCTGTATAACATTGCAGTCAATAATAATATACTGTAAGCTTAAAAGTTTGTTAAGATAGTTCACATATTAAGTGTACTTTCCACAATAAAAAATTTTTTAGAAAAAAATGGGTGAAAAATCTGAATAGGCATCTCAGCAAAGATGATATACAGATGGAAAATATGCATAAAAAGGTAATCAGCATATGTCATTTGAGAATTGCAAATTAAAATAATAATGAGATACCACTATACGCCTATTAGAATGATGAAAATTCAAAACATGGACAAATACAAATGCTGACAAGGATGTGGAGCAACAGGAACTATCATTCATTTCTGACGGGAATGCAAAATGGTAAAGCAATTTTGGAAGACAATTTGGCAGTTTCTTACAAAATGAAACATATTGTTAGCATAGAATCCAGCAACTGTGCTCCTTGACATATATCCAAATGAAGTGAAAATTTACATCCACACAAAAACCTACACAAAGATATAGCATCTTTATTCATAATTTGTAAAACTTGGAACAACCAAGATGTCCTTCAGTAGGTATTTGGATAAATAAACTGTAGTACAGCTAGACAATGGAGTATTACTGTCAGCACTATAAAAGAAATGAGCTTTCAAGGCATGGAAAGACATGGAAGAAACTTAAATATATATTACTAAGTAAAAGAAGACTGTCTGAAAAGACTACATCCTCTATGATTCTGTCTATATGACATTCTGGTAAAGGCAAAAGTATGGAGACAGTAGAAAGACCAGTGATTGTCAGGGTATAGGGAAGAGGACAGGATATATAGGCAAAGCACAGAGGATTTTTAGGACAATAAAACTATTTTCAATGAAATTGTAATGGCAGATTAGTAATATTACACATTTGCCAAACCCATAGAATGTACACCACCAAAGGTGAACCCTAATGTAAACTATGGACTTTGGGTGATAATGATGTGTCAATGTTGGTTCATAAATTGTTACAAATGTACCACACTGGTGCAGTATATTGATGTGGGAGGCTGTGTTTGGAGTGAGCTACAGTGTATGTGAGTACTCTGCATTTTCCACACAATTTTTCTGTGAGTCTAAAACTATTCTAAAAATTAAGGTAACTAGCTGCTATCTTGTGCCATGATAGACTGATTGCCAAGGCAACAATCACATTTCAATAAGGTGGAAAGATTTATGTTTTTGTCAAGTCCCTGAGTGTCAGGGGAACAATGAAGATAGGTCTTGGGAAAGTGTCTGATATCATTTGTGAGGGTGGGATAATATAATTTATAGTTAGCCACTAAAACCAACTTTCCCCACCTCATAATTTCCTTAAAAGCCCACAAAATATTTGTTTACTAGAAACCTACTTTGGAATACAATTCAATGTTGGAGTAAATAGTATGAGTTGATAAAAATAAAAGTAAAATTATTTAGTTTTCAATTTTTCAGACATGAGTTTCCATTAATATTAGTTTACCCACATCCTGTCATTACAGAAAAAGTGGGTTTATGTTTTCTTTACAGAAAGCAAAAAGTGTTGCCATTCATTGTCTTTATATTTCCAACCAAAAGGATACATGTCCCTTAGAGCAGAAGAAGTTGTGTTATATTGCTGGTTTGTCTTCCTTCCTCTCTCAGTCCTCAAAAATTAACCTTACACCTTTATTAAGATCAGCATTTCAGTCTGTTTTGCAAATAATCTCCCTTTTCTAGATCTAAAGTCTCCTGGTGTAAAGGTATCACATAATATGAAAAGCAATATGTGTAGTATACAGTATACATTTTCAAGTTCACAGTTGTATGACAACAGCTTCTAGCAAACAAGAGGGTGAATCCAAAAACATACTTAGATGAGGTTAAAATACTCAGAGTTGAAAATAATGTTTCTTCAAGATGAGTATACATTCAGGCTTTATAATAATCCTTGATCCTTGATATTATATCAGGGCCAAAACTTTCTTGTGGGTCAGAGGAGAATGGTTACTCTTCCTGCTTCGTAACCATACTGTAGCAAGATTTGGAAAATTATAACTTCTTTTAAAATATAGCTATTTTTTAAAATTCTACACTAAAGGAAGAAATAATTAATAACACATTCAAAGTATCTGGGATCCCATAAAGGCTTATTTTGCATGCCAAATCTGATGACTAGTAGTAGCTGCCTGTAGCACTTTGCTTACAAATATGATGAAACCAGGTCCAGGCTCAGTGGTATGATTGATTAGTCTTGTTTCTCTTGGCTGTAAGAGGGCACACACCCTAAATATGTGTTGACCCTGTATAAATCTTTTCAATTCAATTCAATCTCAGTCATTTCAATTTAATTCAAATGAACAAGAAGAGAAAAGTAATTTTTTTCAGTATAAAATTTAAAAGTCATTCCCCAGGATCATATACTTCATCCAGAAAAGAAGTCCAAGGACCCATATATAAGAGAGAGCTTGGTCAAAAGATAAAAGAGATTGGAAAATAGTTAAAAGAGGAGAAGAAAGATGTTTAAATGGGCCAAAATGGAGTAGGCAATCTTGAAAAAATTTAATTAAGCTAGGCCTTGAAGAAGTGTTTTTAAAGGCAGAGAGAAGGGAATAATAAGTGTAAAGAAATGGAAAACGAATAAGTAAATGCTAGATGCTATTTTCTTTTTAGACCTTTCTGAGGTTGCCTAAGTAGAAACAATTAAGTTCAAAAGTGAATATTCCAGAGGCTTCTTCTTTTGTTTTGTTTTGTTTGTTTTGCTTTTTGTTTTTTACATCTCCAGTTATGTTTCCACATGTAGTAACTGTACAGTACTTACAATTAGAGTAGATGTAATGATTCAGTAATACAAAGACACATACTGAGTACATTTCTCTTTATGTCCTAAATCAGGAATCACCACTTCAGCATGACCAACAAAATGAGGAAGAGGGAGAGGGAAAGGAGGAGGGAGAGAGGGAAGGGGTCATACAAAATATACAGAAAAAATGTTCAAAAAGAGCATCTATGAAAATGAATAAGTAGACATCATAAAGTAATTTTAAACATTTTAATTCCTATTTCCTTGTGGCAATTATTCATATAATTTTTATTTTCTTTTACCTTCTCTGCAACCCTTCTAAGGGTTTGTGGAAAAGTCTAATAGAGGTAGCCTATTTAATGCTTGACCTGTATTTTCCATGGCTAGTAAACTATACTAAGAACATAATCAATTCTAAACATATACTGGTTTCAATATGACCACATCCTTTCTCAGTCAGCTGCTATTCTGGGAAGCTGAAATGACTTATTATCTGAGACTTATAGAGCTCATTCAGTGTAATAATTTCTCATTACATCTATCAACATAAATTTCATTTAAACATCTTATAAGTTTGTAAAATAAATGCTCATTTGAAAATACTTATGAAGGTCCTTTTTATTTTAAGATAGGCTGTGCTAGTCTGCATTCCACTATTAACTGCTATCACAACACCCAGTTTAGTATTTCCCATATGGGTTTTGTCACAAATTGGAATTAATTTATTTGTTTTGTTTATTTTTTATTTGTCTATGATATTCCCCCCTCCAGATTGTAAAAACTACAATGTATAGTAGGGACCGTGTGTATCTCGTTCAACATTCTATCCCCAGTGCCAAAGTGTCTGGCACCTAGGGGACCCTCAAAAACTACATTTTACTTAAGTAAACGGCTAAACCACAAACAGACCTTAAAATGTATCTAGATACCATCATACATCAAATGTCTTGAAAATTGGATAACTTCTTGAAACAGTTATGTGAAGAAAAATAAATGTCTTGGTGGGCGGGGAAGGGGGAGAATTGAAGCAAACATAAAATGCATAGAATTGAAGTGCAGAGCTCACTTAAGTTGATGAATAATGTATCCAAACATTCTAAAGGTCATTTCAATATTATTGGAGCCACAAATAGGTAAATAAATTAACCAAGAGAAATGTCCCCTCATTATTAATGAATGATTTTTAGTCTTAGTAGTAAATCAGTTTCAAGAATGTTTCAGCAGCCAAAGTCTAGCATTAAGACTTAAATATATTATAAAAATAAATAAGAATAATTAGAGTCACAAGCAGGATTCTGTAGTTAACAGTAACAACCCCAGGACCCCTTATATCCTTTGAAATTTTGTGGTAGGTTTATTCCCTCTATCTAAATGTAAATATTTAAAAGAGGACTCTATTTCTAATGGAAATGTGCTAGAGCTTAGGTGTTGCTCCAAGCCAGTGAATAATTATTTTGATTACACTGTAAATCAAAAAGTAAGTATTACTGATGACTCTTTATTGAGGTAAATCAAAGTAATTAGATTGTGTATTTTCTCTCCAGATCAGATGAATTATTTTACTTTAAACCTTGGAGTTTCTGCAAGTTTTTACGCTGTCAGATACTAGCTTGTCATTTAGACTCTCTGATATTGCACAGGAATTAAATTTAAAGCACACAATAAAGAATTAAATGTATAATTTTAATAAAATAATGATGGAAATAGTCATAACTTTTTTATAGAGGTATTAATATTTGTTATTCCATCTCACCCAAAAAGAGGAATATATGGAAAGAAAATTCTATAATGAAAGAATCTTATCTTTAAGAGTGTATTTGATAGACATTTCTCCAAAGAAGACATACAGATGGCCAACAAACACATGAAAAGATGATCAACATCACTAATTATCAGAGAAATGTAAATCAAAACTACCATGAGGTATCACCTCACACCAGTCAGAATGGCCATCATCAAAAAATCTACGAACAATAAATGCTGGAGAAGGTGTGGAGAAAAGGGAACCCTCCTATGCTGTTGGTGAGAATGTAAATTGGTACAGCCACTATGGAGAACAGTAAGGACGTTCCTTAAAAAACTAAAAATAGAGCTACCATATGACCCAGCAATCCCACATATATCCAGAGAAAACCATAATTCAAAAGGGTGCATGCACCCTGATGTTCATTGAAGCACTATTTACAATAGCCAGGACATGGAAGCAACCTAAATGTCCATTGACAGAGGAATGGATAAAGAAGATGTGGTACATATATGCAATGGAATATTACTCAGCCACAAAAAGGAAAGAAATAGTACCATTTGCAGAGATATGGATGGACCTAGAGATTGTCATGCAGAGTGAAGTAAGTCAGAAAGAGAAAAATAAATATCGTATAAAATCTCTTATATGTGGAATCTAGAAAAATGATACAGTTGAACCTATTTGCAAAGCAGAAATAGAGTCAAAGATGTATAGAAGAAACTTATGGTTACCAAGGGGGGCGGGTGGGATGAATTGGGAGATTGGAATTGACATTTATACACTACTATGTATAAAGTAGATAACTAATGAGAACCTACTGTATAGCACAGGGAACTCTACTCAATGCTCTGTGGTAACCTAAATAGGAAGGAAATCTAAAAAAGAGTGGATATATGTATATGTATAACTGATTCACTTTGCTGTACAGCAGAAACTAACACAACATTGTAAAGCAACTATACTCCAATAAAAATTAATAAAAATTAATTAATTAATTAAAAAATCCATGATGCAAAAAAAAAAAGAGTGTATTTGAAATCGTGGCAAAGGAGATTAAAGACGAAATGGAAAATACAGGTATTTCATCTTGTAAATCTAATGTCCACTTAATATAACTCCGCTGTATGTATCAAAGCATGAATATAATGATAGATTTCAAAACAAAATGGGCATACAGTTCCTGTTACCTATTATGAAGATGAATATGAATGAACAAGCAGTATACAGAAGGCGTCCCGATAGCTTTCACAGGGATTATATGAGTACTTAGTGTGCCTATAGCCACAACACAGGGATTTGGGGATGGGAAGTGTTTTAAAAGAAAGAAACTCTATGATCCTCCCATTGATAAAGATTAAACAATAATGTATTATTTTACATTTGAACTTTTAGGTTAGAAAAGATAAGCAGAGTATTTTCCTCAATCATCTCTTTGTTTAAATATTCAGTTTTCCTTATCTGTGAAGAACTGTTCTCCATGTTTTACATTTTCTGAACAGTTTGTCCAGAAGGAAAGGGAAAAAGTGCAAGATTTCATGGTCAGTATCTGGAATATGTTTTATTTTGTTTTGACATTTTAAACCAGAAGTCTTTAATTTTCTTCCCATCACATATCCCCTTCGAAATCCTTATTATGTAACACTTAACCCTGCTCCTGCAATCTGCCTACACCCACAGATACACACAACTGAGACAATTATATCCAAGTTCTACCAGCAAATGGACTGACCATCAATCTATAACTTTATTCTGGTTTGAAAACATGAGTTAGGCTTATTAGAAGTCTCTCTTGGAGACAATTTTATAAAAGTGATTTAAGGAGCTTTTTATGGTTGAGAATAGTATGAATAGCATTAGCACTACATGTATTTTCTTAAACATTATATAATACTACTCAACTATAAAATCACCTGTGCCTGTTTTTTGTTTTTAAATAACGTATGTGTAATCTTTCTGTAATCTGTTCTATGGCAATTATTCTTCCACTTTTCCTTTGGATCAAATTTGGTAATTCCTATTTTGCTAGGAGTTAGCCATTTCCTCTAAATTTTTATGTTGTTGGTAAAATAAGTAAATTGTGTCATCATTTTTGACATAATTCTGACAGTATATATTAACATTTAATAATTCACATACCATCTAAGTGTATGATACACACTTCTGAGAATCTAGTTAATAGAAATGAGTAATAATATATAAAAGTATGTGAATAAGGACGTTTATTATAGCATTGTGTGTTGTGACAATAAAATAACTAAAAGCAGCTTTAATGCCCAACAATAAAGAAATGGCTTAACATATTTTGTGTCATCTAAAAGCATAGATCAATGGGTACAGAGTTTCAGTTTGGCAAGATGAAGAGCTCTGGAGATAGTGATGTCGCTTGCATGACAATGTGATGACAATGAGAGTGTACTTAAAGCCATGGAATTGTTCACTTAAAAATCATTAGGACGGTAAATTTGATGTATATTTTCCCATCATTAAAAAATGAAAATAAAAATAAAGCATAAAGTTTACATTTTTAAACAATTATTATTTTATTTATTGTTCTAGGTCAAGTGAAATGACTATAACTCAGGATTTTTAATCAAAGAATGTGGTGTGTGTGTGTGTGTGTGTGTGTGTGTGTGTGTGTTTTCCCTGTATGAGGCATATGTTCAGTAAACAAACCCTAGTAAGGAGAGATTTGTCTGAGACTATCTGTCAATTGGGTGATACCCCTACCATATTTTAATGCATAATAAGATAAAATACTTTGCCTCTACATCATATGTAAAACTCTAAATAGACTGGATTTTGAATGCATAGCAATTGCATAAATATACATTGTAATATTCCATGGGTTCATTTTAAACTAATAGCATCTAATTAAAAGAGAACCCTAAGGAGACACCTAACTAAACCTAAATATATATGAAGTTGTTATATTATTTTTATTTGTTTTTAATATTCAGATTTATCCACAGTTGAATGCATGACTTTTTAATTCAACAGGGATTCAGTTAATGAGAGAAATGAAAAAAGAAAAAAATGTTAAAATTTTGTAAAAGAATCTTTCTTAATTTCCAACAAACCACCTAGGGTTATAAATGTATGAATTATAGCTACAGCCTTTGAATAAATATCTAAACTATAGTTTTATAATTTAAAATATTGAAATTTTGGTTATATGTTGAAAAATGAGATATTCTGGTTTATTGACAATTTAGCATAAATCCCGTTCCATTGTATATTCTGTTGAAACTTTTTCCACTTTTGGTTACTTTCTCATTTCAGTAAGTACATTCTAATAAACACAATTTAATCTTTCTTTGATAATAAATCTTATCAAAATGCCTTCAGGATTATCATCCAGAGCATAAATACTCACGGAGAAGTATAAAATTTTGGAAATAGAGACAAAGAATTGCTACTGGCTCCAAAACTTACTACTACATGTTTAACGCCAAATTGGTTTTTTGGCAATTTTCCTCTTTTTGTCTAAAAAACATGAGCCAAGTTCTAGGTAATGAAGGTTTTACTTTGTTCAACCATCCCAGACTTCATTCAAGAGAGCAGCAAGTTTACTTTCATTGTGAAGTCCCAGCACCTTGCACAACTCAGACTTTTCATTGGAAACAGGATCAAGTGCCTGTTAAGACAAGGCTGAAAAACATAAATTTCCAACTCTCCTCTTCTGCTCATGCTCACAAATTTCTACCAACTGTAAATAACAATGTGTGGTAGGTTGCACTTAGAATACCAGTTGTCCAGGATTCTTTGCTCATGCAAAATGTTTCTCAGATTTAGGAAGACTCAGATATGCTTCAACCAACTGCCTTAGGAATCTGGGTGGGGATTTTTAATGGATTTAATATATGAATCAGATTTACATAGACTATAAACTTACCTTGAATATATAATAAAAATGACAGAGAAATGTCCCACATCTGATTTTTATTCCAGAGACAATTCTCAATGTAAATATTAAAATGATTAAACAAATTATAGATGAAACTCTTTCCCTTTTTTCCATAAACTTCTGCTTAGCAGAGGGAACTCTACTAAAATTAATTTATTTCACAGCAGTTCTAAATTTCTGATTTTTGATCTGATAAAATGTTCACTATAGTTTAGAATGTTTATACTGTAATGACCCCAAAATGGCTGGCAAGTGTAGAGTGGAGGTTATTTTGAAATAATTATTATTATTTTTAAAAGTATTTCCAATTTATTTACTTTTGGCTGAGTTGGGTCTTCGTTGCGGCATGCAGGCTTTCTCTAGTTGTGGCAAGTGGGGGCTACTCTTCGTTGCAGTGCGCAGGCTTCTCATTGCGGTGACTTCTCTTGTTCCGGAGCACAGGCTCTAGGCATGTGGGCTTCAGTAGGTGTGGCATGCAGGCTCAGTAGTTATGGCACACGGGCCTAGTTGCTCCATGGCATGTGGGATCTTCCCGGACCAGGGCTCGAACCCATGTTCCCTGCATTGGCAGGTTAATTCTTAACCACTGCACCACCAGGGAATTCCCGAAAATAATTATTTTTAGCAACCCAATTCCATCTATAATATTAGAGAAAATATATACAAATGAATTGGAATATGGACAGCATTTAGGTGGTTACATAAATAAAATATTAATTTGATTTAGTGATAATATTGTGGTAATTATTCTCTTGGATTTATGTTGTTATTTTAATATAGCATTTTCAGTAAAGTAATACTTTTAAATCAGAAAAATAAAAACAAAAGCTCTGGCCCATTGTCAATTAAGTTTATGAGGAAAGATGTTTATAAAGGTTATGTTCAAAGTACAATAAAGTAAGCACGTGTTCACAAGTGTTTCTACATGTTGGTCAATGTGGTGATATTTTAAGACCGGTTTTTATTAGTCTATCTCTATAACATTTTTTAATTTGTATTTGCTTTTTCTCACATAGTCTCCATGTCTTAGCTAAGCAAGAACCCTTGAGGAGAAAATTACAAAATAATTGAGTAAATAATGAGGGTAAATTGTCATCTCTAGTCAACTATACCGTCTAACAGAAACTGTAGAAAATGAAGCAACACATGAATTTAGCCTGTTATTCTAAGAATTTAAGACAACACCCTTTGGGGTGATGTCCTTCTCTTGCATTCCTTTTTTGCCAGGATCTTTTCCAGCCTAACAGTACTGACATATGTTTTGTTCGGATTTTCTTTTTGAGGGGAGGGCTTGTGGAAGGGGCTGGTTGAGTTATGTGTTACAGACACTGATGATTTTCCGAAGACGGGGTAACATTCCTCTTCAAAACAGTTTACTACAAACTCTAAAGAGAGATCTTGGGAAACCTCTGAGCTGTGTCTAATCTTATAGCATTGTTCCCTGCAATGGTTTAAAGTTGACAATTCAAGTTGAAATTAGCAATTAATTGTGTAAAGTGCCTATATCTTTACATGTTTATTTCATCTTCAAACATTATATATTTTGCATTGATTCTGCAGCTTTTACTCTTTAAGATTTTGCAATTTGTGATTATGGAGGCAGCACATCTTCAACGTTTTCTGGCACTAAGTACCATTAAAAGCCATTTTATGGCTCTCCAATCATTAAAACCTTAGTATTACTGGAGCAGCGAAAAGAACTCTGCCTATTACCTGGGGATAATGCTACCATTATGTTGAAGTTCAATGGAGTAAAAATAAAGGCCAACTACAACATGGGCCTGTGTTTTATTTGACCCTGTGATCATTTAGCACTGAACTGGGAGTCCAGTACAGCTGTCAACTGACTTTCCAATGCACTCAGGAAAGTATGCAACCTATACGCTATTTCCTAAGCAGAAACGATTTAGGGAATTCGTTTAAAAAAAAACAAAAAAAAAATATGAGAGTCCCTCTGCCTAGGTCGTCACCTCCTTTGATTTTGGGGTCAGTAGCCTAAAGGTAATATTTTAAATAATAAATAAAATTTCAAAAATAAGAAATGAAAAATCTAGAAATCATTTAAATATTTTTCTTTCGTTCGTTCTTTTTTCTTTTTCTTTTCTTTTCTTTTTTTTTTTAACATCTTGGCACAGAGCAAGCGGGAAGTTACTTAGCAAGGTTCCGGGTTTCCTTGCGCCCCGCCCGCTCGCCCTACCACAGCTAGAAGCTTTTAGTCCCTGGGTCGGTCTGTCCTGCAGGGCGCAATCCCTGTCCATCGGTCTGCGCTCTGCCCGCCCGCCGCGCATCTGCCCTTCTCTCCTGACTCCGCCCCGCATCTGTCCGGAACCTCCTCGCGTCTGAGCTGACCCAGTGCGCGTCTGCCAGTCAGTCCCTCCGGACCCGCCGCGAGTCTCAGGCTGCCGAAATCTCCGCGCGTCACTCGGTCCGTACCCAGTGGGCATCTTGGGTATCTGGGCGGTCTCCGGTCCCCCGCGCGTGTGTCTGTCTGTCTGTCTCTCTGTCCGATCCGCCGCCTGCAGCCTGCCTGCCCGGCCGCAGCGCACCAAGTGTCCAGTCTGCCCTTTCGCTGACGCTGAGTGTGTGTAGCGCGGCCTTAGTGAGCGCGAGCCCTTCTGAGACCGGCCAGGCAGCCGGCGGAGGAATACACGTTCGGCCTCTGCCCTTGTTGATATCATTTTAAGCCCGCACGAGCTTGAGGCCTATATTTATGCAGAAAACGGGTCGTGAGGCCTCTGTCGGCAAGGCTAGATGTGGGGAGCCAGCCAGCTGCTTGATGATTTCTTACAATTTAACGGGGAAAGGGACATTTCTTTCCTACTACTGGCTTTTGAAACTGATTTTAGATCTGAATGGGTGGAAATTCTAAGCCACCTTAGGGAGAACGGATTCGTTATTGGGGTGCTTTTTTGTCTGATGCGTTTGTTCTGAGCCTGCTGACCAGCTGTTTCTGAACTTCATTTTCTCAGCCTCAACAGTGATTCTGAGTCTGCTTTTAGCTTCCTTCGCCTTGGCTTTTTTCTGTTTGTGAACAGCTGCTTGGCCCATAGCTTAGAGAAAGCAACCTCTTTTTCTCTCCCAAGAAAGCCTCCTCCCTCTGCTCAGAGAGATGGGGAGTGGGGAGCCTAATCCTGCTGGCAAGAAAAAGAAGTACCTCAAGGCTGCCCTGTATGTGGGTGACTTGGACCCAGATGTCACCGAGGACATGTTATATAAAAAGTTCAGGCCTGCTGGCCCTCTGCGCTTCACCCGAATCTGCCGTGACCCGGTGACCCGCAGCCCCCTGGGCTATGGCTATGTTAACTTCCGCTTTCCTGCGGATGCTGAGTGGGCCTTGAACACCATGAATTTTGATTTGATTAACGGCAAACCTTTCCGCCTAATGTGGTCTCAGCCAGATGACCGCTTAAGAAAGTCTGGAGTTGGAAATATATTCATCAAAAACCTGGACAAATCCATAGACAATAGGGCCCTTTTTTATCTGTTTTCTGCTTTTGGGAGCATTCTCTCCTGCAAAGTCGTATGCGATGACAACGGCTCTAAGGGTTATGCCTATGTGCACTTTGACAGCCTGGCCGCTGCCAATAGGGCCATCTGGCACATGAATGGAGTGCGGCTCAACAACCGCCAGGTGTACGTTGGCCGATTCAAATTTCCAGAAGAGCGGGCAGCTGAAGTTAGAACTAGGGATAGAGCGACTTTCACCAATGTTTTCGTTAAAAACTTTGGAGATGACATGGATGACGACAAACTGAAGGAACTTTTCAGTGAGTACGGGCCAACTGAGAGTGTTAAGGTAATAAGAGATGCCAGTGGGAAATCGAAAGGCTTTGGATTTGTGAGATACGAGACACACGAGGCTGCCCAAAAGGCTGTGTTAGACCTGCATGGAAAGTCCATCGATGGGAAAGTCCTCTATGTAGGGCGAGCACAGAAGAAAATTGAACGCCTGGCTGAGTTAAGGCGAAGATTTGAGCGGCTGAGATTAAAAGAAAAAAGTCGGCCTCCAGGGGTGCCTATCTATATTAAGAACCTAGACGAGACCATCGATGATGAAAAACTGAAGGAGGAATTTTCTTCCTTTGGATCAATTAGCCGGGCCAAAGTGATGGTGGAAGTGGGGCAAGGCAAAGGGTTTGGTGTCGTCTGCTTCTCCTCTTTTGAAGAGGCTACCAAAGCAGTAGATGAGATGAATGGTCGCACAGTGGGCTCCAAGCCTCTGCATGTCACCCTGGGCCAGGCCAGGCGCAGGTGGTGAGAATAAGAATGCTCAATTTGTTTCAGCCTTAAGCTGGTGCCTACTTAGTTTGGGCTACTTTGTGATAAGAGGTTATTTTATGTGAATTCACAGGTTTTTTTAAGTGAATACTTTCTTTTGAAAAAAAGTGAAACTAGAAAACCTTGTTCATTTTAGTGAAGAACATAATTTCTAATTGTAAAACTGTCATTTTGTACTATTTTTCGATATAATAGCCTTAGGAATATGTAGAATAAAGTTTATTCCTCCACATGCTTTTTTGCTAAACCAGTCAAGGTGAGGTAATGGAGTATATTTCCTTCCTTATTTCACTAATACTACTAAATTTAATTTCTCCTATGAAAGTATTCTTGAGATGGTCCTTACTTCTGAGTCTATTACAGTGAAAATTTCTAACTTGCTTTTTGAGAAATCAGTAGAGCAGGGGAAAGTTTATGTGATCCAGTTAATGTTTGTGTATAATTTCACTTTAAATTATTATTTAAAATGAATATTCCTTTAAAAGATGTGAGCTTTCTTTCTTCCTTTTATTTATTTATATATGTTTTCCTTTTTAATATATTGTGGGCATACCACAGACTTGATAGTGACTTTGACTAAGTTTTGAGTTTTCGTTATTAACTTCATGCCCAGAGAAAGAAGCATATTGGTATTTCCTCAATCAGTACCTTAGAAAATTAACACTTTAAACATTGATTATTTAAATTCTAAGTTTCATCTTAAAAACCTTTTCTGAGAGCTTTGATATTTGAAGACAGTCTAAGGAGCATTCTTATCACTCATTTTTCTAAACTCCTTATACATGGATCATGTTTAATCAACAAGAAAGGTGAATAACAGCACTGAATTGCCTTTGTCTATAAATAATTTTAGGATTAACTTCAGCCTCTGTTGTGTCAATATAGAAGGTAAACAATCCTGTAATGATGTTGAAAACTACTTTGAAGAACATTTTCTATTAAACTTATCATTATCTCTTATAAATTGTTGAATATATCAATAAGGTAATATTCACAGATGTTTCAAATTAAGGAAAAGGTCATCTCTCTTGATTAAGTCACATGCCTCCATCTATCATATGAGAGCTCTTAATCCAGTGTGGTTCTCTTTTTGTCTAGCTGCTTGGAAGTTGCGACAAAATGTTCTGTTCTATATTGCAGTTACATTATTTAGCCTGTAATTTCTATACTATGGACTTTCTGTGTTTCACTTTTAGTTCCCTCTTCTCCATATCCATCTACCTTCCATCCATATTACACTTGCTTTCATATTTTCTTTGGATTGCCTTTCTTTTAATATATGCCAGTTCGAATCCATTTTGGAATTAGAGAGATAAATACCTAATTTAGGTGAAATTGAAATAATTACTTTTTAAAAATAGGATTCACTCATACCAGATCCAACAGTAAGAAAATGTTTTAACTCTATTCTCAGTTGGTTTTTATTTATATAGAAATCTTTGGTTTCATACATAATACAATATAAATATATAATTTTATTAACACTTTTGTTGGCTATTTGCCCATAAAATAATGAGAATAACCTGTTTCTATGTAATTGTTTATCTACAAATGACTTGTATATTCATTATCAAATATTTTCAAATGGAAATTACTCTTTTTATTGATTATAAACATAATACATGCTTCTTGTAAAAAAAAAAAATGTACAACAATGCAGAAACTTATAAAGAAGGAATTAAAATTCCCAGAGTTCAGAGATAACCACTATTAATATTTTAAGTGCGTGCATTAATATTTTAAGTGTGTGCATATCCTTTCATGCCTTTTCCCCTATGTATACACACACTGTTTTACAAAAAAAAAAAAAAGAAAACATACTATATGTACTGTTTTTTTTTATTTTAAACTAAAACATAATCATCTTTTCATATCAATAAATACCAATCTGTGTCATCAACTAGTGGCTGCATAGTATTCCATTGGGTGGATGTACTATAACTTATCCTAAGTAGTTCATTATTGAATGAGATTTACATGCTTTTCAATGTTTCTACATTTGTAAACAGTGCGGTGATGAACATCCTTGCTTAAAAACAGTATGAGTTATAGGAGCTTGATAAAAAATATCTAGAGCATGTAAAAGCTTAAATCTACTAGAAAAATAAAAATGCACATCATATTGATATATATGTATCTAAAATTTGAAAAGTGTTGATATATTCTTCATTTAAATACAAAAGAAAAAAACTAACAGGATATAATTTTTCATATTTTATGAGTCTACTTGCTTTACATCATTGTGATCATTAAGATATATGAAAATGAAGCAACTTCAAATAAAATTTAAAATACTTACATTGGTAATTATTTACCATATGTATTCTCTATTCCTTTTCCCCCATTGCCAGTTTTCATTTAAATTTGTAAACTTGAAGTGTCAGTGTTAAGACCTTTACAAATGCTTTGATTCAGAATAAATCGCAAAAAATTTCTAGAAGGTAAAAATCCACAAGTATAAGCATTTAATACATTTTGGGAAATTATTTAATAATTTAAATTATTACTGTTTTCAAAAAGCTAGTCAGTATAAAGAAAAGGATTAATTAAAATGTGGCTAAAAGTACAGATAAAACATACATGTTAGGACCCTGCAAATCAGTCAAAAGAACTCTGTAAATTCAGGTGGAAAATATAAATATAAGCCGGGGGAAAATATAAAGGAAAGGTAATCTCTATTTAAACACAAGCACCTGGGTAGTTTTTCAATCTTGTACTTTTCATTTTTAGCTACATTTAATACACTTCTAATAATTAAGACTTCCAAGGGGGAGCAAAACAACTGAACAGCTTAAATCAGTGACAAAGCATTAAAATAGGTTATTATTCATTTTCTAGATAATTAGTAAAACTGTACTATCAATGATCAACTTAATAGTGGTGTGTTTAGTACTAAGGTTTTGTTTTTTGTTTTTCTTACTCTTTTTTTCAGCTTTTCAAAATAGTTACTTGTACAAGTTTCAAATGTGCCCAGGGAGAAGAAAATTAAGAACATTTTTTGTGTGTGTGATTGCAAGCATCATAGAAAAGGTTATTTGGGGAGGATTTTCTGTATAGGAAGTTTCAAGCATCCTGGTGCTTTTCTGGTTGAATCTATGGTTAAGGGGAAAAATAAGATGTTACATGTGTAAGTGATATTTTTAGCCGAGTGAAAAAAGTAAGAATTACTTTTTTCTTTAAGGGAATATTTAGGAATGGAGTGAATACCATCTTACCTATAAATAAATAGCCTAATTTAAGGGAATAGTTAGAAATGTATCAATAAATGACTGATTATAGATGATACAGGTGTTCTCAGCACCTATGACAATACTTGGAATATAATTAGCATTCCATGATTACTTGCAGAATTAATGAGTTCATAACCTATGGATTATATCTCTCCACTTCTTTGCTTTCCAAGTCTCTTTTCAGTATTAACAAGAGAAATGAGTTATTACAGAATAAGCCATTTTTATTAAATCTCATCCTATGAAGAAATAATTAAGAACAGATTGGTTACATAGATTGGTGCTTTTAACAGTGTTACTGATGACACAGACTCATGCTTATACTGTTAAGGTGTTATCAGTGCTTTTACACTTATGCCCTCTTTTTTCTCAATGTTCAACACTTGATTGATGGGCCTACCTTAGACAGAGCTTCTAATAATTGGCATAACTTAGGTAAAAGTCTATTTGTAGAGTAACACTTTATAAATAAATTATTGGGATGGTGCTTCAAGACCAAGACTATTCCACAAGATCTTGCTCCTATATTGAACCAAGCAATGATGATCATCCCTGAGACACTACTGCTTGTGCATGTGAAATGAATTAATTCTTACATATTTCAGGGTGTTATTTACTTCCTATGAATTATAACCTAACAAATGGTTTCCTGGAGCCTTAAGAAAGTTAATGTATCCCACTTGGCTCCAGGGGATCATGGTCAGTAGTTAGAAGTAATCTAGCTACCACTGGATATCTGAAACGAGAGAGGCCTAACTCAACATACAAATACTGAGGATGTAATTCCCATGAAACTTTTTTTTAAAATTTTTATTGGAGTATAGTTGCTTTACAATGTTGTGTTAGTTTCTACCCTATGAAACTTTTAAAAACCAACTCCAAGTACTTTCACCCTCAAAAGTCAGAGTCAGTTTTAAAAGGTCTCCCATTTGGCACAAAAAAAAGATCAATGTTCTCACTAAATTTCTCATCAAAATTTGAGGCCTTCATAGTTTATTTAATTTTAAAAAATATTTAGTGCTTTAAAGAGACTGCAAGAAAAAGGAGGAGTGCTGATATTGTATGGCATCACTGTCTCAGTCATCATAGTAAATTAGTTTCTTTGTTTTAGAACTAATAGTAAGTAAAACACCAGATGTTGGCATCTTTTGTATAATAAATAAGACTTCTATAATGTATAATAAATAACTTTACATATTTTGAGATTGATTTGAAACTTCCAAAAGGGTAAATTATGCTTCTGAAAAATCAAGGACTTCTAAAATCAATATTTGGGGGGCATTTAAAAAGTAATTTTAAACTAATTTACACAGAATGGCAAGCGACTCTTCCTTAAGTCACCACTCAGGATTTGAGACAGACTAAATTCCTGTAAAGAACAAACGCAGAGAGGAATTTGCAAGCTCTTCTTTTTCAGAGTTTCAGGAAGCCCAGCATATATACCTAATTGGTTTCATTGTACAGAAAAACATATTATACATTAATGTCCCTAAATAAAGGAATAAATACCTTTTTTGTGATGAGGGGTAGCTTTATTACATTATGGCAAGGATGGTAACAAAACAATGCAAGTCAATATGAAGAATGTATTTCCCTGTTCACTGAGGAATTTTTAAAAAGGGGGATTTGTGAAATAATTCAAGAATAATTAAAAGAAGGAACATAGAGAAACAAAGAGTAATTTAAATGTTATAAATCTAAGTGAATACTATAAAGACAGTAAAATTCTACCTAGTTTGATATCTACTTTAGGGTGAAGCTTCATGAATTGTTTTCGTTCACTACATATGGTTATTCTTAACACTGATTTGACTACTACAGTAACACTAAACCTTTGGAATATTTCATTTCTAAGTGAATTTCTTTAATTATTGGTGCTGGTCTGCTCCTCTCTATTCTCTTACCCCCATCGCCTAATCTCAACTCCATCCTTCGTAGAACACTCAAGTTTATATAAGGTATTTCTGGTTTACGTAGTTTGTCAAAACATCACCTCAAACACTTCTGTTAGATGTGCATGTATGTGATGTTGTACCATTTTGTTGAGATAAAGTTTCAGAACTTGCATGTCAAGCCACAGTAGATAGTGGAAAACATCTACTGTTTATATATGGATGAATGTATCTAGCTGAAGATATTCTTTTTAAAATAATGTAAATATCAGAACGATGCTAATTAAAATAACAACAAAGCTGTGGGGTCTGTTTGGAATTGTGGTTTCATAATGTATACATGAGCTGGAACATCTGATTACCAAAGACTGAGTAATACATATTGCTAATGTGGGACAAATTTTGAGATATGAAAGCAACATTCCAAGCATAACAAGAGATAAAGCTAAGAGAAACTGTCCAACTTTTCTGAACGGGCAGCATAGGCAATGAATATTATCTATATGCAGCCTTTAGTTGTTATGTGGAGACACACCACAATAATGTGAAGTCTCTCAGTCAAAGAATAATATATAGGAAGATACAGTTTTCTGAAACTTCTATTATATTTTGATGTAAGTGAAACAAACTGTGAAAGAATGAAAAAAAGTCTGAACTAAGTATGTCTCTTACTTTAGTCTCCAAGAGAAAAAGTTTCACTTTAAGCAGAATGATTTTCTTAGATCACTGGGTCATTTTAACTGTTTTTTATCTTTAGATTGTGAGAGATGCAGTTATGTAATCTATTTTATTGCTCAAAGACAAATGTATTTCCTCAATATATTCTATTTTTAAGATAATATATAAACCAGAAAATGGTGTCACAATCTTTCCTCAACAGCAAGTTTCACCATACAGATCATTTAAGCTGGATTTCTGATATAAGTAATTGCATGTTTGAAATTTTATCTCTAATCTGGGGCCAAGAATTTAGGGCTGTGAGAAATGTGTTTTAATTGGTCTTGGAGCATACTTTTTTAGAGTACTGTTTGGTAGAACTTTTCAAGTTTCTGAGTAAAATTGAAAATGTTATCAAGTATTTGAAACAATATGGAATCTGTCTCTAAAATCAAAATTAGGGCTCATTGAATAACTAAGAACACTATATTAAATGATTTTAGTCAGTATTAGGAATTCATCAGTAAAAGAGGAATTTCAGATAAATTGAGAACACATATTTTGAAATGCAAAAAAAGTGAATTAATACTAGTGAATACATTGTCCTCAGGGAGAGAGTTCCCACAAAAATATTTAAAAGTAAAGATTGGATACAAAAGGGCAAAAAAAAATCATGGAAATCTTTCACAACTACTCAGAGAGAGGAGCCTCATTTCTCTGGTGACCCATCAGCTGAGGCCCAAAGAGCAACAGAAATATAGAGAAGATGGTGAAAAGAGGAAAGATTTGGCCTTTAGAAATATGAACTTGTAGTGCTCCATGGAAACTTCATTAAGAAAAGTCAGGATTTAACACTTAAAATTCTCTCAGGAGATAAATTATTTCTTCCTTTCTTAATCTCACATACACTACTTAAAATCTCAGGACTTCCTGGAATTCTCATTAAGATATTCCAGCAATAATTTCTAACTTCCAACAACAATGACTCTGAAATGTGTTATAGTGTTTTACTTTTTTTAAGCTCCCTATGTTTTAGTATTTGAACTCAGTTAGCTGTCCCAAGATTTACGCTTTCCAACATGCACTGGTAAATTTATAAATTTACTATGACACA
The DNA here is from genome assembly GCF_028023285.1 of Balaenoptera ricei. Taxonomy (NCBI): domain Eukaryota; kingdom Metazoa; phylum Chordata; class Mammalia; order Artiodactyla; family Balaenopteridae; genus Balaenoptera; species Balaenoptera ricei. The sequence continues at coordinate 82,809,719 of NC_082660.1, forward strand.
AATGGTAGATCATTTGTATCAAAAATTCAAGGTTTGCTTGGTGATGGGGGAGGGAGGCAGTACTAATTCTAGTAAAGTTAAAATCTTGTTGTTTATAGGGAAATTGGATGCACTGATGGATGGATGGATGAATGAATATGTGCATACATACATAAATATATGCATAAACAATAATAAAGAGGGGATAAAAAGGGAGATAAGAAAAAATGCATGGAACCCAGGAATAATGATGTATCCTCTGTCATATGGGTTCAAATTCAGAACCACAGACCTCCTACACCAAAAACAATGCTTTGATTCCCAAACAAGGCTGTGTTCCAAGGAAAGGTGATAGGACAAATGATGACGGGTGGAAAGAGCCATAGGCAAGTTTGGTCCCTGTGGCAATTCACTCCAGTGAGATCTTTATAATGAACTGATATTTACCAGCATGCTGGTGGTGAAGTACTGGCCCACATGTAGTTAAAAATTCAGTATTGAAACTTGCTCAGTGCAAGTTGGCATTCTGTGTTTCTCAAAATTTGCTCCAGAACGTCTCAGAATCACCTGGGGTGTTTGTTAAAATTGAGTTTCCTGGGACTTGCCCGTGGCTTACTGAATCAAAACTGATATAGCAGTGATGAAGGTGCGGTGAACAACAGAAATCTACATTTTTCTCATAGCTTCCAGGTGATTCTTATGCACACTTACAAAGATCTAGAACAAAAGTCAGCAAACTTTTTCTGTAAAGGACCAGATAATAATGTTTGCCTTTGTGGGATAAGAAGTAACATCAAGGATATTATCCAGGCACATATACAACAAGAAAAATCAAATTTCTACACATTTTAAAATTGAAAAAATTCAAAATATAGTGATGATAATGATAATAAAAGAGTATTTTTGTGATACAATTCTAATGAGAAGAATTTGGGGGGTTACACTTTGCTAAATTAGGGTTCAAAGTTAGTTTTCTCAGTCGTCAAATCGATAGTAAATGTGTTCATCTGTAAGAACCCTTTTAACTTATAGGCCATACAAAAACAAGTGGCGGCCCAAATTTGGCCTGCAAGTTATAATTTTCCAACCCCTGATCTAGAAATACTGGTTTAGAGATTTTAGCCTAGAAAATATTTCCCAAGATTAGCAAATTAAGATAACTGAAAAAAAACAAACAACACCTTATCAACTTCTATCATTCTAGGGAAAAATTTCTCAACAAATGGTAGATGAAAGTATCCAAAACAATCTCATTATAAAAAAGCATCCCATTTGAGTAGGAAAAATGTTATATACAGTATGTACAGTATATACTGTGTGTACATGTATGTGTTTATACTATGTATATGTGTGTGTGTGTCTGTGTGTGTGTAAAGACTATACAATTACATCTAAACACTGAGTAATTTTCTTTGGTTATAAAATTATAGGTGATTATTGTTTTCTTCTTCTTTATTATTTTTTTCCTAAATAGTTTATAACTAAAATGTAGAATGTCTTTAATAAAGAAAAACTGTTTTAAAAATATAATTACAAAGATTTCATAATAGTTGAACATTTATCTCTTCAACCTCCAAGTCTGCTCCTCCTTGTATCTTCTCCATCTCAGTAGATGGCATCACCTTTCTTGCAGTTTTTAGGCTAGAAACCTTGGAATTGTTCTTGACTCTTTTATTTTTCTCACATCTCACATCCAGTCTGTCAGGAAATTGTGATAGCTAAGCCTTGAAGGTATATTCAAAGTCTATGATATTATCACCTCTATTGCCAACAAGCCAGTCCAAACCACCATCATCTCTCACTCAGATTACTTCAGCAGACTCCTAATAGAGCTCCCTGATCTCACCTTTTTCTTCCTACACTCTCTTCTTCACACAACTGGCAGGATTATTCCTTACAAAAATAAGTCAGATCATGTAATTTCCCTGGTCTCAATGTCCAATAGCGGTCCATCTCACACTCAGTGAAGCTCAAAGTCTTTACCACAACCTTACATTACTGATTGAATCTTTTATTCCTCTTCCCCTCTCTCATGTCACTCCCACCACACTATCACTTCAATATTCTCAGAAATATCAAGCACATTCCCATGTCAGTTCCTCTGGTCCTGCTCTGTCCCTTTGTCTGGAACTGTGCTTACCCAGGTATATGCATGGTTCATTCTACCCATTCAATCAGGTCTCAGCTAAAATGTCACCAAATAAAAAAGACTTTTCCTCACCCCTCTATATAAAATTGTAAATCCTACTCCCTTCTAGAACTCTTTATTCCTCTTACTTAACAGAACTTATTTTTCTTCATAGCATTTAAAAATACCTGACATATTTTATGCTTATTTGCATTATTGTCCCCAACCCCACTACCACTACAATGTATTCTCCATGTAAGCAGGGATTTTGTTCATTGCTATCCCAGTGCCTAGAAGAGTGACTGATAGGTAATGATGGTAAATAAATATTTATTTAATAAATAAGGGAATTCCCTGGCAGTCCAGTGGTTAGGACTCCACGCTTCCACTGCTGGGGGCCCAGATTCAAACCCTGCTTGGGGAGCTAAGATCCCGCAGGCTGTGTAGCACAGCCAAAAAAAAAAAAAAGTAATAGATAAATTGCATGACATGATGAAATGTAACATGACAGGAAAGAGAGATTATTATATAATATTATGATATCATATCTTATCATAAAATGAAGCAGTATGCATTTTGCTAATAAGGAAACAATAACAGCAACATAAAACCTTCCCATGGAGGACAAAAAGGATACTGAAAGGAAATTCAACAAAATATTTATAGTAGATATGAGGCTCTCTGAAAAGTGAGACGATGTGTAATATTTTGTTTTTTAGTTTTGTATTTTTTTTTGGATATTTCAAATTTTATTTAATGAATAGGTATGATTTTATAATGAATAAAATTGATGGACTTTAAAAATTCTTAAAATATAAAGGAATAAATAAAAATTAAAGCTCAATAACTTTGTCTAGATTAACATTTTCCTCCTATATTTCTCTTAATGAAATGAAAATCTAAAGGCAACTAGAAACTGGAAATTATTCACACCAGTTGTGCCAGATCAATGGTTACAATTTTTATTTTTATATAAAGAGATCACACAAATCAATACAAAAGTAGTTTGCAGGAGAAATATATCAACAGGCAACTATTTTTTTTTTAAAAAAGAAATAACAACTGGATGGCAAACATATAATGTCCAAGGTAACTAGTCAAGAAAATGCAAATTTAATCAGACAACATTTTCACGTATCAAATTGCAAAACTTAAAAACTTAGTCAATGTTGGTGAACTTGTAGTTAAAACGTGCACTTGATCAACTATTGCTGATCAAGGTTCAACTTTTTAGAACTCTTTTGAAATTATTTTGGCAATTTGCTTTAATGTCCCTAAAGTTGTTCATAGCTTTTGGACACAAGTGATTACTATCTAAAACCCATATATGTACAGTTCCCCATTAGAATGGAAAATTCCATTTTCAAACCCTCAATAAATATCTCTGTAGTAATCTTCATGCCTTATCACACTCCTATGGCCTTAACAACACCTCACCCTCACACCACAACATAATCTCCAAGAAAAAAATGTGCATTATGTTGGCAAGTTTAACTACTGTATGCCAGAAAAACTCACTTTTCTTGAAATACGGCCCCCTCTTTTCTATCTGCTTTTCTCAAGTAGCTACATCTACCACAGAGCTGAGATCATAGAAGGTGGGCAGTACCTATTTGTAAATCGAGTTGTAGAAAACACACATTCTGATCTCTTCTGACCTTGAAATGGTTTGTTTTCTGTTGTTATAAATGAAGGATAAAATCCAGAAAGAAGGGAGAGACTCATATGAAATTAGCCTCTGCCAAATCAGAACTCACAAATTTACGTTGATCTTACCCTTTTATAGTCGTGTCCAAAGATATGCTCAGGCCGCCCAACATGACTGTTCTCCTGCTCTCTGTACATCCCTTGCTCGACCAGTCCCTGCTTCACCTACACCCTATTCACAAGACTGACATTCCCTCTCAATTACAGAGCCTAATCAGTAAATGCCTACATACTTGCCCCAGGCCCCAGCTAGTGGTTGTTTTAACCTTTAGGCCAGAACATTTCTATTACCATAGCTTATCAAAGGGCGGTGAGGTGCTTGTTCCTTTGTCGGTTTCCCTGGTAACCAATGAACCAACCTATAATCCACTATAACTAGTAATCCGCCCCCCACCCTCCACCCCATGCACTGCCTGCCGTCTACAGCACATGGTGGCAGTGGCATTGGTGTTGCTCCAGGACCTTGCTTCAGATGTGTAAGATTTCCCTATCCATTAAACCATTGATGTCTCTGTCAGGGCTGACTCCAGTCTCTTCTTCGTTCTTGAGGCTGGGCAAGTACAGGGCTTGCAGGCTTGCAGGGTGCAACCCAACACCAAATTACACAAATATAGATTTGATCATTTAGGCTAAATAAGCAAACTTCCCCACACTTGTGTGTTTGTGTGCGTCTATGTGCTTGTTGTTATGTGTTTGTGTGTTTGGGGAGAGGGAGAATTATCAGAGTTGTCCAGTTAAGGTAATTAAAATAATTGAACCAGTTATAAGAGTAGAGATAGTCTCCAATATTTTCTGAATTTTTTATACAGCTTCAGTATTTACTAACTCAGAACTGCAAGAGCATAAAAATGAACATTTAAAGGATTTACCAAATTTGAAGTGTATTTGGAACAGAATAAAAGTGTTAAGGAAAGACCATTATTGAAAGAAATATTTGTGTTTTACCAATTACAGAAGGAAACATAAGAGTCTATATAATTCCCCCAGAAAAAGAAATAGTATAGAGTTACTTAGGAATGGGGATGATGTAGATGTCAGCCTCAATAGGTATCTGTAGTCACTTGTAAAGTGAATTGTTTAACAACAGAGCAACTATTGCTAGATAAACAAAACAAACATGTCATTAATCTAATTTCAGGAATGACAAGAACTGAGACAAATGGTTAGATTTGCTGCAAATTAAGCAAACTACTTTGGCAATTTTTTTATCTATTTAAATAAAAGTTTAGTAGCTATTTAAAATGGAATCTAGTGTTTCTTTTTCTTAATATATATTTCTAAACTATATAGTATTGGCAATCTTTTTTTCTTCAATTTTGAAAAACACATTGTTTCCCTTTATATTAAAATAATAAAAAAATAAAAAATAAAAGCTTTAGCTGTAATGGTTGTTGTTCTTACCACCAACCATGATAGCATACGGTAATCTTGCCCTCTAGGCCATTCATTCTCTCTTATCTGCCAGTATGTTTGACAACAAACACAGTGTATAATTAAACTCAGATTTTGTGTTAAATTGTAACCTGAGGTGTCAGTCATGGTGCTTTTAACTCCTTGAACTTTTCTAAACTGTTACACTTTCTCTTATCTATGAAGAAAAGATTTGGGTCATTTAGGGGATGGGGAGATAATTACTAACATTTAGCAAGTGAGGAACAGTATCCACAAAAATGTGAGGATGGTCAGTAATATATGTATATTTCTTCCCCAAGATTAAGCCTACATCTGTGAACATGATGTCTTTGGTACATGTTATATAATCTTCAGTTTCCCAACATAAGTATGGGTTAGAAAACTCCACTGCTTTAAAATTGTTCTCATAGGGAGAAGATGAGCAACTATGTAAAATAATTTGCATATATATTCAAATCAATTTTTAAATATATACGCCTTTCTAAAAGTACTATCATTCTCCCTGAAATTAAATCCTTATACAGTAACATTTTCTTTTCCTGCACCTATTAGTGTTGGATTGGTGCCCAGACCAGAAAACCATTTGTGACTACCACCATTTCATCCTGAAGGAATTTGCAAACCCTGTCCTTAATGGCTACATATTTTCAGCTTCCCCCATAACACTGAATCATTCTGTATGGCTAAGGAAGCCCAGGGCAGCCTGAGGTTACTATGTAGCTATATTCCTGTTTGCCTCCAAAGATATCTACATAGACCACTAAGTGGACTCTATGGAAATGTACAAATATGAAGAAGCCAGATTCTTTTTGAAAAGGATCAGCTATCTAAAATTAAGCAAATTTGGCATACACAGTATAACTGAGAAAAGGCTAATTCAAAACAGTAAAAATAAAGTTAATAGTAAAAACACTTCTGAATTAGTCAAGAGTACATAAATGATGAAATAAGTCATATACTTGATGATTTCAAACATAGACTGTTTCAGTAACTTATTTACTTTGGGAATCACTGCATTCCAAGTCAATTTTGATTTTTTTTTAACATCTTTATTGGAGTATAATTGCTTTACAATGGTGTGTTCGTTTCTGCTTTATAACAAAGTGAATCAGCTATATATATACATATATCCCCAGATCTCCTCCCTCTTGCATCTCCCTCCCACCCTACCTATCCCACCCCTCTAGGTGATCACAGAGCACCAAGCTGATCTCCCTGTGCTATGTGGCTGCTTTCCACTAGCTATCTATTTTACATTTGGTAGTGTATGTATATCCATGCCACACTCTCACTTCGTCCCAGCTTACCCTTCCCCCTCCCCATGTCCTCAAGTCCATTCTCAAGGTCTGCGTCTTTATTCCTGTCCTGCCCCTAGGTTCTTCAGAACCATTTTTTTTTTAAGATTTCATATATATGTGTTAGCATACGGTATTTGTTTTTCTCTTTCTGACTTACTTCACTCTGTATGACAGACTCTAGGTCCAACCACCTCACTACAAATAACTCAATTTTGTTTCTTTTTATGGCTGAGTAATATTCCATTGTATATATGTGCCACATCTTCTTTATCCATTCATCTGTCAATGGACACTTAGGTTGCTTCTATTTCCTGGCTATTGTAAATAGAGCTGCAATAAACATTGTGGTACATGACTCTTTTTGAATTATGGTTTTCTCAGGGTATATCCTAGTAGTGGGATTGCTGGGTCATATGGTAGTTCTATTTTTAGTTTTTTAATGAACCTCCATACTGTTCTCCATAGTGGCTGTATCAATTTACATTCCCACCAACAGTGCAAGAGGGTTCCCTTTTCTCCACACCCTCTACAGCATTTATTGTTTGTAAATTTTTTGATGATGACCATTCTGACTGGTGTGAGGTGACACCTCATTGTAGTTTTGATTTGCAATTCTCTAATGGTTAGTGATGTTGAGGCATTCTTTCATGTGTTTGTTGGTAACCTGTATATCTTCTTTGGAGAAATGTCTATTTAGGTCTTCTGCCCATTTTTGGATTGGGTTGTTTGTGTTTTTGATATTGAGCTGCATGAGCTGTTAATGCTTTTAAAGATGTCTTCATTGTTTTTTTTAAATCTGGAGTCAACTTTCTTAGCAGCAGCAGAAGTCAAGAACACTGCTATAACAATTTATATTTAACAGTGTACCATATGTTTTAGGCAATACAGTAAGATATAAATAAATAGATAAATGATTACATATATAAATAAATAAAAGGAAAAATGACTAAAAATAAATACAACTATTATTATTTACAGAAGATGGAGTTTTGTATGTTGGAAATCCAAATAAATCTGCAAATAAACTATTAACATGAAAACTAGATTTCTGATGTGTACTGGATATAAGATCAATAAAATATTATGTCTTTCTATATACAAGCAAAAAATTATTTGTCTTTCTATATACAAGCCAAAATTAGAAATTTGAAAGGATACCATTTTATGTCAAACATACCAAAAATATCAAATAAGTAGAAAATAGCCAACAGAAAATTAGAAAAATTAGAAAACTTCATTGTGAGACATTAAAGGAGACCTAAATAAATGAGATACACAATGTTCAAAAATTAGGACACCTAGTATCTTAAAAAGATTAACTATACAAAATCGGTTTATAGTTAAATGCCATCACAGTCAAATTTCCAACAGTTTTTCTTGTGCTAAACTTGATAAGCTGATTCTAAAATTTGTATAGAAATTCTAAGGGCCAAGAAGAGTCAGGGTAATGTTAAAAAATAATATGGTGGGGAAAATAGCTCTATCAGATTCCAATACTATATAAACTTGTAATAACGACTATTGTAAAGTTTTAATAATTAAGATGGTGAGTTAATTATTAAGCCTGATAGATTAACAGAATAGAAAACCAAGAAAGGTGCTTTCACACACTTAGGGAAAGACACTTGATTTATAACCAGAGGTTGCACTGATGATATGATGAGACATCTTTATCTATTTATCATTTATTTTTATTAAACACATGGTTCTGTAACAATATACATGTGAAAAAATAATTGGACACCATTCACCATACCCAAATATCAATTCCAGGTAGATTAAATACCTACATTTGTAAGACAAAACAACAAAGATTTTTAAAAGCCAATGTTAGAGAATATCTTTATAACAGAAAAGGAAAATTTGATAAATTAAAATATATTAAATTTTAAAACTTATATTCATCAAAGGACATCAAAAAAAGCATTAAAATATAAGCCATAGAGTGGTAGTAGACAGTCACAGTGCATGTAACCAACAGCAAACAAGTCCTCAGAATATATAGTAAACCCATACCTATTAGAAAAAAACAGAATAAACAATGCCGATTAAAAAAAAAGGCTCAATAGATTTGAATGGAATTTCACAAGAAGAAAATCAAAATGGACAATAACCATATGAAAAGTTGTTCAACCACATTAACCAACAAAATACAAATTAACATCACACTGAGAAACCACTGCACGTCCATTAGTGATAAAATTTAAAATATCTAAATTTATTTATGGTTACTTTGGATGCTTAAATCCATTTAAGATTAAAACATTTAGGACATTATTAACAGAAGGGAATTTCTTTAATCCAATAAGGAATATCTTTTTTAAAAGCTAGAAAAATATCATTCTTAATGGTGAAACATTGAAAGCTATCACTTTAAGGTGTGGAAATTTGTATTATGCTGGTTAGGGTGTAAGCTCCTAAAACCACTTTTGAGAATAGTTTGTGTATACCTTATAAAACTGAAGACATTCATACCTTATGACCTAGCAATTCCATTCCTCATTATATATGAGGAAATGCATGCACATGTCCACCAGCATACAGCACTGTTCATAATAGCCCCAATAGGAAACAACCCAAATATCCATTAAAAAGTGTACAGTCATAGAATTATGATATATTCATATAAGCACCACACTATGAAGCAATGAAAATGAAGGAACTACAATCACACCCAACAAGAACTAATCTTATAAAACATGATATTATAAAAAAGAGGCCAGACTCAAGAGAACACATATATTCAAAAGTTTATAAAGTACAAAAACAGGTGATAATAACTATAGTATTCAAGAATATGTGAGTAGGTAGCAAAACTATAAAGAAAACAAGTGATTTTCACACACAAAAAAATATGGTAACGTTTATCTCTAAGGAAGAGAGAAAACTTTGTGATCAAGAAGGTGCTCTATTTCTTGACCTGAGTGGTGGTTACAAGATGTTCACTTTGTAATAAAATGTTACGCTATGCGAATACTTTATGCAGTTTCTTTATATATGTTATAATTAAAAATAAATGCGTTAAAAACAAACAAAAGTGTTTTCTAGTATAATGTACCACCCAGATTCATTCTAGCCAATAATCTTGCAACATAATTGTTGGACTTTCAGTTCTAAAAACATTTACAAAAGAATTATAAAATCTAGAAAAATAATATATTATTTGAAAATACAGTATCAGGTCTTGGGTGCAAATAATTAGCTCCTCTCCTATAATATATTAAAACATATATAGAAATTACTTTGTAATTTTATCAAATTACTGATTGTAGACAGCTATTCCGACAGTGCAGTATGATATTCTCATCATTTATTAAATGGAAACCTTTTATTAAACAAACAAATATTTTCAGAATCTAGTAAGTAATTATGTTACTGGGAAGTAATGTAGTAAACATGTAAACACAATGAACACAATGACTCCATGATCCAAGCACAGGTTCTAGATGTCCTCATCATCCAGGAGTTTTATGAAGTGGACCTTTAGAGCACAAATTAACAAGTAATTTTGTTTCATAATGTAAGCACTGATGGTTAAAACAGAAATCCACAAAGAAGATAAAGTAATTAGATGCCTAGTATTGGTAACAGAGGGCTTTGATTGTCAGAAAATTTTTATTTCCTAATGAAGTCATCAGAGTCACCCATAGTAATATGGAAGCCATTACTTTATATCCATGTTCAAATTCAAAGCAGTTAGAACAGGGTAGCATTAAAGAGTTTGAATAGATTTGGCCCATTTTAACTTCCATGTTTCAGCATATATATATATCTCAACAAGATTCACATAGGCCTTAAATAGCGGCAGTGTATCTTTTTCTAGTCATCGGTTCTAAAAAAAGAGATGCTTACTGATTAGAAAGGACTAGTGAAGGGCAATGTAGCGCCACTGCCAGAAGCGATCTATTCAGATTAGGGTTATAGGACACCTTTGTAAAGTTTACGTGGCAGAATTCGTGATATCTGGAACAGTTACAGAGAACTTCAATTTCCACTGATGTCAATTGAGTGCCTAATTCACTTAAAATAGATAAAAGAATCAAATCTAGAATCCTGATTGAAGTATATTATATCTTCAAAGAGACTGAGAATTTAGCTGTAGTTTCTTATGCTCATGAAAGTAATGTTAATGTTACTATCCGCTTAGATTTCTTCTTTAGGTCTCATGTTGGACCTGAGTAGGATCAAATTAAGACAGGATATGTTTCCAGTGTCATTTTAAACTCTAAATCTACCTATGATGTACAGTGAGCATTGCTGGTAATATGGTAAAAGGGGTCCCATACTGGCAAAGTCAGCACTGTCTAATCTGATTATACAAGAATGGAGTAAAGATGTTCTTTTTTACTTTTACCCCTAGGTATATAGCTGCCATCTTCTCTTCCACAAAGGAATCAGCCGATAAGTTTACTGAGCTTGCAAGGAAAATAGTACTATTTGAAAGATCCCATGATATTCAATTTCATAAATGATTTTTGATGTAGGTATTATTCCTTCCCAGTTATTTTCTGAATTAATTAAAAATAAAAATAAATAATAGCTACATTTATGTAATATCTATTATGTGATAGATGATCTTAGGTTTTTTATATACAATATTAAATATTGTAGCCTCATTCTGTATACACTCTGCTCATCTTCAAGCTCACCTGCACTGATAGTAGCAACTTCCTTCTTCAAACACATGCAGCCCTCTGCTTCTCTGCCTGAGCGCTTTCCCCTGCAGGTCAGGAGCTTGCTCAGCATGAAGGCAGGGCAGCACCAAGGGCAGGGGATTTAATTCTCACAAAATAATCCTCAGCAATGAAAGATGGGAATAAGTGAATGAAGACTCCAGCTTTTTTGTCCTTCAGCAGGACATTTCAGAGGCATGTTCTGCACAATAGCTCAGAGGATGACCAGCAGGACTGGGCATCAGTTGTCCACATTAGCAATCCGCACATCAACACGCTCCTAATTGACTTCCTTCCTTCTCTCACTTTCTCTACTCTCTCTTGTGCTTCCTGGAATCATCTTCTAAATGAGTACCTGTACCCCAGACATTGTCTCAAGGACTACTTTGTGGGGAACTCAAAGAAAGACAGAAATAACCCTAATATCTTGATTTTAAAAGCTGAGAAACAGAAAATCCATATAACTTGCTTGCAGTTGCAAAGCTAGAACAGGGCTGAATCTAGGATTTGAACCTATGTTATTCTGGTTACATAATCTACATTCATTCATTCCATTATGTTATATTATATTCTATGTTTAGGATTTGATTAAAAATAGTTTCACCATAATGTTCTCAAACCTATTTATATGCAACCACTTCTTTTTTTTAAAACATCTTTATTAGAGTATAATTGCTTTACAATGTTGTGTTAGTTTCTGCTGTGTAACAAAGTGAATCAGCTATATGTATACACATATCACCATATCCCGCTCCTCTTGCATCTCCCTCCTACCCTCCCTATCCCATTCCTCTGGGTGGTCACACAGCACCAAGCTGATCTCCCTGTGTGATGCAGCTGCTTCCCATTAGCTATCTATTTTACATTTCATAGTGTATATATGTCTATGCTACTCTCTCACTTCGTCCCAGCTTACCCTTCCCCCTCCCTGTGTCCTCAAGTCCATTCTCTACATCAGTGTCTTTATTCCTGTCTTGCCCCTAGGTTCATCAGAACCATTTTTTTTTTTTAGATTTCATATATATGCGTTAGCATATGGTATTTGTTTTTCTCTTTCTGACTTACTTCACTCTGTATGACAGACTCTAGGTCCATCCACCTCACTACAAATAACTCAATTTCATTTCTTTTCATGGCTGAGTGATATTCCATTGCATATATGTGCCACATCTTCTTTAGCCGTTCATCTGTCGATGGACACTTAGGCAACCAGTTCTTTATGTTTGCCTATTTGGACATATAAAATTGCAAAGTAGAATAGGGAATACTTTTATGGTGTGCCAGAAAACATAATGCCATGCTGTTATTGTACAGGATTTGTATACTATTATAAAAGCAAAGTCTAGAAAGATTTATTGTTAATGATTCTCCATCTTTATGCTATTTGTTGCTAATGAATCTATATATATTACTACTATTATAGTAAAATTAATGGAACATATTCACAAAAAGAAGGCCTGTTCAATTATCACAATATGTAATTCTAAGCATAGAGATTCAATCATGGAAAAGAGAAAAATTTAAATTGAATAAGTAATGTTGAATTCTTCATTTATGTTCCTTGAATTTCTTAAATATCATACTTGAGAGTTCCTTTGAGAATACTAATAAAACTACTATCATCTAAAATAGTATTTTAAAAAAGTAAGACTTCTGGATGGCTTGTAAAGATCTTGAAAGTATTAACTCTGTCCTAACAAATAAAATGTTGAACAAATTGAAAAATCAACAACTCTTCTTAGGTCTGTCAGGGAAGTGAAGTTACAAAGCAAACTTCTGCCCCCAAATTGTAGATACAGACAGGTAGATACACAGAATCGCAACTTACCTGAACAGAAACCCACAAGAAGAAATCTCTGTGAGAACCTGTACCAGGGTAGGAAAAACGAAACTGTAATTGATAAATCGCTGGAGGTTCAGTGTGGATAAAAACTTTTGCACTGCATTACTAAAGGTCTATTTACTGCAGTTTCTTTTCCCCTGTACATCATGTCTGCCATTCAAAAAAAAATTACAAGGCATACTAAAAAAACAAAAAAAAATTGAAGCCACAGAACAACCATCAAGATCAGAGTCATATATGACAGGAATGTTGGAATTCTCATACAAGAAATTAAAAAAAAAACTATGATTAATAAACTAAGGGCTAGAGAAACAAAGAATGACTCAGACAAACAAAAATAGAGAGAATTTGTTACCAATAGACATATATTGGAAGAAATAATAAAAGGAGATCTTCAGAGAAGTAAAATAATATAGTTCAGAAACTTGGATCTAGATTACAAAGAAAGGAAAAATCACTGGACAAAGCATAATTGAAATAAATAAAATAGTTTTCAATTTTCTTTTTAAAATTAATCTAACAAATAACAGTTTGTAACAGCTACAAATGCATTTGAATATATATATATATATATATATATATATATATATATATATATATATATGTTGATGTATAAAGGAAATGAATGACAGTAATGATAAAAGGGACAGGATTGAAAAATTAAGACTCTCTTTTTATTATTAAGGTAGTTGCACTACCTGTGAAGTGGTATAGTGTTGTTTGAAAGTGGACTTATACTAGTTGTAAATGTATACTGAAAACTCTAGAGAAACCATTAATAAAAAGTAACAAAAGAAATATACTTGATATGCCAAGAAAGGAGAAAAAGTGAAATCATATAAAATGCCCAAGTAAAACAACAAAAAGCAGAAAACTTCTGGAAGACAAAAGCAGGAGCAAAGAACAAGTGCAACAAATAGAAAACAGTAACAAATAAAGTAGATATTAATCCAGCTATATCAGTAATCAACAGTCTAAATACACCAATTAGAAGACAGTGACTGTCAGAGTGGATCAAAAAACAAGACCCAACTATATGTTGTCTGCAAGAAACCCACTTTAAATATAAAGACATATACACTAAGAGTAAAGGAACGAAGAGAGGTATACTACGCTAACACTAACCAAAAGAAAGCAGGAGTAGCTATATTAATTTCAGACAGAGTAGACTTTGGAGCAAGAAAAAATATTAGGGATAAAGAGGGACAACATATAATGATAAAGGAGTCAGTATTCTAAAATGACATAACAATCCTTAATATGTATGTGCCTAACAACAGAGCATCAAAATATGAGAGACAAAAACCAACAGAACTGCAAGGAGAAATTGATATATCCATTGTTATAGGCAGAGACTTGATCTCCCTTTTATCAGAAATGGACATAACCAGCAGGAAGAACTTCAGTAAGACATAGTTGAACTCAATAGCACCATCAAACAACTACATGTAGTTGACAACTATAGATTACTTCATCCAACAACAGCAAAATATACATTATTCTCAAGCTCATATGAACCATTCATCAAGATAGAAAACATCCTGGGTCATAAAACACACCTTAAGAAATTTTAAAAAAATAGAACACATATAATGTCTGTTCTCAGACCACAGAGGGATTGAACTAGAAATCAACAAGAGAAAGGTAGTTGGAAAACCACAAACAACACACTTATAAAAGTATCAAAAAAGAAATTTCAAGAGAAATTTAAAAAAAAATATCTTGAACTAAATGAAAATGAAAACACAACTTACCAAAATTTGTGGAATGCAGCAGAAGAAATGCTTAGAGGGAATCTTATTGAATGCATATATTAGAAAACAATAAGTACCTAAAGCAATAGCCTAAGCGTCAACCTTAGCAAACTAGGAAAATAAGAGCAAATTAAATACAAAATAAACAGAAGGAAACAACTATTCATAATTAGAGTAGAAATAAATGAAATTAAAAGCAGTAAATCAATAGAGAAAATCAACAAACCCAAAGCTTGTTCTTTGAAATATCAATAAAGTTGATACAAATCTATTCAAGCTAACTAAGAAAAAGAGAGAAGACCCAAATTACTAATATCAGAAATGAAATAGGGGACATCACTGCAGATAACATGGACATTAAAAAGTTAATAGAGAAACATTATTTAAAAACTCTGTGCCCACAATTTTAATAACCTAGAAGAAACGGATCAATCCCATGGACTTGCCAAATTTCACACAAGAAAAAATAAACAATCTGAATAGGCCTATATCTATTGAAGAAATCAAATCAATAATTAATCAATAATTAATACTAAATTAATACTAAATAACCAAGAGATCACTGAAGAAATCAACAAGGAAATCAAAAAATACCTAGAGACAAATGACAATGAAAGCATGACAATCCAAAACCTATGGGATGCAGCAAAAGCAGTTCTAAGAGGGAAGTTTATAGCTATACAAGCCTACATAAAGAAACAAGAAAAATCTCAAGTAAACAATCTAACCTTACACCTAAAGGAACTAGAGAAAGAAGAACAAACAAAACCCAAAGTTAGCAGAAGGAAAGAAATCATAAAAATCAAAGCAGAAATAAATGAAATAGAAGCAAAGAAAACAATAGCAAAGATCAATAAAACTAAAAGCTGTTTTTTGAGAAGATAAACAAAATTGATAAACCATTAGCCAGACTCATCAAGAAAAAGAGGGAGAGGACTCAAATCAATAAAATTAGAAATGAAAAGGAGAAGTCACAACAGACACCACAGAAATACAAAGCATCCTAAGAGACTACTATAAGTAACCCTATGCCAATAAAATGGACAACCTGGAAGAAATGGACAAATTCTCAGAAAGGTATAACCTTCCAAGACTGAACCAGGAAGAAACAGAAAATATGAACAGACAAATCACAAGTAATGAAATTGAAACCGTGATTAAAAATCTTCCAACAAACAAAAGTCCAGGACCAGATGGCTTCAGAGGTGAATTCTATCAAACATTTAGAGAACAGCTAACACCCATCCTTCTCAAACTCTTCCAAAAAATTACAGAGGAATGAAGACCCCCAAACTCATTCTACGAGGCCACCATCACCCTGATACCAAAACCAGACAAAGACACTACAAAAAAAGAAAATTACAGACCAATATCACTGATGAATATAGATGCAAAAATCCTCAACAAAATACTAGCAAACAGAATCCAACAACACATTAAAAGGATCATACACCATGATCAAGTGGGATTTATCCCAGGGATGCAAGGATTCTTCAATATACACAAATCAATCAATGTGATAACCATATTAACAAATTGAAGAATAAAACCCATATGATCATGTCAACAGATGCAGAAAAAATTTTTGACAAAATTCAACACCCATTTATGATAAAAAATTCCCCAGAAAGTGGGCAAAGAGGGAACCTACCTCAACATAATAAAGTCCATATACAACAAACCCACAGCAAACATCATTCTCAGTGGTGAAAAACTGAAAGCATTTCCTCTAGGATCAGGAATGAGACAAGGATGTCCACTCTCACCACTTTTAGTCAACATAGTTTTGGAAGTCCTAGCCACGGCAATCAGAGAAGAAAAAGAAATAAAAGGAATACAAATTGGAAAAGAAGAAGCAAAACTGTCACTGTTTGCAGATGACATGATACTATACATAGAGAATCCTAAAAATGCCACCAGAAAACTACTAGAGCTAATCAATGAATTTGGTAAAGTTGCAGGATACAAAATTAATGCACAGAAATCTCTTGCATTCCTATACACTAATGATGAAAAATCTGAAAGAGAAATTATGGAAACACTCCCATTTACCATTGCAACAAAAAGAATAAAATACCTAGGAATAAACCTACCTAGGGAGACAAAAGACCTGCATGCAGAAAACTATAAGACACTGATGAAAGAAATTAAAGATGATACCAACAGATGGAGAGATATACCATGTTCTTGGATTGGAAGAATCAATATTGTGAAAATGACTATACTACTCAAAGCAATCTACAGATTCAATGCAATCCCTATCAAATTACCAATGGCATTTTTTACGGAACTAGAACAAATCATCTTAAACTTTGTATGGAGACACAAAAGACCCCGAATAGCCAAAGCAGTCTTGAGGGAAAAAAACCGAGCTGGAGGAATCAGACTCCCTGACTTCAGACTATGCTACAAAGCTACAGTAATCAAGACAATATGGTACTGGCACAAAAACAGAAACATAGATCAATGGAAAAAGATAGAAAGCCTAGAGATAAACCCACGCACCTATGGTCAACTAATCTATGACAAAGGAGGCAAAGATATACAATGGAGAAAAGACAGTCTCTTCAATAAGTGGTGCTGGGAAAACTGGACAGCTACATGCAGAAAATGAAACTAGAACACTCCCTAACACCATACACAAAAATAAACTCAAAATGGATTTGAGATCTAAATGTAAGACCGGACACTATAAAACTCTTAGAGGAAAACATAGGAAGAACACTCTTTGACATAAATCACAGCAAGATCTTTTTTGATCCACCTCCTAGAGTAATGGAAATGAAAAAAAAAAATAAACAAATGGGACCTAATGAGACTTCAAAACTTTTTCACAGCAAAGGAAACCATAAACAAGACGAAAAGGTAACCCTTAGAATGGGAGAAAATATTTGCAAATGAAGCAACTGACAAAGGATTAATCTCCAAAATTTATAAGCAGCTCATGCAGCTCAGTATCAAAAAAACAAACAAACAAATCCATAAATGGGCAGAAGAGCTAAATAGACATTCCTCCAAAGAAGATATACAGATTGCCAACAAACACATGAAAGAATGCTCAACATCATTAATCATTAGGGAAATGCAAATCAAAAGTACAGTGCGATATCATCTCACACCGGTCAGAATGGCCATCATCAAAAAATCTACAAACAATAAATGCTGGAGAGGGTGTGGAGAAAAGGGAATCCTCTTGCACTGTTGGTGGGAATGTAAATTGATACAGCCCTATGGAGAACAGTATGGAGGTTCCTTGAAAAACTAAGAATAGAATTACCATATGACCCAGCAATCCCACTACTGGGCATATACCCAGCGAAAAACATAATTCAAAAAGACACATGCACCCCAATGTTCATTGCAGCACTATTTACAATAGCCAGGTCATGGAAGCAACCTAAATGCCCATCGACAGACAAATGGATAAAGAAGATGTCATACATATATACAATGGAATATTACTCAGCCATTAAAAGGAACGAAATTGCATCATTTTTTGAGACGTGGATGGATCTAGAGATTGTCATACAGAGTGAAGTAAGTCAGAAAGAGAAAAACAAATATTGTATATTGACGCATGTATGTGGAACCTAGAAAACTGGTACAGATGAACTGGTTTGCAGGGCAGAATTTGAGACACAGATGTAGAGAATAAACGTATGGACACTAAGGGGGAAAACTGCGGTGGGGTGGGGTTGGTGGTGTGCTGAATTGGGCGATTTGGATTGAAATGTATACACTGATGTGTATAAAATTGATGATTTATAAGAACCTGCAGTATAAGACAAACAAACAAACAAAAAAACAACTAATACTAAACTTTCTTTGGGTTATTTGTATGGAAATATGTTAATATAAAATTTATATAAAATTATAATCATAATTCTAGTTATTACTTTAAAATGTGTATCTCAGAAATAACTAAATTTCCTTGTCAATTGCATTATTATTAACTTTGCATTTTATTATTAACTTTCATCAAATCTTTAACTGTGGTCATTTTTATGTCTCTTGTCATTTACAGACAGTGTTGGGTGTAATCTGATGCTTTTGCAAAAATGTTCCTATAAAAGGGTTTCATCTTCAAGGAATTCATGGAAAAGACTCTGACAAGTACAGGTTTCTGGTAACTGACTATACTGCTGAATTGAATGAATAAGCATTTTCAGAACTCTAATGGAAAACTGATGAATTCATAAAAGTGCTAACAAAAGATCAAGATGAAAAAAAGAATTAAATACATGGGACTGAATGAACTGATGAGGATGATTATAATTTTTCTGACTTTCTCTTTGAATAAAAAAAAATCCAAAAAAAAATTAATACCTTTCAAAAGAGAGCACCAGGCCCAGATGGGTTCACTACTAAATTCTACCAAAGTTTTAAGGAAAAAATTATATAAATTCTCTACAATCTCTTCTAGAAAATCAAATCAGAGGGCATACACTCTAAATCTATAAGTGCAACAGTAGTCTAATACTCAAACTAAAGACAATACAAAAAAAAATTAAAAATAAAACTACAGACCAATATCTAGAATGAACACTAATGAAAAAAATCCTCAAAAAATTTAGTAAATCAATTCCAACAATAATGTATAAAAAAAGTAAACACCATGATGGAGTGGGATTTATCCCAATTTTGCAAGGTTGGTTAAGCATTCCAAAACCAATTGAATTAATCCACTACATCAACAGGTTAAAGAAGAAAATTCACATGGTCATATCAATGCAGAAAAAGCATTTAAAAAATCCAGCACTCATTCATGATTAAAGAAAAAAAAAGAAAAGAAAAAGAAAAACCTCTCAGAAAACTAGGAATAAGAGGGAAGTTCCTCAATTTGGTAAAAAAAGATCAACAACAACAACAAAAATCCCTACTGCTAACATCATATTTAATAGTGAGAAACTCAATGCTTTCCTACTAAATTCAGGAACTGGTATAGATGTCCTCTCTCAATACTGCTCTTTGACATGGTACTGGAAGTACTAACTAATGCAACAAGACAAGAAAATGAAAAAAAACAGGTATATAGATTGGGAAGCAAGAAATAAAACTGGCTTGTTTTGCAGATAACATGATTGTCTATGTAGAAAATCTGAAAGAATTGACAGAAAAAACTCCTAGAACTAATAAGCAATTACAATCATCCCTCAGTATCCATGGTGGATTGGTTTCAGGAATCCTCATGAATACCAATATCTGTGGATGTGCAAGTCCCTTTTAGAAAATGGTGTAGCATTTGCATGTAACCTATGGACATCCTCTTGTGTACTTTAAATCATCTCTAGATTACTTATAATGCCTAATACAATGTAAATGCTATGTAAATAGTTGCTGGTGCATGGCAAATTCAAATTTTGCTTTATGGAACTTCTGGAATTAAAACAAATATATTTTTCACCCATGGTTGAATCTGCAGATGTGGAATCCACAGATATGGAGGGCCAACTGTATACCAAGATAGCAGGTTAGAAGATTAGTATACAAAAGTCAATCACTTTCCTACATACCAGCAATTAACAAGTTGAATTTGAAGTCAAAAACACATTCATTTACATTAGAATCCCGAACATGAAAACTCTAATAAAATATGTATAAGATCTATATGAGGAAAACTACAAAACTCTGATGAAAGAAATCAAAGAACTAAGTAAATGGTGAGACATTCTATGTTCATGGATAGGAAAACTCACTATTGTCAAAATGTCACTTCTTTCCAATTTGATTTATAGATTCAGTACAATCCCAGTCAAAACCAATCAAAACCATTTTGTGGATATTGACAAACTGATTCTAACATTTAAAAGGAGAAGTGAAAGACCAGAATAACCAACTAAGTATTGAAGGATAAGAACGAAGTTAGAGGACAGACACTACCCAACTTCAAGACTTACTATAAAGCCTTAGTAATTAAGACAGTGTGATATTGGTGAAAGAATAAATAAATAGATCACTGAAACAGAATAGAGAGCCCAGAAATAGAGTCACATAAATACAGTCAACTGACCGTTGACAAAGGAGCAAAGGCAATACAGTGGAGCGAAGATACTTTTTTCAACAAATTGTGCTGGGGCAACTAGACATTCACATGCAAAAAAAAAAAAAAAAAAGAATCTAGAGACAAACTTTACACCCTTCACAGAAATTAACTCAGAGTGGATCATAGACCTAAATGTAAAATATGAAACTATAAAACTCCAAGAGGAAAACATAGGAAAAAAATCTAGACGACCTTGGGTATGGTGATGACTTTTTAGGTACAGCACCAAACGCCCCATCTATGAAAGAAAAAGTTGATAAGCTGGACTTCATTAAAATTAAAAACTTCTGCTCTGCCAAAAACAATGTCAAGAGAATGAGAAGAAAATTCACAGACTGAGAGAAAATATTTGCAAAGGATACATCTGATAGGGGACTCATCTCAAATATACAAAGAAATCTTAAAACTCAATAATAAGAAAATAAACATGATTAAAATTGGGTCAAAGATCTGAACAGTCACCTCACCAAAGAAGACATATGGATGGCAAGTGAGCATATGAAAAAATGTTCAACATCATATGTCAATAGGATATTGAAAATTACAATAACAATGAGATACTACTACATACTTATCATAGTTGCAGAAATCCAAAACGTTTACACCATTGTTGGTGAGGATGTGGAGCAAAAGCAACGTTCATTCATTCCTGGTGGGAATGCAAAGTGGTAAAGCCACTTTGGAAGACATTTTGGCAGGTTTTTACAAAACTAATCATACTCTTAACAAATGATCCAGCAACCACACTCCTTGGTATTTATGCAAATGAAGCGAACACTTATAGCCACACAAAAACCTGCACATAGATGTTTATAGCAGCTTTATTCATAATTGCCAAAACCTGGAAGTAACCAATGTGTCCTTCAGTAGGTGAGTGGACAAATGAAATAAACTGTGCTACATCCAGATAATGGAATATTATTCATTGGCAAAAAGAAATGAGCTATCAAATCATGAAAAGACATGGAGGAACTTTAAATTCATCTTAGTAAATGAAAGAAGGCAATGAAAAGGCTACATACTGTATGATTCCAACTGTATGATATTCTGGAAAAGGCAAAAATATGGAGACAGTAAAAATATCTGTGATTGCTTGGGTATAGAGAAGAGGGAGGGATGAACAGGCAAAGCACTGAAGAATTTTAAGGGCAGTAAAACCATACAGCATAATAGTCTCATAGTGGATATATGTCATTATATATTTGTCAAAATCCATAGGCTGTAAACACCAATAAACTATAGACTTTGGCTACTGTTTTGTCAATGTAGTTTCACCAGTTTTACAACTGTACCACTAATGTGGGTTGTTGATAGTGGGGGAGGTTGTCTGTGGGTAAATGAGAACTTTCTGTATTTTGCGCTCAGTTTTGCTATGAATCTAGAACTACTCTAAAAAGTGAAGTTTACTAATTAAAAAATACATATTTTTAAAAAGTATTTCTACCAAATATTTTTAAAGTGCTTTGCTGTACAGAAAGAATTTGATGTAGCTATAAGAAATGGTTTAGTTATTATGGTAGATGGTTAAACAAAGTGGTTAAGAGCACAGATTCTGGAACCAGACTCCCTGGCATAAATCCCAGTTCTATTACTTACTAGCTACATAATTTTGAGCAAATTATCTCTTTGATGGTATCACTTTTTCATACATAAAACGGGGATAATAAAAGTATCTTACCTCACAGATTCGTTGGGAGCATTACATTAGTTAATGTATGTAAAGTTCTTAGAATAGAACCTGGCCCAGAGAGTAAGCATTCAAATAAATATTAACTTATTATTTTATATACATATTCAAACACTTTATTGAATTTTTATAAAATAATGTTAGCAAAATTATAAAATTCTTACCAAAGTTATTGGCAATCTTTCTTTTTCTAAAAAGCATGTTTGAAAAATAAATAAATAAAAAGCATGTTCATTTGTATAGCAATCTTTCTGAACTGGATATAAACTCACAATACACCTCTTATCTCACCTTTCTTTTTTTAAAATTATTTAATTAATTTATTTATTTTTGGCTGTGTTGGGTCTTCGTTTCTGTGCGAGGGCTTTCTCCAGTTGCAGCAAGCGGGGGCCACTCTTCATCGCGGTGCGCGAGCCTCTCACTGTCGCAGCCTCTCCCGTTGCGGAGCATAGGCTCCAGACACGCAGGCTCAGTAGTTGTGGCTCACGGGCCTAGCCGCTCCGCGGCATGTGGGATCTTCCTGGACCGGGGCACGAACCAGTGTCCCCTGCATTGGCAGGCGGATTCTTAACCACTGCGCCACCAGTGAAGCCCTTATCTCACCTTTTAACCACATCATCTGTTTTACAGATTCCCTACATGTCACACTCTGCCTTATCAAAATTCCTTGCCTATAAAAAATCTAAATTTTATTCTGTTATTTAGATATGATATAAATTTGCAACTATTTTGTATTTCTTTTTCTGTTATGTATTATAAATCAGTTTTAATAAGTAGAATTCTATAAAGATAAAGAAAGTTCGTCTATTAAATATGCCTTGAGGAGGTTGAAGAACACAATAGACTTGCAAGGTCACGTTAAAAGTTTGGGATGTTTAAGGTCAGAGCTTGGAAATTGCAATTAACTTTTTAAATGGCATTTTGTGCATGTGTGTGTGTGTGTGTGAATAGAAGAGGATAAAATGACAAAATCTAGGGAAAATGTCTAGTATAGAATGGTCATAAGATAATTCATGCATTCAACATATAATTTGAGTGTGTTTTATGCAAAATGTCTATTGAATAAAGTATAAATGCATGAATGAAGGAATAAATGAATAAAACCATTTATCTACCAGCTGTTCTGGAAAAGTAATAAAACATGCAAGGCAAACCCAAGAATTTTGGTCAATAAATCAAGCAATATTTGCTCAAAAGACTGAATTTTGGAAATATAGTCTTCAAAATTGCCACTTTCCTACATGACAAAGAGGAAAAGAAATGTTGACTTGAAGTTGTACTGTGGAATTGGGAAAGTGAAGTTGATTAAGTAGAGATTCAGAAAACATACAGCTTTTCAAGTTTGCGTAAACAAACTCCTTCACCTACTTGAGTGATTAATTTCAAGAGATCCATCAGTTCCCAATGTTTTCCCTTCTTCCTCCCCAGTTCTTCACTTCAGTTTGAAAGCTGTTTGCCTGAGCATGCACAAAGTGCTTGGCATGGCAGTTAGCAAGAAATGGTTATATTTACAGATCACAGAGATGGCACACTCACTGCCCAGGAGGCTGACTCTACCAGGAAAGAGCTTGTTGTCCAGATGTCAGCTTATGTGAAGATGGTTGATATGTGTGGTTATTTGTGACTATTGAGTCCTGCTCTATTGTATCATAAATAAGTTGCATTCCAACTAGTTGCCAAAAGATTATCTATATGGGAAACTTTCTCTAATTTACTTGAAAATAAATAAATAAAATTACTTAAAATTCTGTGTAGGAAATTACACAGAAATTTAGAAATAAAAAAGAATGAGTTTTTAATCATTTACTCATATTTGGAAAAGAAGAACCAGAGTGACAAAGGGAAAAAGGATGGACAAGATCATAAATAATTCAATGTATGTTTACTGAGCATGTAATTTGTGCAGAATTTTGAAGTAAACAATGTGAGGATAGAAAAGAAATATATAGCATTTATTCCTATTCACAAGGCACTGGTAGTCTTGTTGGAGAGCTAAGTGAAAGAGTCAGTAAAGGTGCTAAATCATATATATCCTTATGCCAAACTGTTCTGTGTAGGTTATATGTGTCCTGAAGCATCAAGGCAGGGACAGTTCAATACTGACTTCAAGTTTAGTTTCAAAATCAAGGAAAGCTTTATGCAAGGCTCACAGTAAATCAGTTTCTGTTTTATTCTCACTTGTTGATCCATAATTCCAAAGAACACCAAGGAAATTTGTCATTTTTCCCTTTCATTAAGTAAAAACACAAATGATAAGAAAAAACCTTATTTAAGATTATAATGAGTTACCAACCAAACTATGCTAAAAATAGAACAAAGTGGACACCATTATTACTAAACTGCCAATAAGTTTTGGTAGTAATAAAAACGAGTTACATAAGTCCCAACTTCTCCAAGTCCCTCTAAGCCTGTCCTCCATCTCACATTCGAAATAAATATGAAGTTCTTATTTGCTATTTGTTTCAACAACACCTGTGCAGTAACACCATAAATCATTACCTCTCCTGTAATGTTATCTTAAAGAAAAATAGTGATAATGACATCCACTGGAAAGAAAGGTTGACTCAAATACTATAGTGAACAATTAAAAAGGGTTTGTCAACTCTTCTCTAGCATTGATCCACAGAGGACAGCATCAAACAAGGACATTCAGATCCTGGGGGAAAAATGACCAGAAGTTTCTCTGTTGGAAAAGTTAAAAAAATAATTTTTGCTATTTCTGTTTACTTTATTTCTGACCATTTCCACTGAATAACAATTTATGCTAAAATAGTAATACTATTCATTTTTCTTTCTGTATTAAGAGAAAGTTAGTTGTGCACATGACCATGTTCATATATGTGTGTATAATGTTAGTTGTTTATATCCAAGGACATTCACTTGTAACAATAGCAAAATATGTTTACCTTAACAAAAAGGCTTATCTTTGAGGAATTAATTGAATAATGAGCTCACAAGTATGAGAATTTTGCTTCATATGAGGAACAACAAAATAAAAATTGTAACAGGGGCCGTTATTTCATTTGGGTTCTGGTATCATATTTAAAAATAGAATAAAACAACAACAGAAATTTCCAAGTAGTCACAGGAAACTAAAGGGGGATTTCAAAAAGGACCCAAACATTACTTATCCAACAACATTGACAACAAATTCTGCACCTTAAAAACTGTAAAAATTTATAATCCAACCAATCTCAAACTTTCCTATACATGTTACAGTTTTTCAACTTTTCTGAGAAGGTTTGTTTTTTCAGTAAGCAATTTAAAACCTGTAAATATGTCTTATCTATTATTTCTAAGTTTTTAATAGTAAGATTTCTAACAGACCAATTGCTACAATGAATGATTTAGGGAGAAGTCTGTAATGTAACAAATAGTGCTAGATTCACTCAGAACCATATATAATACCCTACTCTTTTGTGTCCTTATAAATTAACAATTGTTTAAAGATCCAAGCTCCAGAAGATCTTAACTGATATAACTTAAACCTTCTTATTTAATATACTTCAATTACACATAAAGTATAGATATTAATTTTAAAAAAAACCTACTTACCCACTACCCAGCTTTATCAAATCTGAATATTTTGCTATATTTTCTTCACATGTGTTTTTAGTAAATATGTATTACAAATACACTGAAGCAGGCTGTGCAGTCTTCACTGTCCTATTCCATCTCTCCCTCACCAATGGTAACTACTATCCTTTATTCAATGTTTATCATTCCGAGACATGTTCTTATACTATTAATACTTATGTATCAGTTAAAATATGTAATTGTTTCCTTGTTTTACACATTTTATAGGAATGACATCAGCAAAACGGTGGTATAGAAATTTCTAGCTCCCATCCCCTCCTAGAAACATCAACTTGAACTCCCATCCATGTACAAAAATTCTTTCACAAGATCTAAGGATTTCAGGTGAGAGATTACAGCACCTGGGTGAAGCACAGAAATAATAAAAGATGCATTGAGGAAAATAAGAAAGATATACTCACATTGCCTTCATCATCCGTCCCCCAAGACTAGGTGTACCAATGTGGAGAGAGGCACTCTCCCCATAGGAGAAGACTGAAGTGAGCACCTGACTTCACTGTAGATCTCAGTGGCTTCCTGCCCCAGCACTAGGCCAAATCTCATGGCCTTAGGTGGTTTCAGCAAGCTCCCATGAACCTAGGCCCTTGACCAAACATAGTGCCTGCCAGCTTCCATGACCCCAGGAGGAAACCCCAGCACCAGGCTCCTGGCAGGCTACTGTGAACCCAGGCCCCATGCTCACCCAGGTGCTTGGCTCCAGGCAGCTTCTGTGGCACCAGGCTCCTTGAATGCTTCCATGAACCCAGGCTCTCAGTCCATGCCAGCACCAGCTGCTTCCCATGGTCTCAGGTGGCTCCCATGACAGCAAGATCCAAGTGGACTCCAGCAAACCCAGGCTCACAGCTCACCCCAGCATTGGCTGGCTTTCATAGCCCTGGGTGACTCCTGTGGTTCCAGGCTCCCAGAAGGCTCCTGAAAACTTAGGCCCCCAGCTCATCCAGGTGCCTGCTGGCTCTATTAGCCACATGCAGCTATCGCAGCCCCAGGAGGCTCCTGCAAGTTCAGGCAGCTTCTGTGGCACAAGGCTTCTGGGGGGCCTCCCATGAACTCAAGCTTTCAGTCCACCTCAGCACCAGCTGGTTCCAGTGGCCACAGGTGGCACTGGCTCCAGTTAGACTCCAGCAAACCCAGGCTCCAAGCCCACCTCAGAGTTGGCTGGCTCCCATGACCCAGGTGGCTCCTGGGAACCCAGGCTCCTGGTGGGCTCCTGCAAATCCAGACTCCAAGTTCACACTGGTGCTGAGTGGCTCCCTTGACACACGGTGCCCTATGAGCTCCCATGAACCCAGACTTCCTGCACATTCCAGTGCTCACTGGATCTCATAAACCCAGGAAACCCCTGTGGCCTCTGGTTCTCAATTAGTGGGTCAAAGAAGAAATCAAAAGTGAAGTAAAAAAAAATACTTTGAAACAAATGAAAACGGAAACACAACGTACCAAAGTTACATTAAGAAAAAGGAAAGATCTCAGATTAAGCAATCTAAGTTTTCACCTCAAGGAAGTAGAAAAAAAAAGCTAAGGCAAAAGTTTGTAGAAGGAAGGAAATAACAAAGATCAAAGAAGAAATAAATGAAATACAGAATACAAAAAATATGTAGAGATATCTGTGAAACTAAGAGCTGGTTTTGTTAAAAAGATAAACAGAATTGACAAATCTTTAGCTACTTTAAAGAGAAAAAGAGAAGACTTGAATAAATAAATATAGCAAAAATAATGTAACAAAATTGAAACTAATCATATCAACATACATGAATGAGATTAACTTACTCATTAAAAGAAAAAAGTATCAATTTAGTTCATAAGCAAGACCCAAATCTGCAATAAACAAGAGAAACAAACATATCAATATCATGATACTCTATATATCATTTATTTTTGCTGAAACTTACATTTTAAAGTTTTAACCATGTGTGTATATGCAGCTCTAGTTTGTCATCATAACTTCTATTATAGTTCCACAGTATGAATATAATACAGTGTATTTTCCTAATGTAGGCGTTTGTTATTTCAGATAATGCACCACTACAAAACTACAAGTAGTGTTACATAGAATATATTTAGAAATAGAAATGCTGGGTTGAATGGTGAGAGCACCTTCAAATTTACCAGATGTTGCAAATTTGTTCTAAATACTGCACATATACGTCTGATAGCCATGCCGGAAAATTGCAATTTTTTTGCATCCTTGCCTGATTTCTTTTTGCCAGAAACTTTTTACAATTTGCTTGGTTTGTAACAATATCTCACTACAGTTTAAATTATGTTTTTTTGATTATTGGTGAGGCTGAGTATATTTTCATATATTAATTGACTATTTAGATTTCCTCTTCTGTGAAATACCTACTTAAACTTGCCCATTTTTCTACTGATTTTTTTTGTTTCTATTACTGATTTATAAAAGTCCTTTAGGGGAGGAGAGAAGATGGCGGAAGAGTAAGACGCGGAGATCACCTTCCTTCCCACAGATACAGTAGAAATACATCTACACGTGGAACTGCTCCTACAGAACACCCACTGAACGCTGGCAGAAATCGTCAGACCTCCCAAAAGGCAAGAAACTCCCCCCGTACTTGGGTAGGGCAAAAGAAAAAAGAAATAACAGAGACAAAAGAATAGGGACGGCACCTGCACCAGTGGGAGGGAGCTGTGAAGGAGGAAAGATTTCCACGCACTAGGAAGCCCCTTCGCAGGCAGAGACTGCGGGTGGCAGAGGGGGGAAGCTTTGGAGCCACGGAGGAGAGCGCAGCCACAGGGGTGCGGAGGGCAAAGCGGAGAGGTTCCCGCATGGAGGCTCGGCACCGACCAGCACTCACCAGCCCGAGAGGCTTGTCTGCTCCCCCGCCGGGGCGGGCAGGGCTGGGAGCGGAGGCTCGGGCTTTGGTCGGATCGCAGGGAGACGACTGGGGTTGGTGGCGTGAACACAGCCTGAAGGGGTTAGCGCACCACAGCTGGCTGGGAGGGAGACCGGGAAAAAGTCTGCAGCTGCCGAAGAGGCAAGAGACTTTTTCTTGCCTCTTTGTTTCGCGGCGCGCAAGGAGAGGGGATTCAGAGTGCCACCTATACGAACTCCAGAGACTGGCGCGAGCCGCGGCTATCAGCGCGGACCCCAGAGACGGGCGTGAGACGCTGGGGCTGCTGCTGCCGCCTCCAAAAAGCCTGTGTGCGAGCACAGGTCACTCTCCACACCGCCCCTCCCGGGAGCCCGTGCAGCCCGCCACTGCCAGCGTCCCGTGATCCGGGGACAAGTTCCCCGGGAGAACACACGGCGCGCCTCGGGCTGCTGCGATGTCACGCCGGCCTCTGACGCCGCAGGCTCGCCCCGCTTCCTCTGTACCCCTCCCTCCCCATGGCCTGGGTGAGCCAGAGCCCCCGAAGCAGCTGCTTCTTTAACCCCGTCCTGTCTGGGCGGGGAACAGACGCCCTCAGGCGACCTACACGAAGAGGCGGGTCCAAATCCAAAGCTGATCCCCAGGAGCTGTGCGAACAGAGACGAGGAGGGGAAATCTCTCCTAGCAGCCTCAGAAGCAGCGGATTAAAACTCCACAAACAACTTGATGTGCCTGCATCTGTTGAATACCTGAATAGACAACGAATCATCCCAAATTCATGAGGTGGACTTTGGGAGCAGGATATATTAATTTTTCCCCTTTTCCTTTTTTTTGTGAGTGTACATGTATATGCTTCTGGGGGAGATTTTGTCTGTATAGCTTTGCTTTATACTAGCTTTAGTTTACTTCACTATATTATAGCCTCTTTCTTTCTTTCTTTCTATTTTTTCTCCCTTTTACTCTGAGCCGTGTGGACGAAAGGCTCTTGGTGCTTCAGCCAGGCATCAGGGCCGTACCTCTGAGGTGGGAGAGCCAACTTCAGGACACTGGTCCACAAGAGACCTCCCAGCTCCACGTAATACCAAACGGCAAAAATCTCTCAGAGATCTCCATCTCAACATCAAGACCCAGCATCATTCAATGACCAGCAAGCTACAGTGCTGAACACCCTATGCCAAACAACTAGCAAGACAGGAACACAGCCCCATCCATTAGCAGAGAGGCTGCCTAAAATCATAAGGCCACAGACACCCCAAAATACACCACCAGACGTGGACGTGCCCACCAGAAAGACAAGATCCAGCCTCATCCACCAGAGCTCAGGCACTAGTTCCCTCCACCAGGAAGCCTACACAACCCACTGAACCAACCTTAGCCACTGGGGACAGATACCAAAAACAACGGGAACTACGAACCTGCAACCTGTGATAAAGAGGCCCCAAACACAGTAAGATAAGCAAAATGAGACAACAGAAAAACACACAGCAGATGAAGGAGCAGGGTCAAAACACACTAGACTTAACAAATGAAGAGGAAATAGGTAGTCTACCTGAAAAAGAATTCAGAATAATGATAGTAAGGATGATCCAAAATCTTGGAAATAGAATAGACAAAATGCAAGAAACATTTAACAAGGACGTAGAAGAACTAAAGAGGAACCAAGCAATGATGAAAAACACAATAAATGAAATTAAAAATACTCTAGATGGGATCAATAGCAGAATAACTGAGGCAGAAGAACGGATAAGTGACCTAGAATGGTGGAAATAACTACTGCAGAGCAGGATAAAGAAAAAAGAATGAAAAGAACTGAGGACAGGCTCAGAGACCTCTGGGACAACATTAAACGCACCAACATTCGAATTATAGGGGTCCCAGAAGAAGAAGAGAAAAAGAAAGGGACTGAGAAAATATTTGAAGAGATTATAGTTGAAAACTTCCCTAATTTGGGAAAGGAAATAGTTAATCAAATCCTGGAAGCACAGAGACTCCCATACAGGATAAATCCAAGGAGAAACACGCCAAGACACATATTAATCAAACTATCAAAAATTAAATATAAGGAAAACATATTAAAGGCAGCAAGGGAAAAAAAACAAATAACACACAAGGGAATCCCCATAAGGTTAACATCTGATCTTTCAGCAGAAACTCTGCAAGCCAGAAGGGAGTGGCAGGATATACTTAAAGTGATGAAGGAGAAGAACCTACAACCAAGATTACTCTACCCAGCAAGGATCTCATTCAGATGTGACGGAGAAATTAAAACCTTTACAGACAAGCAAAAGCTGAGAGAGTTCAGCACCACCAAACCAGCTTTACAACAAATGCTAAAGGAACTTCTCTAGGCAAGAAACACAAGAGAAGGAAAACACCTACAATAACAAACCCAAAACATTTAAGAAAATGGGAATAGGAACATACATATCGATAATTACCTTGAATGTAAATGGATTAAATGCTCCCACCAAAAGACACAGACTGGCTGAATGGATACAAAAACAAGACCCATATATATGCTGTCTACAAGAGACCCACTTCAGACCTAGAGACACATACAGACTGAAAGTGAGGGGATGGAAAAAGATATTCCATGCAAATGGAAATCAAAAGAAAGCTGGAGTAGCAATTCTCATATCAGACAAAATAGACTTTAAAATAAAGACTATTACAAGAGACAAAAAGGACACTATATAATGATCAAGGGATCGATCCAAGAGGAAGGTATAACAACTGTAAATATTTATGCACCCAACATAGGAGCACCTCAATACATAAGGCAAATACTAACAGCCATAAAAGGGGAAATCGACAGCAACACAATCATAGTAGGGGACTTTAACACCCCACTTTCACCAATGGACAGATCATCCAAAATGAAAATAAATAAGGAAACACAAGCTTTAAATGATACATTAAACAAGATGGACTTAATTGATATTTATAGGACATTCCACCCAAAAACAACAGAATACACATTTTTCTCAAGTGCTCATGGAACATTCTCCAGGATAGATCATATCTTGGGTCACAAATCAAGCCTTGGTAAATTTAAGAAAATTGAAATCGTATCAAGTATCTTTTCCGACCACAACGCTATGAGACTAGATATCAATTACAGGAAAAGATCTGTAAAAAATAAAAACACATGGAGGCTACACAATACACTACTTAATAACGAAGTGATCACTGAAGAAATCAAAGGGGAAATCAAAAAATACCTAGAAACAAATGACAATGGAGATACGACGACCCAAAACCTATGGGACGCAGCAAAAGCAGTGCTAAGAGGGAAGTTTATAGCAATACAAGCCTACCTCAAGAAACAGGAAACATCTCGAATAAACAACCTAACCTTGCACCTAAAGCAATTAGAGAAAGAAGAACAAAAAAACCCCAAAGCCAGCAGAAGGAAAGAAATTATAAAGATCAGGTCAGAAATAAATGAAAAAGAAATGAAGGAAACAGTAGCAAAAATCAATGAAACTAAAAGCTGGTTCTTTGAGAAGATAAACAAAATTGATAAACCATTAGCCAGACTCATCAAGAGAAAAAGGGAGAAGACTCAGATCAATAGAATTAGAAATGAAAAAGGAGAAGTAACCACTGACACTGCAGAAATACAAATGATCATGAGAGATTACTACAAGCAACTCTATGCCAATAAAATGGACAACCTGGAAGAAAT
Source organism: Balaenoptera ricei (assembly GCF_028023285.1). NCBI lineage: Eukaryota > Metazoa > Chordata > Mammalia > Artiodactyla > Balaenopteridae > Balaenoptera > Balaenoptera ricei. The sequence goes on from NC_082660.1 coordinate 82,842,357, forward strand.
GGACAGATTCTTAGAAATGCACAAACTGCCGAGACTGAACCAGGAAGAAATAGAAAATATGAACAAACCAATCACAAGCACTGAAATTGAAACTGTGATTAAAAACCTTCCAACAAACAAAAGCCCAGGACCAGAGGGCTTCACAGGTGAATTCTATCAAACATTTAGAGAAGAGTTAACACCTATCCTTCTCAAACTCTTCCAAAATATTGCAGAGGGAGGAACACTCCCAAACTCATTCTACGAGGCCACCATCACCCTGATACCAAAACCAGACAAAGAAAGAAAACTACAGGCCAATATCACTGATGAACATAGATGCAAAAATCCTCAACAAAATACTAGCAAACAGAATCCAACAGCACATTAAAAGGATCATACACCATGATCAAGTGGTGTTTATCCCAGGAATGCAAGGATTCTTCAATATATGCAAATCAATCAATGTGATACACCATATTAACAAATTGAAGGAGAAAAACCATATGATCATCTCAATAGATGCAGAGAAAGCTTTTGACAAAATTCAACACCCATTTATGATAAAAGCCCTGCAGAAAGTAGGCATAGAGGGAACTTTCCTCAACATAATAAAGGCCATATATGACAAACCCACAGCCAACATTGTCCTCAATGGTGAAAAACTGAAACCATTTCCACTAAGATCAGGAACAAGACAAGGTTGCCCACTCTCACCACTATTATTCAACATAGTTTTGGAAGTGTTAGCCACAGCAATCAGAGAAGACAAAGAGATAAAAGGAATCCAAATCGGAAAAGAAGAAGTAAAGCTGTCACTATTTGCAGATGACATGATACTATACATAGAGAATCCTAAAGATGCTACCAGAAAACTCCTAAAGCTAATCAATGAATTTGGTAAAGTAGCAGGATACAAAATTAAGGCACAGAAATCTCTTGCATTTCTATACACTAATGATGAAAAATCTGAAAGTGAAATTAAGAAAACACTCCCATTTACCATTGCAACAAAAAGAATAAAATATCTAGGAATAAACCTACCTAAGGAGACAAAAGACCTGTACGCAGAAAATTATAAGACATTGAAGAAAGAAATTAAAGATGATACAAATAGATGGAGAGATATACCATGTTCCTGGATTGGAAGAATCAACATTGTGAAAATGACTCTACTACCCAAAGCAATCTACAGATTCAATGCAATCCCTATCAAACTACCACTGGCATTTTTCAGAGAACTAGAACAAAAAATTTCACAATTTGTATGGAAACACAAAAGACCCCGAATAGCCAAAGCAATCTGGAGAACGAAAAATGGAGCTGGGGGAATAAGGCTCCCTGACTTCAGACTATATTACAAAGCTTCAGTAATCAAGACAGTTTGGTACTGGCACAAAAACAGAAATATAGATCAATGGAACAGGATAGAAAGCCGAGAGATAAACCCACACACATATGGTCACCTTATCTTTGATAAAGGAGGCAAGCATATACAGTGGAGAAAAGACAGCCTCTTCAATAAGTGGTGCTGGGAAAATTGGACAGGTACATGTAAAAGTATGAAGTTAGAACACTCCCTGACACCATGCACAAAAATAAACTCAAAATGGATTAAAGACCTAAGTGTAAGGCCAGACACTATCAAACTCTTAGAGGAAAACATAGGCAGAACACTCTATGACATACATCACAGAAAGATTCTTTTTGAACCAGCTCCCAGAGAAATGGAAATAAGAACACAAATAAACAAATGGGACCTAATGAAACTTAAAAGCTTTTGCACAGCAAAGGAAACCATAAACAAGACCAAAAGACAACCATCAGAATGGGAGAAAATATTTGCAAATGAAGCAACTGACAAAGGATTAATCTCCAAGATTTACAAGCAGCTCATGCAGCTCAATAACAAAAAAACGAACAACCCAATCCAAAAATGGGCAGAAGACCTAAATAGACATTTCTCCAAAGAAGATATACAGATGGCCTACAGACACATGAAAGAATGCTCAACATCATTAATCATTAGAGAAATGCAAATCAAAACTACAATGAGATATCATCTCACACCGGTCAGAATGGCCATCATCAAAAAATCTAGAAACAATAAATGCTGGAGAGGGTGTGGAGGAAAGGGAACACTCTTGCACTGTTGGTGGGAATGTAAATTGATACAGCCACTATGGAGAACAGTATGGAGGTTCCTTAAAAAACTAAAAATAGAACTACCATATGACCCAGCAATCCCACTACTGGGCATATACCCTGAGAAAACCATAGGTCAAAAAGTGTCATGTACCACAATGTTCATTGCAGCTCTATTTACAATAGCCAGGACATGGAAGCAACCTAAATGTCCATCGACAGATGAATGGATAAAGAAGATGTGGCACATATATACAATGGAATATTACTCAGCCATAAAAAGAAATGAAATGGAGGTATTTGTAATGAGGTGGATGGAGTTAGAGTCTGTCATACAGAGTGAAGTAAGTCAGAAAGAGAAAAACAAATACAGTATGCTAACACATATATACGGAATCTAAGGGAAAAAAAAAAAGGCCATGAAGAACCTAGTGGCAAGACGGAAATAAAGACACAGACCTACTAGAGAATGGACTTGAGGATATGGGGAGGGGGTGGGGTGAGATGTGACAGGGTAAGAGAGTGTCATGGACATATATACACTACCAAATGTAAAATAGATAGCTAGTGGGAAGCAGCCGCATAGCACAGGAAGATCAGCTCTGTGCTTTGTGACCACCTAGAGGGGTGGGATGGGGAGGGTGGGAGGGAGGGATATGCAAGAGGGAAGAGAAATGGGAACATATTGTATATGTATAACTGATTCACTTTGTTATAAAGCAGAAGCTAACACACCATTGTAAGGCAATTATACTTCAATAAAGATGTTTAAACAAAAAAAAAAGTCCTTTATATATACTAGATACTAATCCTTTCTTGATTATATGTCTTTGAAATGTCTTTTCTCAGTCTATGACTCATTTTTAATGAGTCTTTTTACAGTGGTTTTCTCTTTGTAAATGAGAGCTATTTTTAAAAAGTAGTCAAATATAAATATTTTTATATCATATTTAATACATTCTTCCCTATCTTGAGACTGTAAAGATACCCACCTTTTTTCCCTAAAACTGTTTGACTTTTCTTTTTTGAATGTAAATCTTTAAACCATATGCTATTTACTGTTATGTATGGTATAAGTTGAGTTCTAATTTCATTTTTTCTTGTGGATACCCAGCTACTTCAGTGTCATCCTCTCCCTAATCTGAGCATATATTTTTAAAATATTAGTTCATTCTCACACCAGGCTTTATGTAACACATCATAAAAATTATTATTTGTATAGATTGTAAATATTTCTCTAAAAGGAGATTTTAGTCTACCTTTTCATTTCTATTTTATATTCACTAAAATGATCTTTTCAGCATCCAATTTTGGCATTGTTTTATTATAAATTATGTCTTTTAAACTTTTCCCATCACATTTTACATATAGCTAGCTATAAGACAGAATAGACATAGCCAGACATTCCCTGCTAGATTTACAATCCATGTTATGTTTCTCAACAAAGACTATTTTAAAATGAGTTATTTGGCTTATTTTTCTCCTCCCCGTACTCGTCTTCATTATTTACTTAAAATCTGTATTCCTACTATTTCATGATCCTTATCTCCTAAATTGCCTTTCATGATTACATTTGCAACAACCTCTTCTCTAATAGCTAAAGTTCTGCTTTTTTGTTCATTGTCTTACATGTCTTCCTAATTTAGAATATGTCCAATTAGATAGCTCAACTACCCATTGTCATCCTTTACTCATACAATAGTCAGCTAAAAATATTTTATGGTGACCATTTGCATGTGGATTGTAAATGTGCACAACCTAGACACATAAGATCTAAATATTCCATCAAATTTTCCTAATGAGTTTTTCCCATTGATTTCATTTGTAAGAGCAACTATCATTATATAAAATCCTGTTTTCTGGACTGTTACTGAGAAGGGGTTAGATCTATATGCTTTGTTCCTTATATACTTTACAATTCCTGCCTTACTCTTTTTTTTTTCTTATAAGTATAAAGCAGAATGCTCTTTTAAAATATCAACTTACTACACTGATATTGTATGAGAACCACATTGTAAAATACCTAGAAGAGCCAAAACATGTACTTGGCCTTGGACTCAACTCTAACTTAAACAAAATGCTCTCCAAGAGAAAGAGCAAAGACAGAAACCTAGTCATGGAAATTTTCATTTAATGTTCCTCAAAAGATTACAAGAGATTCCTTAGGAGCAGAAGCAAATTATGTTGATTAGGAAGAAAGAGACCAGGATAGCTTGCACAGGAGCCAATATATTTAAAATGCATGTCCAAGGGATGGGTGGAGAGACACAAAAACAAGCACAAATACAAGAAAGTAGAGCAAACCCAAAGGAGGGTCTGATAAAGGCAAAACTCCACATGGCTAAAGATTTTGGAAAAGTGTGAAAAACCAAGATAAAATGTTTTTATTTTTGCAATGAAAAAATGAAAGAAGATAGAGATGCTGATTGAGATAGATAATTTAATGTGAATAAATTATCACATTAGGCAGGAAGGCTTATTTTGTTCACTGAAGTATCTTCAGCATTTAAAAGAGTGCTTAGCACATACTAGGTGTTAAATAAATATGTATTAGATGAATGAATGAATTAGGAAGCAGAAATGCTCTAGCTACTCAGTTCTTTTTATGTATCCATCAGTGATCATTATTGGCTGGAAAAGGACAAATTTAAATATGAAGGAATTAAAGTGTAATGAAATTTCTTACGGCTCTAAATAATGTTGACACTCCTAGCTTGATGAATTTTTTTAGATCCCTGAACACTATAATGATTTAGAGGTGAGATTGTTTATTTGATATCCATGATCTTAGAAGAATCCTAGAGAATAAGATTAATACCAAAAGAAAGGACAAGGAAGAAGAGAAACTATAAATGAGTGAGCTTGACATCAATCCCAGAAAAATATTTTCAAATGGATGGCTCTTGTGTAGTTAGTAAAGACAGAGATAATCACTCAAAGCTGACATGAGTTTAAAAACCAAAGCCACATACCTTACCAAACTCATTGAAAAATAAGGTCATTAGACTGATAATAAATCAGAGGATCCCCTTGGCTATAATATCTCTAAATGTCAAGAAAACATTTGATGTGATAGTGTTTTAAGATATCCTTTAGTGTAAGATATAGAAAAGAGGGCATTGAATAAATTGATAAAATTTTAATTAAATACAAAGAATGCAGACTAGTACATAAAAGCCATTGTTTTTATTTTACCTTGTGTTCTTTTGTTTGTTTATATATATATATATATATATTATATATATATATAAAATATATATATATATATGTAGTGAGGGGACTGATGGCATGACACAGAGCTCTATTCTTGACTCTGTCTTATGCACTTTTTAAACTCCAGTACTTAAACGGGAACATAAGTGCCTGATTTTTAAATTGGTTCAAGTCAAGAATCTAGAAGTGATATCAAATAAATTAGAGGCAAAATTACAATGCAGAATAATTTTTGTAGGCTGTAAGGATAGGCCATACAAACAAAAAGAAATATGATAGGAGTAAAGCTCTGTACTTAAGGTCACAAAACCCAAGAGGAGAAAGTATTTTGAGAAGAGATTGTACAACTATTTTGAATGAGTCTGAGATGTGAGGTAAAGTAAATACTGAATAATGTCACTAGATTTAGCTCATATTACATTAGTGACCTTAGCAAGAGATTTTTTGGTGGCATGATGAATGTGCAGTGTTTTGTACTGTCAAATTATGGTCACTAAAATTTATAGTAATAGTTGCAATCCTGTCTCACCCTTCATTTGTCCAGTAAAATCAATGTTTCTTCTCTCTACAAGCAATGTACTCTCTAGTTTATCTGTAATACCTCCTTTTTTCTAGCTTCCTACTAGTTTATAACTCATCCTCATTGTTTATGGTACTTCAATGTGCCCTTATATTTCTACTCTAAACATTGGCAATGAAGGGCTTGAACTGTAAGGACAGACATAACTGGTATTAGTCAAAGCTGTACCATTCCTAGTTGTGTGATTTTGAACAAGTTATTTAACTTTTTCTCCCTCATTTTTGTTATCTGTAACGTGGGAATAATATTAGTAATTATATCTCCTATGATTGATTTCAAAGTATATAATACATGTGTAATGCTTGGTCCAGAACCTGACACATAATAAGAACTAAGTAAATGTGACTGCCATTATTATTGTCATCATCATTTCTATTGCTACCATTGTTATAATTAGATCAGAAATGCATCCACTAGTAAAAAATAAAGAACTTGCTATTTTTAAAAAGAGCTTCTATTTAAGAAAAAATATTTGGAGTTTTGATCAATCTAGATCCTAGTATGAGTCAATAGTGTGAGGATCTACCCCAAAGCTATTGCAGCCTGGAACTTCAAACAATAAAGTGTAGAATTAAGAAAAATGGAAGTGGCAAACCTCTGTTCAGGTCAATTCACACTTGATATTTGAATTAGTCTGCTCATTTCTGACTACCAAATATTAAGAGAGAAACTGCCAATATTAGAAAGCTTCTAGGACACTATAACCAAGTATAAAAAGGTCTGAACAGAATGACATGTTGTTGAATAGACTGAGACTTCGAAAAAGCAGAATTAGCATGAATATGATAACTATATTCATATTTTAAAAAGAGCAATCCTATGGAAGTGGTTTAAAAAGAAGAACTTCAAATTGTGCTTCTTAAAGCCTTAGATTTTGGGGGGAGGGATAAATTGGGAGATTGGTACTGACATATGCACACTACTATATATAAAATAGATAACTAATAAGAACCTACTGTAGAGAACGAGCTCCCGAATATGGCTGCTGCCAGTGCACACGCCTCAGCCTGAGCACAGCTGGCCCAAATCTCCAAGGGACTCTCATAGAACAGCAGACTTGGACCTTGGACTGTGATTGTACCATCTCTGATATCTCCTGCCAACTGAATATATAACTTTTAGATCCATGAATGAAATTCACTGGACCTCTAGTCAACCTTAAAAATTTACTGTGTGGCTGACAGGATCTTGGTGCTCCAGCCAGGTGTAAGGACTGAGACTCTAAGGTGGGAGAGCCGAGTTCAGGACATTGGACCATCAGAGACCTCTGGACCCAATGTAATATCAGACAGGTAAAGCTCTCCCAGAGATCTCCATCTCAATGCAAAGACCCAGCTCCACTCAATGACCAGCAAGCTCCAGTGCTGGACACCCCATGCCAAACAACTAGCAAGACAGAAACACAAGCACACCTATTAGCAGAGAGGCTGCAAAAAATCATAAAAAGTTCACAGACACCCCAAAACACACCACTGGATGTGGTCCTGTCCACCAGAAAGACAAGATCCAGACCCACCAACCAGAACACAGACACCAGTCCCCTCCACCAGGAAGCCTACACAACCCACTGAACCAGCCCTACCTACTAGGGACAAACACCAAAACAACGGGAACTACAAACCTGTAGCCTATGAAAAGGAAACCCCAAACACAGTAAGTTAAGCAAAATGAGAAGACAGAGAAATACGCAGCAGATGAAGCAGCAAGATAAAAACCCACTAGAAAAAACAAATGAAAAGTAAATAGGCAGTCTATCTGAAAAAGAATTCAGAGTAATGATAGTAAAGATGATCCAAAATCTTGGAAATAGAATGGGGAAAATACAAGAAACATTTAACAAAGACCTAGAAGAAATAAAGAGCAAACAAACAATGATGAACAACACAACAAATGAAACTAAAAATTCTCTAGAAGGAATCAATAGCAGAATAACTGAGGTAGAAGAATGGATAAGTGACCTGGAAGATAAAATACTGGAAATAACTACCGCAGAGCAGAATAAAGAAAAAAGAATGAAAAGAATTGAGGACAGTCTCAGAGATTTCTGGAACAAATTTAAACACAACAACATTGGAATTATAGGGGTCCCAGAGAAGAATAGAAACAAAAAGGGGACTGAGAAAATATTTGAAGATATTGTACCTGAAAACTTCCCTAACATGGGAAAGGAAATAGTCAATCAAGTACAGGAAGTGCAGAGTCCTATACAGGGTAAATCCAAGGAGAAACACACCAAGAAACATATTAAACTATCAAAATTTAAATACAAAGAAAAAATATTAAAAGCAACAAGGGAAAAACAGCAAATAATATACAAGGGAATCCTTATAAGGTTAAGAGCTGATCTTTCAGCAGAAACTCTGCAAGCCGGAAAGGAGTGGCAGGACATATTTAAAGTGATGAAAGGGAAAAATCTACAACCAAGATTACTCTACCCAGCAAGGAACTCATTCAGATGTGACAGAGAAATTAAAACCTTTACACGCAAGCAAAAGTTGCGAGAATTCAGCACAGGCACACCAGCTTTACAACAAATGCTAAAGGAACTTCTCTAGGGAGGAAACACAAGAGAATGAAAAGACCTACAATAACAAACCCAAAACAACTAAGAAAATGGTAATAGGAACATACATATCGATAATTACGTTAAATGTAAGTGGATTAAATGCTCCATCCAAAAGACATAGACTGGTTGAATGGATACAAAAACAAGACCTGTATATATGCTGTCTACAAGAGACCCACTTCAGACCTAGGGACACATACAGACTGAAAGTGAGGGAATGGAAAAAGGTATTCCATGCAAATGGAAATCAAAAGAAAGCTGGAGTAGCTATACTCATATCAGATAAAATAGACTTTAAAATAAAGAGTGTTACAAGAGACAAAGAAGGACACTACATAATGATCAAGGGATCAATCCAAGAAGAAGATATAACAATTGTAAATATTTATGCACCCAACATAGGAACACCTCAATACATAAGGCAAATGCTAACAGCCATAAAAGGGGAAATCGACAGTAACACACTCATAGTAGGGGACATTAACACCCCACTTTCACCAATGGACAGATCATCCAAAATGAAAATAAATAAGGAAACACAAGTTTTGAATGACACATTACACAACATGGACTTAATTGATATTTATAGTACATTCCATCCAAAAACAACAGAATACACTTTCTTCCTAAGTGCTCAAGGAACATTCTCCAGGCTAGATCATATCTTGGGTCACAAATCAAGCCTTGATAAATTTAAGAAAATTGAAATTGTATCACGTATATTTTCCAACCAAACGCTATGAGACTAGATATCAATTACAGGGAAAAAAAAACCTGTAAAAAATACAAACACATGGAGGCTAAAGAATACGCTACTAAATAACCAAGAGACCACTGAAAAAATCAAAGAGGAAATCAAAAAATACCTAGAAACAAATGATAATGAAAACACGACCACCAAAAACCTATGGGATGCAACAAAAGCAGTTCTAAGAGGGAAGTTTATAGCAATACAATCCTAAATCAAGAAACAAGAAAAATCTCAAATAAACAACCTAACCTTACACCTAAAGCAATTAGCAAAAGAACAAGAACAACAACAACAACAACAACAAAAACCCAAAGTTAGCAGAAGGAAAGAAATCATAAAAATCAGATCAGAAATAAATGAAAAAGAAATGAAGGAAACAAAAGCAAAGATCAATAAAACTAAAAGCTGGTTCTTTAAGAGGATAAACAAAATTGATAAATCATTAGGCAGACTCATCAGGAAAAAAAGGGAGAAGACTCAAAAAAATAGAATTAGAAATGAAAAAGGAGAAGTAAAAACTGACACTGCAGAAATACAAAGAATTATGAGAGATCATTACAAGCAACTATATGCCAATAAAATGGACAACCTGGAAGAAATGGACAAATTCTTAGAAAAGCACAACCTTCTGAGACTGAACCAGGAAGAAAGAGAAAATATATACAGACCAATCACTAGCACTGAAATTGAAACCGTGATTAAAAATCTTCCAACAAACAAAAGCCCCGGACCAGATGGCTTCACAGGCGAATTCTATCACACATTTAGAGAAGAGCTAACACCTAACCTTCTCAAACTCTTCCAAAATATAGCAGAGGGAGGAACACTCCCAAACTCATTCTACGAGGCCACCATCACCCTGATAACAAAACCAGACATAGATGTCAAAAAAAAAAAAAAGAAAACTATAGGCCAATATCATTGATGACAAAAGATGTAAAAATCCTCAACAAAATACCTGCAAACAGAATCCAGTAGCACACTAAAAGGATCATACACCATGATCAAGTGGGGTTTATCCCAGGAATGCAAGGATTCTTCAATATGCACAAATCAATCAATGTGATACACCATGTTAACAAATTGAAGGATAAAACCATATGATCATCTCAATAGATGCATAAAAAGCTTTAGACAAATTTTAACACCCATTTATGAGAAAAATCCTCCAGAAAGTAGGCATAGAGGGAACTTACCTCAACATAATAAAGGCCATATATTAGAAACCCACAGCAAACATCATTCTCCATGGTGAAAAATTGAAACCATTTCCACTAAGATCAGGAACAAGACAAGGTTGCCCACTCTCACCACTATTATTCAACATAGTGTTGGAAGTTTTAGCCTCAGCAATCAGAGAAGAAAAAGAGATAAAAGGAATCCAAATCGGAACAGAAGTAAAGCTGTCACTGTTTGCATATAACATAGAGAATCCTAAAGACTCTACCAGAAACTACTAGTGCTACTCAATGAATTTGGTAAAGTAGCAGGATACAAAATTAATGCTCAGAAATCTCTTGCATTCCTATACACTAATGATGAAAAATCTGAAAGAGAAATCAACATTGTGAAAATGACTATACTACCCAAAGCAATCTACAGATTCAGTGCAATCACTGTAAAACTACCAATGGCATTTTTCACAGAACTAGAACAAAAAATTTCACAATCTGTATGGAAACTCAAAAGATCCCGAAGAGCCAAAGCAATCTTGAGAAAGAAAAACAGAGCTGGAGGAATCAGGCTCCCTGACTTCAGACTATACTACAAAGCTATAGTAATCAAGGCAGTTTGGTACTGGCACAAAAAACAGAAATATAGATCAATGGAACACGATAGAAGCCCAGAGATAAATCCAGGCACATATGGGCACCTTATCTTTGACAAAGGAGGCAAGAATATACAATGGAGCAAAGACAGCCTCTTCAATAAGTGGTACTGGGAAAACTGGACAGCTACATGTAAAAGAATGAAATTAGAACACTCCCTAACCCCATACACAAAAATAAACTCAAAATTGATTAAAGACCTAAATGTAAGGCCCAACACTATAAAACTCTTAGAGGAAAGCATAGGCAGAACACTCTATGACATAAATCACAGCAAGATCCTTTTTGACCCACCTCCTAGAGATATGGAAATAAAAACAAAAATAAACAAATGTGACCTAATGAAACTTAAAATCTTTTGCACAGCAAAGGAAACCATAAACAAGACGCAAGGACAACCCTCAGAAGGGGAGAAAATATTTGCATATGAAGCAATTGACAAAGGATTAATCTCCAAAATATACAAGCAACTTAAGTGTCCATCGACAGATGAATGGATAAGATGTGGCACATATATACAATGGAATATTGCTCAGCCATAAAAAGAAACGAAATTGAATTATTTGTATTGAGGTGGATGAACCTAGAGTCTGTCATACAGAGTGAAGAAAGTCAGAAGTAGAAGAACAAATGTCATATGCTAACACATATATATGGAATCTAAAAAAAAAAAAAAAGTGGTTCTGAAGAACCTAGGGGCAGGACAGGAGTAAAGACGCAGACATAGAGAATGGACTTGAGGACACAGGGAGGGGGAAGTGTAAGCTGGGACGAAGTGAGAGAGTGGCATTGACATATATACACTACCAAACGTAAAATAACTAGTGGGAAGCAGCTGCATAGTACAGGGAGATTAGCTCAGTGCTTTGTTACCACCTAGTAGGGTGAGATAGGATGGGTGGGAGGGAGACACAAGAGGGAGCGGATATAGGGATATATGTATGTATATAGCTGATTCACTTTGTTATACAGCGGAAACTAACACAACATTGTAAAGCAATTATACCCCAATAAAGATGTTTTAAAAAAAAAAAGAAAACTCTTCTGTATAGCACAGGGAACTCCAGTCAATACTCTGTAATGGCCTATATGTAAAATGAATCAAAAAAAAAAAAAGAGCAAATGTATATAAATGTATAACTGATTCACTTTGCTGTATCCCTGAAGCTAACACAACATTATAAATCAACTATACTCCAATAAATTTTTTTTTAAAAGCCATAGCTTTTGTCAAAGAGGATTTTCAGTAAAAAGAGAGTAGTGAAGTTTGAAGACAGAGAAGTGCTAGGATTCCGATATCTTACTTCAACTAAATCCACTCTAGTGTCACCTGTTTTATATATTGAGCATCACAATAAGATTTAGGGAATGATATATAGAGGGGAGACCTATACTGGAGAACAAGAAAAGAATCTGCATATTTCCCTCTAAGTTATATCTGATATTATGACAGTTTTTCCTGTCAATCTACTCTACAGATCTCCTCATTATGTTTTTTGTTTGTTTGTCTTGTTTGCTTTTTTCCAACCATAAACAAGTAATATGATTTTGTTTCTTTGGATTTACATTTCTAGTAGTAGCCCATTTAAGGAAATCATTGTTATCTTTCCCATTTGGTAAATATAAAACAATTTAGAAATAAAATTATTGTAAAATCTGAAGGTAAAATTGCATTAGAATTTAAAGATCAAATTAATTTGTCTATATTGGTATTTATACATTGAGAAATATTCCTTTACAATTTCATGGTAAAATTGTAAATGAATCCACAAACTAAAAACAATTTGCCTATGTGAAAAGCCAAGATGCTTTCTAAATCTTTAGAATAAAGCTAGTCTGAATTTGAGATAAAATTCTTTACTGTCTTCAATCAATACAAATGGTATTGAGGGGATTCCCTGGTGGTGCAGTGGTTAAGAGTCCACCTGTCAATTCAGGGGACACAGGTTCGAGCCCTGGTCAGGGAAGATCCCACGTGCTGCGGAGCAACTAAGCCCGTTCACCCCAACTACTGAGCCTGTGCTCTAGAGTCGTGTGCCACAACTGCTGAGGCCCATGTGCCTAGAGCCCATGCTCTGCAACAAGAGAGGCCACCACAATGAGAAGCCCACACACCACAACAAAGAGTGGTCCTTGCTCGCTGCAACTGGAGAAAGCCCGCTCATAGCAACGAGGACCCAATGCAGCCAAAAATATATAAATAAAATAAATAAATTTATTTTTAATAAATGGTATTGAGAGGCAACATTGGTTTTAGAGTCCAACAGACCTGGGTTTGAATCCTAGCTCTTCCAATGCTTCGTATTGTTTCATTAGGCAGTTCACTTAATTTTCCATACTCACATTTGCTCATCTGTAAAATGAGAATATCACCAATATTACCTATTTCATTGGACTGCTATGAATAACAGACAAGATACTGCAGTAACCATGATTTATACTTTAAAAACTATCATGAAAATATAATATGATTAATACCACTTAAGCAGTAAAGTTTGATTTATACAAATTCTGTTAAATGGCAAGCAAGAAAACAAAATGAAGATAGAAATATTCATCAATATTTTGAGTAGTATAAATCCAATCCAGTTGTTGGACCTAACTTCATCTCTATTTATTTTGAATCTGAGTTCATATTAAAGCAAGGGCATGACAGTCAAATGGATTTAAAATATTTAAATTATTTTCCGAATATACCAACCTCTATAATTCTACAAACTTTCAATAAAGAGATAATATTGCAAAGTGTTTTCTTAGGGTTAAGGGGTAATAAAAACATGTGTGGTATTTTCCCTCTATAACAATGAGTTCTCGATGCTTTTTTTTTTTCTTATTACAATGTTTTTAAGGGACACAAGAGAGTCTCAATAGATACAGTGGTTCTATAGAATAGTGATTTTTCATGAGGATGTCATAGACCCCAAGACAAAGTATTATCAATATATTGGTGTATGAAAGAATCCCAAAGATTCCTCTTCCCAAAGGTTCCTGGATTTTTCTATCCTGCCGTCATCCTGGTAAGAATTTAAACTTATGTTGCCCAATATGACTAGCCACAAATTGTCATTTAATTATAAAGTAATTAATTAAATTTAAATAAAATTAAAAATTCAGTTCCTTAAACATGGTAGCAACATTTCAAGTGCTCATTAGCTGCATTTTCTTCATCATAGAAATTTTTATTACAGTACCAAAATAGACAGATTCTGTATAGAGTTACAATAAAGTTTCAAAATTCAGTGGGCATGATATCTGCAAGATGGTAGACTAGAAGTTGCCAGGCCCTTGTTTCTCCACAGAAACACCAAATTAACAACAAATATAGACCAAAGTAGCTTTATGAGAATTTAGAAACCAGGTAAAAACTTGGAACAACCAAGGAAATGCCTAACCAAAAAAAATCTATATTGAAAACAGTAGGAAATTTCATAGTGTTTTACCCATCCTTCCCACTGCCTCTTGTGCAGCACAGTGCTTTCAGGAGGAAGCTGCACAATTCCCAGTTCCTCTTTTGAGATAGAATGAAAAGAATGAAACTTGCTTACAATGTTCTGGCTTGTCTGGGGACAGCTCAAGGGACTGGTTTCTGTCTCCTGTGAGTCAGAGCACTTAATAGAATGTTGGCATAGTTTGGATATTAGGTCGGAGGCTGCTTAAAGAAGTGTCAGGCACCACAACACAAAAGCATTGCAAGGGGGATGCATACTTGTAGGCACCTAAAGACAAGAGATTACAGGCAGAGGAATACAATAGAACATGTACCCTGAGAAGAGGCAAGGATGAGATTCTTAGGGAAATTAAGACATGTAAAAGCAGCTATGTATAAAAAGTTGGAGTTAAAATCACATGCACGGCCCCAGGGAAGATGCAGCCTCAGGTAAAGGGCTGAGAGGAACTTGAGCCTTCATGCTGAGATGATTAGCGAAGGTCTTCTGCTGCATAGAGCAAGTCTGCAAAGACTAAGAGAGGTCATTGTTTTCTCAAATGCCAACTGTCAACAAAGGGTGACATACAAAGAAACAGGGAAACATGGCCCATGTGAAGGAGAAATACATTTTCAGAAACTGACCCTAAAAAGAAATAAGCCTTAGATTTATTTGACAAAAACTTCAAAATAGTAATCTTAAATGTGCCCAATGAGGGGGAACATGGACAGACAAATCAGGAAAAGGATATATAAACAAAATGAGAATATCAGTAGAGAAGTAGAAATTATAAAAAAGAACCAAACAAAAATTCTGTGGCTGAAGAATGTAACTGAGTTGAAAAATTCACTAGAGATCAACACCAGATTCAAACAGACAGAAGAAAGAATTAGTGCATAGGAAGACAGATTGTTTGAAACTATCCAATCTGAGGAAACAAAAAAAAAAAAAAAAAAGAAAAGAAAGAAGAGGGTAAATAAAGTGTAAGGGACTTGTGAGACAGCATCAAGAAGATCAAAATACACATTTTCAGAATCCCAGATGGAAAAGAGCAAAAGGGGCAGAGATCTCATTTAAATAAATAATAGCTGAGAACCTTCCAAATTTGAGGAAAGACATGAATATTCAAATACAAGAAGCTCAATGATCTCCAAGTAGGAGAACCCAAAGAGACACACCCAGAGACACAATATAATCAAACTGTTGAAAATCAAAGACAAAGAGACTCTTGAAAGCAGCAGTAAAAAAGTGACTTGTCACAAACAAGGGGTCCTCAATAATGTTATTAGTGACTTTCTTGGCAGAAACCTTATATGCTAGAAGGCTGTTAAATGATACATTTAACGTGCTGAAAGAAAAAATTTTTAACAGAGAATATGATATTTGGTTGGTAAAACTGTCCATTACCATTAACGTTGCCCTACAAGAAATGCTAAAAGGAGTCTTTCAAGTTGAAACAGCAGATGTAACTTGAATCATATGAAAATATAAAGTACTCTGGGAAAGGTTAATAGGTGGACAGGCATAAAAAGCTATATTATTGTAATTTAAGCTATATTATTCATAATTTTATTTATTATTTTATAGCATTTAAAAGGCAAAGGATAAAAATAATTATAAATCATCTATGTTAATGGGTACACACTATTAAAGACATAATTTGTGACATCAATAGCATAAAATGAGAGTGACAGAGATGTAAAGGAGTAGAGGTTTTGTATGCAATTCAAGTCAAATTGTTATCAGTTTATATTAGATTCTTAAAACTTTAGAAAGATTTATGTAATCCTCCTAGTAACCACAAAGAAAATATCTATGGAATATACACAAATTAAGGGAATAAAAAATGTCAATACAAAAAGTCAAATAAACACAAAGAAGCCAGGAAAGAAGGAAATCAGGTACAAAAAAGCTATCAGATATTCAGAAAACAAATAACAAAATGTAAAATTAAGTACTTTCCTATCAGTAATTATGTTATATTTAAATGGATTAAACTCCCCAATCAAAAGACAAAGATTGGCAGAATGGATATGAAAAAATAAACAATACCAAAGTATATGCTGTTTACAAGAGACTCACTTTAGATCTAAGGGCACACATAAGTTTAAAGAGACATACTGGAAAAAGATATTCCATGCAAATAGCAAACAAAAGAGCAAGGGTGACTATATTAATATTAGACAAAATGGACATTAATCAAAAAAACTGTTACAAGAGGGAAAGAACATTATGTAATGAGAAAAGGGTCAATTCACGAAGGAGATATGACAATTATAAATATATGTGGTACAAATAACAGAACTTGCAGATATATGAAGCAAACATTAACAGAATTAAGGGGAGAAATACAGAATTCTACAATAATGGTAGGCAACTACTCTTTCATTAACAGATAGAACAACCCACACAGAATATTAATAAGGAAATAGAAGACTTGAACAACACAATATACAAAATTTTCCTAATAGATATGTATAGAATACTCCACCCAACAATATTAGAATGCATTTTTCTCAAATACACACAGGATACCCTACAGAATAAACCATATATTAAGCTACACACAAGCCTTAATAAATTTTTAAGAGATTGAAATCATATAAAGTATCTTTTCTAATCACAGTGGGATGAAATTAGAAATCAGTAGGAGAAGGAAAATAGGAAAATTCACAAATATGTGGAAATTAAACAACATCTTCTATAACAACAAATTGGTCAAAGAATAACTCACAAGGGAAAGTACAAAATATCCCGAGATAAATAAAAGTGAAAACACAACATACTAAGAGAAAAATTTACAACTGTAAATGCTAATATAAAAAAAGAAAGAAGATGTCAAATCAATGTCCTAACTTTATACATCAACTAGAAACTAGAAAAAGAACAAACCAAACCCAAAGCTCATAGAAGAAAAATATAATAAAGATTGGAGCAGAATTAAACAAAATAGAGAATAGAAAATCAATAGAGAAAGTCAATGATACCAAGAGTTGTTTCTTCTAAAAGATGAGCATAGTTAAGCTTTAAGTGTACTGACCAAGAAGAAAAAGAGAAAAGATTTAAAAACTAAATCATATAGGGAAGTGGGAACATTACAACTGATTTCACAAAAATAATAAAGATTGTAAGACAATACTGTGAACAATTGTACACCAACAAGTTGTATAACATAGATGAAATGGATAAATTCTTAGAAACACACAAGCTACAAAGATTAATTTATGAATAAATAGAAAATTTGAATATATATGTAACCAGTAAGGATATTGAATCATTAATTTAAAAAAAGTCCCAATAAAGAAAATCTCAGGGTGAAATGGCTTCATTGGTGAGTTCTACCAAATATTTAAAGAAGAACTAACACCAATCCTTCTCAATCCAAAAAGGAAATAAAAAAATAATTTCATTCACAATGGGATCAAAAAGAATAAAATACTTAGGAATAAGCTTAACCAAGAAGGCAAAAGACTCATACACTGAGAACTATAATATGCTGGTCAAAAAATTAAAAAGACACAAATAGATGGAAATATACACTATGTATACATGAGTTGGAACACTTAATATCATTAAGATGTCCATACTACCCAAGGTGGTCTACAGATTCAGTACAATCCCTGTCAAAATCCTAATGGAATTTTTTTTTTATGGAAATAGAATAATCCATTATGAAATTCATATGGAATCTCAAGGTATATTGAATAGCTGATGTAATCTTGAAAAAGAAGAACAAAGTTGGAGGTCTCATACTTCCTGATCTCAAAACTATTACAAAGCTACAGTATTCAAAATAGTGGTACTAGCATAAAGACAGACATACAAACCAATGTAATAGAATAGAGAGTCAAAAAGTAAACCCTTGCATAAATGGACAAATGATTTTTGACAAGGATGCCAGGACCATTGAATAGGGAAAAGGCATTAATCTCAAAAAACGATGTTGGGAAAACAAAATATCCATATCCAAAATAATGAAGTTGGACCTTTACCTGACACCATATACAAACATTAAGTCAAAATGGGCTGAAGACCTAAAGATAAAAGCTAAAACTGTAAAACTCTTAAAAGAAAATATAGGGGGAAATCTTTACAACATTGGTTTTGGCAATGAGTTTTTTGGACATGTGACTAAAAGCACAGGCAACCCCTGAAAATAGATAATTTAGACTATGTAAAAGTTAAAAACTTTAGTGCCTCAAAGGACACAATCAGCAAAGTGAAAAGACAGCCCATAGAACAGGAAAAATATTTGGATATCATATATCAGCAAAGGGGTTAACATTCAAAATACATAATGAATTCCTCCAACTCAATAGCAAAAAAAAAAAAAAAAATTTAAATAGGCAACAGTCTTGAATAGACATTTCTTCAAACAAGATATAAAAATGGCCAATAAGTACCTGAAAAATGCTAAGTTTCACTAATTATTAGGCAAATGCAAATTAAAATCACAGTGAGATACCACCTCACACTCATTATAATGTCTACTATCAAAAAAAGATAAAATAACAAATGTTAATGAAGATGTGGAGTAATTGGATACCTTGTGTACTATTGTTGGGAATGTAAAAGTTGCAGCCACTATGGAATACAGTATGGTGGTTCCTTAAATTTTTTAAAAAATAGAAGTACCTCGTAATCCAGCAATTCTACTTTTGGGTATATACCCCAAATAATTGAAAGCAGGGTCTTGACAAGATATATGTAAATTTCTTCTATATGCACAACAGAATATTATTTAGCCTTGAAAAGGAAGGAAATTCTGACACATGCTACAACATGGATGAACATTAGGACATTATGCTAAGTGAAATAAGACAGTTACAGAAAGACAAATACTCTGTGATTTCACTTGTATGAGCTACATAGAATAGTCAAATTCATAAACACAGGAAGTAGAATGGTGGTTTCCAGGGCCTGGGAATAAGGGGAAATGAAGGGTTGTTATTTAATGTGTATAGAGTTTTAGTTTTGCAAAATAAAAATGGTCAGGAGATTCATTGCATAACAATGTGAATTTTATTAACACTACTGAATTGTACACTTAAAAATTGCTATGATGGTAAATTTTATGTAATGTATTTTATCACAATTAAAATTCAATGGAATACAAAGAAAGGAAGAGATTAAATAAAGTATAGCATAACTGCAAAAGTCTCTGAGAGGAAAAGGTTTGAGCAGAACCTAGAAAAGTAGAAAGAAATTAGACAAATGAAATGATCCATGCAGTGAGAAGATTAGATAATTAGACAGAAAAAGAGAGAACTTCACAAACTATAAAATTAATATGTACAAATGAAGAGAGGCAGTTAACTTTAGAGCATATTCAGGGTAGTTAGAGTCATCTGGTGTGGCTGGGAATATAAGAGTAGTATAGTAGGAAAAGAGGATAGAAAGATATTCTTTGGGCAGAATTCAGACATTTTTATCTACCAGGCTGAAGAATTCAGTACAATATCAATAAGAAACACTCAGATTCTTTTTTAATGGGTGTGATATTATCAGAGCTATGTTCTAAAAATATAGCTTTGTGTATAGTGTGGGGGTTGATTTGGTGCATGGTGGGATTGGAGGCTTATAATAGAACATTTAGTTGGTCTTTGTAATGGTATATACAATGGTCATTAATTTAAAAATTCAGAAAATGCATGTATGTGTGAGGATGATGTCAGCAAGGTGGTGGGATAAGAATTCCCAGAGCCTTTTTCCTCCCACAGACACAATTCAACTACAATAAAAGGACACATTTCCTCTGGAGGAATCCAGAGATCACCCTGGGTCAGCATGAAACTAGCGGCCTTGAAGCCTGTAGGAGAATTTGTGGAACCCTCCTACTGTAATCCCTCCACTTGGCACAGTACCCTATGATTAAAAGGAAATACCCAATCTCTCAGCTTCTACCTGGGGAAGGAAGGAGAGAACTGGAGCATATGTCCATGTGTCAGTGTTCTGAATTTTAAGGAGGCTTCCCAAAAGACTAGTTTCTGTCTTGCCTCTGTCTGAACACTGACAGGAAAAGGCCCAGTTTGGGAGCTGCTGAGAACAAAGGCAAAAGTATGGACAAGTATGCACTCACTGGCCATAGTCCTTCCCTCTAGCTGGCACAGAACACATTGGTGAAAACCCCCAAATCCTAGCTTCTCCCTTGGGAGGGAAAGAGTTGGAGCATCTATACAATGTTTAGGATTTTTAGAGGGCTGCCCATGGAACTAGCTTGTTTGCTGCCAGTTTCAGAACACTGAAGACATATGGTATACTCTAGATGCCTGCAGACTGCTGAAAATAAAGGTGAATGTTTGGAGTCTTACCCACTCACTGCCAGAGCCCCTTCTCCTGGCTCAGCACAACTTAGTTGAGAAAACTCACAGCCCATGGCCTCTCTCTGGGGAGGGAAAAAGAAGACTGAAACACATGTCCAACATTCAGACTTTTCAGTGGGCTATATGAGGGACTGGTCTCAGTCTAGCATGTCTCACAGTGATGATAAAACCCAGTATACTCCCAATGCCAAAGGGCCACTGGGGAAAAAAATAGAAAGAAAAAGCAATTGGGTGGTGTGCTGCTGCTGCTCCAGAGGACATGCAGTATCACAGACAAACACCAGAGGGAGCAAGAGATTATAAACTCCTGAAAAAAGAAACCAGAAATTCCCTCTAATTAGGAATTTACACGCAGAAGTCCAAAGAAGACAAATCCACAGAAAAGATCTGAAAGGCCTCCCAGAATCTCTAGCCAGGCTCATTGAGGATGTGCTTCCCATGTATGAAGCCAGTCCATAAAGACTGAGAGAGGTGGCTGTTTTTCAGGTACATTGATATCAACACAAAATTACAAGGAACACAAAGAAATGGGTAAAAATGGCCAAAAGTAACAAAATAAATCTCAAAAAAAATCATATTAAAGAAAGGTAAGTATCAATATATGAATTACCTAACAAAGAATTAAAATAACCATTGTAAAGATGTTCTATGAGCTCAGGAAAATGATACATGAACAAACTGAGAATTTCAACAAAGTAAAATGTTTTTTAATAGCAAGTTTTGGAGCTGAAACATACAATAACTAAACTGAAAGATTTGAAAGAACGGTTCAACATCAAACTTGATCAAGCAGAAGAAAGAATCAGCAATATTGAAGACAGGTCATTTGAAATTATCCAATCAGAAGACAAGACAAAAAATAAATAAATAAAAGAGTGAAAAAGAAAGAAAAAAGCTTAAGGGACTTATGAGTGACTAGCAAACAGACAAATATATGTAATATGGAAATCCTGGAAGGAAGAGAGAGAAAGGGGCAGAAACTTTAAAGAAATAATGGCCAAAAAATTCCCAGATCTAGAGAAGGAAATGAACATTCAGATTCAAGAAACCCAAAATTATCCAAAGAAATCCATGCTGACACACATTATAATCAAATTGACAAAAGGAGGGGTTTCGAAAACATCAAGATAAAATCAAAGAGCTTTTCATGTATAAGAGAGTACCCAAAGACCATCAGCAGACTTCTCCATAGAAACCTTGCAAGCTAGAAGGGAGCCAGTTGATATAGTCAAAGAATCAAAAGAAAAAAAAAAAAAAACTGCCAACAAAGAATACAATATCCATCAAAATTAGCCTTCAAAAATGAAGGCAAAATAGACTTTGCCAGGTAAACAAAAGCTGAGAGAGTTCGTTACCACTAGACTTGCCTTGCAAGAAATGCTAAAGTGAGTCTTTTGAGTTGAAGTGAAGGGGTGATAAACAGGAACACAAAAGCATATAAAAGTATAAAGTTCACTGGTAAAGGTAAATATATAGATAAACACAGGATACCATACTAATGTAACAGTAGCATGTAAATCACTGTTTATTCTGGTAGAGAAATTAAAAGACAAGATTATAAAAAATAACTATAACTATAAAAATGTTAATGGAAACACAGTATAAAAGATGTAACTTGTGACATTATTAACATAGTGTATAGTTTTTGTATGCTATTGAAGTTATCAGATTAAAGTAAATTTTTATAACTATTAGATTTTTCATTTTAAGTCCATTTGGTAACCACAAAGAAAATACATAAAGACAACACACAAAAGAAAATGAAGGAATCAAAACATGTAATTATAAGAAAGCAACAAAACACAAACGAAGACATCAAGAGAGAAAAAGAGACAAAAATGCTATAAGACAAATGGAAAATAATAAAATGAAAATGGTAAGTCCTCCCCTATCAATAATTACTTTAATTGTAAATGGAATAAAATTCCCAATCAATAGAGTGACTGAGTGGCTAAAAAAACAGGAAACAGATATATTCTGACTGTAAGAGCCTTGAGATTTAATAGCACACATAGGCTAAAAGGGAAAGGATGAAAAGCAATATTCCATACAGATGTTAAACAAAGGAGAGCAGAAGGAGCCATATTTATATCAGACAAAATAGATGTTATACCAAAATCTATCAAAAAAGACCAATAATGACATTATATAATGATAAAAGATTCAACACATCCAGAAGACATTAAAATTATATATATATATATATATATATATATATATATATATATATATATATATATATATATATATCTCCAACATCAGAGCACCCAAACATATGAAGTAAATATTGACAGAACTGAAGGGAAAAAAACAGACAGCAATACAATAATAGTAGGAGATTTCAGTACCCCACTTTCAATAATGAATAGAATATCCAGACAGAGATAAATAAGGAAACAGAGGACTTGGAAAACACTATAGACCAAATGGACCTAAGAGATCTATACAAACATTCCACTCAACAGAAGCAGAATACACATTCTTCCCAAGTGCACATAAAGTATCCTACAGGATAGATCACATTAGGTCACAAAATAAGTCTTGACAAATTTAAGAAGACTGATTTCATACCAAGTACATTTACAGACCACAGTGAAATGATCTAGACATTAAAAGCAGAAGAAAAACTTGAAAATTCACAAATATGTGGAAATCGAACACCACACTCTTAAACAGCCAATGGGTTAAAGAAGAAATCAACAAGGAAGTTAGAAAATATATTGAGACGAACAAAGATGTAAACACAACATACCAAAACTTATGGGCTGCAGCAAAAGTGGCACTAACAGGGAAGTTTATACTGATAAATGCTAACATTTAAAAATAGAAATATTTCAGATAATCAACCTAAATTTGTACCTCATGAAACTAGAGAAAGAAGAACAAACTAAGCCCAAAATTAACAGAAGGAAGGGGAAAAAAAGTTACAAAAGAAATAAATGAAATGGAGGATAGAAAAACAGTAGAAAAATCAGTGAAACTAAGAGTTGTTTTTAATTGAAAAAATACATAAAATCAACAAACCCTTAGCTGGAGTAATAAAAAAAGAGAACACTTAAATAAACAAAATAAAAAAGGTGACATTATAACTGATGCCACAGAAATGAAATGGATCATAAGACACTGCTAGGAATGATTATATGCCAACAAGTTGGATAACCTAGAAGAAATGGATAAATTCCTAAAACATACAATCTATTGAGATTGAATCATGTAATATAGAAAATCTGAACAGACTTGTAACTAGTAAGGAGATTGAATCAGTAATCAAAACCTCCCAACAAGGAAAATCCCAGTACCAGATGGTTTCACTGGTGAATTCTACTAAACACTTAAAAAAGAATAAACACCAATCCTTCTCAAACTCTTGCAAAAAATTGAAAAAAACACTTCTAAACTCATTTTATGATATAAATATTACCTTGATACCAAAATCAGAGAAAGACATTATGAGAAAAAAAAAACTACAGGACAATATCCCTGATGAACATAGATGCAAAAATCCTCAACAACATACTAGCAAACCAAAATCAACATTACGTCAAAAAGATCATACACCATGACCAACTGGGATATATCCCTGGGATGAAAGGATGTTTCAGCTCATGAAAATCTATCAATACGATATGCTACATTAATGCAACAAAGTATAAAAGTACATGATTGAAACAGAGAGGAAGATGGTGGAAGAGTAAGACGCGGAGATCACCTTCCTTCCCACAGATACATTAGAAATACATCTACACGTGGAACTGCTCCTACAGAACACCCACTGAACGCTGGCAGAAGACGTCAGAACTCCCAAAAGGAGAGGGGATTCAGAGCACCGCCTAAACGAGCTACAGAGACGGACGCGAGCCGTGGCTATCAGCGTGGACCCCAGAGACGGGCATGAGACGCTAAGGCTGCTGCTGCCACCACTAAGAAGCCTGTGTGCGAGCACAGGTAAATATCCACACCGCACCTCCCAGGAGCCTCTGCAGCCCACCACTGCCAGGCTCCTGTGATCCAGGGACAACTTCCCTGGGAGAACGCATGGTGTGCCTCAGGCTGCTGCAACGTCACATCGGCCTCTGCCACCGCAGGCTCGCCCCGCATCCGTACTCTTCCCACCCCCACGCCTGAGTGACCCAGAGCCCCCAAAGCAGCTGCTCCTTTAACCCCGTCCTGTGTGAGTGAAGAACAGACGCCCGCAGGCGACCTACTCGCATAGGCGGGTCCAAATCCAAAGCTGAACCCCGGGAGCTGTACGAACAAAGAAGTGAAAGGGAAATCTCTCCCAGGAGCCTCAGGAGCAGCGGATTAAAGCTCCACAAACAATTTGATGTACCTGCATCTGTGGATTACCTGAATAGACAACGAATCATCCCAAATTCAGGAGGTGGACTTTGGGAGCAAGATATATTAATTTTTCCCCTTTTCCTTTTTTTGTGAGTGTATATGTGTATGCTTCTGGGTGAGATTTTGTCTGTATAGCTTTGTTTTCACCATTTGTCCTAGGGTTCGGTCCGTCCGTTTTTTTCTTGTTTTTTTTTTTTTTTACTTCAAAATTTTTTTTTCTTAATAAATTTTTTCTTAATAATTTTTCCTTATTTATTATTTTAAAAAAATTTGTCTTAATAATTTTTTCTTATTTTTTATTTTAAAAAACTAATAAAATTATATTAAAAACATTTTCTTAAAAATTTTTTTCCTAATTTTTTTTCTTATTTTTTATTATAATAGCTTTATTTTATTTTCTTTTACCCTCTTTCTTTCTTTCTTTCTATTTTTTCTCCCTTTTATTCTGAGCCATGTGGATGAAAGGCTCTTGGTGCTCCAGCCAGGCATCAAGGCTGTGCCTCTGAGGTGAGAGAGCCAACTTCAGGACAGTGGTCCACAAGAGACCTCCCAGCTCCACGTAATATGGCGAAAATCTCTCAGAGATCTCCATCTCAACACAAGACCCAGCTTCACTCAACGACCAGCAAGCTACAGTGCTGGACACCCTATGCCAAACAACTAGCAAGACAGGAACACAGCCCCATCCATTAGCAGAGAGGCTGCCTAAAATCATAAGGCCACAGAAACCCCAAAACACACCACCAGACGTGGACGTGCCCACCAGAAAGACAAGATCCAGCCTCATCCATCAGAGCACAGGCACTAGTCCCCTCCACCAGGAAGCCTACACAACCCACTGAACCAACCTTAGCCACTGGGGACAGATACCAAAAACAATGGAAACTATGAACCTGCAGCCCATGAAAAGGAGACCCCAAACACAGTAAGATAAGCAAAATGAGAAGAAAGAAAAACACAAAGCAGATGAAGGAGCAGGGTCAAAACACACCAGACCTAACAAATAAAGAGGAAATAGGCAGTCTACCAGAAAAAGAATTCAGAATAATGAGAGTAAAAATGATCCAAAATCTTGGAAATAGAATAGAGAAAATGCAAGAAACATTTAACAAGGACATAGAAGAACTAAAGGGGAACCAAGCAATGATGAAAAACACAGTAAATGAAATTAAAAATACTCTAGAAGGGATCAATAGCAAAATAACTGAGGCAGAAGAATGGGTAAGTGACCTGGAAGATAAAATAGTGGAAATAACTACTGCAGAACAGAATAAACAAAAAAGAATGAAAAGAAATGAGGACAGTCTCAGAGACCTCTGGGACAACATGAAAGGCACCAACATTCGAATTATAGGAGTCCCAGAAGAAGAAGAGAAAAAGAAAGGGACTGAGAAAATATTTGAAGAGATTATAGTTGAAAACTTCCCTAATATGGGAAAGGAAATAGTTAATCAAGTCCTGGAAGCACAGAGAGTCCCATACAGGATGAATCCAAGGAGAAACACGCCAAGACACATATTAATCAAACTACCAAAAATTAAATATAAAGAAAACATATTAAAAGCAGCAAGGGAAAAACAACAAATAACACACAAGGGAATCCCCATAAGGTTAACAGCTGATCTTTCAGCAGAAACTCTGCAAGCCAGAAGGGAGTGGCAGGATATACTTAAAGTGATGAAGGTGAAAAAACTACAACCAAGATTACTCTATCCAGCAAGGACCTCATGCAGATTTGAAGCAGACATTAAAATTTTTACAGACAAGCAAAAGCTGAGAGAGTTCAACACCACCAAACCAGCTTTACAACAAATGCTAAAGGAACTTCTCTAGGCAAGAAACACAAGAGAAGGAAAACACCTACAATAACAAACCCAAAACATTTAAGAAAATGGGAATAGGAACATACATATTGATAATGACCTTAAATGTAAATGGATTAAATACTCCCACCAAAAGACACAGACTGGCTGAATGGATACAAAAACAAGACCCGTATATATGCTGTCTACAACAGAACCACTTCAGACCTAGGGACACATACAGACTGAAAGTGAGGGGATGGAAAAAGATATTCCATGCAAATGGAAATCAAAAGAAAGCTGGAGTAGCAATTCTCATATCAGACAAAATAGACTTTAAAATAAAGACTATTACAAGAAACAAAGTAGGACACTATATAATGATCAAGGGATCGATCCATGAAGAAGGTATAAAAATTGTAAATATTTATGCACCCAACATAGGAGCACCTCAATACATAAGGCAACTACTAACAGCCATAAAAGGGGAAATCAACAGTAACACAATCATAGTAGGGGACTTTAACACCCCACTTTCACCAATGGACAGATCATCCAAAATGAAAATAAATAAGGAAACACAAGCTTTAAATGATACATTAAATAAGATGGACTTAATTGATATTTATAGGACATTCCACCCAAAAACAACAGAATACACATTTTTGTCAAGTGCGCATGGAACATTCGCCAAGATAGATCATATCTTGGGTCACATATCAAGCCTTGGTAAATTTAAGAAAATTGAAATCATATCAAGTATCTTTTCCGACCACAACCCTATGAGACTAGATATCAATTACAGGAAAAGATCTGTAAAAAATACAAACATATGGAGGCTACACAATACACTACTTAATAACGAAGTGATCACTGAAGAAATCAAAGGGGAAATCAAAAAATACCTAAAACAAATGACAATGGAGAAACGATGACCCAAAACCTATGGGATGCAGCAAAAGCAGTTCTAAGAGGGAAGTTTATAGCAATACAAGCCTACCTCAAGAAACAGGAAACATCTCGAATAAATAACCTAACCTTGCACCTAAGGCAATTAGAGAAAGAAGAACAAAAAAAACCCCAAAGATAGCAGAAGGAAAGAAATCATAAAGATCAGATCAGAAATAAATGTAAAAGAAATGAAGGAGACAATAGCAAAGATAAATAAAACTAAACCCTGGTTCTTTGAGAAGATGAACAAAATTCATAAACCATTAGCCAGACTCATCAAGAGAAAAAAGGAGAAGACTCAAATCAATAGAATTAGAAATGAAAAAGGAGAAGTAACAACTGACACTGCAGAAATACAAACGATCATGAGAGATTACTACAAGCAACTCTATGCCAATAAAATGGACAACCTGGAAGAAATGGACAGATTCTTAGAAATGCACAACCTGCCAAGACTGAAGCAGGAAGAAATAGAAAATATGAACAGCCCAATCACAAGCACTGAAATTGAAACTGTGATTAAAAATCTTCCAACAAACAAAGGCCCAGGACCAGATGGCTTCACAGGCGAATTCTATCAAACATTTAGAGAAGAGCTAACACCTATCCTTCTCAAACTCTTCCAAAATAGTGCAGAGGGAGGAACACTCCCCAACTCATTCTACGAGGCCACCATCACCCTGATACCAAAACCAGACAAAGATGTCAAAAAGAAAGAAAACTACAGGCCAATGTCACTGACGAACATAGATGCAAAAATCCTCAACAGAATACTAGCAAACAGAATCCAACAGCACATTAAAAGGATCATACACCATGATCAAGTGGGGTTTATTCCAGGAATGCAAGGATTCTTCAGTATACGCAAATCAATTAACGTGATACATCATATTAACAAACTGAAGGATAAGAAGTATATGATCATCTCAATAGATGCAGAGAAAGCTTTTGACAAAATTCAACACCCATTTATGATAAAAACCCTCCAGAAAGTAGGCATAGAGGGAACATTCCTCAACATAATAAAGGCCATATATGACAAACCCACAGCAAACATCATTTTCAACTGTGAAAAACTGAAAACATTTCCTCTAAGATCAGGAACAAGACAAGGATGCCCACTCTCACCACTATTATTCAACATAGCTTTGGAAGTGTTAGCCACAGCAATCAGAGAAGAAAAAGAAATAAAAGGAATCCAAATTGGAAAAGAAGAAGTAAAGCTGTCACTGTTTGCAGTTGACATGATACTATACATAGAGAATCCTAAAGATGCTACCAGAAAACTACTAAATCTAATCAATGAATTTGGTAAAGTAGCAGGATACAAAATTAATGCACAGAAATCTCTTGCATTCCTATACACTAATGATGAAAAATCTGAAAGTGAAATTAAGAAAACACTCCCATTTACCATTGCAACAAAAAGAATAAAATATCTAGGAATAAACCTACCTAAGGAGACAAAAGACCTGTATGCAGAAAATTATAAGACACTGATGAAAGAAATTAAAGATGATACAAATAGATGGAGAGATCTACCATGTTCTTGGATTGGAAGAATCAACATTGTGAAAATGACACTACTACCCATAGAAACCTACAGATTCAATGCAACCCCTATCAAACTACCACTGGCATTTTTCAGAGAACTAGAACAAAAAATTTCACAATTTGTATGGAAACACAAAAGACCCCAAATAGCCAAAGCAATCTTGAGAACGAAAAACGGAGCTGGAGGAATCAGGCTCCGTGACTTTAGACTATATTACAAAGCTACAGTAATCAAGACAGTTTGGTACTGGCACAAAAACAGAAACATTGATCAATGGAACAGGATAGAAAGACCAGAGATAAACCCACGCACATATGGTCACCTTATCTTTGATAAAGGAGGCAAGCATATACAGTGTAGAAAAGACAGCCTCTTCAATAAGTGGTGCCGGGAAAACTGGATAGGTACATGTAAAAGTATGAAATTAGAACACTCCCTGACACCATGCACAAAAATAAACTCAAAATGGATTAAAGACCTAAATATAAGACTAGACACTATCAAACTGTTAGAGGAAAACATTGCCAGAACACTCTATGACATAAATTACAGCAAGATCCTTTTTGACCCACCTCTTAGAGAAATGGAAATAAAAACACAAATAAACAAATGGGACCTAATGAAACTTAAAAGCTTTTGCACAACAAAGGAAACCATAAACAAGACCAAAGGACAACCCTCAGAATGGGAGAAAATATTTGCAAATGAAGCAAGTGTCAAAGGATTAATCTCCAAGATTTACAAGCAGCTCATGCAGCTCAGTAACAAAAAAACAAACAACCCAATCCAAAAATGGGCAGAAGACCTAAATAGACATTTCTCCAAAGAAGATATACAGATTGCCAACAGACACATGAAAGAATGCTCAACATCATTAATCATTAGAGAAATGCAAATCTAAACTACAATGAGGTATCATCTCACACCGGTCAGAATGGCCATCATCGAAAAATCTAGAAACAATAAATGCTGGAGAGGGTGTGGAGAAAAGGGAATACTCTTGCACTGTTGGTGGGAATGTAAATTGATACAGCCACTATGGAGAACTGTATGGAGGTTCCTTAAAAAATTAAAAATAGAACTACCATACGACCCAGCAATCCCTCTACTAGGATATACCCTGAGAAAACCATAATTCAAAAAGAGTCATGTACCAAAATGTTCATTGCAGCTCTATTTACAATAGCCAGGACATGGAAGCAACCTAAGTGTCCATCATCAGATGAATGGATAAAGAAGATGTGGCACATATATACAATGGAATATTACTCAGCCATAAAACGAAACGAAATGGAGGTATTTGTAGTGAGGTGGATGGACCTATAGTCTGTCATACAGAGTGAAGTAAGTCAGAAAGAGAAAAACAAATACAGTATGCTAACACATATATATGGAATCTAAGGAAAAAAAAAAGTCATGAAGTACCTAGTGGCAAGACGGGAATATAGACACAGACCTACTAGAGAATGGACTTGAGGATATGGGGAGGGGGAGGGGTAAGATGTGACAGGGTGAGAGAGTGGCATGGACATATATACACTACCAAATGTAAAATAGATAGCTAGTGGGAAGCAGCCACATAGCACAGGGAGATCAGCTCGGTGCTTTGTGACCACCTAGAGGGGTGGGATAGGGAGGGTGGGAGGGAGGGAGACGCAAGAGGGAAGAGATATGGGAACATATGTATATGTATAACTGATTCACTTTGTTATAAAGTAGAAACTAACACACCATTGTAAAGCAATTATACTCCAATAAAGATGTTGAAAAATAAGTAAATAAATAAAGTACATGATTGTCTCAATAGACATAAAAAAGCATTAGACAAAATTCAATACTCTTTTATGATAAAAACTCAACAACTAGGAATAGAAGGAAATTATCTCAACATAAGGCCATATATGAAAAAAAACTATTAGAATTAAGAAAATTCAATAAAGTTTGGTAAAGTTGAAGATTACAAAAATCAACATACAAATATTACTTGTCTTTCTATACACTATCAATGAACAAGCTGAAAAGGAAATTAAGAAAAAAAATCCCATAGACAGCAACATCATATACAATAAAATACTTAAAAATAAATCTAAGCAAGGAGGTGAAAGACTTGTACATTGAAAACTATGAAATTGATGAAAGAAGGCACAACTAAAGGAAAAAGACATCCCATGTTCATGGACTGAAGATATAATATTAAAATATCCATACAGATTCATTAAAATCTCTATCAAAATCCCAATGACTATTTTTACAGAAATAGAAAAGGCATTCATAAGTTCATATGGGACCATAATGAACCCCCAAATAGCTAAAACAATCTGGAGAAAGAAGAACAAACCTAGTAGCCTCATTTTTTTTAATTTCAAAATATAATCAAAATAGGATGGTACTGGCATAAAGATAGACATATAGATCAATGGAATAGAATTGAGAGAACAAAAATAAATCCACACATATACAGTAAAATGATTTTCAACATGGTGTCAAGAATACACAATGGGGAAGGGATAGTCTCTTTAACAGATGGTTCTGGGAAAACTTGATAGCCATACGCAAAAGAATAAACTTGCACATTTATCTTACGTCATAGACAAAAATTAACACAAAATGGATTACAGACTTAAATGTAAAACCTGTTATTGTAAAACTCCTAGAGGAAAACATAGGAGAAAGCTTCATGACATTGATCTTGATGATAATTTGTTGAATATAACACCAAAAGCATAGAAAACAGTAGTAAAAATAGACAAGTGGGACTTCAAGCAAAAAGTTTCTGCACAGCAAAGAAAACAATCAAACAAATGAAAAGTCAACATACTGAATGGGAAAAAAAGTTTGGTAACCATATACCTGACAAGAGATCAATATCCAAAATATATAAGGAGCTTCTACAACTCAATTGGAAAAAACCAAATAAACAGATTTAAAAATGGGCAGAAATCTTGAATAGACATTTTTTCCAGAGAAAACATACAAATGGTCAACATGTACATAAAAAGACACACAACATCACTAATCATCAGAAAAATGCAAATCAGAGGCACAGTGAAATATCACTTCACACCTGTTAGGATAGTCATTATCAAAATAAATAAATAACAAACATTGGTGAGAATGTATGGGTATAGAAACCTTTGTGCACTACTGCTGGCAATGTAAAATGGTTAAGCTGTTATGAAAAACAGTATAGCAATTTCTCAAAAAAATTAAAAATATAACTACTATATGATACAGCAATCTGGCTCCTGGATACTTATCCGAAATAATTGAAATCAGTATCTTGAAGAGATATTTGCACTCCCATGTTCATTGTGGTATCATTCACAATAGCCAAGTTGTGGAAGCAACTTAAATATCCATGAACAAGTCAAGAAATGGAAGCTACCTAAATGTCCATCAACAGATAAATGGATAAAGAAGATGTGGTACAATGGAATATTACTCAGCCATTAAAAAGAATGAAATAATGCCATTTGCAGCAACATAGATGGACCTGAAGACTATCATACTAAGTGAAATAAGCCAGACAGAGAAAGACAAATATTATATCATATGGCTTGTATGTGGAATTTTTTAAAAAATGATGCAAATGAACTTATATACAAAACAGAAATAGACCCACAGACATAGCAAACAAACTTATGGTTACCAAAGGGGGAAAGGTCGGGGAGGGAAAATTAAGAGTTTGGGATTAACATATGCACACGACTATATGTAAAATAGATAACCAACACATACCTATTGTATAGCACAAGGAACTGTATTCAGTATCTTGTAATAACCTATAATGGAAAATAATCTGAAAAAGAATACATATATATATAACTGAATCACTTTGCTGTACACCTGAAACTAACACAAAATTGTAAATCAACTATATGTTAAAAAAAATAAAATTAAAAAAAATTCACAAACAGGTGAATGGATAAAGAAAATGTGGTATATACATACAACATAATATTATTCAGTCTTAAAAAAGATGGAAATCCTGTCATATGTGACAACATGGATGAAACCTGAGGAAATTGTGGTAAGTGAATTAAGCTAGTCACAGAAGGGCAAAACCTGCATTATTCCACTTACATGAGACATGTAGTCAAACTCTTAGAAGCAGAGAGAAGAAGGGTGGTTGCCAGGAGCTAGGGGAAGTGAGAAATGGGTATAAAGTTTCAGTTATGCAAGATGGAAACTTCTAAAAGATCTGCTGTACAACTTTGAACTTTCAGTTATCAATTCTGTACTGTACACTTAAAATTTTTTAAAGGGTTGATATCATGCTATTTGTTTTTTACTGCAATAAGAAATGCATGAATGAGCATCTATCAAGGTAGACACTAGTTACAGTCTTCATGAAGCTCACATTCTAGTGGAAGATATGGACAAATAAATAAATAGTAATAGTTCAGTGTTAAATCATATAATAATAAATCCAGGGTACTAAGAGAAAACTTTGAAGGGATATCTAACCAAACCTTGGGAGAGAGATAGCGAGGGAAATATTCATAGAAAAAATGATGCTCAATTTGGGAAGGTGTTAGCTACATGAAGGGAAGATGGATTTAGGTGAAAGTGGGAAGTGTATTCAAGTCACATTTTCTAACTTGTATAAATGTTTAAGAAAGGAAATTAGATAAAGAGGGAGGAACTGATTGTTCTGTATGTCTGAAGATATAAGCTAGAGAGTATGGAGTGGGAAAAAGAGAGTGATCAAAGCAATATGAGGCTGGGAAGGTAAACAGGGACCACATATTTAATAGCTTGGTAAGTCGTTATAAAGAATTTGGACTTTAAGAACAATGAGGAAACATTGATATTAAGCTACAGAATGATGTGATCAGAGATGGGAAAGTGAGTTAGTAAACTGAAGTAATCCAGGTGGCAGTCTATGGTGGTCTGAACTATTTAATATTGAATAACTATATAATTGACAGGTTTAGTGATTGAATAGATGTAGAGAAGAGTGGCAGTCAAGGATGATTCCTAGGTGTGTAGATAAGGCAAGTGAATCGGTGGTGTGTAATTCACTGAGACGAGAATACATAATGAAGAATAGAAAGTGATAATACCAGAAATATGGGAGAATCACCAGATTTTGGCAACATGTGTACAATGGATAATTTTTATTTGGAACTCTGAAATCAAGACTATTTTTCTAATTTAGAGTAGAATGTTTTAATTTCTATTTTTTTTTTTTCACACACAAACACACTGTATTTTATTTTTACAAGAGATAAATCGACTGACACCAAGCATTGTACATGGATGACCACAACAAAAGCAACAATGATTGCAATTACCAAACATGAAACACACTCATACTATGTCATAGTATTGACATTCAGTCCAGTAATCCTCCACTGTAACAGCTCCTTTACTTTGCAGTGAAAATTGATTTGTATATTCTTTGCCTCTGAGTCCTTGTGGAATTTTTTTTTTTTTTTTTTTTAAATTCAGACAGAAAGTCACAAAAATTATACTCATCCTCATCAGTTCACTCAGTCCCATGTAATTAATTTTTTTTTTCATCTTGATCTTTTGTTAGCACTTTTATGAGTTCATCAGTTTTTCATTAGAGTTCTGAAAATGCTTATTCATTCAGTTCAGCAGTACAGTCCGTTACCAGAAACCTGTACTTGTCAGAGTCTTTTCCATGTATTTCTTGAAGATGAAACCCTTTTATAGGAACATATTTGCAAAATCACCAGAGTACACCCAGAACTGTCTGTAAATGACAAAAGACTTAAAAATGACCATGGTTAAAGATTTGATGACAGTTCATAATAATGCAGTTGACAAGAAAATTAGTTATTTCTGAGATATACATTTTAAAGTAATAACTAGGATTATTACTTATAACATTATACCAGAACATCTAAGATTTTTAGAAATTTCATGTAATGTCTGAAACATTTATATTAACATATTTCCATACATATTTCCATACAAGTACAAATATAAGATTTTTAGAAATTTCATGTAATGTCTGAAACATTTATATTAACATATTTCCATACATATTTCCATACAAATACAAATATGATTTTTAGAAATTTCATGTAATGTCTGAAACATTTATATTAACATATTTCCATACATATTTCCATACAAGTACAAATATAAGATTTTTAGAAATTTCATGTAATGTCTGAAACATTTATATTAACATGTTTCCATACAAATAACCCAATGAAAGTTTAGTATTAGTTGTTTGTTTTTTTATACTGCAGGTTCTTATTAGGCATCAGTTTTATACACATCAGTGTATACATGTCAATCCCAATCGCCCAATTCAGCACACCATCCCCACCTCACCGCAGTTTTCCCCCCTTGGTGTCCATATGTCCATTCTCTACATCTGTGTCTCAACTTCTGCCCTGCAAACTGGCTCATCTGTACCATTTTTCTAGGTTCCGCATACATGCATTAATAGACGATATTTGTTTTTCTCTTTCTGACTTACTTCACTCTGTATGACAGTCTCTAGATCCATCCACGTCTCAACAAATGACTCAATTTCGTTCCTTTTTATGGCTGAGTAATATTCCATTGTATATATGTACCACATCTTCTTTATCCATTCGTCTGTTGATGGGCATTTAGGTTGCTTCCATGACCTGGCTATTGTAAATAGTGCTGCAATGAACATTCGGGTGCATGTGTCTTTTTGAATTACGGTTTTCTCTGGGTATATGCCCAGTAGTGGGATTGCTGGGTCATATGGTAATTCTATTTTTAGTTTTTTAAGGAACCTCCATATTGTTCTCCATAGTGGCTGTATCAATTTACATTCCCACCAACAGTGCAAGAGGGTTCCCTTTTCACCACACCCTCTCCAGCATTTGTTGTTTGTAGATTTTCTGATGATGCCCATTCTAACAGGAGTGAGGTGATACCTCATTGTAGTTTTGATTTGCATTTCTCTAATAATTAGTGATGTTGAGCATCTTTTCATGTGCTTCGTGGCCATCTGTATGTCTTCTTTGGAGAAATGTCTATTTAGGTCTTCTGCCCATTTTTGGATTGGGGTGTTTGTTTCTTTGATATTGAGCTGAATGAGCTGTTTATATATTTTGGAGATTAATCCTTTGTCCGTTGATTCATTTGCAAATATTTTCTCCCATTCTGAGGGTTGTCTTTTCGTCTTGTTTATGGTTTCCTTTGCTGTGCAAAAGCTTTGAAGTTTCATTAGGTCCCATTTGTTTATTTTTGTTTTTATTTCCATTACTCTAGGAGGTGGATCAAAAAAGATCTTGCTGTGATTTATGTCAAAGAGTGTTCTTCCTATGTTTTCCTCTAAGAGTTTTATAGTGTCCAGTCTTATATTTAGGTCTCTAATCCATTTTGAGTTTATTTTTGTGTATGGTGTTAGGGAGTATTCTAATTTCATTCTTTTACATGTAGCTGTCCAGTTTTCCCAGCACCACTTATTGAAGAGACTGTCTTTTCTCCATTGTATATCTTTGCCTCCTTTGTCATAGATTAGTTGACCATAGGTGCGTGGGTTAATCTCTGGGCTTTCTATCTTGTTCCATTGATCTATGTTTCTGTTTTTGTGCCAGTACCATATTGTCTTGATTACTGTAGCTTTGTAGTATAGTCTGAAGTCAGGGAGTCTGATTCCTCCAGCTCCATTTTTTTGCCTCAAGACTGCTTTGGCTATTCGGGGTCTTTTGTGTCTCCATACAAATTTTAAGATGATTTGTTCTAGCTCCGTAAAAAATGCCATTGGTAATTTGATAGGGATTGCATTGAATCTGTAGATTGCTTTGGGTAGTATACTCATTTTCACAATGTTGATTCTTCCAATCCAAGAACATGGTATATCTCTCCATCTGTTGGTATCATCTTTAATTTCTTTCATCAGTGTCTTATAGTTTTCTGCATACAGGTCTTTTGTCTCCCTAGGTAGGTTTATTCCTAGGTATTTTATTCTTTTTGTTGCAATGGTAAATGGGAGTGTTTCCATAATTTCTCTTTCAGATTTTTCATCATTAGTGTATAGGAATGCAAGAGATTTCTGTGCATTAATTTTGTATCCTGCAACTTTACCATATTCATTAATTAGCTCTAGCAGTTTTCTGGTGGCAGTTTTAGGATTCTCTATGTATAGTATCATGTCATCCGCAAACAGTGACAGTTTTACTTCTTCTTTTCCAATTTGTATTCCTTTTATTTCTTTTTCTTCTCTGATTGCCGTGGCTAGGACTTCCAAAACTATGTTGAATAATAGTGGTGAGAGTGGACATCCTTGTCTCGTTCCTGATCTTAGAGGAAATGCTTTCAGTTTTTCACCATTGAGAATGATGTTTGCTGTGGGTTTGTCATATATGGCCTTTATTATGTTGAGGTAGGTTCCCTCTATGCCCACTTTCTGGAGAGTTTTTATCAGAAATGGGTGTTGAATTTTGTCAAAAGCTTTTTCTGCATCTATTGAGATGATCATATGGTTTTTATTCCTCAATTTGTTAATATGGTGTATCACATTGATTGATTTGCGTATATTGAAGAATCCTTGCATCCCTGGGATAAATCCCACTTGATCGTGGTGTATGATCCTTTTAATGTGTTGTTGGATTCTGTTTGCTAGTATTTTGTTGAGGATTTTTGCATCTATATTCATCAGTGATATTGGTCTGTAATTTTCTTTTTTTGTAGCGTCTTTGTCTGGTTTTGGTATCAGGGTGATGGTGGCCTCATAGAATGAGTTTGGGAGTGCTCCTTCCTCTGCAATTTTTTGGAAGAGTTTGAGAAGGATGGGTGTTAGCTCTTCTCTAAATGTTTGATAGAATTCACCTGTGAAGCCATCTGGTCCTGGACTTTTGTTTGTTAGAAGATTTTTAATCACAGTTTCAATTTCATTACTTGTGATTGGTCTGTTCATATTTTCTATTTCTTCCTGGTTCAGTCTTGGAAGGTTATACCTTTCTAAGAATTTGTCCATTTCTTCCAGGTTGTCCATTTTATTGGCATAAAGTTGCTTGTAGTAGTCTCTTAGGATGCTTTGTATTTCTGCAGTGTCTGTTGTAACTTCTCCTTTTTCATTTCTGATTTTATTGATTTGAGTCCTCTCCCTCTTTTTCTTGATGAGTCTGGCTAATGGCTTATCAATTTTGTTTATCTTCTCAAAGAACCAACTTTTAGTTTTATTGATCTTTGCTATTGTTTTCTTTGTTTCTATTTCATTTATTTCTGCTCTGATCTTTATGATTTCTTTCCTTCTGCTAACTTTGGGTTTTGTTTGTTCTTCTTTCTCTAGTTTCTTTAAGTGTAAGGTTAGATTGTTTACTTGAGCTTTTTCTTGTTTCTTTAGGTAGGCTTGTATAGCTATAAACTTCCCTCTTAGAACTGCTTTTGCTGCATCCCATAGGTTTTGGGTCGTCGTGTTTTCATTGTCATTTGTCTCTAGGTATTTTTTGATTTCCTCTTTGATTTCTTCAGTGATCTCTTGGTTATTTAGTAACGTATTGTTTAGCCTCCATGTGTTTGTCCTTTTTACGTTTTTTTCCCTGTAATTCATTTCTAATCTCATAGCGTTGTGGTCAGAAAAGATGCTTGATATGATTTCAATTTTCTTAAATTTACTGAGGCTTGATTTGTGACCCAAGATGTGATCTATCTTGGAGAATGTTCCGTGCGCACTTGAGAAGAACGTGTAATCTGCTGTTTTTGGATGGAATGTCCGATATATATCAATTAAATCTATCTGGTCTATTGTGTCATTTAAAGCTTCTGTTTCCTTATTTATTTTCATTTTGGATGATCTGTCCATTGGTGTAAGTGAGGTGTTAAAGTCCCCCACTATTATTGTGTTACTGTCGATTTCCTCTTTTATAGCTGTTAGCAGTTGCCTTATGTATTGAGGTGCTCCTATGTTGGGTGCATATATATTTATAATTGTTATATCTTCTTCTTGGATTGATCCCTGGATCATTATGTAGTGTCCTTCCTTGTCTCTTGTAACATTCTTTAATTTAAAGTCTATTTTATCTGATATGAGTATAGCTACTCCAGCTTTCTTTTGATTTCCATTTGCATGGAATATCTTTTTCCATCCCATCACTTTCAGTCTGTATGTGTCCCTAGGTCTAAAGTGGGTCTCTTGTAGACAGCATATATATGGGTCTTGTTTTTGTATCCATTCAGCCAGTCTATGTCTTTTGGTTGGGGCATTTAATCCATTCACGTTTAAGGTAATTATCGATATGTATGTTCCTATGACCATTTTCTTAATTGTTTTGGGTTTGTTTTTGTAGGTCCTTTTCTTCTCTTGTGTTTCCCACTTAGAGAAGTTCCTTTAGCATTTGTTGTAGAGCTGGTTTGGTGGTGCTGAATTCTCTTAGCTTTTGCTTGTCTGTAAAGCTTTTGATTTCTCCATCAAATCTAAATGAGATCCTTGCCAGGTAGAGTAATCTTGGTTGTAGGTTCTTCCCTTTCATCACTTTAAGTATATCATGCCACTCCCTTCTGGCTTGCAGAGTTTCTGCTGAGAAATCAGCTGTTAACCTTATGGGAGTTCCCTTGTATGTTATTTGTCGTTTTTCCCTTGCTGCTTTCAATAATTTTTCTTTGTCTTTAATTTTTGCCACTTTGATTACTATGTGTCTCGGCGTGTTTCTCCTTGGGTTTATCCTGTATGGGACTCTCTGCGCTTCCTGGACTTGGGTGGCTATTTCCTTTCCCATGTTAGGGAAGTTTTCGACTATAATCTCTTCAAATATTTTCACTGGTCCTTTCTCTCTCTCTTCTCCTTCTGGGACCCCTATAATGCGAATGTTGTTGCGTTTAATGTTGTCCCAGAGGTCTCTTAGGCTGTCTTCATTTCTTTTCATTCTTTTTTCTTTAGTCTGTTCCGCAGCAGTGAATTCCATCATTCTGTCTTCCAGGTCACTTATCCGTTCTTCTGCCTCAGTTATTCTGCTATTGATTCCTTCTAGTGTAGTTTTCATTTCAGTTATTGTATTGGTCATCTCTGTTTGTTTGTTCTTTAATTCTTCTAGGTCTTTGTTAATCATTTCTTGCATCTTCTCAATCTTTGCCTCCATTCTTATTCCAAGGTCCTGGATCATCTTCACTATCATTATTCTGAATTCTTTTTCTGGAAGGTTGCCTATCTCCACTTCATTTAGTTGTTTTTCTGGGTTTTTTTCTTGTTCCTTCATCTGGTACATAGCCCTCTGCCTTTTCATCTTCTCTATCTTTCTGTAACTGTGGTTTTTGGTCCACAGGCTGCAGGATTATAGTTTTTCTTGCTTCTGTTGTCTGCCCTCTGGTGGTTGAGGCTATCTAAGAGGCTTGATGGGAGGCTCTGGTGGTGGGTAGAGCTGACTGTTGCTGTGGTGGTCAGAGCTCAGTAAAGCCTTAATCCACTTGACTGTTGATGGGTGGGGCTGGGTTCCCTCCCTGTTGCTGTGGCGGTCAGAGCTCAGTAAAACCTTAATCCACTTGACTGTTGATGGGTGGGGCTGGGTTCCCTCCCTGTTGGCTGTTTTGCCTGAGGCAACCCAACACTGGAGCCTACCCGTGCTCTTTGGTGGGGTTAATGGCAGACTCTGGGAGGGCTCACGCCAAGGAGAACTTCCCAGAACCTCTGCTGCCAGTGTCCTTATCCCCACGGTGAAACAGAGCCACCACTCGCCTCTGCAGGAGACCCCCCAACACCAGCAGGTAGGTCTGGTTCAGTCTCCCCCTGGCTCACTGCTCCTTCCCCTGGGTCCTGATGCACACATTACTTTGTGTGTGCCCTCCAAGAGTGGGGTCTCTGTTTCCCCCAGTCCCGTCAAAGTCCTGCAATCCAATTCCCACTAGGCTTCAAAGTCTGATTCTCTAGGAATTCCTCCTCCCGTTGCCTGACCCCCAGGTTGGGAAGCCTGACGTGGGGCTCAGAACCTTTACTCCAGTGGGTGGACTTCTGTGGTATAAGTGTTCGCCAGTCTGTGAGTCACCCACCCAGCAGTTACGGGGTTTGATTTTACTCTGCTTGCGCCCCTCCTACCGTCTCACTGTGGCTTCTCCTCTGTCCTTGGACGTGGGGTATCCTCCTTGGTGAAGTCCAGGGTCTTCCTGTCAATGATGGTCCAGCAGTCAGTTGTGATTCTGGTGCTCTCGCAAGAGGGAGTGACAGCACGTCCTTCTACTCCGCCATCTTGGTTAAATCTCTCTTAATTTCTATTTTTGAAACTCAAACAATTCAGTTTCATATGAATCTTCCATAATATATTTTCATTAGTGCACTGATTCTCTTTTGCAATTACTTGATAGATATCTCTTATCTGCCCTACTGATATTGGTAAATTTTACTAAGAAACCAAGTTGAAGGTAGATTTTCTTTGGTCCCCAGACATTAATAAGACTTTCTGTCTGGTTATGGGTTAAATATGAATAGAATTATATATTAATGAAATATTTGCTAATGAAAGATGAAGATATTATAAAAAATTAGGGGACAGAATCTTAAAACTAAACATTGCTGATTCATTTGCTCTAATAAGACAACTATTCATGAATCAGTTCCTACAATTAATTCACGTTCTCTGACATGATTCTTTGGAAAGTAATTCCAGTCTTCCGTTAAATTTTTAAGCATGTGATGTAATCATTGCACTTTAATTTGGGAAGGTATTTCAATAAGTAATTACTTGTGATAGTCTAACCTATTTTGTAGTCAGCCTATTTAGTTAAAAGTTTTATAAGCAAACTCAAATCTCCTGAAAAATAAAAACAAAAAAAAAACCCCACTAAATCTTGTTTTCTGATTATACTATGGTGTTACATCTTCCCTTCCTTCACAGGCAAAACTTTTAAAAAGTGTAATCTATAATTACTGTCTTCATTTTCTAACAGGCATTTCATTTGTTCCTGATAATCTAGTTTCTGTTCTAAATGAAAGTGGGGTTTTGTGTAGGCAATTGGTCATCTCCTAACTTTCAAATTCAAATGCTTCTTCTTAATCCTCACTGGACATTTGACATTGTTCACCAACACCATTGTAAACACCATCTCATTTTCAAAACTCTCTTTCCTTGCCTGTCATAACGTTGCACTCTCCTGATTTGTTGCTTGTAAAACTTGCCCCTCTGCATCTTTTAACTGTAAGTATTCTTTCGTGCTTTGTCTCTTTCCATGCTACACTTTCCCCAGATGATTTGAATTATCACATACAGGTTGTTGACTACCACATCTATAATTCTGGCACTGCTGCCTTCTTCAGACTCCAGACTCATTTTAAACATATGGCTTGGCATGTGTCTCCATGCAAATATCCCACGAGGATCTTAAACCTGACATTTCTAATACCAAACGTACCTGAGTCACCAAACCTGTTCCTTCTCCTATGTTCCAAATCCTTATTAATTGGTTCTCACCTTTAAAATCACTTATATTAGAAACCTCATAGACAATTTTTTTTAATTAATTTATTTATTTATGGCTGTGTTGGGTCTTCGTTTTCTGTGCGAGGGCTTTCTCTAGTTGCGGCAAGTGGGGGCCACTCTTCATCGCGGTGCGTGGGCCTCTCATTATCGCGGCCTCTCTTGTTGCAGAGCACAGGATCCAGACGCGCAGGCTCAGTAATTGTGGCTCACGGGCCTAGTTGCTCCGCGGCATGTGGGATCTTCCCAGACCAGGGCTCGAACCCGTGTCCCCTGCACTGGCAGGCAGATTCTCAACCACTGCGCCACCAGGGAAGCCCACCTCATAGACAATTTTAACTCATTCCTTTCTTTCACTTCACATTCAAACAGTTTTGAGACCTTATAATCCTGCTTTCACAATGTCTTTTATATCTATCTTTTCCTTCCTATCTATGGCCATACTTCATGTCTTTATTAACTCTTGCCCAAAGTGTTACCAAAGCTCCTAATTGTTTTTCTTTTCTTCATTATTTTTGCTAGAGTTATTTCCATAGGTAAATTTATGCCACTACTCAGCTCAGAACTATTTTGAGTTTCTCCACTACATAGGAAAATAGATCCACACTCTTTAGCAAAGCATTCAATGTGTCCTGATCCAACAAACTTTCCAGTCTCATTTTCTACTATATCCCTGTATGTAACCTATGTTATGGCCATTATGATTTTTTATCCATTCATATGCCCAGTATTCAATGATACAAAAATTACTCAATATTCAAGATTCAGCTAAAATATCACCACTTCTATGAAGCTTTCTGTCACTTAAAATCAGTATCTTCTTTTTCTATATTCCTGTAACATTTTATTTTTACCTCAGTTATAGTACTTATGTTCTTCTTGACACTTTGGTAGTTACTAAAATATCTAGAACCCAAAATAAATAAACCAGTGTACTACAAACTGTGTATATACACTGAACAATGTTTGATTGTTACCTAGAGTTTAAGTTCTTTAACAATACATATACTACTTGGGTAGGAAAATATTTAATGTTACACTAACAGACAAAGAAGTAGATCATGAAACTGAGAGAGATGACATGTGTTTTAGAAATCACACATGATGAATTATCTTCTAACCAATTTCATGGTGACAAAATAATCATTATTGCTCAAATGTTTCTTTCTAACACATCAACATACTATATGTTAAATATGCTTTCTAAATCAGTTTCATCAAGATAATTTTTCAAATCCTCCTTCACTACAGCAAAAGAGTATGTAGTACAAAGAGATAATAATTATGGAGGTAGTGAGATTGCCACTAAATAGTAAGAAAAATAAGTAATAATGTGAACCAACTACAACCAACATCATCTTAATGTGGTAAAATTATACCTTTGACAAAGCATTGAATATCAACAGTAACAAAGCAATACATCATTCATAGACAGCTACTGGCCTTTACCACAAACCAAATGACATATACTAAATTTGATTCATGCCTAGAAGAAAGAATATATTCATCATTCACTTATATTTTCAATCACATTGACCTAGGGAATAATAGTATCTTAGGGACATGACTTTGGGACATGGGTTTAACATTCATAATGTACTTCAACGTACTCTAAATGCCATAATTTGAAAATCATTCTTAGGAACTGTTTGTATTGTTTATACATCTGGGCTTTCAACATTATAGGGCAACCTCCAAAGCCACGAATAGAACTTGTTAATTATTTCATAGACCTTAGTGACAGTGTATACAGAATAATGAATATAGAGCTGAAGAGCAATTCTCTTTGATTAGACATGCTCCCTTTCTGACAGAGTAGCTCTTCTTTGACATCGTTTCTCACCTATTTTCTTTTGGGTTTGTCTTTGGATCATAGGCTAGTAAAAAACTTCCTGGCTACAAAAGTGAAACTTTTTGAAAATCCTTCTCAAATACTTATATGAAAAGAAAATAATCTCAAATTGCAAAATGTCAAAATACCCTTTTGAATAAAGTTTCTAATGATTTCTTTCATCCAACATTTTCCTATTC
Organism: Balaenoptera ricei; assembly: GCF_028023285.1. Classification (NCBI taxonomy): domain Eukaryota; kingdom Metazoa; phylum Chordata; class Mammalia; order Artiodactyla; family Balaenopteridae; genus Balaenoptera; species Balaenoptera ricei. The sequence goes on from NC_082660.1 coordinate 82,887,215, forward strand.
TCATTAGTGTTAGCTAAAAGATACACACCAGTAAGAAACAATTCTCCATGGGTCTCTCACATTTCTGCAAGTCTTGCAAGGAGTAGCATTGTTTGCCTTTCTTCCAGACTATTTGTTCAAAAATGTTTGTATAGTGAATTGCTTTAGAAGATAGAGACAATATCTCCCCCCAGAGCACAGAGAAATTTTGTTTACTGTTGAATATGATAAAGATAGTGTCTTCACCCAGGGCAAAGATCAGACAGGCTTACTGACCATTCTAAAGGTTCAAGTTCCCTAAGCTCAGGGTTCCTTTCCTTTCCTGTAATGTAAACCATTTCATGCACAGTTGTCACCTGGCCCTCTTAACATCACTCTATGGAAATTGAGGCTTAGAGAAGTGGCACAGGTACGGGCACTCTGGTTAATGCTGTTACCATGAGTAATAAAGTTCCTATTTTTGTGATCCAGAATTCTCAAGTTTCCTGCCAGCCAGCCTCTATAAAACTGTGGTAGGATAACTCATTAGCTTGTAAGTAGAATAAAATCTCAGATCCTTCAAAGTTCTGGACACACTCATAGGTTCATTCTTTCATGTTAACAAAAAAAAAAAAAAAAAAAAAAAAAGAAGAAGAAGAAACAACCTCTAGGCAACATTGTCTTAGAAAAGTGTTTTAAATGAATGTATTAATTCAGTTTTTCCTAGTGCAAATTCATTATCACCAATTGTAGTCTGCTTAGGTAGCTAATGCTATTCAAACATTATTTTTTCCATTAATTTAATGATTAAATTGTTTTGTAATTTCTTTTCATTTGCCCCTGCATTTTCAGTCTATTTTAAGATTAGTTGAGAGGAAAACCTAGCCAGATACATTTATGTTCCTATACTAATGGGTACATAGAGAGTTGTCTGACACTTTGATGCTTTAGGAAATAATGACTTACTCCATACGGAACAGTGCTGTTCTATGAGAATGCGGAAAAAAAATACTTAGTTCATGGTAGCAGAGGTTATAGTTGTGTGTCTGCCATACATTTTAAAAAATACAAACTTACTATTTCTTTTGCATATGACAATGTTGTTTTATATCTGCGACTTAAAAAGAAAAGATATTATGTTAGATCAAACTTCAGCTATTTTCTGTACTCCTGGGTTTAACGGGGGAAAGCACTTTTTCTCCTCCTGTCATGCTTATTTTGTTGAAGTCTACACATGCAGGGAACCTGATTTTTAGCTTCTTTCTAAGAATGCTACATTGTGTGGGGAACAGTTTGGAGGAAATTTCCATGGAGATTAAAAAAATACTAACCATGCATTTTGTTCCCATAGAAATTGTGTGAGTAACCATATCTTACACTGGTGATATAATATTTGAGTTACTGCTATAACTAACAAGGTTTCAAAAATATTCCATTATGGAGAGGAATGTCATCTAAATTGTAAGATGCTGTATATCGCTATAACAAATAACATAACATGGCAATATCAATAATTTCCTACTGTTCAGAAATCAACTCACAAATATGTGATTTTGGGACTTAGATAAAACAGAAGTGAGTTCATAATTCAGAAATTAATTAATTCACTGTTTTCCCAGATTACTCAAAGTAGGAAAAAATTAGAAGGCAGATATTTATTTTTTGCTTTATTTTTCATCTGTACTGGTAAAAAATAAGATAAATGAGAGTATTGCTAAATATATTAATTCAGTTATAAGTCACTATACTTTTCAAAGTTCTGTGTCCTAATTGTCCTTAGATTGTATAGAAAAGAACCTCTAAGCTTTCATTAAAATAAAACATTAATAATGACACAAATCATAGTTGAAAGAAATCTTAAAGATAAATCACATGTATTCCCTAAAAAGCAGAAACGATTTTCTTTTATCAACTAAAGGGGGTCAAAGTTTACATTAAGATAGACATGGAATCTCCAAAAGTGTGTAATACCCCAAGTATTGTATGACTTCTTATTTAATACTTAATATTCTTCTTGTAAATAAAATTTTACATGTATGACATGACTGAAAATATGCATTGAATTGCATTTGTATTCAGGTTGTATATAAATGAAGACACAATATTTTAGGCTGCTGATTAGTAATCTTTTACATCTCTGCTTTGCCCAGCTGCCTCTCTTTCTCCTCTCTAACAGAATTATAGAACTGAAAGTTACAAGGGACCTAAGAGGTCAGCTAGCCAACTTGTCTTGAGAAGCAGTAATCGCTCCAACTACCCCTGACATGTGGTTTTCCAACCTTTTCTTGAGTAAGTTCAGGAATGAGGTGGAAAGGGCTAATGGCCATAGAAACAAATAATTTTTTTCACATGAATTATTTCATAAAACTAATTTATGTGGTGAAAACAATATAAAAATCTTGTTCCTTGTAATTATGACTTTGCACATTTAGAAAGGTCAGAAAACACATAATCTTCTAGATGAGTTTTATAAACATTCAAATATCTCATCAAAGATGGGCTAACTATACACTTCTAAGCTAAAATCAAGGTAAATGATATGAAATTCAAAGAGTGTCATATTATGTTTAAGCAGCATATTACTTTATACTTTTAGCCTTGTGGTTACTATTCTATCTAATTAACTGCAATACTCATCTCACAAGTAACCTAAATGTGCACTAATTTGAATATGTGTAAAGAAGCACTGTTTATAATTGTTTAAGGACAAAATAGCAGTTTCGTATTTCAGTGAAAATTATCAAAATATGTTATTTGTCATGACATAAAGATGGCCTAGGAAGAGAGAATAATAGGTAGACTAGGAGGCATGTAAGATTAAGGAACAAAAGAGGATGGAAGGAAGAGAAACTTTATAATGAGTATATGACACCATGTCACTGACACCTAGTCACATTATCAAAATTACCTGTATTTATAGTGACCATGTGTCCCATTTTTCCTGGAACAGTCTTGGTTTATGCCTGTTATTCTGGAGGCATCCTCCTGTCACTCCTGAAAGTGTTTTTGTTTAGATAATAAATTATATGGTCACCCTACCTAGATTAATTTAAGGAATTAATTCAGTTGTGTTAGAGGCAATTTATTTAAAACATTCATTCTCCTAAATGGGCATATTTAATAATGGTATTTTTTTTCATTTTAAAATAAACTTCATTGAGGAATAATGTATATACAACAAAAAACATCCATTTTAAGTGCACAGTTCAGTGGGTTTGAAAAATATATACACCCTTGCAAACACAATTCCAAACCAGTTATGCAATATTTCTATCACCCAAAAAGTTCTCTTGTGCCACTTTGTAGTTAATTTCCACCATCAGTCCCAGGAAAACAGTACTTTCTGTCATTATAGGTTAGATTTGCCGTATCTAGAGTTTCATATGAATGGAATCATACTCTATACTCTCTTTTGTATCTGGTTTCTTTTGTTCATCATAGTGTTTTAGAGATCCATGCATGTTGCAGTATGTATCAGTAGTTCTTTTCTTTTTCTTGCAAAGTAGCATTACATTATATGGATGTGTTACGGTTTCTTTAACAATCCACACATTGAAGGAATCTGGGCCGTTTCCAGTTTTGGCCTATTATGAATAAAACTAGTATGAACATTCATGTACAAATCTTTGTGTGGACATATGCTTCCCTTTCTTTTGGAAGAAAACCTAGGAGGAAAATAGCCAGATTATATAGTAAGTGTATCTTTAATTTTATAAGAAACAATCAAATTGTTTTCCAAAGTGGTTGTATGATTTCACAATGCTGCTAGCAATATATGAGATTTTTAGTTGTTCCACATTCTTGCCAACACTTGGCATGGTCACTTTAATTTCAGCCATTCTAGTGAGTGTGTAGTGATGGTTTTCCTTTGCATTTCCCTGATAACTAATGGAGTTGAATATCTTCTCACATATATTCTTTTTTGAAGTGTCTGTTCAAACCTTTTTAAAATTTGCTTAACAGTATGTCAACTATGATTGGAAAAGTGATTAGAAAACGTAGCATGTATTAGAGTCTCTGAAAGTTGTACTGTAACTTCAACACATCAAAAATAGATTAAAATAAAGTTAGTATAAAATATGAGTTTATAAAAATATAAAAACAAGCTAGATTTTCTTTTCTTTTCTTTTTTCATTCAACAGGTATTTATTGGGGCACTTCTGGGCCTTGATGGAGATACATTCTAGTTACAGTTCCTTTTAGAACATAATTTTTACATCCTCCTTTCCTTTTCTGACAAGTTTATTTAGGTACAAGTGAGCAGAGAAGCTCTTCAGAGCCAAGTGGGAGATGACCAGGAACCTGGAGTAAAATAAATAGAAGCCTAGGTCAGGGGAAAACTTGCTTGAATGGGACAATAAGAGAACAGGGAAACTTGCTTGAATGGGACGATAAGAGAACAGGGAAAAATCCCAAAAGATGGCATGGGTGGCAGTAAACTGGGGAGGAGCCTGGATTGCCTTCAACATACAAGCTAGATTTTCAAAAGCTATAAACTCATCTTTAACGATGGAAAGAATGACTATACACAAAATGACTGAAGTGATCTCAGTATTGCTCCAGCTTTTTCAGACCAGTTCCATAGACTGTGCTTAGCACAGTGCCTTGTACCCAGTAAATGCTCAACAAATATCTGTGTATTTGTGAAGGGTCTTGTATCATATTTAGATTACAGTATTTAATTTGGGGGAATGCATTAATTAAGAAAAATATGCGGTACTTCCCTGGAGGCGCAGTGGATAAGAATCTGCCTGCCAATGCAGGGGACATGGGTTTGATCCCTGGTCTGGGAAGATCCCACATGTCACAGAGAAACTAAGCCCGTGTGCCACAACTACTGAGCCTGCACTCTAGAGTCCATGTGCCACAACTACTGAGCCCACGTGCCGCAACTACTGAAACCCGTGTGCCTAGAGCCCACGCTGTGCAACAAGAGAAGCCATCACAAAGAGAAGCCCATGCACCACAACGAAGAACAGCCCCCCACTCGCCACAACTAGAGAAAGCCTGCGCACAGCAATGAAGACCCAACGCAGCCAAAAATAAATAAAATTAAATCTTTTTAAAAAAAAAGGAAGAAAAATACGCTTTCTATTTTTTACACAATTTTTTTCCTCTTGAAAGCACACATTTCCGCTACTGAAGATCTGCTTATTAAGTTAACTAAGTGTCCAGACACTTTTTCAATTTCATCTCATTTAAGTTGATTCACTTCTCACTTACAATACTTAGTTGGTTCAGCTCATATTTGAAATTTATAAACTCTGCTCTGTCAGATAACCTAGAAAAAAATTATAGTTGAGTGCAAAAATATTCTTAGGATTAAAAATGAGCTTGTATATGCTGAATATCATGTTCTTTTTTATATTTCTACTCACTTTAGATTATATATATTCCAAATTTATTTCTATAAAATAATAGATATTAGATTGTGGGGAATTACATGAATTTTAATCATACACCCAAATTATAAAGAATTAAATATAACATTTCTTATTATATTCACAGAGTCCTAAGTAATATATCAGCACTACCATAACTCAAGAAAACACTGTCAAATTCCATTCAGTTAATAAAAGATGAATATGTAAAATTGGAAAACAAAATTAAACCTTGTGAATCTAGACCATTTTCCATGCAATCTATATCTGTATCTATCTCTACTCTATATATCTACAGTGAGAACACAGTTGTGTGTTCTGCATATATACATACATGAAGTGAAACATACAGTTAGTATATATGAATTGGAAAAATACTTGTCTTTTGTCACTTTATGAACACTATTCCCAGACCACTGCTTTCTTCCTATTCTCTTCCTAGGGCCTTCAATACACAAAGGCATCCTTCACTACAAAATTCTATCTGCTATAACAATAGCTAAAGTGTCCTACTGAATAGAGCAATTCTTCTTATTCATTTACTTAAAAACATCTAATTAAGATGAAATTATAAATACAATCTAATTACTACTGGAGCAGGATTATCCAATACACTCAGTATTTTGCAAAGGAGAAAGCTGTAATTAATATGCAGTAAATCGATGTCCTAAAAATGAGAACCAAGAATTGCTGAGGTTTTCATATTACACCTTCAGCTTTTCAAGGTTCCCTCTCTAGAACACCATTAAGGAAGTATATTCTTATTTTCCTTAATCGTAATTGATCTTATCTTTTCCTCTCCTGATTAGGTATAGGAATGATGTGGGCCTTGTTTGAATTAGCTAATCCACCATGGAGAGCAATAACAAAGAAGCCCCAAAAGTCCAGATACAGTGGTGTGTGGAAGAGCAGGCTGCATTTGGATTTGTTACCTAATGACAACTGATGTTCCATGCATAATTTCTACTATGGATCAGACATGTCCAATTATAGAGGATAGAAAGTTTTCCCATAGCTTCTATTTGGCACAGACAAATATAGTTTATGAACTAAAGCAACTCTGTACTTACACATTACCCATGTAATAGAATTCATTTTAACATTTTTAAAGTATCTATTATGTATAAGGTTTTCAGTTGGGTCTAAGGGTAAGAAAAGATGAAGATGTAATGTTTGCCCTCAAAATATTTTTAATCCAATAAAATCAATAAAATTGATATGTCACATACTACACATATATGTTTTCATATATATATTCATATGGCATAGAAACACCAATGAGGTAAGATTATTACCTGTGCCTGGAGAGCTCCAGAAAGGCAGAGTTATGCTGTGAAGAATGGGTCAAATTTTGAGTAATAGACATTTCAAACAGAGAGAACAGTGTGAACAAAGGCATAGAAGTGGAAAGCATAGAGTCGAGTTTGTCTGAACCATGAACTAGGTGATAAAGCAACAGGAGTAGAATCAGGAATGTTAATTTTTAATTTTGATGATGTCTTATTAATCGTTTATTTATTTTATGCATCATGCTTTCTGAGTCATATCTAAATACAAGTTTACCTAACGCAAGCCAAGGTAATAAATATATTCTCTTAGGTTTTATATTTTATGTTTTATAGATTAAAGTTTTCCATTTTGGCCAATGATCCATTTTGTATATGGTTTGAGAAATTTATGAATTAAGGTTCTTTTTATCTTTCTTCTTCCTCTCCTCCTCCTCCTTTTTCTCCTCCTCCTCTTCTTCTTCTTCCCTTCTTGGCATATGTCTGTCCAATTCTTCCAGCACAGATTATTTATTTATTTATTTATTTATTTATTTATTTGGCTGAGCTGGGTCTTAGTTGTGGCATGTGGCATCTTCATTGCCGCGTGTGGGATCTTCGCTTCAGCATGCAAGATCTTTTTTTTTAGTTGCAGCATGCGGGATCTTTAGTTGTGGCATGCAGGATCTTCAATTGTGGCATGTAGGATCTAGTTCCCTGACCAAGGATCGAACCCGGCCCCTGCATTGGGAGCATGGAGTCTTAGCCACTGGACCACCAGGGAAGTCCCAGCACCATTATTGAAAAGACTATTCTTTCTCTATTTTCTCCTTTGAATTGTCCTTACAGTTTTGTTAAAAATCAATTGACTATATATGTGTGAGGCTATTTCTGAAATCCTTTATGCATTCCATTGATCTATTTATCTTTTTTCCAATACCACATTGGCTTCCATATTGAAGCTTTATACTAAATCTTGAAATTAAGTCATCTCAGTCCTCTAATTTGTTTTTTTCAAAATCATTTTGTTCACCCTTATTCTTAAACCTCAGTGACCATTCTCTCTTCTCAGCAAATAACTCATGATACATTGTGTGGAGATCATGCTTTCTCAAGTTCTACAGCTCCTGACACAGCTTTTCTTTTACTTGATGAGTCAAAAAAAAAAAAAAAAAAACAGATTTTTTAGGGTCCTGCAGGGCATGTTGTAGACTCAGAAGAAAGTAACAATAGGATTCAAGTCAATTAGAAAATATGTGCAATGATAAGAAAAAAAGTCCTTAGTGCTGCTTATTACAGGAGGGAAAAACTAATTCAATTACAAGAAAATATTATCTTACACTTAATTTTTCTGGTTTTGTAAAAAGTAATACAAAAGTTCATTTATGTGAACTGTATGATTAAGGCCTAATTACCATGAAGCATGACAATAATATGTGCATTATTAAGTAAATGTTAGACTTACTTTGCTATGTTTTATTTCATTATAACAGGAAATTGCAAAGATGTTTAGTAGGTCTTCATAGATTTCTGGATGACAGAGCACAATTGTTGCTAATGTGACAAATCGTATATGCAACTCTTTTTGTTTTTTTTTAATTGGGAAGTTTTCTATGGGTGAAAAAAATTAAAAATAAAGTTTGAAAAAAAACAGACTGAGAAAAATACTGCAACTCAAATCACAAGTGGCAAAGGCTAACTTCTTTAATCTATAAAATGCTCTTTCAATTCAAAAAGAAAAAAAACTCATGATAAAAATGGGCAAATCAGATTAACAAATAGTATGCAGAAAAAGAACTGCCAATGACACTTAAAAACAAAACAGAAAAAAATGCTAAATATCACTCATATGTGACATAAAATATAAACTACAATGAGTTATCAGATTTCAACTATAAAACTGTCAAATATCAACAACTTTTGTAACATATTCTGCTAGCAAGGATGACTCAGATACTCTATTTCATAGTCATACACATGTGCAAAATGATTCATATACAGGAAAAAATATTCATTGTAAAGTCTTTTTTAACAGAAAAAATGGAAACAAATTTCTGTCGACTGAATATCAGTTAAATGCATTCTGATATGCATGCACATACATACACATGCATTTGTTTGTAAATGCATAGATTATGTCTGGTAGTGTGTACACACAAAAATCTGGTTAGAATGATTGCCTCCTGAGCATGGAACTTAGACAGAGAAGGAAGACTTATTTTTCACTGTATATTCTTTTGTATGTTTTTATGTACTACCACTTTGTAGATAAAGACACAAACTTAATACATACATTCATTTTTCCCAAGTCAACTTCTAAGTTAAATTCTAGCTCTTATTCTTCCCTATTTTTCCCCCTTCCATCTCCTTTCCTTCTAGAAAAATCAATCCTAAAGCTATTCAGTAAGCCAAAGCAAGGTAGGTAATCATGCTGGAGGATATGGAAGCAGCAGTGGCCCCAATTAGGGTGTCAGAGTTGGGTAAGAAGAACATCTCCATAGGAACCCTACATACGAAGTATGTTTAAAGTCATATCCAACTGAAATAAGAAAAGCATCTTAAGTTTGGGCTGCTATAACAAAGTACCATATACCGGATGGCTTATGAATGGCAGAAATTTCTCTCTCACAGTTCTGGAGGCTGGAAGTCCAAGATCAGGGTGCCAGCATGGTCGAATTATGGTGAGGATCCTCTTCCTGTGTGCAGACTGCTGACTTCTTTTTGTAGCCTCACATGAGAGAGCAGAAAGGGGAAGCAACCTCCTTCATGACTCTTATAAGGGCACTAATCCTATTCATGAGGTCTCCATCTTCATAACTAAGGAGGACATATGCAGGGAAGTGGTCTGGCACCGGGTGTCATAGCCCAGGCAGGGTGAGGGAGACTTCCATGCGAGGAGCAGCCTGGTTTGAGTTTAGGGTCCAAGCAAGGTGAGAAGGACATCTACATAAGAGGGCTGCACAGGGGAGGGGAATGGGGGCAAAGTCAAGAGATTAGCTAATGGGACTGAGTGAACTGATGAGGATGAGTATAATTTTTGTGACTTTCTGTCTGAATTTAAAAAAAAAAAAAAATTCCACAAGGACTCAGAGGCAAAGAATATACAAATCAATTTTCACTGCAAAGTAAAGGAGCTGTTACAGTGGAGGATTACTGGACTGAATGTCAATACTATGACATAGTATGAGTGTGTTTCATGTTTGGTAATTGCAATCATTGTTGCTTTTGTTGTGGTCATCCATGTACAATGCTTGGTGTCAGTCGATTTATCTCTTGTAAAAATAAAATACAGTGTGTGTGTGTGAAAAAAAAAAAAAAAAGAGATTAGCTATACACAGAAGGGATTGATCAAATAAGTAAATATATTAAACATAACAGAAGCCAGGTTTTTCACTGTCAGAAAAAAGTAAATAAAATATGGAAAGGGATAAAACTAGAATAAACCCAATAGTGTAGATTGAAATTGAAGATATCAATATGAGCTCATGGTTTAAAAAACATAGAGATAGATATGCAAATAAATATATAACTAAAGTTTTGTTTGTGTTTGCATACACACACATATACATACCCTAGCCTTGGTTCAGCAACATCCCAATACCAATGAACACATGTAGTGCTCAGATCCTGATTGTAAATACCATTTTGCAATAAAAGGGACCAGAGCTGCTTGCAGAAATGAGTGATTCTGGGGCTGGTCAAGGAGAATATAAGACTTTGATAGTTGTACTGTGGTTATGTTGAATAAAGTCCTCGTTTGTAGGAAATATACATTAAACTAGTATTAGGGGTTGATGGATATCATGTTGGTAATCTATTCTCAAATAGTTCAGAAAAAAAAAAAGATTCCCTGAAGTGTACTTGTAATGTTTTCTATAAATTTGTGATTGTTTCAAAGGTTACATTTTTTAAAAACTTTAAAAAAGAAATTGTATAAAATCAAGTTTTATTTTATCACTGGTATATTGAATGTCAGGCACATTTCTTTCTATTTTATTATTTGCTTCCTTTCCTTAGTTTTGTATACTACATGTGCAGTTGAAGAAATACTCTGGAGGGTCTACTTTTTCAAACTTATTCTTTTTTATTTTTGAAAACATCACCAAAGCGATCTTTTATACATGGAATTCATTAATAAGTTGGAAATGCTCAATTCTGCCGGCATTTAATGGTGTTCCAACATATTAATGTTTTCAGTGATTTCTCTCTACTTCGGGATTACAGAACAAAATTCCTGAAAGCACACATGTGCGTGCGCATAGGCATGCACGCGTGCGCACACACACACAGAATAATAAAAACAGTATAAAGAATATATGCATGGTTGTGGTAAGCCCAAGCTTGAAACTACCCTTAGCTCTGACCATGAATTTATTCTATCACACTAATACAATAGGTTTATAATAAGTATCTCCATAATTTTCAAATGCTTTCATTTTTTTTCAGGTGACTTGGAACATAATGGAAATGTTTCTTATGTGATAACGTGGTGAAAATTAAAACATTAACTGGTTTCTGAACATTATGAGATTTGTGAAAGAAGCAAATTAAGTCTGGTTAATTTCAGTAGCTGGATACACTCCAAACCTAATCAACATTTTCTTCCCGCTATTAAAAAAAAACACCTGTAAGCCTCCTGCCTCTGGAAACACAACACTGCCATTCTCATTCATGTTCATAACATGCAGGCTAGAGCCATTTTAAAAGATTAACTTACTATTATATTGTGGAGCATTTATACAGAATTTTGAGAATCTTTAATAGAAATATTTGAAGAGAAAATATTAAATATGTTTAAAGACAAAAACAAAAAATGCAGGAATCGGTGTGTAGAGGATACGGTCTGTGAATGTGTAAAACAAAGGTAAGAAAAAAAGAATCAGCATGTTTTACTTTTTAAAAATTGGAAAAATAAAATTATCATTATAAACAAAAGTGTAGCCAATAACTACTATGGAAGATTGAAATTTGTTTTTATAAGCATCCTTCTCCCCTACTTGAGCTACATAGAAAGCCTGTTCACTTTCAAGAGAGTACTTAGATTCAGAGTTCTGTTAAAAGTAGTTTTCTTGGCTATTTTCAAATGACTTTACTACTTTTATTAGGATAATGCAAACTTAATACTATGATGATTGGACAGTTAAGACTGAAAGAATATATCAACTGTTGTCTGAAGATTCATTTATTTATTAACTATTCAATGCCCAGAATCTACTTTCCTTAGGGAAATAAATTTTGTGATTCCCTTTACTGTATCAAGACCTGTGATTGGAACTTTGCATATCATATCTGCTTCAATCTTCACAATAACCCTATGAGAGAGGAATTGTTATTTCCATGTTGCATGCGTGCAGGTTAGAGGCTAAGTAATTCACAGTCTAACAGGAAAGCTGAATTCTAGGACTGGCTTGTACCTAAGATTATACTCTTTTCATTAAATTTGATGTACAAATATAATGCAGTTAAAATGACAGGTATTTGGTTCTAATCAAAAACTCCTTATGGAAGAGTGATTTAGTATAACTCACCATTTGTAGCAGTTACAAAATGATAACATTTTGTCAAAGAACTACATAGTGAGGCTCTAAGTTAGAGTATTAAACAAAAACAAAACATCTGTTCTTCAAATTTTATTCTTGAATGACAATTCCCAGGCTCCTAGCACTGAATCTGCTGCACAGAAAGTACTCAATACCTACTCTCTCCTTCTCTATCTTTTGTGTGTGTGTGTGTGTTTTAAAACAAATTAGACTATAAATTTAAATAATATCCTGTGTCTGGTAAGCCATAAAGCTTCTCTCTGGGCAATAACAAATTCATTCTAATCCACTACTTTCCACAGATCTTAATTTTATAGTCTTACCCTATTCTCTGTGTTCTCAAGATTCTCAGATCTGACATGTGAAATGGATTATGAAGTAACCCAAGACTAGGTAAATGATAAGGTGTAAGAGTGTAAGAAGACAAAAGGAAAACTATAATAACATCATGGTTTCACGTTTCAGAGAGGGAGGATTATTACGTATTTTTCAAGAGAGAAAATTCTACAAAACATCATTATTAAAAAGATATACATGTTTCATAATCTTTAAATGATTACATAATCTGTGACTTAATAAATAAATGTAGGTAACCTTTAATCAAGAGTGCCCTGAACTTAAATTCCTCCAAGCTTCCTCACTGCTCAACTTTGTGCACTTAATATTGTCAAAGAGGGATTGTCCTTTGTACACTTACCATATCAAATCAATCTTATTGTCATGTCAAATTCAAAACATTTCCATTTTTCAAAGTGACCATCAAATGAGAAAAATGTCATAGACATACTGTACCGGACATCTGCTGCTTTGTCTGCCCAGTATTCCTCTCCCTTTCCTTTGGAAACTGCATCTTCATTATTGCATACAGGCTAGATGGAACCACCAGTGTGCTTCATCCTACCTGGCCCAGGGATAGGCAAGCAACCTAACCAAGCCCATCATATTCTCTTTGTCTTTTTGAAATTGAATCCAAAGTGGAGGAACATAAAATGGGGGAATAGGAGCTATTCATCTACAAATTGAATCCCTGGAAATGTTCTGATTCCAGGCTTTCTGCGAACAGTTACTTATTTCTTTATATCTGTGACCCAGATCATTTCCTACCAGTTAAATCTCTGTTTGTTCAAGAAAATCAGAGTTCATGTCTGTTCATTAGACTCATAGATCCCTACAGCTGATACACATAATTAATTAAAACATCTACAAGGCATCTGACAATGATAATCATGAACTCTTTATAGGCAGGACTGATAAACATGGGCTTCATTTATAAATAACAATAGCTAACATGTATTGGGAGCTCAACTGTTTGCCACTATATTTGCTATGCATGTATTTCATTGCTTCATTTAATTCTCACTTCTCTAAGAGACAGGTATTACTCTTGTTGCAATTTTACAGATGAGGAAACTGAGATATAAAAAGGACCAATTATTTGCACATGTTCATATAAGTGGTAAGTGATACAGCCAGGACTTGACTTGAACCCTGAAAGTCTGACTTTAGCACCTATGTATGTTACCATGACACAATAACTGCTTGACATTAGCTACTGCTGCTAAAATAACTCTACCCAAAGATGAATAGATCCATTCCAGACTAGAGGGATATTTCTAGAACTAGGTTATCAGTCTTATAGAATATGTGTATCACTAACTTGAATGAAGACATGCAACTCATTATTATTAAATCTGGGTATGACACAAAGCCTGGAGAAATAGCTAATGACATTGGGTGACATATTTTAAAAGGAATACTGCACCCACATAGGGCTCAATAAATGTTCACTTCTTTCTTCCCTTTCAGAGATGCTGTGAGGCATTCATTCAATGAAGAATTGTACCTCATGACCCTTATGCCTTATGATCCTCTCCAACTTTATAGTTCTATTTTCTTTGCATAAAGTAGATTCCTATATTTTGTATAATTTGAATCTTCTTTGGCATATTGTATTTTCATTTGTCTTGGGATACTTTCAAAATTCTCTTTTGATTTTCTCTTTGATCCAATGGTTTTGGTTGCTCAAGAGTGTGTTGTTTAGTTTATACATATTTGTAAAGTTCCGCATTTTCTTACTGTTATTAATTTCTAGTTTTATTACATTGTGGTTGAAAAAGATACTTGTGATGATTTCAATATCCTTTAAGTTGTTAAGACTTGTTTTTCAACATAACATATGATCTATCTTGGGGAATGTTTCTTGAGGACTTGAGAAGAATTTATATACTTCTGCTGTTGGGTGGAAAGTATTGTATATGTCTGTTAGGTCCATTTAGTCTATAGTATTGTGCAGTTCTGTTGTTCCCTTATTGATTTGCTGTCTGGAGATCCTGTCCATTATAGAGTGTGTGGGATATTGAAGTCTCTTGTTATTATATTGCTATTTCTTCCTTCAGATTTGTCAATGTTTACATTATATATTTAGGTGCTTTGATGTTGAGTTTATATATATTTATAATTGTTAGATCTTCCTGTTGAAATGACCCTTTTGTCATTATTTAAGACCTTCTTTATCTCTTGTAAGTATAGTGACCCCTGCTCTCTTTTGATTACCATTTGCATGGGGTATCTTTTTCTATCCTTTCACTTTCACCTGATATTTGTCTTTAAATATAGAGAATCTTTTGTATGCAGAATATTGTTGGATTTTTTTTTAATCCATTCAGCCATTCTATGTGTTTTAATTGGGAGAATTAATCCATTTATGCTTAAAGTAATTATTGATAGGTAAGGACTTACTTCTGTATTTTGTTAACTGTTTTCTAACTGTTTTGTCAACCTTTTGTTTCTAACTTCCTTTCTTGCTGTCTTCCTTTGTGATTTAATGATTTTTTTGCAGTGGTATTATGTGATTCCTTTCTCTTTGCCTTTTGTATATCTGCTTGAGGGTTTTTTTTTGTTTTGTTTTGTTTTGTTTTTCCTTGCGGTTACCATGAGGCTTATATAAAAATCTTATAGTTATAACAGTGTATATTAAGATGATAACAATTTCACTTCTTCTTCTCCTACATTTTATGCTATTGGTATCATAATTTAGATCTTTTTATGTTGTGTACATTAACAAATTATTGAATATGTAGTTATTATTAATACTTTGGACTTTTAACTTTTATACTTGAATTAAAGGTGATTTTTGTACCACCATTACAGTATTAAAATATTCTGAATTTGACTGTATACTTATGTTTACCAGTGAGTTTTATACTTTCACATGCTTTCATGTTACTAATTAGCATTCTTAAATTTAACTTGAAAAAACTCTTGAGAAAGGCAGCTCTAATGGTGATGAACTCCCTCAGGGTTTGTTTGTTTGGGAAAGTCTTTATTTCTCCTTCATTTCTGAAGAACAGCTTTGTTGGGTATAGTATTCTTGCCTGGCAGGATCTTTTCTTTCAGCACTTTGAATACATCATCCCACTCTCTCCTGGCCTTCAAGATTTCTGCTGAGAAATTCACTGAAAGCCTTATGGAGGTTCCCTTATATGTGATGAGTTGCTTTTGTCTTACTGCTTTCAAACTTCTCCCTTTGTCTTTAACTTTTGATAATTTGATTATAATATGCCTCATAGTTTTCTTTGGGTTGATCCTGTTTGGGTACTTTTTACCTTCATGAATCTGGATATCTATATCCTTCCCAAGATTTGATAAGTTTTCAGCCACTATTTCTTTAAATAAGCTTTCTGACCCTTTCTCTCCTTCTTCTCCTTCTGAGAGTCCCATAATGTTTATATTGATTCTCTTGCTAGAATCCCATAAATCCTGTAGGCTTTCTTCACTCTTTGTCAATTTTTCTTTTTTCTCCCCGATTGGGTAAGTTCAAATGATCTCTCTCTGAGTTTGTAAATTCTTTCTTCTGCTTGATTAAATCTGCTGTTGAAGTTTTCTATTGCATTTTTCATTTCATTTATTGTATTCTTCAGCTCCAGAATTTCTGTTTGGTTCTTTATTATTATGATTTCTATATCTTTTTTGAACTTCATATTTTGTTCATGTATTGTTTTCCTTATTTCATTGAGTTGTCTGTGTTTTCTTGTAGCTGATTGATCTACCTTAAAAAAATTATTTTGAATTCTTTGTCAAGCAACTCATGGATCTCCAATTCTCTGGGATCTATTACTGGATTTTTATTAGTTTGTTTTGATGGTGCTATGTTTGCCTGATTCTTTGTGATCTGTGTCACCTCAGGTTGATGTCTATGCATATGAAATAGCAAATTCCTTTTCATATCTTTGACAGGTAAAGACTTTCTGCTGCTAAGTCCCTGGACACACGAAATTGCTTTCAGGATTGCCATGAAGTGTGGCTGAGGCCAGGTGACATATCTGCTGTCAGCTCTGCAGTTGGATACATGACTTGTAGGTCTGTTACCTGGGCAGCAGATGAGTGTAGTGCCAGGTCCCCAGTGGACAAGACTGTTTCTGGGATCACAGTCTAACAGTGCTAGAGCTCTATCATGGGGCCATTTCTGGGTTCACAGTTGAGTCCACAGGTGATGGACCTGTTACTAGGGGCCCAGATGTGTGTGGCTTCCACTAGTTCCCTGAATGGGCTCCCAGCAAGTCCCTGGGTGGGTCCCTGAATACATAGGACTAATATTGGAGCACCGTAGAGTGGGACTGGAACTGGGTCACAGGGCCTGTTATTGGAGGGCATGGATGGATGTGTCTCTTGCCAGGTCTCTGGGCATGCAGGACTGACTCCTGATCATAGCGCATCAGAGCTGGAGCTGGTTCACAGGGCTGCTTCAAAATCTACAGTCAGGTCTGTGGTAGGTGGGCCTGTTACAGAGGGCACAGATGCATGTGGCTCCTCCCAGGTCCCTTGGTGGACAGGGTTGTTGCAGGACTGTAGCCAAGGAGGGCTGCAACCCAGTTCTTAGTGTGATGGAGTTGCTTTCAGTCTGCAGCTGAGACCACGTTTGGCAAAGCTTGCCACTGAAGTGTAGGACTGCCTTCTCAGAGTGGCTCTCCTCAGTCTTGGATTTTACCAGGAATTTGTAATCTCTTGCCTAGATCTGAAAACTCCCACAAAGGCACTTTTGTCCATGGATGGTTACCAGATCATTGCTTCCATGGGGGAATGCAAGCTAGGGACCTCCTATTCCAGCATTTGTTGGTATTACTATCTAGGTATAATTTTTAAAAAATAGACAGGTCCTTTTGGTTTCAAGACTCAAAATTAGGTTTAAAATAAAACTTACCTGATTTTCAATATGTCTCCTGGATCATTGTCTTTTCTACTTTGACTTTAGACTTTCTGGTATCTAAACCAAGAATAGGCAAACTATGGCCCAGGGGCCAAAACTGGTCTGCCACTTGTTTTTGTAAATAAAAGGTTATTATAACACAGCACACTTTTCTGTTACCATAGCAGAGTTAAGTAGCTGTGACAGAGATTATATGGTTCACACAGGCTAAAATATTTACTCTCTGCCTATTTACAGAAAAACTTTGCTTACCCTTGGTATAATAATAAAAAAAATGATTTCTAAAATGATCAGCCTTGGACAAATGGCTGAGGTAGATAAAATATAAGACGATAATCTTATAGTACCGGAAATTAAAGAATTGCTTAAAAAAAGAATGGGGCCTGTCAAAAGGACAAAAGGAACCAACTTGAAAGAGTTCCCAATGGCCAAAGCTGAAGAGTTTTGAGCAGCAAAATAAAGGTAGTGTTGGACGGTAAATCAAAGAATAAAGTAAATATACATGAGTCCATAATAATATAAATAAATAATTGAATAAATAAATAATTAGGGGAGAAAGGACAAAACTTCCTCTTCAAAGAATACCAGTTAATAAATGTGGAAGGAATGAAAAAAATAGAAAATAACAATTAAAACACCAGAGTAATAATTGCTGCAGGTTAGATCCACAGAGGGATACTAAAATTAGTGGGTGAAGATTTAAGAAGAAACAAGATATTTGCATAGCCTTGAAAAATTTTCCCCTGAATTTTTAATAATTACTGTGGTAGATTTTAACATAAGTCCACAGTTCTTCGATACTCTTTTTACAAGAATGGAGCTTAATTCCCCTCTTCTTGTGTATGGGCTGTACTTGGTGAATCATTCTAAAGAGTAAAGTATGGGATGAAAAATAAATAGTTACTCTACTAATAAATCAGTAACTTGGCGGTTACCACCTTAACCAAGTGTTCAAAGCCAACATCAACAGTGATGTCTTGTTGATACCATGTAACACCTCCTATAATGCTATGAGAAAGGTACTTTATCTCTGTCATATTCTTCCTGAAGATCTATAACTTTGATGTCATATGAAAAAAACATCAGACTAACACAAACTGAGGAATGCTTTAGAAATAACTAACCAGTGATCTTCAAATGTGTCAAGATCATGAAAAACAAGGTAAGATTGAGGAACTGTCAAAGATTAAAGGAGAACAAGGAGAAATAATGACTAAATGCAATGTAGTACCTTGGATTGGATCCTGGAAAGGAAAATAAAAATTAGTAGAAACACTGGTGAATATAAATAAAGTCTGGAGTTTAGTGAATAATTATAATGTAACAAGGTCAATTTCTTAGTTTTGAAAAATGTACCATGGTAATTTAAGATATTAACACTATAGGAAGCTGGATGAAGGGTATGTGGGAACTCTGTATTTTCTTTGTAATTCATCTATATATCTAAAATAATTTCAAAATAAAAAGTTTAGAATCAAAAACAAAAATGAACCCTCTTACACTGTTGGTGGGAATGTAAACTGGTGCAGCCACTATGGAAAACAGTAAGGAGGTTCCTCATAAAATAAAACAAATACAGTTGCCATATGATCCAGCAGTCCCACTCCTGGGCATATACCCAGACAAAAGAATAATTCAAAAAGATACATGTACCCCCATGTTCACTGTAGCACTATTTACAATAACCAAGACATGGAAACAACCCAAATGTCCATCGACAGATGAATGGATAAAGAAGATGTGGTATATATATATATACAATGTAATATTACTCAGCTGTTAAAAAGGATGAAATAATGCCATTTGTAGCAATATGGATGGACCTAGAGATTACCATACTAAGTGAAGTAAGTCACAAAGGGAAAGACAAATATCATATGATATCACTTATAGGTAGAATCTGAAATATGCCACAAATGAACTTATCTATGAAACAGAAACAGACTCACAGACATAGAGAGCAGACTTGTGGTTGCCAAGGGAGGGAGGTGGAGAAGGGAAGGACTGGGAGTTTGGAATTAGTAGATGCAAACTATTATATATAGGATGGATAAACAACAAGGTCTTACTGTATAGCACAGGGAACTATATCCAATATCCTGTGATAAACCATAATGGAAAAGAATATGAAAAACAATGTATATATATATGTATAACCGAGTCACTTTGCTGTACAGCAGAAATTAATACATTGCAAATTAACTATACTTCAATAAAATTTTTTTAAAAATTATCTGCCATGAAGTTTTAATACACATCCATGAAAGCTGTAATGCCCCTTTCCCCTTACTCAATTTTCACACTAATGTACTGCAAGTGAGACAAAAGAGGATGACTTAGAAAAATAAAATTAGCATCATATGTCTTTTTACATACTTGACACTAGGCTATATTGGAGACTAATGTAATGATCACATTAACATGAAAGTCGAAATATACAAAAATAATTTTCTTAGTACCCTCTCTTTTATGTGATAGTAAAAAATACTTTATTAGGCCATGTGGTTAGCTCTCTTACATATTTTATTTTATAGCAAATTCATCATAACCTTACACTGTACCCAGTATTATCCAGGGTATTTTTCCAAAGTCTTGTTCAAGTTTAGGGAATGCTCTATTAAAAATATTAAACTGGATTCTTTACCATAGGAATTTGTAGAAGTTTTAATATATTAATGTACTTTATGAATCTTATACAATTTATACAGTATAAAGTGTCCCAAATGTCTTTGAACATAGGTCAGTTTTGCATTGAACATCTCATGGGATTTGTGTAGGAAAAACCAACATAGCCTTTCCTTTAAATGTCACAGTTATACCCTTATTGCCTTATAGTAATATTAGCTCCCATTCTATTTTAACATGGTTTTAAGTTTTAGTATATGCCAGTGCCTATACTAAGTGTTTTATATACTTTATACCATTTAATCTTCAAAACAACCCTGTGAAATAATTGTTCAAATAAGAAAATTTATCTTCCCAAAGGTAGTCAAAGTGCTATTAAGGGGCTATGATCTATGATGGAAATAAACCTTTGCCCATCTGACTACAAATCCAATGTCTTTAACCACTAAGCCACACTGGCTCCATGAACTAATGTGGTGCTTTCCTGAATAAGACAGACTAATTATATATTTGGTTAGGGAGTGTAATACTCTTTAGGAGTTTCCATGGAGCCATGTTCTATAACCTCCTAAATTACCCCTTGACAGAGCACCTCTAGAAATCTTTCTCTTAGATTTGTAGACTATTATCTAGAACACAAACAGTAACTAAATAAAATGAAGCTGAGTATAGAAATAGTTCTTACACATTTGTTTATCTGAAGTCAACAGAGCAGTTGATGAACTAGAGAAGGATGTTATAAATTCTCAAGTGGGTGTTATTGACGATTAATTTAGTATAAGTTTAAAACCCTCATATTTCTGTGAATCAAATACAAGTGTGCTTACAATTTTTCCAAGCATGAGAAAATCGGAACACTAGAAAACTGAAGCCTCTAATATATGAAATATACCCTAATTTATTGAAAGCTACACAAAGTCGACAAACATCAAAGTAGGGAAATAATCTAGTTTTTGGTCAATTTGTTCATTTTTTTTCAATTTGTAACACCAACAGTTAGAATAGTACCTGGTAATATTAAGTACTTAAGATTGTTGAGTGAATGAATGAACGCATGATAGAAGTAATCTGGAAAAGTCCTAATTAATTAAAATATTTCATCTCAAATCCCTCAGGCCCAAACACATTCTAAATAAGTAATCTTTGTTGGTTGGTTTCTATTTTGTTTTTGTTGGGAGTGAAGGATGTAGATAAGAATATTCCTTCCCCTCACTCAGAATTATAGAACTGAAAGCAATCTTGAAGATCATTTTTCTAAGCATCTCACCTTAAAAAAGTAAAACCCAGATCTGTTAAGAGGTAAAGTGACATCCTGGAGATTATACAGGGAATCATCATTTCTCCTAATAATCTTTGATTTAACATTCTCCCCACCTTCAAATGTTAAACTAAATGCCTATTTGCCCTTTCAAAACACTGCATGCATATTTTTAACTCTGCACTATCTTTTACTACATTTATTTAATTGAGTCCATTTACTTGATTATAATCACTTTGAAAGAAGAGATTTTTTTTATTCACGTTTGCATTCACACACACACAAACACACACAAACACACCTTGTGCTTGGTAAATTTCAAAAAAAAATGTTTATTACCTGAACAAAATTATTAAGTGAAAGAATAGGGGCTAGACCTAGGCTTTATGAATATGTGATGGGAAAAAGCAATCTCATATGCACGGAATTTTGACCTCCACTTGGTTTCATAAGAATGGGCCTTGGCCCGGGAACACTTCCTTACTAAGAGATAAGTTATCACAGCTTGTGCTAGACTTATCGCCTTGTGTGAGAATATCTTTCCCTGTTTCATACTCAAGGTATACTCTTTTGTTAGGCTTAAGTGTGTGCACCATATGGCACCTGGCCAATCCTACTGCTATATCTGTCCCATTTTGGGAGGGGACAGGGTCCTTCTGCTGCAGCACAAGATGGATGCACACAAGCCAATTGCCCTATGCCTACTACTGAGAGGGATTCGCTGGTCATGAGAGACTATGTCCACTACTGAAGTTGATCTTCTTCTGCCTCTTCTCTATGTGAGTAAAGCATTTTTCCTCCCAATGCTTGGCTGTGTTGTTTTCCTTGGTGACTGTGATATCAAGATACAGTTGGCAGAAGTGCTCAGACTTCTACTCCTGATAACAGGCAACAGATGCTACTTGCTTGACAATATGGCTCTTTCCACAACGTTATTTTGCCACTTTTCTAATTCCATTTTTACATCTATTTGAAAATAAAACTACATAACCTATGTGGCAATTGGTTTTCTACTGAAATAGTTCTGTCTGCCTCAGCTTCTTCAAGATGCTGTAAGATATTCCAAAGTAAAATATAGAAACTAAGAGAAACCCTTTGAAGAAAAATGGGGTTTTAAAAATCCCAAGGTCAAGGGAAGGATATGAAATGTCCAAAATACTGAAATATACAGAGACAGAAAGATGAGTGGCTGCTTAGGACTTGGGGGGGGGAGGAGATGAGGAGTGACTACTAATGGGTTTGAGGTTTCTTTTGGGGATGAGGAAAATATCCTAAAATCAGTTTATGACGATGGTCACAAAACTCTAAAAACCACTGAATTGTACACTTTAAACAGGTGAGCTTCGATATAACTTAAAAAATACCTCCCTACAATGAAAAGAAATGGTCCACAGGAAAACAGGTTGTTAGCAAAGCTGAAATCACTTGAAGTCCCATGATTTAAAATTTACACTTAATATGCTTTATATCAGAAAGGTGCCATATTACCCACTGTGTACTTTTAAGCATGTATACAGAAGCGATGAAAAATAATCTCGTAGAGCATAATCAGATATGGGTCCAATTCCAGTTCTAACACTTAATTGCTGTGTGACCAAGTTGCATAACCACCTTGAGCCTCCATTCCCTCATGTGGGACTATTAACAGTGCCTAATCCACAAGGCTGTTATAAAGATTAAATACGATATCACGTTAGTCACTTTTATTTTACAGTATTTCCAGTTCCAGACTCTAGCCTCTAATTCTACCCGCATGATCATTTTTGTTCTTCATTTCTGCTTATGGAAAGTTCACATATTCCAACTCTGGACTTTAACCTCTAGTCCCACAAGCATTCTCATTTTTGTTCATCTCTCCTTTATGTGGGAAAGTTACACATAAATACCTTCACTCTGCTACATCTTACATGCATTAGGAATGAAAGCTCTCAAGGTGAGCTTATGTATTTGAATCCCATCTCTAACACTATTAACTGTGTGACTTTTGGTAAGTCTGTTGCCTCAGTTTCTTCATCTGTAAAGCAGAGATAAAATAATATTAACATCATAGGGTTATATATTTTTGTATATATAATGCTGAGGATAGTACCTGGTAAATAGCAAGTTCATAATAAATGTTGATATTAACAATATTTAAGAGTCTATTACTTTTTATAAAAATCTTCAACTCATGGGTCCATAAACATTCTGGTGTAGCTTATATTTTCCACTAAAGACTTGTTCACCCTTTTCACCAGCCTACCTCATTCTACACTTTATCCTTATGTACACTATATAGCCCTTTGTGTACTATAGAACCCTTTCCTTCTCATACTTACTTCTTTATCCTGACTTAATCAGTTGGCCTTGACAAAGTCCCATCCTCATACTCTGTGTTCATTCAGTATCTGATTCATGGAGAATCAGGGGATTACCTCTGAGGTCATTGACTTTATTTGTTCTAGAGTAATTCATAAATTATGCCTATTAAGTTTCTTGGACACAAAGGTACAGAGTAAGCGACGGGGATTCTCTAGACTATAGCCAGAGTAAGTAATATGATCTCCATGATACCTAAGTATTCTTGATTTTTAACAGAAAATAATTCAGAAATATCTGTGTCATCTTTGCAGTTAACCTCCCAAGGAACTAATAATTGAGAAACTTTAAAAAGTCTATTATTTTTCTTTGAAAAATAGAATGGGTATTTCTAAGTTTTCACAGATTGTTATAGAAAGTTCTGTGTTGCAGTAAAATTAAGGCAATATTTTGGTTATTATAGTAAATGATAGCTGTTCAGAGAAATTCAGTTCCTAATTTTTTGTTACTGGCAGTCATAGTAGTGCCCTGGGCAAAGTTATGAAAGGCTTACTAACATTACTGGCTATAATAAACCAGCACTTCCATCTTATTAATGTGGCTTTTTTCTCCCAACATGTAAAACTTTTGAAACAGAATTGGTGTATTATGTAGATTCTTTACTATTCATGACCTGATATATAGATTAAGTAGTAAATTAGTGTTTGCCTTTGGAAAGTATGAATATTGTGTTAAGGTCCTATAGGTTTTTCTTTTCCTTATTCAGCCTCACTTGTTCCTGACTTTTAGTAGTCCAGTATGCATCCCTGTCACTTTTACATTAGTGCTGCTACCATGAGCATTTATGCTAATTTAGTATATGTGCCAAAGTTATTACTGTTAGCTTCTGAACTGAGAATTAAACCTCATAAAGTCAGCTAACTGTGTAGAATATTTCAGTATATCACTATCGATGAATCGTAAAGTCTATAGCCCCCTTAATGCATTGATTAACTCAAGAAATAGAAAGATATTTTCATTTACATAATAGATGAACATGTGCCCCTACAATCCTGTTAAGCACCTCAGTTGAAATGTACAATACTTTTCATAAGCAGTTGTTACCATGTCCTCGAGTTGTTGCTATCTGATAAAATCTTCTAGCATATGTTTGATATTTAGATATGTGTCAGTAGCTACAAACCATGGAGATATCAAATGCTACTTTCTTTTGTAAAAATCAGAGATAATAAAAGATTTGGAATGTGAGAGACACATATCTGTAGCTGTAGATACTTTTTTGCTATTTTTTCATTTCTTTGATGTGTGTTATGTGATTTTTGCAGGGGTTACATGCATGCAATAAATAAAGAATTATTTCCCTTGTTCTTAAAATGAAATTTAATATTAAATTTGATATCATATGTTGATAATACATTTGATAATGTATGTTGATATTACCTCCATTTAAGCTATTTAATATACGTCTTAAGCATTTACCTGTATCTTATTTGTACATATTTCCATTTTAAAAGAAACAACAACAAACAAACAAACATGCTCCTAACTAGCATAAGCTTAAATTGTTTGCCAGTAAGGAATGACTGAGGAGTAATTATGTATTCTGAGGGTGAATTGTTTCTACTTGTTGAGACAATTACATTGGACCTGTAACTTCAACATGCATTGTTTTTCTTTAAACTTTTGCCGAGAGCAATAATTTTGTGCTGTTTTTTTTTCAGTTGTACAACTTAAACTTTTAATACAATTCAAATAAAGATTAAGTGAATGAAGAAATGTTTTCAAAGAAAAATCTCCAGAATACTTCACTAAGCAAAACAGGCCATTCTCTAAGGATATCAATATGCTTTAATGAAACATAATATTTTACACAGGTCAAAATTTTGTTTAACAATAAGTATACATACCTTTAAAACATCAAATATTCCTTTATATTCTTACCTAAATGTCCTCAGTGGATACCTTCCATGGCTTCTTTGATGGGCATCATTAGATTTCGAGATAGAAAAGTTTCCTCTGGCAGTATTCTGCTACCATGGTAGACTCGCTAAACTTGTTTTTAAAAGAGCAAAAAGTTCTTTAAAAAAAAACTGCATCCCTCTTTTCTTCCCTGTGAATAGATTTTATAATGACCTTCATACTTTGCTTAAGAATTTCAATATGCCAGCTACATCCCTTTAAGGGACCACTACCTATTCATAACACTCAGAGTAACTGCACCAACCTATTATTTGAGGAAAGCTGGGAAATCAATCCTTTTTTCCTGTGAAGGAAGACCCAAGGTTTATTATAAGCATGCTACTATCCTGAATTACACTGGGTCCTAAACTGGGGTTTACAAAGGGAACGAGACAATGGAAAGTAAGCTAACAACAACTTCTGATAATGTTTTTAGAAGAGCTGAATGTTTTAAAATAACAATAGTCTGTTGACAACATCCTTTTCTTCAGAGATTTCCATCAGTATGGCAGGAATATAGTTGCTATCATCATATGGAAAGCTGCACAGTCACTGGAATTTGTTAGAATGAAGCTCTGTGAACTGATCCCAAGTGCTCTTTGTCATCTGAATTTATTTCTACAACTGGGAATAGTGGAACTAACAAAGAATGTCACATCTCTCCCGAATTTAGACGGCCCTGCCAGTTATATCATATTTAAAAAGTCAAATATAAAGAATTTGATCTCCAGATTATTTTTAAGTAGTAAATTTAACAATTTTCTTTCCTTTTTCAAGAGTGCTAATTCAAGTGAATGTATTTTTTCCAGTTTTATTGAGATATAATTGACATACAGCACTGTATAATTTTAAGGTGTACAACATAATGATTTAATTTACATATATTGTGAAGTGATTGCCACAAAAAGTTTAGTTAACATCCACCATCTCACATAGACACAAAAAAGAAAAAAAAATGTTTTTTCCTTGTGATGAGAAGTCTTAGGATCTACTCTTTTAACAACTTTCAAATATACCATACAGCAGAGTTAACCATACTCATCACATTGTACATTACATCCCTAGTACTTGTGTACCAAAAAATTAATCAATAGTCAATCTGAGAGAGAAATGGAAAATTTTATTCAAGCCAATCTGAGGATTATAACCTGGGAGACAGTCTTTCAGAAAGCTCTAAGGACTGTTCCAAAGAGGTAACATGGGAGGCCAGTATATATGTGATTTTAGATAAGGGATACATGCAATTAAGCACACATCTTAGTAGAAGGTTGTCGTTATTAGCAAGGAACGGATATCTTAGTTAATGGTTTTAGAGCTTTTCTAAGTATAAAAAGATGCAAGTAACTGAGTTCATAAAATTTACTCCTGAAAATATCTAACTATCTGAAGGCCTGTTCTGCCAGTTTTCCCAGAGCACAAAATGCCTCATCCTGATCTTCACCCTGAATTCCTTTTAGGGTGTATTGTAGGTCAGCAACTGGAGTGGCTAATGACTTGATTCTTGTAGAACTGTATGGTGGACAAAATTATTTGTTTTACAATCCCCTCCCTTTCAGTCTTAAATTTGACCAAGGTTTGAGAGACATTTTCTGATCAGTATTTCCCATGGCCCTAAGAATGTTCATTCCCGGGCAAAACGAGGATTTTGCTGATGGGCACTCAATGTGCTTTTACTGGACTAGACCCTGTTAACAGTAGCCAAAAGCCTCTGGATTGCCTGACTTATTAGTCTGTCATGGTCCACGAAACTGTTCCCTCTTGTTCCTTCTTCCCATATCTAGAGTTACACTATTACAATCATTGGTCTTATAGAACTATATATTAAGTCAGTCGTTTCAAGTCAGCTAATCATCATTAATTTTATCTGAGTCTCAGTCACCACTTGGTAATGCAAGAAACAATAATCTTGTAAAATAGGCAGGACAAGTAACATAGCCAGTAACATTAACAAGGTTATAAGTAAGTATTTAAGCTAAGAACTTCCATTAGGTGCGGCCCAGTATCTCCCTAGGTCATCTGACCAGTCTGTTCTGCACCAATAGCTATCTGTAAGGGAAATGATCTATTGACATTGTACATAAAGTTCACCAAAGATGTCTGCACATACAAGGTGAGTGGTGGGTCATCATGACCCCTTACAGGATTGAGAAAGGAATGTTATATTGTAAGGAGTTACATGGCTGGTGCCAGAAGATGAAAAATTGATCTTTATGGTTGAGCAGGTATTTCTGCTACTGGGGAGGCCGCGTTAACACATAATGCAGAGGCATAATGTGCACTAGAGGGGAGGAAGTAGGCCCAAATGGGCAGAGAAAAAATTATGTTTATATTTTTCTTGTCTTCCCTCAAAATATGAATTATTCATTTCATCATACTTATTTATAACTGTAAGTTTGTATCTTTTGACTATCCTCATCAAACTCCCCCTCCCCCCACTTCTGGTAACCACAAATCTAATCTCTTTTACTATGAGTTTTTTTTTTTTTAATTATCCCACATAAGTGAGATCATACAGTATTTGTCTTCCTCTGTCCAAATTATTTCTGTTAACAAAATGCCCTCAAGGTCCATCCAACCATGTTGTCACTAATGGCAGAATTTCCTTCTTTTATGGTTGAATAATATTCCAGTGTATAAATGTACCACATCTTTTTTATTCATATATCCATCAGTGGCCACTTAACTTTTCCCATATCTTGGCTATTGTAAATAATGCTGTTATGAATATGGGGGTGCAGATATCTCTTCAACATACGGTTTTCATTTTCTTTGGATATATTTCCAGATGTAGAACTGCTGGCAGTTCTATTATTAATTTTTTGAGGGCTCTCCATATTGCTTTCCATACTGGCTGCACTAATTTACATTCACACCAACATTATATAAGGGTTCCTTTTTCTTCACATCCTTGCCAGCATTTGTTATTTCTTATTTTTTGATGATAGCCATTCTAACACATGTGAGGTGCAATCTCATTGTGGTTTTGACTTGCATTTCCCTGGTGATTAGTGACGTTAAGCACATTTTCATGTACTTCTTGACCATTTGTATATTTTCTTTGGTAAAATGTCTATTCAGGTCCTTTGCCCATTTTGGAATGGATTATTTGGGCGGGGTTGGCATTGAGTTGTATGGTTTTATCCATTTTTGGATATCAACCCCTTATCAGATATATGGTTTGCAAATATTTTCCCATTCTATAGGTTGTCTTTTCATTTTGTTGATTGTTTACTTTGTGCTGTCATGTTTTTAAACTCATCTCTAGAGAAACTGGCCCAGTATTGGCAGAAAAATATGGAACATATTACATTTGGTTGAAAATATTAACAGAATTCTGAGAATGAAGTAAGTTTTAAGTTGAAGACAAAAGGAAAATGAATGCTTATATCTATTCAAATAGAGAATATGGCACACCTTGGACGATACCATGTGCCAGATATAGTGCCATGGGTTTTATGGGTATAATACCATTTAATATACATAAAGACATATAGTATCCCTATTTCAGAAGTGAGGAATCTCAACCTCTGATACTTAAAGTGATTTCTCCAAGTTTATGCTGTTAACAAATGGTAGTGATTAAATGTAGTCTGATTCCTGATGCCTTCTCTTATCCACAATACTACACTGCCTCACAGATGTAGGAAGACTTTCATTTGTTTAATACTAAGAAAGGAAGTCAGGCAAATGAAGGAACAAACTGTGTCTAACAAGTGTGCTGCCTCTAGACATGATGACCAACATGTCGGCTTGCATTCCCGTGAACAACTGCCCCAAAATAATGATTGTTTGACAGGAACGCTTTTTCCACTAGGGGGTCAGTTATGTGAGAAGTTGAATTTTTTAAAAAAGAGTTGAATTAATGTAACCAATATTTACTTAATCAATTTAAAATACTTCCTTCTTTCTCCAAAATATACTTTCCACTTTCATTAGAATTGATTTAAAATACTGAAAAACTAAGTAGACAAAAGCACTCCATGAACAAAATTGGGGGAATTACTTCATGAAAAAAATTCAAGGACACGCTATTTTTCTCTGTCTACTAGGTGATGTGTTTATCCTTCGCAGCACTGCACAAACCCCAACTTTTCTATAAATGGCTCCTTGACCCTCCTAGAGAGTGTTTCTCAATCTTTCCTTTTATCTGAAAGCAATTTCTTCATGCTTTCCATGACAATTCATACACTGCCCTGAAATTATATTTTCATGTTTACCTTACTACTGTGTATTTTACAGTGCCAGAATTGGGTGTGTATTCATCTCCCTATCTCTACTACTAAATACAATTCCCAATGCATAGGAAGTGCTTAACTATGGCTTAATGAAGAGATGGAAAGTACTCTTGTTGAATTCAGAGTCAGCTCTTCACTATGGTATTTAAATCTGAAAAAAAATTAAGCTCTGCTAAAATACTATATTTGGACTCCAAGAAAATGGAGTTGCTTTCAAATAAATGGTTATAAATGCATTCACAATAATGCACGTTTTTATAAAAATTAGGACATTATACATGGCCAAGATATTGCCAAGTAAAATATACGATTAATTTCTTCAATTCCCCCACCCTCTGATGAATATATACACAGTAAGACTATCTAAGAAATTTTTGCATACCCCATTCACATTCAAATACATATCAAAATTTAGCTAGATTTTGGTAAAAAGAAAGTGTCAAAAGGGAGAGCATTTTGATATGGTTTATTTTTTAAAGTTCTGGATATTATACAACATAATTTCTGTCTAGGTATTTGAGAAGTACCTTAAGAAAATACTGACAATCTGTTTGTTTCATTATTGAATGGTTCTTCTAGACAAATCCTAGGTTTCCCAAGGATTATGCACACAGTTGCCTTTGCTGTTATTATTTTACTGCAACTTGTCTTCACGTATTTTGGTTTATAGCTATTTTGTGGTACACCACTAAAGTGCAACAATCTCCACATACAATGTCTAATAGAAATTTTTGAGAAAAATACTAGGTAATGACAGTGCTAGCTTGACAATGAAAGAATGAGAGAAACACTGCTCTACACTTGACTATTTTATCTGCATGTTTTTCTTATAGACTATGGAACAAACCAACTGTTAGCAACAACAAAAAGTTCTTAACCTATAGTTAGAATAAATTCCAGTTTTATTATTCATAAACATCTTAGCAACTCTTCCAAATGTATTGTTTCCATAATGTGGGGATGAATAAATTATTTATAATCATCTTTGGAAATAAAATCCGTATCTAGGTATTCTTTCAAAATGTCTCCTCAAAGCAAATTGCACTTTTAGGTATTTTTTCCTACCTATGTCCTTCCTATAAAAAGCTCCTAAGTCAATCTCACAGTAATTAATTTGTAACACACAACACCAGTGCTCCAACAGAGGGCACTATTCTAAATAGGAGATTATTGTATAAGCACAGAACTAATGATAGTTAAATTGCTGGAAATTAATTATTTCTTATGGGACACTATATTGATCAGTATTGAGATCTAATTATGTGAAAATTTTAATTTTTTCCACAAAGGAATTTATTAAAATAAAATTAGTGATCAGATACCAACTTGATGATTTTGCCAGACTGTTGACATAGGATTAGAATTCCAGGAAAGGATCCAGTGTTTTCAAAAACGTTAAATATTGCTTATTTCACAATAAGATTTTTAAATAATTTACATTTTGAGCTTTCTTATGATACTAATAATGCTAATAATTAAATGCCCTTCAAAACATAATTTCACTAATAGCTAATGAAACTCATAGGACTATCCTGTAAATATATATTAGAACAGCTTCAAAAACTGTCACCATATGGTTTTAGCATAAGACATAGCACAAATTTGACAAACTAATACATTTCCTTTCTCAGCCTCCGAACTAGCGTCTGGAATTATTCATGGGCATAACCACTTTAGAGCTCATTTTGGTTTCTTAAATATGACCTTTTATTCTGAAATGAGTTTAGTTCTATTAAAAAATGGATTAATGTAAAATGGAATACACGTATGTTCTTTAATAGCCATAAGGAGGGAAAAATTAAGTATTGCTTGAGACCTTTAAAGGAAGCAGAAAAAGAGGGGGTTGAAAACAAAGTGAATAGGAAATAAAGTCTTCAGATCTAAGATTTACAAGGTAATCCTTTTCCAAAAATGTATCCATTTATGTTTTCAAAAAGATGTCATTACTTTAATATTCAGTAACTTTGCAATTAATATTGACTCTGTCATAATGACTATTGCATATATCTGCTTTTTCATAAGTATTCATCTTTGACAGCCTGCTGTGTTTTTCTGGTTTTCCAATTAATGAGCTTTTCTCACCTTGTGATTATCTAATTTTCACTTAATTGCTTTATAGTAATAAAGTTCATCTTACATTCTTCTCCCATAAGGATTAGATTTTTTTAATGCAACAAATCACCTTGTAGAGCTGAAAATGATGCATTTTATTAGGATTGTTTCTCTTCCTCTGTGATTTAGAAGACTACAATTTCAACTGAAGGTTGGAAATGTTATTGTAAGTCTCCTATACTCAGTTGTTCATCATTTATTGAATGTCATACATAAACTTTCATTGGAAAATAATATTTTCCAGGAAAAAGAAAGCAATAGAAAACAATATTAAACCAAATCTATTTCCTTGTTATAAAACTATTGATGTGAGATCTCTTTCATGCTCAGTTTTTCACTCAACATACTCTACAATTTATTGTACTACTCCCACATCTCATTAACAAGTGCTCAAACACATTCTGGGCTATTTATTACAAAGTACAATAACTAAAGACATTTTTAAATGAATATTTTTCTTATGTCCATCTTTTGCTTTAATAAGAATTTTTACATTAATGGCATATTTTCAATCAGGACAAAACTTCTTTTATTTGTGATACTAAATACATTACTAGAAAAAGAACTTGGATATTAAGCATAAAGCCGTGGCAACCATGTAAATTAATACATACATTTTAATATGATCACCATTTAGAATGAGAACAATTATTTAGACCTAATTTTTGTATCATGACTTTACTGTATCTAACAACAAAAAAGTAGTGTGGCCTTTTAGGTAAGGGCTCTACATATAAGGTTTTTACCCTTAAGAGGTCTAGCTCAACTCTTATCAGAATAAAGAAAGTTTGGTTCAGTCACATAAATGCTTCAAGAGAAACCGCTAATCTTTATTTTTCTTACATAACACTTTAGAATATTGAAAATTCTCAATTTGTGATCTTTGTGTATTTAATATTAGTTCACCTGGTTTAAGATACAAATATGAGGATGATCAATAATCACTCAGCTATGTAATAACTGATACTTTCCTGTCAACACTTGAGGTGAAATGAAAACTTAAGTACTGTATAATCTGAGCCTCCAAACTTGTGGATTCTCTAATGTATACGTCCACCTAAACTTTGAGTAAAATTTCCCTTCAAATATGATTCGTTAATCCTCATTAGTGCTTAATGCCTTTAAACAATACTTAGCACAGTTGTTTTTGATACTCAGTATTTAGTAGTTATTAATGAGAAAGACCAGTGAGACTTCAAGATGGGTAGACTTTAGATTTTGTTTAATAAATATTGCCATTTAGGTTTGAGAGGTTATTTTTTAAAATAAGAATAGCAACTCAGGGGCTTCCCTGGTGGCGCAGTGGTTGAGAGTCTGCCTGCCAATGCGGGGGACGCGGGTTCGGGCCCTGGTCTGGGAAGATCCCACGTGCTCGCGGAGCGACTGGGCCCGTGAGCCACAGTTACTGAGCCTGCGCGTCTGGAGCCTGTGCTCCGCAACGGGAGAGGCCGCGATAGTGAGAGGCCCGCGCACGGCAATGAAGAGTGGCCCCCGCTTGCCGCAGCTAGGGGGAGCCCTCGCACAGAGGCGAGGACCCAACACAGCCATAAATAAATAAGTAAATAAATAAATAAACCCAAAAGTTAAAAAAAAAAAAAAAGAATAGCAACTCAATTACTTACTGTCTTTTGTGTAGTTAGAAACTTAACTATAATCAGTAGCTATGAGATTTTAATATAAAATGACAGAATGTTTCATGTTTGAGTTGTAAAATCTCTACTTCTGATATAATCTCCATCAGCCCTGAACACTGTTGTTACTGCAGCTTCATTTGGCTAGAAAATTGCCAACAAGAGCCTCTCTAATGACTAATGCAGTTGCAAAACACCGTAAGCATCCCAGTCTGATTAGTTTCATGAAAGGGATGATGAGTTATCTCATGAATAGTGTATTATTATGAAAAACAGGGAGACATTGTTGCTATGGTGTTTTCTTGGTGCTAAAACAAGGTATAATGAATTAGAGGACTAGGCAAGTAATATTTGTTCTGACGGGACCAAATTATGGTCATGCAGTGACAATAAGAAACCACCACCATCTCAGATGATATAAGAAGGTTCAAGATGTGAAAGAAATTTGGCTAAATCATAAATTTCAGAAAATGTTTCATGTGTCAAACTATTTGAAAGAAAGTGAATTTCTAAAAGGCATTACATTTCTACTAGTTCAATATCATCTGTATAAGGAAAAATGACATTTTGTCAATGCTCAATAATGTTCAATGTCAGAGGTGTTTGAGTTTTTTCACCAAGAGGAGAACTTGTCTTTTTCCTAAAAAATCTAAAATTGCCATTGCAGGTGGTTGTAGCATTGTGAACTCTTCCCTGAAGACTAAAGTTCATGACTCAATAGTGAAGTCTCTAAGGAGAGAATTGATGCAGAAAGGCAGATAAAGAAGGACATTTATTGGAGAGAAAATGACATATACAAAGATATGAGGATGAGAAATAATAAGACATTCATGATAAAGTAGTTAGGTATGGCAAGGGAAGTGTTCAGTGAGGAAATAGATTTTATATGGGACTGGGATGGCAGCCAATGCCAGATCACACCAGGCCTCACATGCTAAGCTAAGGAGCTCACTGAATAATTTTTAGTAGTACTGACATTGTGTGATTTGTATTTTTTTAAAAAAAATCACTAAAGTAGCAGAGTGAAAAACTGATTGAAGGGGATCAATACTGGGGATAAAAACATTGGTTAGGCATGTTTCGCCATGATCTAGGTAAGAGTAGTTATACTAAGGCAATGTCAGTGAAGATGGAAATCAGAGGACAGATTGTGAAAATATTTAAATGAAGAATTTATCAATTATGTTGAACAAATGATGTGAGAGATGAAAGAAAGAAAAGAGGCTAGGAAACTACCAGATATCTATCCTGAGTAGGTGGTGAAATAACTGTAACCTCTGGAGGGACGATGGTAAATTTGATTTAGTAGCCATTACTTGGAAATGCAAGTGGGACATGCCAGTGGATATACTGCGAATAAAAGTGTGATCTCAGGAGAAACTTCAGGAGAGAAATCACCTTAAGAGTCATTTGCCTTAAGATTCTAGTTGAATTCATGGCTGCAGATGAGATTACATGGTGCTATGCTGGTGTCATAGCTGTTGTGAATGGAGAGAAAAAATAACCCTTTTATTAAAAAAGACAGCGACAGGAGTATCTGTTGCCATTTAGGAGGAAATTTGTTTATGTTTTGATTACTTCTTGTAATTTTTGTTCTATATTATGCTATAATTTTTATTCTTTTGTAATACTGTATAATATAGTACATGCCTTCTTTCACTAAACAAACATTCAATATGAAATACTGATTTGATTTTGACTCTTGCTTAGTCTGATGATAGAATATTGCTAGTCCATTTCCATAGAGGCATTTACATAATCTCTGACTAGTCCCTTTCCTCAAAACATAGAAAAATAATAGATTTTCACTTAGGAATAATTTTCTAAATTGCGAATGTTGTATAATGTGGAATTGGCTTTCAAATAATCCAGTGAGAAAGAAAGTGGCGTGTAGTGTTATAGATGAAACTAGATTTGCGGTGAGTTGACAAGCTTTGAAACTGGATGATGAATACATTAGGGTTCATTAGTCTCTTCTATTTTTATATATGTTTGAAATTTTCCATAATAAAAAGTTTAAAATATTATAAGTAATCCTGCACATATAAAATGCACCATAAACATTAACTAAAATGAAAATTGTGGACAATTAATATAAATCATTGATCAGCAGTTACTAAATAAATGAGGTTCCTAAGGGATGATGGTTAAAAGTAGTCTCCCATAACAGGGAAATGCCCAGAAGAAACCCACAGGGTGACAGCCATGAAGAGGAGC
Source organism: Balaenoptera ricei (assembly GCF_028023285.1). Lineage (NCBI taxonomy): Eukaryota > Metazoa > Chordata > Mammalia > Artiodactyla > Balaenopteridae > Balaenoptera > Balaenoptera ricei. The sequence goes on from NC_082660.1 coordinate 82,922,900, forward strand.
CCAAAGTCCCCACTCATGAGGGACTCAGGTCGATCCTACTGAGACATGAACTTTCACGGGAGCCGCTCCCACAGCCACACACGCGCGTGAAGGTACCTGCATGAGTTTACTCTTTGCAGCTTTGCCAGCATCGGAGAAAATGAAAACTCTACCTGAATGTGTGTTGATAACGTGGAGCCCCTTACAGAACGGGCCGCACCAGCACGGTCTGACATGGAAAGGCGAATAACACACAATAGTAGGTTTTTAAATACACTTACGTGGTTTTAAAAGTATGTAAATACAACAAGAAAGGAACTTCTCTGCGTCTCCAAGGAGCCCATGTTTTGTTTTTGTTTTTCTAAGTATAAAATGGTGTTTAGAAACCACGTACTAATATATAATAAATTGATTTGTTAAAATGAGGGGAAAAAAAAGTAGTCTTCCATGAGGAAAAAAAGAATACAGCATCTAAGTGCTCATGAATTTTATATAGGCTAATTTTACACACATTGTCATGATTCGAAGTCAGATCTTTGATACATTCAAATCAATTTGCCAGAACAATGCATAAAATGATTAAAAATGTAAGTTGAATCTGGATGGACTTGGTTTTCATATTGTGATTATTTTACCTATTTAGTTTCTGCTGTGATAACCATATCAAACCTAATAGTACCGAAGCCCATGGTACGCTTTTAAAAAATAAATTAAAAAGCAAGGCTTATTTTACTATAAACTAGAAATATATTTCAACAACTTTATTCATTTTAACCTTAATTATACTTGTATCTTTCAAACTTTTGAGCCCATAACTATTGCATTTTTTTTTCTTTTTTAGTTGTAGAAAAGGTAAATTAACAGCCGTCCATCCTGTGACTAAAATATTCAAGAATAAACTTTGCAGGCTTCCCTGGTGGCGCAGTGGTTGAGAATCTGCCTGCTAATGCAGGGGACACGGGTTCGAGCCCTGGTCTGGGAAGATCCCACATGCCGCAGAGCAACTAGGCCCGTGAGCCACAACTACTGAGCCTGCACGTCTGGAGCCTGTGCTCCGCAACAAGAGAGGCCACAATAGTGAGAGGCTCACGCACCGTGATGAAGAGTGGCCCCCGCTCGCCGCAACTAGAGAAAGCCCTAACACAGAAACGAAGACCCAACATAGCAATCAATCAATCAATCAATCAATAAAAAAAAAAATCTTTAAAAAAAAAGAATAAACTTTGCAAATGAAAGAGATAATTATTAACTATTATGGATAGTTAGTTCATGAAATGTGTTCTTCCGATGCATGAAGGCACCCTCTGCCATGCCACATGCCTAATATCTATTTAGATAAAGTAAACTATAAAATAGCACAGGTGAAGCAAACTCTGCAATCATCACTTGACTCAACTGGGAATATTATAAGTAATTAGAATTTTTTAAAATAATTAGCTATGACATTTGTTTTATAAACAGTAGTATATTATGATAAAAGAAGGTATCTAAAGGAATCTATAGTTGTTTTCTCAAAGGGTCATCCAAGAACACTTTGCAATAGTATCTAGTGAGCTTGTTAAAAATGCTATTTCCGCCTCACTGCAGTAGACCTGCTGGAACAGAATTTCTGTAGTCAGTACTCAAGAATATGCATTTTAGTACAGTGCTCATAGTGATTTTTATGCTCACTAAATCTTTAAAGTCACTGTGCTAGAGGCTAGGATGATGTAAAAGAAATTCTAGTTAAAACAGCTATTCAGTGAAGGTTCTTTAAATTTCTACAGCAATCTCCACTCCATAATGGATAAAGCAAGGTTAGAGAATTTTATTCACTTTCTCAGGCCATACTAAACATTTGACACAGGCAATTTGGAGCATGCCTAGAAAAAGAATAGTTAACTTGGCTCATAACTGGTGATCAATATGCATTTGTTGAAATAATGAATATAATGTAAACAGACTTTTTTTTTCAGTTTTGTCCTTTGTTATCAGCACAAGATGTTATCTTCAGTAATGGAGAAATAGTCATTTATTAAGCATCTACCATGTAGAGCACTATGTGGAGGGTTCTAGAAATATGACCAACTGAGCTACTCCCAAAGAGAAATGCTAGAAAAAAATATTTTCTTGTATAGTAGGTTGTTTCGGATTTCTGTAAATACGTTTCACTTTAATGCATCTAGTCTATATTTTTTCCCTTAAAAACAGGTTGATAAAACTGCATAAGCATTATCATTAATATATAATGTTAGATAAAAAATATTTTGTTGTAGTACTTAGTTGGAAAAATGGAGCAAATAGGAGAAAGGAAGGTAATAAAATGGATGTTTTTGAGTCATAAAAAAACAATTCACCAAATGTGACAGATTCTAATGTAAGTTCACCAAACTCATTACTTTCTTCTTGGCACACATCTACATTTCTCAGCCTTCCTGGCTTAATTTAAGTGTGATCTTGTGTCTGATTTCTGGGTAATAGAATGAGGGTGGCAGTGTTGGGCACTACTTCCAAAGCTATCCAATAAAAACCTCCCACTGTGATCAGCCATGTTGTTTTCTGCAGTGACTTTAGAAGTTATGTGTTGAAGACAGAGGAGCCACAAGATGGAAGGAGTCCGAATCCTGAATCACCACTTAGATGAAAGCTGTCAGCTAATCTGAAACGTTTGTCTTTCACTTTACATAGATGTAAAGCCACTTATATTTGGGGATTTGTCTGTTACCATAGCTACCAAATCTTTTTAACAGAAATTAGTTCTTTGAAATGGCAAGCTGCCACAACAGAACCTAAAATTTCATTACTTTAATACTCAGACAGTGAGCAGTAAGGTAACTGATTTGGAGGTTGAAAAGATGAAGACCCATGATACACAGTGGCAAAATATCTGTTTTTAAAAATTGTTGCTTGCTATAACTTGGAAGGCAAACCATATGCTCACTGAGCCTATAGCTCTAAAGAGTAAGAGTTGGAGTCAGAGTCATACTGTGCCTTGTTTTTATTTGTTGTTTTCAGAAAGTATTAAAAGAGATAAGCTTAGAAAAGAATTGGCCAGTTTGCAAGCAAAAAGAACCTGTGTATTTCAAGATCTTCAAAAAGCAGTACTCTGGAAGTTCTTTCCACACCATGAAGGTTTACTAGAAAGACTGCCTATCAATCCAAGAAAGTCAAAAGGAAATTAGTTTTAAACTAAATCACTGAAATTTAGAGACATGTATTATGACCAGTAGTGAATTCCAAAGAAACAGAAGACTTAGTCCTTTAACTTAGGAAAGTTAAAATCCAGTTGAAGAGAAAAAATAAAATAAAAGCAAGTTTTGAAAGTAATTACAAACAAGTCTAACTCAATCTAGATAATTATACACTTCATTACATGGGGGTCCTCTAAATGGTGGTTAGTGATGAGAAAATTATTAGATTCTGTGATCTTAACTGTAGTAAGAAACAAAACCCAACAAATCAATAAGCACAATACTAGTATAAGGGTTTTTTTTTTCTTTTCTTTTCTTTTTTAACATCTTTATTGGAGTATAATTGCTTTACAATGGTGTGTTATTTTCTGCTGTATAACAAAGTGAATCAGCTATACATATATATATATCCCCATATCTCCTCCCTCTTGCATCTCCCTCCCACCCTCCCTATCCCATCCCTCTAGGTGGACATAAAGCAACGAGCTGATCTCCCTGTGCTATGCGGCTGCTTCCCACTAGTTATCCATTTTACATTTGGTAGTGTATATATGTCCATGCCACTCTCTCACTTCGTCCCAGCTTACCCTGCCCCCTCCCCGTATGCTCAAGTCCATTCTCTACGTCTGTATAAGTTTGATACTACATACTGAGAGATGCAGGGTAAAGAGCATCTAAAAGAAGAGATAAATTTATCCTAGATGTGGATTTTAAGCCAAGTGTTTAAGAAGGTGATGTGCATGATTGGTAAAAAAGAAAGGTATTGGGACTTCTCTGGTGGTCCAGTGGCTAACACTCTGCACTCCCAGTTCAGGGGGCGTGGGTTTGATCCCTGGTCAAGGAACCAGCTCCAACATGCCACAGCTAAGTAAGAGTTCACATGCCACAACTAAAGATACTGCATGCTGCAATGATGATCCAACGTGCCACAACTAAGATCCGACACAGACAAATAAATAAATAAATATTTTAAAAATATATATATATTTAAAAAAAAAGAAAGATATCAGAGGAATATTTCATCTTTATAATTGTAAAAAAGTTTAAAATATGTGATATCTTAATGGAGTCAAGTAGAGACATGCAAACCCATTTGCCTAATATTCGTGCCTTGTCCTAGTGACAAGTAATGGAAAAATAGTTAATATCTGCAACCATACTAACATTCTAACATTGGTTTGCAGTGGGAGGGAGTCGTGAATTGGGAATGTAGATAGGTACTTATAGCCTGAAACTCTAGAATTCCCATTCAAAGATACTTTAAAATCATATTGGACCATACACTATTATCGAAAAGAAACGAAGATGAGTTAATTATACTGAAATAATATTCAATTCTCCCCTTTCCTCTTCCATCCCACTGCCTTTGCATTAGTGACACAGATCTAGTAGACAGTGTCGACAGCTTCCTAAGCCACTTTTACTGCCTGCCCACACAGCCCTCCAACCCTTATCTCCGCCCCCCCATGCATCTACCCTGCTCATAGACAGCAAGGAAATCTTTCTCAAATGCCTATTTGAGTTATCTGCTTTAAATTACTCACTTGTAGCACCTTATCACCTATAGGATAAATTATAAAACACTTAGAGTGGTATGCAAAGTCACTTAGAGAGACAGACAAGACTCTGACTAATTTTTCATCTCAGCTTACACCACTTTTCTCATGAATCCTGTACTGAACCATTAGCTGCTGCCTGACACCATAATCTTTTTTATATCTCTGTGCCTTCATGTACACTATTCTCCCTATCCAGAATGAACCATCCACCAACTGTCTTTTGTTTGGGGGCTTAAGCATTGTCTTCTATATGGAGGTTACCCAGGTACTGCCTTCACTCAAGCATATATACATATCCCATTTTTTGGGATACAAAAAATACAAAAGGCTCTGAGCCCTTTGTAAATTGGCTTTATCACACTGTATTTCAATTTTCTACATGTTTATCTCCTATTAGACTTTGAGAGTTTTGAAGGCAGTGACCATATCTGATTCATCTTGATTGTAGAGTGTTCAACACAGAGTAGGTGCACATTAAATTATGGCAAAATACATTTCTGATTATTAATGTAACACAACTAAATAGGAAACAACATAAATGAACAAGGACTCAAGGCCGAGTCTGTTTTCTCTCTTTCATACTAGTTGTCTAGGAAAGGAGTAGAATTCAAATCTTGGGAACATGGCTGCGATTAGTTAACAAAAGCATGGAGGGAACAGTGTAGCCCATTATGATACAGAAATGTATGCCCTACAATTAAGCCATCTAAAAGTTTATTTCTTTCCATTAGAGAATTTATTATTTTGAAGTTTGACCTTTAGTAGCTTCAAAATGTAAACAACTAGTTTACATTTTATCAAAAACTTAAAAGGTGAAGAAAAATAATTTGTAAAACCGATAAGAGTTAAATTAGACCAGGAATGACCCAGTTTCCTCCACTCTTTAAAAACATTCACTGCCTTTGCATATGTTTTTATGGTTTTCCTCCATATTAATCAAATAGTAGGATATAGGGGATTTCTAGGGAACAGACTGCCTAAGCACTAAATACCATTCACATGCTACTCACCTTTTGATTCCAGAGAATCAAAGGTGTCCTGTTGAGCAGTCTTGTGTGAATGAGAATAAGGTCTTGAATAAATTGCTCACAAAATCCATGCTAAACTAATCCCCCAAAGGTTCCCAGTGGTCACATATGTCTTTTACACAAATCCCTGCAATGTTTCACCGACCTCGTGGGCCTCCCACACCTCAGAAAATGGGTCAGTGGAGTCATTTGCCTATTTTTTTTAAGAAAATGAAAAACACTTTCTGAATTTAGACTAAGTACCATGCAATCTCTGTCATGCACATAAATGTGATAATTATTGCAGCTGGGCCTATAGGCCACTTCTTATTAGAAAAGCTTCCTTAACTTACAAGATTTCTAAAAACTCAATACATTTAGTTTGTTCATGCTGCCACATGCTTATTAGTAATCATCCACTATTGAACCTGCCAAAAAGAAACACATCAAATGTTTTTTTTCAGTTATTTAAAATATTGATAATAATATTTGTACATTTTAAGACATTGAGATGCAAAAATCTTATACATTCTAAGCCTTTAGTAGCACATTTCATAAGTGCAAGTGAGAATCAAATATATTGGTAATTAGGAGAACAGTTGTTAGTCTGTTCAATCTCAGTCATTTTACTACTTTTCATTTTAAATAAATATGTACATATTAAAGTCAGAACAAGCTACTACTTCAGAAAATAAGAAGAAATAAAAGATTTCTTCAAATGCTATTTCAATTTTATCATTAAGGTTTTCTTGATTTTAATATTTTAAATTATCATGCATTTATGCATTTCCTGATCTATTCACTTTCTATATATTTGCTACCTGAGCCAGAAATGACATTTAATATTACCTTTATTGTACTTAGTCTTTTTATTATCAATTTTCCTGATCTCCATTCAAGGAAGAACAAAAGAAAGGGAGGTTTAAATGGCAGAATAAGCATTTTAAATTTGAGTCATACTTCCTGATAGTAAATAAAACAAAGAAGATAACATCAAAGAAATGGCTAGAAGTGGAAAGATTAAGAGTTTTTGCTTCCACTTTGCTACTAACCAGTTCTGCAACCATAGGCATACAATCAAATCTCTGTTCCTCAATAGTCTCATCAGTAAAAATGGCATGTTTGGCTTCTCATTTCCCTGAGTTGATGGCTAGTCTATGGGGTTAATACTTTGTACTAGGCCAAAGGAAAAAAGTTAAGGATGGATAAGGTAAGAATGTGTACCTCATTATTTTAAGTCATATTTATATGTTATGTTTTATTATTATTTTAAATCAAAACACATATAAAATGATCAGAGAAACGATCATGAGAGAACAGAGGATGAAAGAGCAATAAGTATCCATGAATTAACCATCTAATTTTGCACAAAGGTCAATGTTATCGGTTTAATGTGCATATCTACTTTTTTGGGAAGCTCTCCTCCATGGTCTCTACTGTTGCCTCAGGATATTATAAGATAGTTGAGAATGTTTGTAAAGTTGTAGTTGGTATTATAAGCTAGGACTGTGGATGGCTTAATACATAATCAAGAAAGGAGCCTATAGGATTATAAGGACATGCACTGATCCTAAACATCTTGAAAATATATATATATATTATTACGTTCCTCCAGTAACTAAATGCTTAAGTTACCCATGGAGGTGGTGGTTCTTGACAGCAACACAAATGTGAGGAGAGTTAAAATATTTTGGAAAAGAATTACAAGAGCGTCAACACATATATAAGGTGATATGCAGTCTTTTACTGTCTCTAACAGAAATTATATTCTGTTTTTAATAAAATAATTTCTGGAAACAGAGGTAATTTTCAGTTCTAGGATTCTGTATTATTATCTTGGAGTTAAACAATGTATTTCCCAAAAGGATTTAGGTTACTTGTCTCTACATTTCTAAAAGTCTTGAGAAAGTATTTTTTAAAAGACCCTCACAAACTTCAGTGCCCACAGGGAGAAAAAATACACAGATTTGGGCCACTTTCCTATTCTTTGTTCTTCATAAATATGTGTTGTAGCTGAGCAAGAAACCCTATTATACCTGAGTCAGTTAGCAGTCACACAATTATTTGTCCAATTATTTTCAATTTTATATTTTTGAACATTTGTTTCCTCAGTGGTCTCCACTTTTTCTGAATGTTTATAGCCACTGATAAAGTAAAGAGTAATTGTTTGGAGCTTATGTATACCAGAATTTTGTCCTGAAATATTTTTATGAGAAAATGGGATAAATACAAGTATTCAACATACACCAAAATACTGTCTGATATATAACTTAGGATTCTCTATTACAAAATACATTGTTTATGTTAAAGTTCCCACGTCAACAGAAAATATCATTTCAACCAGCACAACCATGTTTACAAGGCAGAACAGAAAGAAACATAACCTTATGGAATTTAAATCACCGGGCTATTCAGTACATTTAAGGTATACAAAAGGAATCATTTGTTCTCATGCCATTAAGCTTTCGGTAGGGGAAGTATTTAACAAGAAAGTAAATGAAGCGGATCACGAGGTCTGTACAGTCTGATAAGTCATTTATAAAGAGAAAATATATTATCACATGGGTGACAGCGATCAACACAGGAGCTGTGCAGAATTTAAACCAGCACATGTGTGCCAGCACATCTGAAATAGGAAAAACTTGCAATGTCATAAAATTCTATGTGTTCAGAATGCAGCTCAGACTTATGCCTGTTTCTGGTAAACTAAGCAAGCTTCCAACACAAGTGTTTACTGCCAATGCAAGGTTAACACAACACAAATTTTGCTACATATATATTCTTCATGATCTACACTGAGGACATAATAGAGTCTGAATTACTAGGGCAAGCAGTAAATTAAAATTGTGATAGAAACTGTGTGCTTGTTTTTCAACCTAAGATTATGCTCAAAATATAAGGTGATCATGCAGAGAGGAAACAACTTCTAAACAATAGATATTTTCATTCTATGCACTACTCCAAAGTTCCATACCCTAATAGAAATCAAAACCAAAATTGTTACTCCAGACCCTCACTTTCCCCAAGTCTCCTACCATGAGTAATGAACACCAAGATTTATTATCATTGTTATTTTTAAGCCCATGGTATTCTGTGTTCTTCCATACAGATTTGCTGTTTATAGCAAAATAACATTTTTATTCCTATAGTAAAAATTTCCTCAAGAGATTTGTATATGGTAACAATGAAAGATTCTGTCTCCTCTATAGAAAGAACTTATAGAATATTTTATTTCTGATTTTAAAGAGGGAACAGTCCAGAGAAACAATAGATAATCTATTTGTTAATTTAGTATTCAATGAGACTAAACAAGAACACTACAGGGATAAATTATTCCAAGTATTCCTTCACAAGAAATCTGTCACCAAGTCTGGGCCCTTTTTACTATATACTAGAGACAGCTTGAAAAATAGTGACAATGTTAAAGTTTACCAGAGTCCTATGCTCCTGGAAAACAGAAAAAAGTTCCCCCAACCTTTTGTGTTCTAGAAAATGGCTTATCACACAGACCTACCCTTCTCTATTATGACTTAGATAAGACTGGCAGATGAATTCCTTGGTTATCTATGACAAGGCCAGATACAGATACTTCAAATTACCATTCTTTCTCTCAAATGATTGACTGAATTGTTTGTCCCTACTGACAAATTTGTACAAAGCATCCACTAACTTGACTTGACCAAACTTTAGTCAGGCTTCTCTCCTCCCTTAAAGCAGCTGAACTTTGACCCACCCTCATCCAGAGCCAACCTCAAAGTGTGGAATTGCCATCTCCTCCTTGACAGTTCCTCCCAAAAATAGGCTAAATTCGGGAAAAACATTGCTTGAAGAGCTATCTCAACAAGCCACCTGCTTATTCCTTTCCCTCATACCGAGTTTCTTCTAGCCTTGTTTACTCCTCCCAATGAAAGAATAAACCTGACAGAGCTGCTATGTGTTGCCCCCGAGGCTGGAACTACACTGTACTCCACCCAATCTGGGGCCAGAGATGACTCCCACTCCCAAAACCATTCCCATGCCCCAGGCCCCAGCTCAACAGCCACTCAGTATGCACCCCCAACTAACAAACCAGTGCCACCACTGCAGTAAATACACATGTTCTCCAGACCCCACCACTTATGCTGCATATGTGCCTGTATATCTTTCAGCCACGAATTATTTTCACAGGGAAAAGGAGAGCAGGAAGATCACAGTAGCCTTCACCACTGAGGATACTGACAGCATTTACCACCTACAGACGTGGCTGATGAGGACTCCTGCAATCTTTGCCAACACAGACCTCAGCTGACAGAGCTTGATGGAGACTATGCCACTGTACTAGACCAGCAGCTGTGTTCCCATTGAGCTGGAGCTGCCAGAAGTAACCCAGATGGCAGTCTCACACCCACCTCTAGTTGTAGGACTTTCCTCACTGAAGCCATTCCATAAAGTCTGGAACAGGTGACTGCTCTCTCAAATATAGAGACATCCAGGCAAAGACTACAAAAAACACACACACAAAAAAAAATCAAGAAAAACATGACACCTTCAAAGTAACAAATTATTTTATAGTAACTGATCCCAAGAAATGAAAATCTGCAAATTGTCTGAAAAATAATTCAAAATAATTGTTTTAAAGAAGCTCTGCAAGCTACAAAAGAACACAATAGACAACTGAACCAAATAAGGAAAATAATACATGAACAAAATGAGAAGTTCAACAAAGAGGTAGAAATCATAAAAATTAAAAAAAAGAAGAACCAAAAAGAAATTCTGGAGTTTTAGAATACAACAAATGAAATGAAAAATGCAATAGAAAGCTTCAACATCTAAGTCAATCAAGCAGAGGAAAGAATTTGTGAACTCAAGGACAAGATATTTGAACTTACCCAGTCAGAGGAGATAAAACAATGAAAGAGTGAAGAAACCCTATGGAATTTATGGTATATTATCAAAAGAATCAATATACACATTATGGGAGTCTCAGAAGGAGAAGTAGAGAAAGGGACAGAAAGCTTATTTAAAGAAATAGTGGCTGAAGACTTCCCAAATCTGGAGAGGTATATGGACATTCACATTCGTGAAAGTCAAAAGTCTCCAAACATGATCAACCCAAAGAAGACTACACCAGACACATTATAACCAAATGTCAAAAGTCACGGACAAAGAGAGAATTTTGAAAGCAGTAAGAGAAAAGTAACTGTCACAAACAAGGGAACAGTCTCCCACCATCACCACCATAAATTTATCAAAGGTATCTCAGCAGAAACCTTGCAGGCCAGGAGAGAGTGCCATGATATATTTAAAGTACTGAAAGAGAAAAACAAAACAAAACAAAACAAAAAAACCTGCCAACCAAGAATACTATATCTGGCAAAATTATTCTCTAAAAATAGGATTAAAGATTTAAACATAAGACCTGAAACTGAAAAAAATATATATACTAGAAAACTAGGGTAAAAGCTTCTTGAAGTTGGTTTGTGAAATTATTTATTGGATATGACCCCAAAAGCACAGGAAACAAAAGCAAAAATAGACAAAGAGGATTGCTTTAAATTAAAAAGCTTTTGTACAGCAAAGGAAGTGATCTACAGAGTGAAAAGACAACACAGCATGGGAGAAAATATTTGCAAACCATATATCTGATAAGAGGTTAATATCCAAAATACATAAGGAACTCAAACAACTGAATTGAAAAAAACAAATAAGATGATTGAAAAATGGGCAAAGGACCTGAATAGACATTTTCTAGAAGAAGACATCCAAATGGCCAACAGATATATGAAAAAGTGCTCAACTTCACTAATTATCAGGGAAATGCAAATTAAAACCACAGTGAGATATCACATCACACCTCTTAGAATGGCTATTATCAGAAAGATGAAAGATAACAAATGTTGGTAAGGATGTGAAGAAGAGGGAACCATTGTACACTATTGCTGGGAATGGAAACTGGTTCAGCCATTATGGAAAACAGTATGAAGATTCCTCAAAAAATTAAAAATAGTACTACCTTTTGATCCAGCAATCCCACGTCAGGGTATACATCTAAAGGAAATGAAATTGGTATATTGTAGAGATATCCGTACTCTCATGTTCATTTCAGCATTTAAAAAAAAAAACAGCCAAGATATGGAAATAGTCTAAATGTCTGTCAATCCATGAATGGATAAATAAAATGTGTTATGTATACAGAATGGAATATTATTCAGCTTTAAAAAATAAGGAAATCCTTCTCTTTGCAACAACATGGATAAACCTGGGGGGACATTATACTAAATGAAGACAGATGCAGAAATACAAGTACTGCAATATCTCACTTATATATGCAAACTAAAATAGTCAAGTGCAGAAAGACATGCACTGGATGGTCTCACTATATGTGCAATCTAAAATAAAGTCACAGAAGCAGACAGTAGAATGGTGCTTACTAGGGACTGGAGGGAGAGTTACATGGTGATATGTTGGTCAAGGGGTACTAAGTTTCAGTTATTCAAGATGAATAAGTACTAGAGATCTAATGTACAACAGTTATGTGAGCATAGTAAATAATACTTTCTTGTATACTTGAAATTTACTGAGAAGGTATATCTTAAGTGTTCTTACCACAAAAAATGTGGTGACTATCTGAAGAGATGGATATGGTAATTAGCTTGAATATGGTGATAATATCACAATGTATATGTATATCAAATCATCAATTGTATACCTTAAATATATATAATTCTTAATTGTCAAATACACCTCAATAAAATACTAACAACTAAATTTTAAAAAAGAAACAACCTTTGTGCCTGACCATTGAGGGACTTGATGCTTGCAAACCCTTTTCGCCCTATTGCAATAATCTCTCTCCCATTTATGCAATAGTCTTTTCAAATAAAATACCTCTTTACCTAAGCCTGGATTTGTTTTTTTATTTGGTGATAGCTAGACATTCCTCTAAGCAACCCCCTTTCATTGATTGCCATTATAGGCATCTGCTGAAGAGCAAAAAATTCAGCAAACCTTGCAATAGCCCATGTGTGTAATCACTTTGTCAAGCTATAATATTTCTCCTTAAACAGTCTATCTGGAAAAAAATTGGTTCTTCTGTCAGTTTCCTGTGAAGAGAAACAGCTTATAAATAAGGACTTGGATCAGCTCACATGTGTATGGCAAAAAGGTGTCCAATAATTGTAAAATTTTTGCTGGCAGAAGGACTAGATGATACCAAACAAAAAGAAAAATTATGTTTTCCAGGTGAGAAAAGTATACTTGACTGTATACTTTTTGTTTGTGGCTTCTTTTTCCTATCTGATAAAATTCTTACTTTTCTGCTTTAATACCTTCTGTCTTTTTTTTTTTCAAAAGGGGTCTTCTATTTTTTTTTAACATCTTTATTGGAGTATAATTGCTTTACAATAGTGTGTTACTTTCTGCTTTATATCAAAGTGAATCAGTTATACATATATCCGCATAACTCCTCCCTCTTCCGTCTCCCTCCCACCATCCCTATCCAACACCTCTAGGTGGTCACAAAGCACAGAACTGACATCCCTGTGCTATGCAGCTGCTTCACACTAGCTATCTTTTTTTACATTTGGTAGTGTATATATGTCAATGCCACTCTCTCACTTCGTCCCAGCTTACACTTCCCACTCACTGTGTCCTCAAGTCCATTCTCTACATCTGAATCTTTATTCCTGTCCTGCCCCTAGGTTCTGCAAGACCATTTTTTTTTACATGCCATATATATGTGTTAGCATGTGGTATTTGTTTTTCTCTTTCCGACTTACTTCACTCTGTATGACAGATTCTAGGTCCATCCACCTCACTACAAATAACTCAATTTCGTTTCTTTTTATAGCTGAGTAATATTCCATTCTATATTTGTGCCACATCTTCTTTATCCATTCATCTGCCAATGGACACTTAGGTTGTTTCCAGGTCCTGGCTATTGTAAAAAGAACTGCAATGAACATTGTAGTACATGACTCTTTTTGAATTATGGTTTACTCGGGGTATATAGCCAGTAGTGGGATTACTGGGTCATATGGTAGTTCTATTTTTAGATTTTTAAGGAACCTCCACACTGTTCTCCACAGTGGCTGTATCAATATATATTCCCACCAACAGTACAAGAGGGTTCCCTTTTCTCCACACCATCTCCAGCATTTATTGTTTGTAGACTTTTTGATGATGGCCATTCTGACCAGTGTGAGACGACACCTCATTGTAGTTTTGATTTGCTTTTCTCTAATGATTAGTGATGTTGAGCATCCTGTCATGTGTTTGTTAACAATCTGTATATATTCTTTGCAGAAATGTCTATTTAGGTCTTCTGACCATTTTTGGATTGGGTTATTTGTTTTTTTGATATTGTGCTCCTTGTATATTTTGGAGATTAATCCTTTGTCAGTTGCTTCATTTGCAAATATTTTCTCCCATTCTGAGGGTTGTCTTTTCGTCATATTTATGTGTTCCTTTGCTATGCAAAAGCTTTTAAGTTTCATTAGGTCCCATTTGTTTTTATTTCCATTTCTATAGGAGGTGGGTCAAAAAGGATCTTGCTGTGATTTATGTCATAGAGTGTTCTGTCTATGTTTTCCTCTAAGAGTTTTACAGTGTCTGGCCTTACATTTAGGTCTTTAATCCATTTTGAGTTCATTTTTGTGTATGGTGTTAGGGAGTGTTCTAATTTCATTTTTTTTACATGTAGCTGTCCAGTTTTCCCAGCACCACTTATTGAAGAGGCTGTCTTTTCTCCATTGTATATTTTTGCCTCCTTTGTCAAACATAAGGTGACCATATGTGTGTCGATTTATTTCTGGGCTTTCTATCCTGTTCCATTGATCTATATTTCTGTTTTTGTGCCAGTACCATACTGTCTTGATTACTGTAGCTTTGTAGTATAGTCTGAATTCCAGGAGCCTGATTTCTCCAGCTCCATTTTTCTTTCTCAAGATTGCTTAGGCTATTCGAGGTCTTTTGTGTTTCCATACAAATTGTGAAATTTTTTGTTCTAGTTCTGTGAAAAATGCCATTGGTAGTTTGATAGGGATTGCATTGAATCTGTATGTTGCTTTGGGTAGTATAGTCATTTTCAAAATATTGATTCTTCCAATCCAAGAACATGGTATATCTGTCCATCTGTTCGTATCATCTTTAATTTCTTTCATCAGTGTCTTATAGTTTTCTGCATACAGGTCTTTTATCTCCCTCGGTAATTTTATTCCTAGGTATTTTATTCTTTGTTGCAATGGTAAATGGAAGGGTTTCCTTAATTTCTCTTTCAGATTTTTCATCATTAGTGTATAAGAATGCAAGAGATTTCTGTGCATTAATTTTGTATCCTGCTACTTTACCAAATTCATTGATTAGCTCTAGTAGTTTTCTGGTAACATCTTTAGGATTCTCTATGTATAGTGTAATGTCATCTGCAAACAGTGACAGTTTTACTTCTTCTTTTCTGATTTTCATTCTTTTTCTTTTCTTCTCTGATTGCTGTGGCTAAAACTTCCAAACTATGTTGAACAATAGTGGTGAGAGTGGACAACATTGCCTTGTTCCTGATCTTAGAGGAAATGATTTCACTTTTTCACCACTGAGAATGATGCTGTCTGTGGGTTTGTCATATATGGCCTTTATTATGTTGAGGTAAGTTCCCTCTATGCTTGCTTTCTGGAGAGTTTTTACCGTAAATGGGTGTTGAATTTAGTCGAAAGCTTCTTCTGCATCTATTGAGATGATCACATTTTTTTTTCCTTCAATTTGTTAATATGGTTTATCACATTGATTGATTTGCATATATTGAAGAATCCTTGCATTCCTGGGATAAACCCCACTTCATCATGGTGTACGATCCTTTTAATGTGCTGTTGGATTCTGTTTCCTACTTTTTTGTTGAGGAGTTTTGCATTTATGTTCATCAGTGATATTGGCCTCTAGTTTTCTTTCTTTGTGACATCTTTGTCTGGTTTTGGTATCAGGGTTATGTTGGCCTCATAGAATGAGTTTGGAAGTGTTCTTCCCTCTGCTATATTATGGAAGAGTTTGAGAAGGATAAGTGTTAGCTCTTCTCTAAATATTTGATAGAATTCGCCTGTGAAGCCATCTGGTCCTGAGCTTTTGTTTGCTGGAAGATTTTTAATCCCAGTCACAATTTCAGCACTTGTGATTGGTCTGTTTATATTTTCTATTTCTTCCTGGTTCAGTCTTGGAAGGTTGTACTTTTCTATGAATTTGTCCATTTCTTCCAGTTTGTCCATTTTATTGGCCTATAGTTGTTTGTAGTAATCTCTCATGATTCTTTGCATTTCTGCAGTGTCACTTGTTACTTCTCCTTTTTCATTTCTAATTCTATTGATTTGAGCCTTCTCTCTTTTTTTCTCGATTTGTCTTGCTAATGGTTTATCAATTTTGTTTATTTTCTCAAAGAACCAGCTTTTAGTTTTATTGATCTTTGCTATCATTTCCTTCATTTCTTTTTCATTTATTTCTGATCTGATCTTTGATTTCTTTCCTTCTGCTAAGTTTGGGGTATTTTTGTTCTTCTTTCTCTAATTGCTTTGGGTGTAAGTTTAGGTTGTTTATTTGAGATGTTTCTTGTTTCTTGAGGCAGGATTGTATTGCTATAAACTTCCCTCTTAGAACTGCTTTTGCTGCATTCCATAGGTTTTGGGTCATCGTGTTTTCATTGTCATTTGTTTCTAGGTATTTTTTGATTTCCCCTTTGATTTCTTCAGTGATCTCTTGGTTATTCAGCAGTGTATTGTTTAGCCTCCATGTGTTTATATTTTTTACAGATTTTTTTTCCTGTAATTGATATCTAGTCTCATAGTGTTGTGGTTGGAAAAGATACTTGATATAGTTTCAATTTTCTTAAATTTACCAAGGCTTGATTTATGACCCAAGATATGATCTATCCTGGAGAGTGTTCCATGAGCACTTGAGAAGAAAGTGTATTCTGTTGTTTTTAGATGGAATGTCCTATAAATATCAATTAAATCCATCTTGTTAAATGTATCACTTAAAGCTTGTGTTTCCTTATTTATTTTCATTTTGTATGTTCTGTCCATTGGTGAAAGTGGGGTGTTAAAGTTCCCTACTATGATTGTGTTACTGTCGATTTCCCCTTTTATGGCTGTTAGCATTTGCCTTATATATTGGGGTGCTCCTATGTTGGGTTCATAAATATTTACAATTGTTATATCTTCTTCCTGGATTGATCCATTGATCATTATGTAGTGTCCTTCTTTCTCTCTTGTAATAGTCTTTATTTTAAAGTCTATTTTGTCTGATATGAGAATTGCTACTCCAGCTTTCTTTTGATTTCCATTTGCATGGAGTATCTTTTTCCATCCCCTCACTTTCAGTCTGTATGTGTCCCTAAGTCTGAAGTGGGTCTCTTGTAGACAGCACATATACTGGTCTTGTTTTTGTATCCATTCAGCCAGTCTAGGCTTTTGGTTGCAGCATTTAATCCATTTACATTTGAGGTAGTTATCGATATGTATGTTCCTGTTACCATTTTCTTAATTGTTTTTGGTTTTTATTGTAGGTCTTTTCCTTCTCTTGTGATTCCTCTCTAGAGAAGTTCCTTTAGCATTTGTTGTAAAGTTAGTTTGGTGGTGCTGAATTCTCTTAGCTTTTGCTTGCCTGTAAAGTTTTTAATTTCTCTGTCGAATCTGAATGAGATCTTTGCTGGGCAGAGTAATCTTGATTGTAGGTTTTTCCCTCTCATCAGTCTATGTATGTCCTGCCGCTCCCTTCTTTTTTGCAGAGTTTCTGCTAAAATATCACCTGTTATCCGTATGGGGATTCCATTGTATGTTATTTGTTGTTTTTTCCCTTGCTGCTTTTAATGTTTTTTTCATTGTAGTTAGTTTTTATAGTTTGATTAATATGTGTCTTGGCATGTTTATCCTTGGATTTATCCTGTACGGGACTCTGCGCTTCCTGTGCTTGACTGACTATTTCCTTTCCTGTATTAAGGAAGTTTCCAACTATAATCTCTTCAAATGTTTTCTCCATCTCTTTCTTTTCCTCTTCTTCTTCTGGAACCCCTGTAATTCGGATGTCGGTACATTTACTATTCTCCCAGAGGTCTCTGAGACTGTCCTCAATTCTTTTCATTCCTTTTTCTTTATACTGCTGTGTGGTAGTTATTTCCACTATTTTATCTTCCAGGTCACTTATCCATTCTTCTGCCTCCGTTATTCTGCTATTGATTCCTTCTAGAGAATTTTTAATTTCATTTATTATGCTGTTCATCATTGTTTGTTTGCTCTTTAGTTCTTCTAGGTCCTTGTTAAATGTTTCTTGTATTTTCTCCATTCTATTTCCAAAATTTTGGATCGTCTTTACTATTATCATTCTGAATTGTTTTTCAGGTAGATTGACTATTTCCTCTTCATTTGTTTCATCTGGTGGGTTTTTACCTTGCTCCTTCATCTGCTGTGTTCTTCTCTGTCTTCCTATTTTGTGTAACTTACTGTGTTTGAGGTCTCCTTTTTGCAGGCTGCAGGTTCCCATTGTTTTTGTGTCTGCCCCAGTGGCTAAGGTTGGTTTATTGGGTTATGTGGGTTTCCTGGTGGAGGGGTCTAGTGCCTGTGTTCTCGTGGATGAGGCTGGATCTTGTCTTTCTCCTGGGCAGGACCATGTGTGGTGGTGTGTTTTAGGGTGACTGTGAACTTATTATGATTTTTGGCAGCCTCTCTGCCAATGGGTGGGGTTGTGTTCCTGTCTTGCTAGTTGTTTGGCATAGGGTGTCCAGCACTGTAGCTTGCTGGTCATTGAGTAGAGCTGGGTCTTAGTGTTGAGATGGATAACTCTGGGAGAGATTTTGCCATTTGATATTACGTGGAAACGGGAGGTCTCTGGTGGACCAATCTCCTGAACTCAGCTCTCCCACCACAGTTGCACAGGTCTGACACCCCGCCAGAGCTCCAAGGCCCTGTCAGCCACACGGCTCAGAAGAAAAGGGAGAAAAATGAAAGAAAGAAAAAAATAAAATGAAGTTGTTAAAATAAAAAATAGTATTAAAAATAAAAAAATTAAAAAGAAATAAAAACAAGGGAAAAAAAAAAGAAAGAAAGAAAGGCGCCCCTAAACCAAAAAACAAATCCACCAATGATAACAAGCGCTAACAACTATACTAAAAAAAGAAAAAAATGCAGACAGACAGTACCCTAGGACAAATGGTAAAAGCAAAGCTATACAGACAGAATCACACAAAGAAGCATATACATACACTCTCACAAAAAGATAAAAAGGAAATATATATATATATATATATATATAAAGAAGAGAGCAACCAAATCAATAAACAAATCTACCAATGATAATAAACTCTAAATATTAAACTATGATAACATAAAACAAGAAACAAATTAGATGCAGAAAACAAACCCCAAGTCTACAGTTGCTCCCAATGTCCACTGCCTCAATTTTGGGATGATTCATTGTCTATTCAAGTATTCCATAGATGCAGGGTACATAAAGTTGATTGTGGAGATTTAATCCACTGCTCTTGAGTCTTCTGGGGGAAATTTCCTTTTCTCTTCTTTTTTTGCACAGCTCCTGGGGTTCAGGTTTGGATTTGGCCCCGCCTCTGCATGTAGGTCTCCTGAGGGCGTCTGTCCTTATCTCAGATACGATGGGGTTAAAGTAGCAGCTGATTAGGGGGCTCTGGCTCACTCTGGCTGGAGGGAGGGAGGGGTACGGAAATCAGGGCAAGCCTGAGGCAGCAGAGGCCGTTGTGACAGGCGTGTGGTGTGTTCTCCCAGGGAAGTTGTCCCTGGATCACGGGACCCTGGCAGTGATGGGCTAAACAGTTTCCCAGGCAGTGAGGTGTGGATAGTGACCTGTGCTTGCACACAGGCTTCTTGGTGGCTACAGCAGCCGCCTTAGCGTTTCATGTCTGTCTCTGGTGTCCGCGCTGATAGCTGAGGCTCGCGCCCATCTCTGGAGCTTGTTTAGGTGGTGCTCTGAATCTCCTCTCCTCTTGCACCTCGAAACAATGGTCTCTTGCCTCTTAGGCAGTTCCAGACTTTTTCTGGGACTCCCTCTTGGCTAGCTGTGGTGCACTAGCCCCTTTCAGGCTGTGTTCACACAGCCAGCCCCAGTACTCTCCCTGGGATTGGACCTCCAAAGCCTGAGCCTCAGCTCCCAGCCCCCACCTGCCCTGGTGGCTGAGCAGACAAGTCTCTCAGGCTGGTGAGTGCTGGTCAGCAGCAATCCTCTGTGCAGGAATCTCTCTGCTTTGCCCTCTGCACCCCTATTGTTGCTCTCTCCTCCATGGCTCTGAAGCTTCCCCCCACCCACCCCCGTCTCCACCAGTGAAGGGGCTTCCTAGTGTGTGGAAACTTTTCCTTCTTCACAGCTCCCTCTCCGAGGTGCAGGTTCCTTCCCTATTCTTTTGTCTCTGTGTTTTCTTCTTTCTTTTGCCTTAACTAGGTACGTGGGGAGAGTTTCTTGACTTTGGGGAAGTCTGAGGTCTTCTGCCAGCATTCATTTGGTGTTCTGTAGGAGTTGTTCCACATGTAGATGTATTTCTGATGTATTTGTGGGGAGGAAGGTGATCTCCACGTCTTACTCCTCTGTCATCTTGAAGGTCTCTCCAATACTATCTATCTTATGAAAGAATATTCTTATGAAGAAATGGACTCCTTGAACAATAATACTGTGATCACTTTAATGATCTAATTCTTGCTACTCTAGTAATTCATTCATTGGAAAATTATCAGTAGTTTAGAAGTATTGTTTACTTTATTGTTACAGTGCTCATCAAGCTTATAAAATTGTTTCACTATTCCCAAAATACCTCTCAATGTTTTCTTCATCATCGGTGATTAAAATTATTAGGCTAGAATTGTGGAAATGAACCCTATAGAGGAAAACGATAGCTTGCAATTTTCATCTTCTGAGAATATTGCTGTAATTCACATAGAAAAATAGGCTGTGGCCTACAAGCAATGATGAAAGAGAAACCATTGCAAAGGTAAGATAAATCTATCAGTTGCCCCAGAGAAAACTACCCTACAAGTTCACTTTTTTTTGCTTTGACAGGGCCAACACGATAAGCACTAGGAGAGAAACAATTTATTAGTGATCACTAGATGTTTAAGATTCCTTAGTAGAGTTAAGACAAACAAGTGGAGGATGTGCCAGTGCTGTCGTACATCAGAAGGGCCAATGAACAAATCAAATTTAAAGTGAACCTAGACTTCTGGTTTTTACTCTGACATGTAAAGACTTAGGAAGCCATCCTTTTTGTCTGTAAAGCAAGAAAAAGATAAACAAACAGAAAATCAACAACTTTTCTCAGACCAGTTAGCAAACTGAGGTTGCAGAGCAAACTGCCTCTCTGAAATATGGAGAAAAAAAGGTCAGTGGGAAAGATAAAGTGTCCAAGCATTTGTTCATCTAGAGCAGAAACTTCTAGAGGTCATATTTGGGGACCACTTACTTGCCTAGTAATTGTGATGAATTGTTGGAGGCTGATTGTTGGACTAGCAGAGAGTGAGAAACTCCTGGCGGATCCCAAACACAACAGGTACCCCATCCCTGACCCCAGCACTTTCCTAATCATTTCCCTTCAGAAACCTTACTAGGTTCTCACAGTATGGATCAGAGGAAGATTCCCCTCAGGGCCCTGGCAGGCTGTGAGTGAGAGTACCCATTATAGAACCTCACCAGATCATTCTCCATAACAAAAGCCTACTCTCTAGAGAAAGATATTCATAGAGGACAGTACTAAAACATTTTCCCACATGGAGGAAGGAAATTCCTCACCATTCCAGTACTAACTTTCCAAATGCGATGCAGAGAGAAAAGAGAATGGAAAAAATATATGAGACAAAGAAAAATCACAAAACAGAACATCTAAGAACTGTGGGACAATATCAAAGGTATAACATGTGTCTTACATGCACCCCAATGTTCATTGCAGTACTATTTACAATAACCAGGACATGGAAGAAACCTAAATATCCATCAACAGAGGAATGGATAAAGAAGATGTGGAACATATATACAATGGAATATTACTCAGCCATAAAAAGGAATGAAATTGGGTCATTTGTAGAGATGTGGATGGACTTAGAGACTGTCCTACAGAGTGAAGTAAGTCAGAAAGAGAAAAACAAATATCATATATTAACACGTATATGTGGAATTTAGAAAAATGTTATAGATGATCTTATTTGCAAAGTAGAAACAGAGACACAGACGTAGAGAACAAACGTATGAATATCAAGGGGGAAAGGTGGGGGGGTGGGGTGGGATGAATTGGGAGATTGGGATTGACATATATACACTATTGATACTATGTATAAAATAGATAACTAATGAGAACCTGCTGTATAGCACAGGGAACTCTACTCAGTGCTCATTGGTGACCTAAATGGGAAGGAAATCCAAAAAGGAGGGGATATATGTATACGTATAGCTGATTCACTTTGCTGTACGGTAGAAACTAACACAACATTGCAAAACAATTATACTCCAATAAAAATTAATAAAAACAAACAAACAACAACAACAAAACATGTGTCTAAACTGTACCAGAATAAGAAAGAGAGAACTGGGCAGAAGAAATATTTGAAGTCAAATAAATCTAATCAATTTTTGTAAAGGCCTAGCTGTTTCTTTTATCCATTCATTCATTGCTTTATCAATTAAGTTTTTAAAAACTTTGTATGGTAACTACTATGTGTAGACACTGGTGATATAAGAGTGAAGAAGACAGACACTGATTCTAGAAACAATGCTAAAGCAAAGCATTTTATAAAGTAGAGAAAAGAAGTTCAAGATGTGGACTATGTACCATGAAGGAAACAAACAAGGCAATAAAGCAGAGAACAAGATTTGAGGAAAATATTTTATTTTGAGCAATTAGAAAAGGCCCCTCTGAAGATGTGACATTTAAGCTGAGACTTGAAGGATGAGATGGAGTGAGCTGGACGGAGCATGGAAGAATGAAATATGATAATTCTAAGTGTTCATTAGTCTAAATATGCTAGGGGTTATTTTTTCACAGGGTACAATCCAAATCCTATATTAGAGTGCTTTCTGTTTTTTTGAGTCACTTGTCTTTTTGAAAATATGATGTATTTTCTAGACACTCAAAAGAAAAATACGTATATAAAGATGTCTATAAGTTTGCTGATGATTTCTGGTACTAATCCAGATGCAGTATCCCAGGTCACCCATTGTTATGGACTGAATAACTTTGTACCCACCAAATCCTTATGTTGAGACTCTAACCCCCCAGTGTGATGGTATTTGGAGATGGGGCCTTTGGGAAGTAATCAGTGTTAGGTGATGGTGAGGCGTTAGTCCTATGGGATTAGTACCCTTATGAGAAGAGATACCAGAGAGCTCTGTGTCTGTGTGTGTGTGCGTATGTGCACCACCTGAATTAACAACAAGAAGGCAGTCATTGACAAGCCAGGAAGAAGGACCTCACCAGAAAGTGAATTGGCCAGCACCTTGATCTTGGACTTCCCAGCCTCTAAAACTGTGAGAAAAAATACACTTGTTGTTTAAGCTACTCAATCTGTGGCATTTTTGTTATGGCAGCCCAAACTGACTACTAAAACACAAGTCAAGCTTTCTAGCACAAGAAATCTTAGGGAGAAAGATAGAATGCATTCTATGTACAACCTGTCATCTCAAAACTGAGGACTAGTACATAGACTTTCAAAAATTATCTGTATTTATCTGTATTTCTATGACTATTATTTTGATGTATCTATTTAGGAACCATCTAAAATCACCCTTCCAGCTAAGAAATCTGGAGCATATGTTTTTAAAAGGCTCATTTCAGAATCTAAACTATTTTCTAAATGCATGTTTGTTTGCTTGTTTTTCCCATTCCCCAAGTAGGCAATATTTCATCTCTCTTACCCTAATTCTCACTGACTAAATTTTATTCTCATTAAATAAATAGTATTTAAACCATAATAATGAATGACTACTTATTTTGCCTTCCTTTCTATCTTGAATTTTCAGGATTTCCTGCCTTTTCCAATACTATTTATTCTGCCTAGATTGTAGTTCCATTCATTCTCTACTTGAAGAATCCTACATATTGTTCAAGGTTCATCAAATGCCAACTTCTGTGTGAAATCTTCCCTATATCTGCCTACTCAGAATTCAGCTAACCTTTCTTTACGTTGTCACAATATTTTGCCCTTTCCTCTGCTGTAGTACCTACATTAGGCTTCAGTTTATAGTAATTTGAGTTTCCTTCACTAAACTTTGAACATCTTGTCTTCATTTTTTTCAATCCCCAATGGATACAATAACGCATTGTAATGAGGTAAGTGATTAATAAATGTTTGATGAATGAATGTACATATGGATGAATGAAGGAATAAACTACATATAAACTAGTGAAAACAGTAAATGATCATGTTTTTCTCTGTTTCAGTAATTCTTGTTAGAATTCCCTCAATCACCAGGTTATTAGATTTATAATCAATGAGACATTACTCTCAATTAACTAGTGACTCAAAATTAACTTCTTAGTTTTCATATGTTAGGTACAGGTGGATGCTTTAATGAGCCTGCTTCATATGATTTTATTTTGGACAAAAAGTAAAGAGTGCTGATTATTTTCAGGGTCATGTTCAAACATAATTTCTAGTAGCCTCCCTCCTGCTTAAAGATATTTTTTCTAAAAAATTCTCAATCATTTGCCTACTTCCACTGTCTTGGCCATAAATATTATAAATTGAACAAAATTGGATAATTAAAACTAATTAAAATCTGTAAAGCAGGAATGAAAGGTTATATCTTTAAGTGAATTTAGTGACTGAAAATTTCACAATTAACTAATGACATTTTCTAATTGCTGTGTTTGGTACGTATAGTAAGTCAGAAAAAAGTCTATTCTTTTTTTTACAGCCTTGATACTATTCTCAGAACACTATATATAGAACAGGTTAAATCTCTCTCATTTAGTCTGTTTTAACCTCATAGCTTAAATATAAATCAGTCAAGGAGGATCTACCAGGTAATTCTGTGATGTAGACAAAGTTCTACTGGGCATTAGAGTGAGACTACCAGCTCATTTTACTTAGTCTCTGAATAATTAACAGCATGTAATGATTTGCTAGGGATATGACTCTGGGCATCACTGAACACAAATATACTTAACAGATGATGTGCCATATGGTTTTGCCTTCTTCCACCATGAATAATTTCCACATGATTCATCAAAAGTCATAGAAGGAGTTCATATTTACTCAATGCTCATTAAATGAGTAATACGCAACCTTATAACTATAGCCAGCTTTCCAGCAGTCATCTTCAAAAAAACAACAGAAATGCACATCCATCATTTTGCATATATTTTATTAGCTATACTGTGTTCGGCGACATAACTATTTTTTTAAGGAATATATTAGCTTGTAATAAATTATTTGTAAATGGTGGTAGTTACAGTGTAACTAGGCAGAGCCCTATCATTGCTCTGCCTAATAAAGTCTTAAGTACCATTTACCAATATTTATTAAACGTTTAAATGAAATCTCCTTTTGAATGAAAGGCTGTTGAGTGGGCTGGAGCAATAATAAAAACAAAGCAAAAACACCACTTGACATTCTGCATAGACTGAAAATCAAATAATAAAACCATCCACATATCAATTAAAATATGAAAATCATTTGAAAATTATTTCAACATAAAAACATGAAAATGATTTTCAAAAGATAACCTAGAAAGCAGAAAGTAGCCCTTTAAAATGGAAAGTTTTACCCACACACACACACAAAAACTTCTTGCTATGCTGTCTAATATAGACTCCCTTAAATTTTCTAAAGGAAATTCCATGAGAAACAGTGGTACTGCAGCATAGGTCTTGCCATGTTTTTTAAAAGGGACCAGATTAATTCTCATTCCTAAAAGAACTAAAGAATCAGAAAAAAATTACATGAAACAATGGCTCTCAAGACGTTGGACATCAGTCAACAAAAGACGCATTCCTTAGAGATAGTAAACACATGAGTTAAGTCCAACTAATGCTGAGCAGACTGCCTGGAGAGAGTTTCCAGGCCATGGTATAGGGAGAAGGAACCCAGGTGAAGCCTGGTGATCTCCCTGAGTCAGGGAGTTAGAACTGAGAATTTGAAGATATCAAGGCTACTAGAATCCACAGGACAGAGTATTCAAGAGGAGAGAGCTATACAGAAAGTGAACTCTGGAGATCTACGGAGAGTTCCCCTCACGTGCTCATTTGGGCATCACATTGTTTTTTCTTTTTGATTTATTTATATTGTTTTTGAGTGTGTATCTTTGTACACTTTTCATAGTGGTTGCTTTAGGTATTACAATATAAATATATAACAATCTACTGGTATCAACATTTTACTACTTTGATTAAAGTATGGAAATCTCACTTCATTTAGGTTTCTTTACCTTCCCCACTTTTAAATATCATTGACTTGATTTAGAAAACCTATGAGAGGGCTTCCCTGGTGGCACAGTGGTTAAGAATCCGCCTGCCAATGCAGGGGACATGGGTTCAAGCCCTGGTCCGGGAAGATCCCACATGCTGCGGAGCAACTGAACCCGTGCACCACAACTACTGAGCCTGCACTCTAGAGCCCATTACCCACAACTACTGAGCCCACGTGCCACAACTACTGAAGCCCATGTGCCCTAGAGCCCGTGCTCCACAACAAGAGAAGCCACGGCAATGAGAATCCCGCACACCGCAGCAAAAAGTAGCCCCAGCTCACTGCAGCTAGAGAAAGCCCGTGCACAGCAACGAAGACCCAATGCAGCTATAAATAAATAAATAAATAAATAATAAAAAAAGAAAACCTATGAGAAAAACAATAATCCATTTACATATCCATATTTCCACTCTTTCCTTTGTTCTTCCTTCCTGATGTTCCAAGATTTTTTTTAAATATAATTTCCTTTCTGTTTGATAAATTTCATGTAGTCTTTAAAGATAGGTATCTTAAAGACAAATTCTTTTAGTTTTCCTTAATCTGATAATGTTTTTATTTCCCCTTCATTAGCAAAGTATAGTTTCACTGGATATAAGATTCAGGGTTAATAGTTCTTTTCTTTCAGCACCTCGAGGATGTTGTGACACTTTACTTCTTGCCTCACTGATTTATTGATGAGAGATCCACTATCATTAGGATTGGTATTCTCCCATCAGTAATGTATCATCTTTTTCTGGCTGCTTTCAAGATTATTAAATTTTTTCATCTTTAGTTTTCTTTCATTTTCAGAAGTCTAATTATTGTATGTGGATTTCTTTGAGTTTATCCTATTAAAGTTCACTCATCTTCTTGAATCTGTAAGTTACTGTTTTTCAGCATTAATGTTTTAATCCATTATTCCTATATATTTTCTTTCAGCCCTTGCTTCTCCCCTCTTTGGGGACTCCAATGATGTAAATGTTGGGTCTTTTGTTATTGTCCCATAGGACACTGATGCTCTGTTCTGTTTTGTCCTTTTTCTTTTCTTTCTTTTTCAGTCTTCTTTCTCTCTGCTGTTCAGAATAGTGGCCCTGCAAAAAAGATAGCACTTCCCTTGACTGCTTAATGTTGGCAGGTCTCCCAATCAATCCCCCCTTGCTGGTGGCGCCAGACTCACCTTGTCTTGTGTTGTTGGATAGAAGAATGAGCCTATCTAGGCTGTCTTCTATTACTAGGTCTGGGGCTGAGAAATCCTGGGGTCCCAAACCAATACACCTTCATCTTACCACCTTTTCAGTTTTTTTGATTGCCTCTTGTACGTGCCCAGGGTTTATATTAGGACTTAGTGGAAGGGAAACAAGAAAGAATGGGTCTACCTGTATGATCAGGCCACCCAAGATAGCTGTTTGTTTCTCTGCATATCCACTGCTCAAACAGTCCCTCCAGTCCCTGCTTCACCTACACCCCACTCACATGACTGATCTTTCCCGTTAATTGTACAGCCTAATCAGTAAATACCTACATTCTGGCCATCCCCCCACCCCCACCCCAGCTAGTGATTATTTTAATCTTAAATCAGAATGGCTCCCCTTTGATAGTTTAACAAAGAGAAGACCTCCACCCCATAAAGGCACTTAGCATGCGGGGCTATGAGGGCCGAGCCTCTTTGCTGGTCTCCCTGGTAATCTATGGGCCTATCTGACATCAATTCCACCTATAACTGATTGTCTCCTATTCCCCCAGGGAATGAAGACTGCTGCTGAGTCCTACCCACTGTCTGCCCTCCATGGTGGGACGTCGCTCCAGGACCCTTGTGCTCCAGACATGTAAGATCTCCCATCTACTAAACTATTGATGTCTCTGTTCTTGACTTTGGGCTCTTTCTTCAGTGTTGAGGCTGGGCAAGTACAGGGATTGCAGACCTGTGGGGTGCAGCCCAACACTACCTCATCTTTTCAGACTGGAAGTTGGTATCATGTATTTTTTTTTTGAAGAATTTATGTTACCGTTTTTTTCACTTCTTTTTTTTTTTTAATTTTATTTATTTATTTATTTATGGCTGTGTTGGGTCTTCGTTTCTGTGTGAGGGCTTTCTCTACATGCAGCAAGTGGGGGTCACTCTTCATCGTGGTGCATGGGCCTCTCACTATCGCGGCCTCTCTTGTTGTGGAGCAAGGGCTTCAGACACACAGGCTCAGTAGCTGTGGCTCACAGGCCCAGCTGCTCCGCGGCATGTGGGATCTTCCCAGACCAGGGCTCGAACCCGTGTCCCCTGCATTGACAGGCAGACTCTCAACCACTGCGCCACCAGGGAAGCCCCTGGTATCATATTATTTTGATTTGCATTTACTTTATTACAGTTAAGATTATACATTTGCTCATATTTTCTTTCTCATTTGTACCTCTTTCTCTGTGAATTGTTTGCTCACTATATGTTAGGTATCATTCATGTGAACTTGTTTCCTATCATAGCCATTTATCATACTGTTTTATAATTGGCAAATTATTTCTTTGAATTTAAAACTAATGCTATTGCTGGCAGAAATCATGTCTATTTTCATTTTGAGGTTAAACCTAGATCCTAGACTAGTTTTTGGCTATAATATGCACTCACTAAATATTTTGTCAATGAGTAAATGAAATAATGGTAATTTGTTCTTGATTTAACCACTACAGTGTGAAAACATTCTTTAACACACTACTTGGCACACTGTAGTAGAGTAGTAGGAATTATTTTACCACAAATTATGCCAACAAAATGGAAAGCAATTTTCCTACCAGAAATAAAAGAAAAAAAGCAAAGCTTGTATTTTGCCTCCTTCTATGACTATTACAATAAAACATATGATAAAACATTGCCTATTTATGTAAAATCCATGATGTTTAGGAGCAAGTTGAAGAGCAAGAAATCCCATTCTGCCAAAGGCTAAGGTCATTAGCACCTAGATTGAGTCCCAGATTGACAGCATATGAAACAGCTGATCTACTCACCATTGAATCTGGTGGAAAATATTTTAAAAACACACACAACCATTTAAAGCTTCTGGAAATGGTGCTAAGGGCAAACAGAAAATTAAGATATATCTATTCAAGAAAATCTAAGAAAAGTTGGGGAAAAGATGAGAGTCTGTGGAATTCGTACCACAACTACTCCCTTTCTCCCCACTCCCAGCTAAGTGAGGCAGAGACTTCATTTCAGACTGTTGCAGCCAAGAGCAAAAGGCTATCTCTCTTCTAGCTCTCAGCCCAGACCTTTCTTCCCAGGAGGAGAAGAATGTCAGCTTTTCTCATCCTGTCCCCAGCTGCTGGTTGCTGACACCCAAGTAAGTTCAGTCAAAAGGTAGGGGGCGGGGCTTCCCTGGTGGTGCAGTGGTTGAGAATCTGCCTGCTAATGCAGGGGACACGGGTTCGAGCCCTGGTCTGGGAAGATCCCACATGCCGCGGAGCAACTAGGCCCGTGAGCCACAATTACTGAGCCTGCGCGTCTGGAGCCTGTGCTCTGCAACAAGAGAGGCCGCGATGGTGAGAGGCCCACGCACCACGATGAAGAGTGGCCCCCGCTCGCCACAACTAGAGAAAGCCCTGGCACACAAACGAAGACCCAACACAGCCATAAACAAATAAATAAATAAAATTTAAAAAAAGAGTTCAGAATTTAAAAAAAAAAAAAAAAAAAGGTAGGGGGCTCCCTTCCTCTACTGGTGGAATGGAACCTTGGGCATGGCATGCTGAAAATTCCAGACCCCAGATAGCTCTCCCGTAACTGGTGAGGTAGTGGTTTCACACCAGTAGAGGCAAACCAAGAGCATCTCAGGCTACTACTCCTTTCTCCACTGAGTACTTAGCTCCAAGGGGGGCGGGGGTCACTCAGAGAAAAGGTTGACACTGTCCTCACTACCAACTCGAAAACCCTGGTTGAGAGATTTTTGCCTAGGGGGAGAAGCAGGCTATAAAACAGATAGTTCCTAATCTCTTCTCTAAGGAACTAACCTCATTTGAAACAGAGCTTGGAGAAGTTTAAAGTTAAAGGTGCTCTCAAGCACAGTAGAGGTTGTAATGAAAAGCAACTGGGAAGAGATTTATGGATCTAATGAATATAAAGCCTAGACTGTAGGCCTGCAAGACACAACAGAGGAATAAGATGATTGAGAGGAACACTCCTGGGATGAGAACAAGTAGTAGACTTTGACCTCAGAAAATAACCATGCAGGGGGCCACTACCTGATTAGATTAGTTTGTAGAGGACTTTATGCCTCAGGGCCTTATTGCAAAGAAAAGAGCAATCGACCAGCAATTAATGCAGTGTAACAGCTGTGTGTGGTTAGAAAAAGCTTAGAAGAGAGCCCTGTTAGTATCACTGCCATCACAGGCTGACTGTGACTATGACCAAAGCTGTATCTTCCTGAGAAGCAATTTCAAAGACAACACTGTGGGTGTGTAGGTGGCATGGAGGGGGTGAGCGAGAGACTTGGCTAAAATAATCCAAAAATAGTCCAGTTAGTCACTAAATAAATAAACAAGCGAATAACAATAGTAAGCTCAGGGGCAGAGAGGAACACCAGTAACAAGAGAAAGATTTCAAAGTACCACTGTAAATATGTTCACAGAACTAAAGGAAAGCATCGTTAAAGAAATAAAAGAAGGCATGATGACAATGTTGCATCAAATAGAGAACATCAATAAAAAAGTAGAAAATTATCAAAAAGAACCAAGTGGAAATTCTGGAGTAGAAAAGTACAATAAATAATCACTCAGTGAAAAGAAAATCAGCAAAGGAGAAATAGGGTAGCAAAAAAAAAAAAATCATGGGACACACAGAAAACCAAAAGTAAAATGGCAGATGTAACTCCAATTTTATTAATAATAACATTAAATGTGAATAGATTAAACAATCCAATCAAAAAGGAGAGATTGTAAGACATATAAAAAATTATGAACTAAATATACAGGAGACACTTTATATTCAGAGATATAAATAGACTGAAAGTAAAAAGATAGTACAAGATACGCAAATAGCAAATGCAAGAAAGCTGGAGTAGATATATTAATAACAGACAAAAAAAGACTTTAAAACACCAAATGTTATTAGAGATATATGACATTTTATAATGATAAAAGAGTTAATGCATCAAAAGATATACAGTTATAAATATATATGTACTTGTGAAATAAAATTCATAGTTTATGGCAAGACAAAAATTTAAACATAAAAATTTATCTCTGCCCTTTGGCCTCCTTTCTCCCTCCTACTGTGCATTGTGTATCTGCATTATGCATCAACCAGACCTCCCCCATCGGCAGAAATACCTGCTCAACCTTAAAGAGCAACATTCTCCTAACACCAACAAGACAACTCCTTAAAAGATAAAATTCCTACTTGATCTTGTAAGGGGTCAAGAGGACGCTTAGATCTGGATTGTGTAAACTGTCAAAATACATCATTTTATGTCCAGCTCTCTGTCTCAAAAAACTTATATAACTGTGTCTTGACTTCTAATGAGTAGAACAGTTCTCAGAGCTTTCTGAGATGCTGTTCCCAGGGTATAGTCCTCAAATTTGGCTCGAATAAAATTTTCCACTTCTTGCATAGATTGACTGTTGATTAATTTTCATTGACATACCGAATAACAGAGTTCGAAAAAGTGTAAACAAATATGGATAAAAATGAAGGGAAAAATGATAATTTAATAATAAAAGTTGGAGACATCTATACTCTATCTCCAATAATAAATAGAACAACTAGACAGAAGATCAACAAGGAAATAGAGGACTTGAACAACATTATAAATCAACCAGAGTTAACAGACATCTATAGAACACTCTACTCAACAATAGAACAAAAATTTATCTCTATGTTTTCTTCTAAGAGTTTTACATTTTTGCTCTTACATTTAAGGTCTGATTCATTTTGAGCTTTTTTTTTTTTTTAATGGTGGAAGGTAAGGGTCCAACTTCATATAACCACTATCTTGTAATAACTCAATGGAATATAAACTGTAAAAATACTGAATCACTATGCTGTACACCTGAAGCTAATATAATATCATAACTCAATTATACTTCAATTAAAATGAACAAATTTAATAGAACTAGATCAATACATTTTCAATATTAAGTATAATCCCACAACATCTTTGGAATGTTGTTACTATAAATAAATTTATTAGGGCTCAATATATTAAAACATTATCTGATCTTTCCTTTTTGCTTACCCTTTTTCAGCAAAAAGTCATAATTGTCTCATGCTAATCAAAGAATTATAAAATTATTATCCAGTCATCAAGCCCTCCTGATTCTTTTTTCAAAGTATCTTTCATTTTCATGTTTTATTTCATTGTTATTCCACTAGTATTAATTTACATGAGACCTCCCATCATTACATTTTCTTAGCAGCTTCCCAACTATTCTTTCTGCATCCTAACTTCTTTCCACTCTACTTCCTATAATTTCTCCTATAGAAAACCAGCATAAAATAAAATGTTATTATGCCACATGCACTAAAATCATGTAAACTCTCTACTCTCACATTCTAGGTCCTCCATAATTTTTCCCAACTTACCCTCTGCTTGAACCTTCCCCCCTCTTCATCACTCAAAATGTCTTCATCATTCCCTTTCTCCAAATCAAATCATACCACACTTCAAGGGTATATATATATTGTACGTTTCTTAGATAAAACTTTGAAAATGGGACACACCCATTTGTCAGTGCAGCGGTACAAAGATGTTGAAGTTTATCAGAACTGAGCTGAAAAGAAAAAAGGGTGACATCAAAGGACATGGGTTTTGGAGTCAAGGAGACATGGACACTTACACTTACTTAGCTGTTTGACTTCAGGGTACATTATCTAATCTCTCAAAGTCTGAGTTTCAGAAACTGTAAAATTGGGATCAAAATAATACCTACTTTGCCTGAAAGTTGTGAGGATTGAATGAAGTAATATGGGTAAATGCACTTTGCCATATACTAGCCATCTAGTAAATGTCAGTGACTGCTGATATTATTATTATTAGCATTAGGACTAATAAAAGGGGTTTAACAGGACTTCAGCTAAGAAAAGATGCTGGAATTTTTATAACCTAGATACTAGGACCAGAGCTCTTGACAATAGAGGAACCAGAGAAAGACTAGAAAGACTAGGGTCTTTCTAGGACAGGAAAGACAGAAACAAAACAGAATGGATGTGTGCATACATTCAGTGTGAATTTCGTACTTCTGAGGTATCTGCTTCAGGTCAGTCTGGTATGGTTTGAGGTTTAGGCTAAGAATCTAAAAACTAGGCTGCACATTATGCTTCTTCTTGTCTTACTTCAGGGAATTCTTCCTTTTTAGATGACTGTGATGAAAACCAAAAAGTATGACTGACCAGGTATTGACAGTCTTCTGAATTAATAATGGTTTGCACTGTTATTTGACTTGCCATGCTCTACCAAGGCAACTAAATTCAAGCTCCTTGAGCACATGAGCAATGTCCTCCTAGTACCTGCATGACTTACTATCTCATTTGATTGTGGCATTTGCTCCATAAACACCTTATCTAAAGTTATCCCGTGCCTCGTTTTCTTTTCTTGAAAGCATTTGTAACTAATATTATTGTGATTAAGTTTTTGTTTATAATAATTTATGTCCCCTCTCCCCAATAGTTCAGATTTCTTACTCTTTATGCTTGATGATACATTTGAGAATGCTAAATGCATTTTATTTTAACATACTAATTTTGTTGTGATATAAACGCATAATAAAATATAGAGAAAACACTTTTTTACATGAATCCTTCGATCCATCTAGTTTTCTCTCCCAGTAATTATTTAAGCTCTGTAAAATACTATGCTTAATTTTAAATAAAATTATTGATTTGGTAATTAATTGATTGAACAAATGATTTAGAGATGCAATTTCACATTCTCCTCTTTTCAAATTCCTCCATCTACCAGCCTGTATTAGAGAATATGAGGAAGCTGGTTCTTTACACTATGTTTGAATCACATTTCTTTTCATATATACATATTTCCCTTAATTTATTTTTCAGTAATAAAGACATAAAGCTTTAAAATTGAGCAATTGCTATCTGAATGCATTTGAACTTTTTTTTACTCTGAAAAGCCTGTACTAAAGCACTGTTATTCTTGGTCTTCCTATTTTATAAAGATATTTGCAAAATAACATTTTTGAAAATGCATGGCACCTTATACTAGCTTTCACTGAGATGCTCAGGATGGTGTCTTCAAGTAGCTTGGAGCAATCATTCCAGGTAGCAGTTTTAAAACCATGCATAAAAATTGTTTCTAATGCTAATTTTTCCCCCTTTGGAAAAATAGATTTTCCTCCCTGACTGTGTCGGCCATGGTTTCGGAGAACACATACTATTATTTAAGTTCCGTAATGGAGAGGATTGGCAATGGCTGACAAACATAAAGGAATATGACCTTCAGACTTCGCATGATACTAATTGTTTATTACCACCAGTCAATTTTCAACTATCACTCTGTGTGGTAAACTCAGTGGTGTCACCCTTCCCTCCCTTCAGTTAACTATCATCATAGATTAAAGATAGGGAATGGCAACTGGGAGATCATATGGATGACAAGCTGGATTGTAACCACCAACTTTGCCTTTTTAATAAAGAATTTTTAAGACCTACTTTACGTGTAAGTCCCAGTCAATTGTAAACGCCGTGCATATGTCTGTCTTGCACACTATTGTATCCTTGGCCCCTGAAATAGTTCCCAGCATACAGTAGATTTTATGTACTCATCTGCTGAATGAAAGAATCCATATTAGCCAACCCTCAATTTTTTTCATCCTTTGGCAAACCCTGAAAAGATAAGCAAGGACTTGCTAAAATTCTTTAAGTAAAGAGTTAGTGGATTTGAAAACAGTTCGAAGAACAGTTCCATATCTGAGGAAAGAACTAGAAAAATAGGGAAAACAAAGCACGTTTAAAAATTTGCAATTATTCAGCCTGGAGATAAAAAAAGAGAAGTAGCATAATATTGATCATGATGACCAAATGAAAAATTATAACCAGAAGTTCTGGGTGTACTCTGATGATTTTGCAAATATGTTCCTATAAAAGGGTTTCATCTTCAAGAAATTCATGGAAAAGACTCTGACAAGTACAGGTTTCTGGTAACTGACTGTACTGCTGAACTGAATGAATAAGCATTTTCAGAACTCTAATGAAAAACTGATGAACTCATAAAAGTGCTAACAAAAGATCAAGATAAAAAAAAAAATTAATTACATGG
The DNA here is from genome assembly GCF_028023285.1 of Balaenoptera ricei. Lineage (NCBI taxonomy): Eukaryota > Metazoa > Chordata > Mammalia > Artiodactyla > Balaenopteridae > Balaenoptera > Balaenoptera ricei. The sequence continues at coordinate 82,958,268 of NC_082660.1, forward strand.
GACTGAGTGAACTGATGAGGATGAGTATAATTTTTGTGACTTTCTGTCTGAATTAAAAAAAAAAAAAATCCCACAAGGACTCAGAGGCAAAGAATATACAAATCAATTTTCACTGCAAAGTAAAGGAGCTGTTACAGTGGAGGATTACTGGACTGAATGTCAATATTATGACATAGTATGAGTGTGTTTCATGTTTGGTAATTGCAATCATTGTTGCTTTTGTTGTGGTCATCCATGTACAATGCTTGGTGTCAGTCTATTTATCTCTTGTAAAAATAAAATACAGTGTGTGTGTGTGAAAAAAAAAAAAAAAGAAAAAGAAAAATTATAACCAGAAGAAAATGGTAAGCTGTTCTTACTTCCAATGAAAATAGAAAAAGAGTTTAAGATTCCAGTTATAGCATGAAATCTAAACTGGTTAGCATTCTCTCTGAAATTTATACATCTCTAGTGTTTTTGAAAACAGATTAGTTTCTTTCAGTGATTTCGATTTCAAGTGTGGTCCTGAGGTTGGTCCTGAGGTGGGGGAAGACTAGATGTTTTCTTAAGTAAAGTCATTCCTGTGTGAATGAGTGTGTGTGTGTTTGTTTTTATAAATTAGTGATTGCAAAGAGCCTGTTGAAATCACTATATTCCATACCATTTGGTCAGACCCCAAACTATATTATTTTGCAGAGTGGCTTTCACCCAACACTTCTTACTTTCTCACAAGAATAAGCTCCTGTGCCTGATTTAAGCAAATATAGTTTGCCATTTGTAGATAATTGGATAATTTTGAGACTGTCCAGCATATACAACTGAAGTTGATTAAAGTAGTAAAAAATAGGTTCTCTGATTATACTTCAAATCTGTTCAAGCCAGAGGAGTCAACCGTGTTATGAAGACTATTTTACTTAACAATTTGATGAATTACTTGCTTAATAATTGCCTAAATGAATAATTTTATTTAAATCAATGAAATATTTTTCTTTTGTAGCTCAGAAATATAACATTTGAAGTAGTTCCAATAGTAGTGAAACTTGGTTCACTTAATAAGACAGTGTCAATAATCCTATTAATGGTTCAAGTGGTTTTCTAAACAGATTGAACTGTATGGTGACTTAGTTACTTTAAATATGTAAATGAAGGTCTTTTGATACAAATCAAATACATCTCTTGTGAGGGTCTGTGTGAGAGATAGGTTACCTGAGCAAGAAACTGTCCTGAGAAGAGAAACACATAATTTCCAGATTTGTTATTTGAGTAATCACTGGTATTCTTGTCTGTTTTAATTTATCTTCTCTTTCATGGGAATGCACAGAAAGACAAAAGACACTGTCAATTTTAGAGAAATGGTTTGTTGGATATATCACATGCACATACATATATTTTTGTTTATTTATTTCTTTAAGTATGGTCAAGCTAAAAAAACCAAACCAAAAAAGCCTAAGAACTTCAGAAAATCAAAGAATATATGTGAGACTAAGTATCTAAATGACCTGACAATTCCCATCCCACTGACACTTTTAAAATAGGGGGTTGATCTAGCATTGGCATACCAACATGTTTCCAGCAAATTCTTGTAACACTTTAACAATGGGGAATTTCTATAACTAATAGGTACTGTTTTAGAACTAGTCAATATCTTAGCTAGAAAAGCTATAGATGCTCAAGGGCTTTCTTCTATAATATGAAAAATTTATATAATGTCATTAATTATGTTTAATTTAACTTCACAATTATAGAACTTTTATTGATGACTTTTTAAAAATGCATTTGCTAATTCATCTTTTCATCCTGAACACTATACTGATCACTGCTCATAAATCTCAGCTTACAGAATTACAATTATAATCAGAACTATAGTAAAAAGAATGTTACACACAGTATTATAACATAGCTTCCTGAGCAGGCAGGACAAGAAGATGAATTAGGAGATAGAGAAGTGAAGAAGTAGCACTTTTCAGAATGAAAGTGTAATAAAAGCCACTTGACTGAGTGGCTAATGATAGAATTAAAGTTAAATATTCTGGCTCTGGGCATAGTTCCCATAATATGAACATTAACACTCTACAAATGTTCACTTACAAGTTTTCAAGTCCAGCCCACTCATAGCAATCATGATCGGGGTCCATTTACTATTAAGTAGCCTATTCTTAGCTCTGGTGGCAGTGGAGCTTTCATTCTTAACATTCTCTGATGGTTATATTTGAGAAAGTATCTTGTATTAGTACTGGGTATATTCTTATAATTTATTACATGTTATTCACACATAACATGTGTGATAGCACCAACATTCTATGCAGAAGCCCATGTATATCATGTGCTCTGAATTTCTAAAAATATTAATGACAAAAATGCAACTCTAAAATTCACAACTAGTACAAAAAAAGCAGAGGAATTCGAACACTTTCATACCTCTTCCCATTTCTATGCTGTCTAATGTTATTAAAACAATGAACTATTTTCATTTTTTAGCTCAGAATATAAAAATTTAAGTAATTCTATTGGTAGTGAAATTGGCCTCAGCTCAAGTTCCTAGTGCCTAATAGAACTTTGGTGCAGCCTAAAACAAGCTAGATGTTCATATGATTTCTTTTCACATAATTATTATTTGAGCCATGAGACGTCAATTCTAGGACATAATGGGTGCCACATTGGGAAATTTGTTTGTAGGCTGAATAATTTTCCTAATCTTAATTGTTGTCTCCCAACATCAACAAAGTGAACACTTCCTGACTTTTTTATATGCTTAGAAAAAGAAATACCAAATCAATAAATAAATCCACCACCAGATCTGAAATCTTCTTTGCACCAATCCCAGGAAAAAATGCATTTAAGTACAGAATTTATTTCAGCGTCTTTCACTCTGAAAAATGTTATTACTCAGGAGGAAGAAATAGTGTTAGCTCTATGAAGAGAATTGCTGTGCTATATTTGCATACTTCATAACAATGATAAGAAAGAAATGCCTATGATATATATTTTTGACAGTTTGACAGTTTCACTGTTCAGACTTGACATTCGACATTTAAAAGGCAAGTAATTGAAACTGCTATTACCCTGCCAAAGAGAGTTCATGAGTTATGGATTTTCATAGATGTTAGAGAGATGACATTTTCATAAACTACAATATCAGTCTGTTTAAAATGGTAAGACGAATAATGTACTTGCTATTCCTCCCAGTAAATGTGTTACAACCCTCCCTTAAAGTGCTTAGAGTATTCATATTAGTTTCCTACTTGTGACATATATGTCTTGATCAACTGTACAAAGAACTCACTAACATTTAACATGAGAATACATAAGTGCTTTATTTACACTGTGATGTAACTTTATCAACCTTCCTGTGAAATGTATAGAAAATATTTATGTATAATTTTTAAAAACATGAATTTACATGTATGAATTCAATATATGTGGATGTACTAAATGCATAAGCAAATTTTTATCTTTCATTTTGCTTAGTCAGTATGTCAGTATGTTAAAATTTCATACAATTAAAAACATGATTTGGTTATATTTTACCATATTATTTTATTAACAAATAGCATATTCTTGGGAAGATGAATCCTACATTTTTGAAGCAGAAGCCCAAGGAATAAGTCAGGAGTAAACTTGGAGGACATGGCCTCAGTACTACCCAAAATATTTGATCTTTTGTTCAGTAAAAAATATAAAATTCATTCTTGGAAAATGATCCTTAAATATCTTGAATCAATCTCAATTTGTATTGTATTCTCAATAGTTTTTCCTCTAGACTTGACCTACAACAGCATAATGAGTAAGTGGCAATGCTGTAAGAAAAAATGGGACATATTATTATTTAGCTAACATTTTCTTTAATGGCATAGGGTTTCTATGCCATCTATTATAACCAAAGAAACTTTAGATCCTCTACTTCCCTCCTTTACCAAGTTATCAAACAGAACTTCCAGTAAAATTTAGAAGACAATTTTTGCTGTAATTTTCCCATTATAATTGTTGCTAAAAGTCTAGTTTGCCTTTATTACTGCTAATGCTGTTTATAACCAATCAGTATATTAAAATAACTTTACTTTGGTGATGTTTGTGCCTATTTGCATTGATTTACTATAAACTTAGTGTTTGAGCTATTTTTATGAAAAACTTTGTTACTTTTGCAGATTATGTTGAGAATATATGCATTTTTAACTACACATTTATTTTTAAAGAAAATAGTTTTCACAGATATGATATTTGTTATGAGATTAAAAACAATATTCTATAACTCATACTATCTGTGGCTAGTTGACTAGTGGATTGTTTCATGAAAAAGAAACATTTATTGATTCTATTTTTTGGAAAATGATTTTATGTGGCCAATAGAAGCAATTTGGTATGGCAAAATACAAGACAGGAAAACAACAAAGGACAGAAAGGAGAAAGGCAGAGTGTTAGAGAAGAAAAAAAGGTAAAGAAGAGAGACAAGGAGAAAACTGAAATGTGCTGGCTTAAGAACACTATTAGAAAAAATACCTTCTTAATCAGATTTAAAGATGTCAGCTTAAAACAACTTGAAACATTCATAAATACTATAACTATACATTGGCAATACACAGTATATTAAATACTGTTCTGCTGACAACCAATCAAGATGCTATTTTCTTATTTTATAAACCACTATATGGTACAAGCACAAAAAGTTTAAGATTATAATAATGTATTACAAGCAACAAATGCAAAAATCAACAAGTGGGAGTACATTAAACTAAAAAGTATTTTCACAGAAAAAGAAACAATCAAAAAGGAGTGATGTCACCATCAAGGTTGCATAAGACATTCCTCCTTGTTATCCCTCTTTCTAAACAATGAATTTGAACAATGAATTGTTTCTAAACAATGAATCCATCCACAGACCAAAACACCTTTGTGGGGGTTATGCAATCTAGCACCATAAGCCAAGGGACCCAGGAGGAATCTCTCCCACCTGTGCATCCAGTAACTAGGCAGACAGACATCACTACAGGTTGCAGAACCAGAAGAGCCAGCAAACCTACCCAAACCCTTCTTGACATGATCAGGGAAAAACCTGGTGAGTACTGACATAGGCAGGTAATCATGCAGGAGAGAAAATTTACAGAAGCCCAGTCTCCCTTAAGGAAGAGACCAGAATGCTATTGAAGTAAAAATGATGAATAAATAAATGAGTTTGGTAGCAGCAGAGATGATGGTAAGAGAAAGTTTCCCAGTGCCACCCCCTTTCCTAAGGAAACACTGCATGGCGTTGATCTATCTGGTAGCAGTGACTTCTCCCATGGGGGAAAAGGACAGCAGTGAGTGAGTGTCTGGCTACCCCAGTGGTGTGGGATGTGGCTGGAGAAACCCATTTCTCTTCAGTAGAACTCAGATTACTTTGGCAGGATCTGCATGAGTTGGAGGGGGAAGGAGATTGGGAAAGAGGCAAATAAGAATTTTTTTCAAAGGGCATTAAAGGGATTGTGTGCAGCAGGAAGTCCACCCACAAGCTTCTGGGAGTACCACTCCTGAGGAATCTCCCTACCAGGTCCAGAGGCACTCCCAATGCCCAGAGTGTTAAACCCACACCTCCTGCTACTCTGCTGCCAGCTCGTTGTGCATATTTCCACGTGTTGTAGTGAGAGAGCTCCAGTAGACAGGGAGCATGCTCAGAAAACAGGCCAAGGTCTAGGGGCAAAGGAGAAACCACAAACTTGAGCTATACTGCCACCTTCTGGAAAGAAAAATAGGTTTCCTGTAGCCAGCCTGGTGAGTTGTAAGAATGAGAAAAGAATGAGCTTAAGAATTCTGCCACAAGAGGGAGCAAGAAGAGTGGAGCAGGTGTACCCATACAAAGAGAAAACCCCAAATAATAACACCTTTGAACAAAATATCCCATCTGAGGTGATCTGCAGAGTCCAGTTCCTTGGGGTTGCTGGCCTGAGATACAAATTTCCTTGCTGGCTGTTGGCTGGCAGTAACTCTCAGCTCCTAAAGGCCACCTCAGGGCCAAGCCATCCTTCATGTCCTTATTTCCCTAACTTCCCATATCCAATGCTTCCCCTGTGGCTCCACCTTCAGAGTAGACCCAGAATCTGACACTCTTCACCCTCCACCACCTTAACCCCAGTCAGCTCCTGCATATCCCACCAGGACTATTGCAGTAGCCTTCTTGCTGGCCTCCCTGCTCTCTGTCCTACAGCCCATTCTCCACTTGGAAATCTGGGAAGGGGGTTGTTAAAATACAAGCCCAATCCTGTCCCACCTCTGCTCAGAACCCTCTCGTGGGTTCTCAAAGTAAAAGCCAATGTCGTCACCATGACCTACAGGGCTAGACACCATTCAGCCCTGTTATGCACTGACCTCACCTCCTAGGCCTCTCCGCCTCACTCACTCTGATCCCAACACTTTGGCCTCCACGCTGTTCTTCAGACACACCAACCCCCAGTTCCCTCTGCCTAAAATACTCTTCCCTGCAGACACCCACAAGGCTCCCTCACTTCCTTCTGGCCTCTGCTGAAATGTCACCTGGTGAAGCCTGCCCTCAACACCCTATTTAAAGGCACAATTCTCACTTCTAATAAAGTTACACATACACTTCCTACTAGACCCAGCAATTACACTCCCAGGTATTTACCCAAGAGAAATGAAAATATATGTGCACACAAAGAGTTGTACATGAATATCCATAGCAGGTTTATTCGTAATAGCCAAGAAGTGGAAACAACCCAGATGACCGTCAATAGGTTGGATGAATAAACAAAACATGGACAGCCATACCATGGGATGCTCACCGATCAGAAGGAACTAACATACAACAGCATGGATGAATCGCAAATGTTTTACGCTGAGTGAAAGAAGACAGATTTCACTTGCATGAACACCAGAAAAGACAAATCCAATCCACAGTGAAGGAAGACTGACCAGCAGCTTTCTAGATGGGAAGTGGGGTGGGAGTTGGGGATTGACTGCAAAGGTGCATGTGGGAACTTTACCGGATGGATGGAAATGTCTATAACTTGTCTGGAGTGGTGGATACACACATGTATACAACTGTCAGCTCACCGAACCATATACCTAAAATTGGTCAGTTTTATTGTATATCAAGTCTACGTCAGTAAAAACGGAAAAACCCTAAAAAAAAATACCCCATCTGTAGGCAAGTAGCAAAGATTTGAGGTGCCTGCTATTTCAAATGTGAAAGCAACACAAAACTACAAGGAATATGAAAAATCAAGAAAACATGCCGTCACCAAAAGAATATAGTAACTCTCCAATAACTGAGCACAAAGGCACTAAATTTTGTGATCTAGCTGACAAAAAAATTCAAAGTAGCTGTTTTGAAGAAACTCAACAAGCTACAAGAAAAATAAGAAAGAATTTAACAAAATCCCAAAAAATACACGATAAAAATAAGATTTTTAAAAAGAGATAGAAATTATAAAAAAGAATCAGTCATTCTGGAGTTGAAGAATTCAATGAATGAAATGAAAAATGCAATAGAGAGTATCTGCAGTAAAGGTGAGCAAATGGAAGATAGAATAAGTGAATCAGAGGATAGGAATTTTGAAATGACACTGTTAGAAGAGAACAAAGGAAAAAAAATGAAAAGAGGAAAGAGAGTCGACATAATCTATGGGATTCCTTTCAAAGAACAAATATAAAAATAATCTGGATTCCAGATGTAGAATAGAGGGAGAAGGGAACAGAAAATTTAGTTGAAGAAATAATAGCAAAGAACTTTCCAAACCTGGAGAGAGAATTGGCTATCCAATTTAACAAAGCTAGCAGATAACCCGATCATCTCAATGCAAAAAGATCTTCTCCAAGATATAGATAACAAAACAGTCAAAAAATCAAGGATAAAGAAAGAATTCTAAAAACAGGGGGGAAATTGTAGTCTACAAAGGAATTCCCATTAGGCTAACAGCAGATTTCTCACTAGAGACTTTACAGGCCAGGAGAGAGTAGAGTGACATATTCAAAGTATTGGGGGAAAAAAATCCCAGCTAATAATACTCTCAACAAAGTTACCCTTCAGATGTGAAGGAGAAATGCTTTCCTGGATAAACAAAATAAATACTTTCCTAGATAAACAAAAGCTGAAGAAATTCACCATAAGTAGACTTGCCTTGCAAGAAATGTTGAAAGAAGTTCTTCAAGCTGAAATAACAAGAAGTTAATTAGTGACATAAAAAACACAAAAGTATACAACAAGCTAGTTAAGATAAATATATACTCAGACTTAGAAAAACTCTACATATGTAATAGGAAGATGTGTTAACCACTTACCATAATATGAAGGTCAGAGGAAAAGAGTATTAAAAATAATTATAGCTATTATCATGTGGTAACAAATACACAATACGAAAACAGGTACTTGATGACATCAAAATATAAATGGGGAGAGTAAAAGAGTGAAGCATTTGTTGATCATCAAAGTTAACTTGGTATCACTTTAAAATTGACTGTTTTATCTATTGGGTTGGCCAAAAAGTTCGTTCAGGTTTTTCCATAAGATGTAATGGAAAAATCCTAACGAACTTTTTGGCTAACTCAAAATTTGATGTCTTATGTAAAGCTCATATTAACCACAAAGCAAAAACCTAGGGCAGATGCAGAAAAGATAAAGAAAGGGGAAATAGACCATACCACAAGGAAAAATCACCAATTTACAAAGGTAGGCAGAAACAGAAGAAGAAAGAAACAATTGAAATACAAAATAACCAGAAATCAGTTAATAAGATGGCATTAGTAAGTCTTCACATTATCAATAGTAACTCTAAATGTAAATGAATTGAATTAACCAATCAAAAGATAAAGTAGCTGGATGGCTAAAAACAAGAAGACACAACAACATACTACCTACAAAAGACTCATTTCAGCTTTAAAGACACACATAGGTTCAAAGTGAAGGGATGGAAAAAGTATCCCATGCAAGTGGAAACCGAAAAAAGTGGGGGTAGCTATACTTATTTAAGCCAAAAATGGTAACAAGAGACAAAGAAGGTCACTATATAATGATAAAGGAGTCAACTCATCAAGAAGATATAACAATTATAAATATATATACATCCAACTGAAATATTTTAAGCAAATATTAACAGATCTGAAGGGAGAAACAGACAACACATGATAAGAGTAGAGGACTTCAATACCCCACTTTCAGCAATGGATAGATCATCCAGATAGAAAATCAACAAGGAAATGATAGACTTGAACCATACATTAGACCAAATAGACCTAACAGACATTTATAGAATGTTCCATCCAACAGAAGCAGAATACACGTTCTTCTCAAGTGCACACAGAATATTTTCCATATGATAAGGCACAAAACATATCTTAGCAAATTTAAGATTATAATTATATCAAGTATCTTTTCAGACCACAGTAGTATGTAACTAGAAATCAACAAGAGGAAAGCTGGAAAATCTAAAAATATGTGGAAATTAAACAACACACTCCTGAACAACCAATGGATCAATGAAGAAATCAAATGCAAAATCAAGAAATATCTTGAAACAAATGAAAACTGGAAGCACAACATATCAAGTTCTATTAGAGACTGCAAAAGCAGTTTTGAGAGCAAAGAATAAATGCCTATATTAAGAAAATAGAAAGATCTCAAATAAGCAACCTAACTTTACACTTCAAGGAAATAGGAAAAGAACAAACTAAACCCAAAGTTAGCAGAAGGAAAGAACAAAGATTAGAGAAGAAATAAAAGAAATAGAGACCAGCAAAACAATCGAAAAGATCAATAGAACTAAAACCTGGTTTTTAGATAAGGTAAACAAAATTCTCAAAACTTTAGCTATACTAACTAAAAAAAAGAGAAGACACAAATAAATAAAATTAGAAATGAAAGAGAAGACTTTACATCTGATACCATAGAAATGCATAGAATCATAAGAGACACCTCTAAAAAAGTGTGCCAAGAAGTTAGAAAACCTAGAAGAGATGGATAAATTACTAGAAGCTTACAAGCCACCAAGACTGAATCAGGAAGAAAGAGATAACGTGAATAGACCAATAACAAGGAGATTGAATCAGTAGTCAAAATCCTCCTAACATAAAAAAGCCTAGGACCAGATGGCTTCACTGGTGAATTCTACCAAACATTTAAAGAAAAGTTAATACAAATTCTTCCCAAACTCTTCCAAAAAACTGAAGAGAAGGGCACTCTCAAACTCATTTTATAAGGTCAGCGCTATCCTGATCGCAAAGTCAGATAAGGACACTACAAAAAAGAATATTATAGACCAATATCTTTGATGAATATGGATGCGAAAATTCTCAACAAAATATTAGGAAACCAAATTCAACAATATATTGAAAGGATTATACATTGTGACCAATTTGGATTTATCTCTGGGATGCAAGTACAGTTCAACATACACAAACTAATAAATGTGACACAATATTAACATAAATGGAAGGTAACTGAATAGATGTGGAAAAATATTTGATAAAATGCATTCTCCTTTCATAATTAAGACACTCAACAAATTGCGTATAGAAGGAACATAACTCGACATAAGAAAGGCCAAATGTGATGAACCCACAGCTAATAGTACACTCAACAGTGGAGAACTGAAAGCTGTTCATGCAAGATCAGGAACAAAACAGAGCTCCCCACTCTCACCACTCTTATTCAGCATAGTACTGGACATCCTAGCTAGAGCAATTAGGCAAGATAAAGAAATAAAAGTCATCCAAATTAGAAAAGAAAAAGTAAAGTTGTCATTATTTTCAAATTATATGACTTTATATAGAGAAAAATCCTAAATTCTCCACCAAAAAGCTGTTGGAACTAATCAACAAATTCAGTAAAGTTGCAGGATATAAAATCAATATACAGAAATCAATTGCATTTCCATGCACTAACAATGAAACATTTGAAAGAGAAATTTTAAAAAACTATCCCATTCAAAATAACAACAAAAACAATAAAATACTTAGGAAAAAATTTTTCAAGGAAGTGAAAGATCTGTACAATGAAAACTGTAAGACCTTGAAGAAATAAATTGAATAAGACACAAACAAATGAAAAGTTATCCATGTTCATGGATCAGAAGGTTTAATATTGTTAAAACATCCATACTCCCCAAAGCCATCTACAGATTCAATGCAATCCCTATCAAAATTCCAAAGACATTTTTCACAGAAATAGGAAAAAAAATCCTAAACTTTGCCTGGAACCACAAAAGACCACAAATAGCCAAAGCAATCATGAGAAAGAACAAAGTCAGAGGCATCACGTTCTTGATTGCAAACTATACCATAAAGCTATAGTAATTAAGACAGCATGGTACTGTCATAAAAATAGACACATAGACCAATGGAACAGAATCCAGAGGCCAGAAATAAACCCATGTGTATGTGGTCAACTAATACTTGACAAGGAAGCCAGGAACACTCAATGGGGTAAGAGTAGTCTCTTCATGAAATGGTGTTGGGAAAACTGGACAACCACATGCAGAAAAATGAAATTGGGTCCCTATCTGATACAACTCACAAAAATTAACTTGAAATGACTAAAAACATAAACATAAGTCCTGACACCATAAAACTCCTAGAAGGAAACATAGGGAAGAAACTCTTTGACATTGGACTGGGCAATGATTTTTTGGATATGACAAAAACAGAAGCAACAAAAGCAAAAATCAATAAGTGGAATATAAAATAGCTGAACTCATAGAAACAGTTAGTAGAATGGTGGTTACCAAGGGCTGAGGGGTTGTGGAATTGGGGAGATGTCAGTCAAAGGGTACAAACTTGCAGTTAGAAGATGAATAAATTCTGGAGATCTAATGCACAACATTGTGATTATAGTTAACAATGCCTTATTATACACTTGAAAGTTTCTTAAAGACTAGATCTTAAATGTTCTCACCACAAAAAGAAATGACAGTTATGTGATGTAATGGAGGTGTTGGTTAATGCTATACCATATTGCCATATATAAGTACATCAAATCAACTCTTGTACACCTTAAATTTACACAATGTTATACATCAATTACATTTCAATTTTTAAAAGAATTTAATAATCTAAAACTGAAGAACTAGATCTGACAAGTACAGATTTAGAGTACATTACTTTTTTCATTCTTTCAGTATTTTGCTGAATTTATTATGTAAGCAGTTTCTGATATTTTGAAAGAGTAAATAAGTCCATGGAGGCTACAGACTGTGGCTGGGATTATATAACTACAAAATTGAAAGCAAAATTCCCGTTAGAATAAGGCAGTCTTGCCCTCTGACTATCAAATAGGGAACCTATGCCCCCGCCCGTCCCAATTTTACCAGTAAAAGTTCGTCCTAAATAAAATACTTTGGAAAAATTATCTAACAACTTCAGTGAGGCATTTTGTTTCTATATACTTCTTTCTTCTTTTAATAGAAAGCAAGTAGAATTTACTCATCATGCACCTAGATCTAAATGTTTGTTAATTTCTATTTCAAACTTTACATAGATTTAGAACACTTGTTCCAGCAAGTGGGAAAAAAAAAAACCTTTCTAGCTTTCATTTAAAGTATTTCTTTTCACTTATTGTATTTTGTGTGTGTCACAAACTATCAACTTAAAAGACAATATCATGAATTCTTTTTCAATCATTCTTGATTATACTTCCCTTTGCTGGTCTGTGAACTTTTTCAAATTAGTTTTTTCTAACTCACTTTCTGAAATGTGCTCTTGTCACTTAACTTCAGCTCTTCTATATTTGCTTTATCAGTGGGAAAATTCTTTCTGGAAGTCGACCAACCTATACATTGAAACTTGTTTTCTTAGACATATTACAAACAACTAGCATCAGCTACTATCCCTTATCAATCTTCCAAGTTAATATAACTACAGTTTAGAATGAAGTAAATCACAAGTTGTTAAAGTAAAATTTCTTTTATCAAATCAAAATCGGATTCTTTCACGAAACTGACCATCATATATTTTCCTTCATTCAGTGCAGTACTATATTTAGCAAACTCGTTTTCTTTCTGCAGGTTAGTGATTCTGTTATGACAAGGTTTATATGACTATTCATTTATTTTCTTTCTGCCTGTGTAGGTGTGTGTGCACTATGACTGTTATTTTCCATAAAATTTCAATTTCAGTACTAATTTAGAAATATTTAAATCTTTGGTTTAAATTTGGCTTAGTCTAAGTGCCCATACCAAAATATGAGAAGTACCAAGTGATATCATTATCGTGGGAAGAGGAGAGACAAACAGAGAGAAAGAGAGAGATAGAGAGAGAGACAGAGACAGAGACAGAGGGAGAGAGACAGAGAGAAGAGAGAGATAATGAGAGAGAAACAGAGAAAGAGAGCATGCAAGAGAACACACAAGCCTTTTCCTTCTAAAGATATCCCTAGTGTATTTTGAAACAGGGACAGAAGTTGAATGTGGCACTCAGTTGTTGCTTTTGCCACAATCATCAGTATGGTAAGAAATGTTTATAGAATGGAATGTAAATTTTAAAAATAGCTATGTAATTACCACTGATGATAGAGTAAACATTGTGAAGACTTTAGTGATTAAGAAATTACAAACACATAATGTTTTATTCACACCCTTTAGTTGTATAATCAGAAAATAATTAAAGAATATAATATTGTAAAGAAATTCTGGACCATTAGTTATAAAAATGTAATATTTCATACTTTAAAATATAAAATTATTTTATTCTTCTATTTTAGAACTTCATTCAATGATGCTGATATCCAACATTGACCAAATACTGACTTTAGTACTTGGCCACTTGGAGTTCAGCCAAAATGTGTATTCAGTATACCCCTCTTATGTACTGTAAAAACAGTTTCAAGAGTGGTACACCTTATTTGATTATCAACTTCACCAAATTTTTAGTCTATGCCATAGACTAAAGTGCCAAGTTTCCTACCACAAAGTTTCCATTTAAAATTTTCCACTTAAAAAAATTTATGTATGAGAACCTTGTTTCATAAGGCTAAAACTTGATTCCATCTGAGTCCCACCTTGCTTTCAGATGGCAACTACCATTATTGCCAAGTCCTGAAGAGCAAGGTCAAAGGTTATTCTGACTTTGAAGGTTGAAGGATGTGAATTAACACCGATTCCTATGAATCTCAGAAAAGGCAAATGCCAGTTCATCTCATTTTAATTCAACCCCAGTTTTCTGCTCTAGGTGTCTATGAGCATGGACTGTGCAGGTGAAAGGACCTGGGCTGGAATTTCAGCTCTGGGAGCAACTGTGGTGTGACCTTGGGCAAGTGATGATTAAATGACATAGGGCATATGTAAAGAGAGGGAAGCTCTCAGAAAACAGCAGGTATTATCATTTCCCCATAACTAGGTCATCTGCAGGTCAGGATATGGAGCAGGCTGAGATCTCACTATTTTCAGAAGAGCCTAAAAACATCTTGATTCCTTTGACTATCATTTTGAGAGGTAATATAAACTACTCAGTCACTGATTTTTCCAATTTAAATATTACACAAATCATTTGACTTCCTCATTCTCTATCACTAAACCTCCTTTTAGTCTCTTTTTTTCTAAACACGATGAATAGATTCTAAAAAATCTTTGAGAGATAGAAGTGCAATGTTTCCAATCAGAAGCATAGGGAAATTAAAGATGCCCTTGTGCATCCTAGATTATAGGTATTTACTGATGAATAAATACATGGTGAATGAATGGAGGTTCCAATTTGTTGTATCTATTATGCTATGTGTCCCTTTATCTTTCAATTGATAGCTTTATATTTAAGAAAATCACATATATTATTTTACTGATTCTCACAATGTCCAGTAAAAAGAGAGAGCAAGTATTGCTATTTCCAATTTACCAAAAGAGAAAATGAGTCTCAGCAGTATTAAGTGGCTTACCCAAGATAAGACAAAGAACAGGGCTTGACCTCAGGTTTTTTAACACTTGAGTCAGGATCCTCTCCACTATACCACTAGGCTTCTCACGTGGCCCTATGGTGAAGGGAGACTGAGAAACATCTTCCCAGGGAGTTTCTGTAGCCCCATATATTCCCCAACTATGTGCTTCTTCACTGTTAAAACAAACAACCTTGGAGCACATCAGCTTCTATGCCAAAACAAAATCTGAGCTAGAATTTCAAGTTGTAGGCTGTGGATTGGGGATGACTTTGTAAATTACTACTTCTCCAAGTATCACAGGTGATTCACAGAAAGTTATCTATAACATCTCACACCTGAACCATAGTGAGAATTAAAGCTCAACCTGCTCTAATGAAGGTGTTGCCCAGGACAAATTTTCACCTGGTAGAGATTTTCAAAACTGATCTCAACTCTAACTAGACAAGGATATCCAGTTGCCTTACTACCAGAGTTCTTAACTGGGGTCTATCTCTGCCCTAGGAATCCACAGATGAGTATTAAGAGGGCCCCCACAGACACTTGAAAGGATATGCAAAAATATATGACTCTGTATCTCTAATTTTTCTAGAGATGCAGACCATAGCTTTCATCAGATTCTCAGAATGCTCCCCAAAGTTTACAATCCCACAAGAGGACTTCATAATAGTAGAAATTAGACATTGTTATTACTATTAATTTTAAAATGTTAAGTTTCTATTTGTACTGCAAATTTCTATAATACTGCATCACATTTTTAAAAAAGCTAGACGATTTCACCAAATCTTACCAAATATATTTAGGATTCCTTTGGGACACTCTACAGCAGCTTTTATATGGGTATATATATATATATATATATATATATATATATATATATATATATTTATTTATTTCATATACATACATATATAATTTCCCATTTTAAACTCAATATCATAAATATCAGTTTTATTTTATAAAACTATAAATGATTTTATTTTCATGTGTTTATTCCATTAGTGCTAAAAAATTAGGAAATTTGCCACATTTTTATTATAATTCCCTTACTGCCCATATTTATATTCTTATGGTTACAACTGAAAAGTCAAAATGAATGATTATTTCTTTCATTTATCTGAAAAATACATTTCCACTTAAACTGCACTTCCCCAGTTGGCTTGTACAATCTGTGAAATCATCATTAAAAATAAGTCAATATGTTCACGCATCACCTTCCTCAATAGAATATAAAATAATCAGCATTCAAGACTTCAGTCACTTCTCTTACTGTGTACCACTGTCTTCACAATTCACCATCATTCAAAAATATATTACTGTGTCTGATGGAAGTAAAAGAAACCAATCCTTGCCTGGCAGGAATCCACAACAAAAGAGAAGACTTAATTATTTCAATATTTTACAATACTGTGCTCCAGCATTCAGAACCATTTCTTAGCTTGCTGACCTAGTAGCCTGGTTTCCTCTTGTTTTAAGACAAGACAATACTCACATGGAGGCCAAATGGTTTTGAAATTTGTTCCAAGACTCATTCTGACCAGGCTTCTTGGCCAGACATCTCACTCCACTATGTAATTTAGCGTGATCTAAGCTGATGGTCAAAACCCTGCTGCCGCCAAGCACACAGACCACCTGAATTTGATTTAATAATATCCATGAGGACATGAGCTTTACATTTCCTACAGAAGCAATAAGTTCCCCAACCTGTTTTTCTCTGATCATTTGGAAATATGTCTTTTACCTTTGAACATAAGTTAAGAAATATTTCCAATACTGAAAACAGGAAGAAAAAAACACCTAATGCAGTTTTTTAAATAGATTTTGTCCTCCAGCATGCAGGCTTATGAATAAAAGGAGGAATTATCTTTCCAAACACTTCATTCCACCTTTAATTTACACAGCACCTAATTGCCATGGTCCTAAGTTTCGTAGAGAAAGAAGTAAATATCATCATCAAAAAGGGCCCAGGCCTATCACAGAACAGCCAATTGTATTGTACTCCAAGATAGGAAAAGATGACTGTACCAAGCATATAGATAGCCTACAGACCGAACAAAAATATAAACTAACCAGATAATTTGACATATATATTATCTATCAATATATCTATCAATATTTATCAATATTTAACTTCAATAGACGCATTCCAGGAATTAAGGCATAGATACATTCCAGGTATTAGGGAATAGTGACTACTTTGAAGGTTTCAAAGAGAAACTAGAATACCAAGAGCTGCCAAAAATATCAAGGAGGCTCTACAATGGTTTGTTAATTACAGTTTTTTATGTTCATAATATTCTTAACTTACATGACAGTTTCATAGGTGCAATGACTGGACATGGGATCAGGGATCATGTCAGATTAAAATGACTGGAAGGAACACACTTTGAGGAGAAAAAAAGAAGAGAAAAGATTGATTGTCAAGACTGTTGTAGAAAGAAATGTTTAAACATACCAAGAGATGACTTTAGCACTGATGCAGAATGCGATCATCTTTCCTAAGTAGAAAGACTGGATCAAGGATTCTTAATAGTTCAAAGGGACCTTGCAGAGTCCCTACATTTATATCTGTTGTCCAAAGCTTCTAACTGCCTTGCTAAATTGAAAACTAAAAGCCTTCTTTGGTTTTGGCTTTTTAATCTTGAGGGGTCATCTCATATATTTTTTCTACTTTTACAGGTAAGAAAAATGAAGCTTAGTATGTTTAAATTACTTTCCCATTTCCACAAAGATGAATGAGAATGAGAAATGGGATTTAAACACAAGACTCCTTACTTCTGGCCCTGGGCTTGGGTCATGAATCAAGAAAACTCATTTCTGACATTAACTAGCCTTATTGTTCCTGGTTAAGTTATTTCCCTCCTTTGAAGGGAGGGAAGCATAAAATGGGGGTGAAGGCAGTTTAAAAGATTCATTAATTCAGCCAACACAAGTTAATTGCATGCCTATTATGTATAAGGCAATTTGGGAGCATTGGAGTTGTAGCATTGAACAAGAGATACATTGTCTATAACTTCAGGGAGCTTAGATTCTAGTGGGGAGAAAAGGCAAACAGACAGAAAAATGAATAAATAGACAGGTATACAAAACATATTGCTGAATAATAAGTACTATGCCAATAATTAAAATGTGTGCAAAGAGCTTGAATGGGTGGCTACTCTAGATTGGGTGGTCTGGGAAGGCCTCTCTGGGGAAGTGACATTTAAAAATGGCAACCATTTATATACTGCTTCTATGTGTCCTAATATTAACAATGTAATCCCCCAAACAATTGCATGTGGTATATACCATTGCAGAAATTTTATAGGAGAAGAAACTGAAATGCATAGAATTGAATTGACCCCTCCCCAAGGTCATAGAGTTAAATGAGAATTACAGCAGAGTTTTGAACCCAGGCTGCACAGCAGCCAAAGTCAGTGCTCTGTTGCTTTTTTTAAATTGAAATATAATTGACATATAACATTGTGTAAGTTTAAGGTGTACAACATGTTGACTTGATACACTTATATACTGCAATATGATTACTACCATAGCGTTAGCTAAACCTCTACCATATAATTATCTTTTGTGTGTGTGTGTGTGGTGGGAACAATTAAGATCCAGTCTCTTAGCAGCTTTGATGTTTATAATACAGTATTGTTGACTATAATTTCGATCAAGTTGACATCTAATAGCAAGAAGCATCCAGCAACATAAAGATCAGAGGAAAGAACATACCAGGAAGAGGAAACAGCTTGTGCATAAGCCCTGGGGCAAAAAAGAATTTAGTGGGTTTAAGGAGCAGAAGGAAAGCCAGTAGGAATGGAGAAAATTTAGTAAGGAAGAAAGTAATAAGATATGCTTGGAGAGATAAACAGGGTCCGAAACATGTTGAATTAAATATTTTACATTTGAATGGCTTTTTACAGTTTAGAGAGCATTCTCATATAGATTATCTCATGTATTAACCACATCATTCTTATGAGTGGATACTTTCTCTTCGTGCATGCTTGAACATAGGAAATGCATGCTTTGAGAGGTGCAATGATTCATACTGGCTCCTAAAACCAACAGTGGAGGGTCTGGGACTCAAATACAATTCTACCTGACTTTGGGTGTAGTAATCGATTTATTTAAAAAATACTGCTTCTATATTTGATAGTGACAAAAGTTCTTTTCTAATTTAAAAATTTTTGGAAATCATTAAGGAAACAAAGAAGCTGAAGATAAAAGGAAAGGGTAGTTAGTTATTCTTAAACTTAGTTATTCTTGTGGCAAATTTAAGTCTGTTTCACCAATTGTCACTATGCAGAGATTACTCTGAAACTTCTCTTTTAACCTCTCACTTCTGTCTAATTTTCTTCCTTTTTTTTTTTTACTATCCCCTCTCCCTTACAATTCAGAAATAAATATGGGGGAAATTTGAACACTTTCATGATTACAGTTTATGACTGGAAAAAAGGAATGTTTCCAAGATACTGAATGTCTAAGATTCTAGGCATAAGCCAATGCAGGAAAAAAAAACAAAAAAACAAAAGCAAATAGCAATTTTACCAGTAAATTAAGAACTTATTAGGGGAAGACAGTATTAAAATGGGAATTTGAGCCAGGAAAAACCCTTTCCACTCTAAATTCTTTTTTTTTATTTTTAACATCTTTATTGGAGTATAATTGCTTTACATAGGTGTGTTAGTTTCTGCTGTATAACAAAGTGAATCAGCTATACGTATACATATATCCCCATATCCCCTCCCTCTAGCGTCTCCCTCTGACCCTCCCTATCCCACCCCTCTGTGTGGTCACAAAGCACCGACCCGATTTTCCTGTGCTATGCGGCTGCTTCCAACTAGCTATCTATTTTATATTTGGTAGTGTATATATGTCTCTGCCTCTCTCTCACTTCGTCCCAGCTTAGCCTTCCCCCTCCCTGTGTACTCAAGTCCATTCTCTGTGTCTGAGATTTATTCCTGTCCTGCCCCTACGATCTTCAGAACCTTTTTTTTTTTTAGGTTCCATATATATGTGTTAGCATATGGTATTGTTTTTCTCTTTCTGAATTACTTCAGTCTGTATGACAGTCTCTAGGTCCATCCACCTCACTACAAATAACTCAATTTTGTTTTTTTTATGGCTGAGTAATATTCCATTGCATATATGTGCCACATCTTCTTTATCCATTCATCTGTTGATAGACACTTAGGTTGATTCCATGACCTGGCTATTGTAAATAGAGCTGAAATGAACATTGGGGTACATGACTCTTGTCGAATTACGGTTTTCTCAGGGTATATGCCCAGTAGTGGGATTACTGGGTCGTATGGTAGTTCTATGTTTAGTTTTTTAAGGAAATTCCAAACTGTTTTCCATAGTAGCTGTATCAATTTACATTTCCACCAACAGTGCAAGAGGGTTCCCTTTCCTCCACACCCTCTACAGCATTTATTGTTTGTAGATTTTTTGATGATGGCCATTCTGAATGGTGTGAGGTGATACCTCATTGTAGTTTTTGAATTGCATTTCTCTAATGATTAGTGATGTTGAACATCTTTTCATGTGCTAGTTGGCAATCTG
The DNA here is from genome assembly GCF_028023285.1 of Balaenoptera ricei. Taxonomy (NCBI): domain Eukaryota; kingdom Metazoa; phylum Chordata; class Mammalia; order Artiodactyla; family Balaenopteridae; genus Balaenoptera; species Balaenoptera ricei. Next base: position 82,978,639 of record NC_082660.1, read on the forward strand.
TATATCTTCTTTGGAGAAATCTCTATTTAGATATTCTGCCCATTTTTGGATTGGGTTGTTTGTTTTTTCGATATTGAGCTGCATGAGCTGGTTGTATATTTTGGAGCTTAATCCTTTGTCAGCTGCTTCAGTTGCAAATGTTTTCTCCAATTCTGAGGGTTCTCTTTTCGTCTTGTTTATGGTTTCCTTTGCTGTGCAAAAGCTTTCAAGTTTCATTAGGTCCCATTTGTTTATTTTTGTTTTCATTTCCATTTCTCTAAGAGGTGGGTCAAAAGGATCTTCCTGTGATTTATGTCATAGAGTGTTCTGCCTATGTTTTCCTCTAAGAGTTTTATAGTGTCTGGCCTTACATTTAGGTCTTTAATCCATTTTGAGTTTATTTTTGTGTATGGTGTTAGGGAGTGTTCTAATTTCATTCTTTTACATGTAGCTGTCCAGTTTTCCCAGAACCTCTTATTGAAAAGGCTGCCTTTTCTCCATTGTATATTCTTGCCTCCTTTATCAAAGATAAGGTGACCATGTGTGCGTGGGTTTATCTCTGGGCTTTCTATCGTGTTCCATTGATCTATATTTCTGTTTTTGTGCCACTACCATACTGTCTTGATTACTGTAACTTTGTAGTATAGTCTGAAGTCAGGGAGCCTGATTCCTCCTGCTCAGTTTTCCTTTCTCAAGATTGCTTTGTCTATTCAGGGTCTTTTATGTTTACATACAAATTGTGAAAAATTTTTTCTAGTTCTGTGAAATATGCCATTGTAGTTTGATAGGGATTGCACTGAATCTGTAGATTGCTTTGGGTAGTATAGTCATTTTCACAATGTAGATTCTTCCAATCCAAGAACATGGTATATCTCTCCATCTGTTTGTATCATCTTTAATTTCTTTCATCAGTGTCTTATAGTTTTCTGCATACAGGTCTTTTGTCTCCTTAGGTAGGTTTATTCCCAGGTATTCTATTCCTTTTGTTGCAATGGTAAATGGGAGTGTTTCCTTAATTTCTCTTTCAGATTTTTCATCATTAGTGTATAGGAATGCAAGAGATTTCTGTTCCTTAATTTTGTATCCTGCTACGTTCTCAAATTCATTGATTAGCTCTAGTAGTTTTCTGGTAGCATCTTTAGGATTCTCTATGTATAGGATCATGTCATCCACAAACAGTGACAGCTTTACTTCTTTTCTGAATTGGATTCCTTATATTTCTTTTTCTTCTCTGATTGCTGTGGCTAGGACTTCCAAAACTATGTTGAATAATAGTGGTGAGATTGGGCCACCTTTTCTTGTTCCTGATCTTAAGGGAAATGGTTTCAGTTTTTCACCATTGAGAAACATGTTGGCTGTGGGTTTGTCATATATGGCCTTTATTACGCTGAGGTAAGTTCCCTCTATGCCTACTTTCTGCAGGGCTTTTATCATAAATGGTGTTGAATTTTGTCAAAAGCTTTTTCTGCAGCTATTGAGTTGATCATATGGTTTTTCTCCTTCTATTTGTTAATATGGTTTATCACATTGATTGATTTGCATATATTGAAGAAATTTTGTATTCCTGGGATAAACTCCATTTGATCAAGTGTATGATCCTTTTAATGTGCTGTTGGATTACGTTTGCTAGTATTTGAGGATTTTTGCATCTATGTTCATCATTGATATTGGCCTGTAATTTTCTTTCTTGTGACATCTTTGTCTGGTTTTGATATCAGGGTGATGGTGGCCTCATAGAATGAGTTTGGGAGTTTTTCTCCCTCTGCTATATTTTGGAAGATTTTGAGAAAGGTCGCTGTTAGCTCTTCTCTAAATGTTTGATAGAATTATCCTGTGAAGTCATCTGGTCCTGGGCTTTTGTTTGTGGGAAGATTTTAATGACAGTTTCAATTTCAGTGCTTGCGATTTGTCTGTTTATATTTTCTGTGTCTTCCTGGTTCAATCTCAGAAGATTGTGCTTTTCTAAGAATTTGTCCATTTCTTCCAGGTTGTCCATTTTATTGGCCTATAGTTGTTTGTAGTAATCTCTTATGATCCTTTGTATTTCTGCAGTGTCAGTTGTTACTTCTTCTTTTTCATTTCCAATTCTATTGATTTGAGCCTTGTCCCTTTTTTTCTTGATGAGTCTGGCTAATGATTTATCAATTTTGTTTATCTTCTCAAAGAACCAGCTTTTAGTTTATTGATCTTTGCTATTGTTTCCTTCATTTCTTTTTCATTTATTTCTGATGTGATCATTATGATTCCTTTCCTTCTGCTAACTTTGGGGGTTTTTTGTTCTTCTTTCTCTAATTGCTTTAGGTGTACAGTTAGGTTGTTTATTTGAGATGTTTCTTGTTTCTTGAGGTAGGATTGTATTGCTATAAACTTCCCTCTTAGAACTACTTTTGCTGCATCCCTTAGATTTCGGGCTGTCGTGTTTTCATTGTCATTTGTTTCTAGGTATTTTTTGGTATCCTCTTTGATTTCTTCAGTGATCTCTTGGTTATTTAGTAGCATATTGTTTACCCCCCATGTGTTTGTATTTTTAATAGTTTTTCTCCTGTAATTGATATCTAGTCTCAGAGCACTGTGGTCAGAAAAGATACTTGATATGATTTCAATTTTCTTAAATTTATCAAGGCTTGATTTGTGACCCAAATATGATCTATCCTGGAGAATATTTCATGAGCACTTTAGAAGAAAGTGTATTCTGTTGTTTTTTGATGGAATGTCCTATAAATATCAATTAAGTTCGTCTTCTTTAATGTATCGTTTAAAGCTTGTGTTTCCTTATTTACTTTCATTTTGGATGTTCTGTCCATCGGTGAAAGTGGGGTGTTAAAGTCCCCTAGTACGATTGTGTTACTGTCGATTTCCCCTTTTATGGCTGTTAACATTTGCCTTATATATTGGGGTGCTCCTATGTTGGGTTCATAAATATTTATAATTGTTATATCTTCTTCCTGGATTGATCTATTGATCATTATGTAGTGTCCTTCTTTCTCTCTTGTAATAGTCTTTATTTTAAAGTCTATTTTGTCTGATATGAGAATTGCTACTCCAGCTTTCTTTTGATTTCCATTTGCATGGAGTACCTTTTTCCATCCCCTCACTTTCAGTCTGTATATGTCCCTAGGTCTGAAGTGGGTCTCTTGTAGACAGCATATATATGGGTTTTGTTTTTTGTATGCTTTCAGCCAGTCTATGGTTTTTGGTTGGAGTATTTAATCCATTTACATTTAAGGTAGTTATCAATAAGTATGTTCCTTTTACCATTTTCTTAATTGTCTTGTGTTTGTTATTGTAGGTCTTTCCTTCTCTTGTGTTTCCTGCCCAGAGAAGTTCCTTTAGCATTTGTGGTAAAGCTGAATTCTCTTAGCTCTTGCTTGTCTGTAACGGTTTTATTTTCTCTGTCGAATCTGAATGAAGTCCTTGCTTGGTAGGGTAATCTTGGTTGTAGGTTTTTCCCTTTCATCACTTTAAATATGTCTTGCCACTTCTTTTTGGCTTGCAGAGTTTCTGCTGAAAGATCATCTGTTAACCTTATTGGGATTCCCTTGTGTGTTATTTGTTGCATTTCCCTTGCTGCTTTTAATATCTTTTCTTTGCATTTAATTTTTGATAGTTTGATTAATATGTGTCTTGGCATGTTTCTCCTTGTATTTTTCGTGTATGGGACTCTCTGTTCTTCCTGGACTTGATTGACTCTTTCCTTTCCCATATTAGGGAAGTTTCCTACTATAATCTCTTCAGATATTTTCTCAGTCCCTTTGTGTTTCTCTTCTTCTTCTGGGACCCCTATAATTCAAATGTTGGTGCATTTAATGTTGTCCCAGAGGTCTCTGAGACTGTCGTCAATTATTTTCACGCTTTTTTCTTTATTCTTCTCTGTGGTAGTTATTTCCACTATTTTATCTTCCAGGTCACTTATCCGTTCTTCTCCCTCAGTTATTCTGCCTTTGATTCTTTGTAGAGAATTTTTAATTTCATTTATTGTGTTGTTCATCATTGTTTGTTTGCTCTTTTGTTCTTCTAGGTCCTTGTTAGACGTTTCTTATATTTTCTCCATTCTATTTCCAAGATTTTGGATCATCTTTACTATCATTACTCTGAATTCTTTTCTAGGTAGACTGCCTAGTTCCTCTTCATTTGTTTGGTCTGGTGGCTTTCTATCTTGCTCCTTCATCTGCTGTGTATTTCTCTGTCTTCTCATTTTGCTTAACTTACTGTGTTTGGGGTATCCTTTTCACAGGCTGCAGATTCGTAGTTCCCATTGTTTTTGGTGTCTGCCCCCAGTGGCTAAGGTTGGTTTAGTGGGTTGTGTAGGCTTCCTGGTGGAGGGGACTGGTGCCTGTGTTCTGGTGGATGAGGCTGGGTCCTGTCTTTCTGGTGGACAGGACCACATCCAGTGGTGTGTTTTGTGGTGTCTGTGAACTTATTATGATTTTACGCAGCATCTCTGCTAATGGGTGGGGTTCTGTTCCTGTCTTGTTAGTTTTTTGGCTTAGGGTGTCCAGCACTGGAGCTTGCTGGTTGTTGAGTGGATCTGGGTCTTAGCGTTGAGATGGAGATCTCTGGGAGAGTTCTCACCAATTGATATTATGTGGCACCAGGAGTCCTCTGATGGATCAATGTCCTGAACTCAGCTCTCCCACATCAGGGGCTCAGGCCTGACACCCGGCCAGAGCACCAAGACCCTGACAGCCACACAATTCAGAAGAAAAGGGGGGAAAAAAAGGAAAGAAGATGAAGAAAAAAATAGTTATTAAAATAAAAAAATAAAAATAAATATTATTAAAATAAAAGAAATAAAAAGGTATTGAAAAAAGAGAGCAACCAAACCAATAAACAAAGCCAATAATGATAACAAGCATTAAAATTTATACTAAAAAAAACAAACAACAAACAAAAACGGACAGAACCCTAGGAGAAATGGTAAAACACATCTATACAGACAAAATCACACAAAGAAGCATACATATACACACTCTGAAAAAGAGAAAAAGGGGAAAATATGTATATATATATATATATATATATATATATATAAATAAATAATAAAGGAAGAGAGCAACCAAATCAATAAACAAATCTACCAATGATAATAAGCTCTGAATACTAAGCTGAGATAAACATAACACCAGAAACAAATTAGATGCAGAATACAAACCCCAAGTCTACATTTGCTACCAATGCCCACCGCCTCAATCTTCAGATGATTCGTTGTCTGTTCAGTTATTCCAGAGATGCAGGGTACATCAAGTTGATTGTGGAGATTTAATCTGCTGCTCCTGAGGCTGCTGGGAGAAATTTCCCTTTCTCTTCTTTGTTCGCCCAGCTCCTGAGGTTCAGCTTTGGATTTGGCTCCGTCTCTGCATTTAGGTCACCTGAGGGCATTTGTTCTTCACTCAGAAAGGACAGGGTTAAAGTAGCAGCTGATTAAGGGGCTCTGGCTCACTCAGGCCGGGGAGGAGGGAGGGGTATGGAATGCGGGGCGAGCCTGCAGCGGCAGATGCCAGCGTGAGGTTACAACAGCCTGAGGGTCACTGTTTGTTCTCCTGGGGAACTTGTCCCTGGAGCACGGGACCCTGGCAGTGGCGGGCTACACAGGTTCCCAGGAGGGATGGTGTGGATAGTGACCTGTGCTTGCACACAGGCTTCTTGGTGGCTGCAGCAGCAGCCTTAGCGTTTCATGCATGTCTGTGGTGTCCGCGCTGATAGCCGAGGCTCGCGCCCATCTCTGGAGATCATTAGGCAGTGCTCTGAATCCCCTCTCCTGGCGCACCCCGAAGTAATGGTCTCTTGCCTCTTAGGCAGTTCCAGACTTTTTCCCGGACTCCCTCCCGGCTAGCTGTGGCACACTAGCCCCTTCAGGCTGTGTTCACGCAGCCAACCCCAGTCCTCTCCCTGGGATCTGACCTCTGAAGCCAGAGCCTCCGCTCCCAGCCCTCACCTGCCATGGCAGATGAGCAGAGAAGCCTCTCCGGCTGGTGAGTTCTGGTCAGCACCAATCCTCTGTACGGGAATCTCTCCACTTTGCCCTCTGCACCCCTGTTGCTGCACTCTCCTCTGTGGCTCCTAAGCTTCCCCCCCCACCCACCCCCGTCTCCACCAGTGAAGAGTCTCCCTAGTGTGTGGAAACTTTTCCACCTTCACAGCTCCCTCGCAGAAGTGCAGGTTCCGTCCCTATTCTTTTGTCTCTGTTTTTTCTTTTTCCTGTTGCCCTACCCAGGTATGTGGGGAGTTTCTTGCCTTTTGGGAAGTATGAGGTCTTCTGCCAGTGTTCAGGAGGTTTTCTGTAGGAGTTGTTCCCCATGTAGATATATTTTTGATGTATTTGTGGGGAGGAAGGTGATCTCCACATCTTACTCCTCTGCCATCTTGAAGGTCCCCCCTCAATCCTTATTATTCTAATTCATATCAGTCTAATTGTTAGATGACTAGGACCAAACAATGTAGAATAGAGGAAAGGGTGATTATATGCTTTGTAATATATAAATCTACAAGTCACAGCTAATTTTAGTTTATTCACAACCACGTCTTTTCCTCTTCTTCATGATTGAATATTGAGGGAGAGAAAGTAAGTTGCCTCAAATCTCCTAAAGTCCAGCTCTTACAGAGTACTTTAGAGAGCTAACAAATGGCAATGAAACCCTTTCTGACATATTATTTACGAACAGAGAACTGAGAAAAACAGCATGGGTCACCAGAAAAAGTACTATCTGAGGAATCAGGAGATGTGAATATTTTTCTGCAAAAGTACCAGGAGAACTTGGGCAAGTTAAACACAAACAAGCAAGACACAAATATGATCATGGTCAACTAAGAAGGCAGGAAGCAGCAAGAAGGTTAGGGTTAAAACAAACCACCCATGTTTATTAGCATTGTCATTTATCCCTTGAGAAAACAGTGAAGCTTGTGCCATTTGCCACTATTTCCCCATATTTTTGTTTTAAGGCCTTTTCCAGAATTTGGTGTGGTACATCTAAAGGCACTTTATACAGATAACAATTTGGAGATTCCCCTAGGCTATTGAAAAGCAGGAGCTAGGATAGGCACCAATGCCGGCAGCAATTTTCATAAGATTCATGTAACTTTTCTATTGAACACAAATATGTTGGCAAGAAGAAAAAAAAAATCCTTCAACATTGTAAACTAAACCATAGTTTGCTTCTTTCAAATATTCCCAAAGCTTCCTTTATTACTAGTACTTAAGAAACTTGTACTGTGTTAACTCTTGTTTGCCAAAGAATGTATGAAAACACGAGGATACTTGTAACAAGCTTTCTCAAGATAGTGTAACTTTTAATAGAGCAATTGGTAACTGTGACTTGTTAATGGCAAAGGACTGTTTCTCAAACTGCAAAATCAAATCCACAGTTTGGAAAAGACAGCAACACAGTTCTGTTCTACAAATGAAGAGAATCGATTAATATATGAGACCAACGTTCTTTTTCTTCTTCACCAAACTGTTTGAGCTAATAAAATCTAATTTTCAGTAAGGTGTTAATGTGTTAATATGTTATCTCTCCCTTCAGTAATTGCATTTGAAAATTGCTCCTTTGGTATAATGGATTCTGTCATTCCCTAGAAGGAAAAGGGTATGGATTTGTCCAAAACCCTCCAAACGAGTATATCAATCATGCATGGATGAAAATCCTATATACTAGAAAATCATCATTAAAAAAAAGTAAAAATACAACTCACAAGTGGGTTTATGAGAGTTTTTATATTTTCTGTGTACTTGGTATATTTTAACTGCCACATAGTAACAAGGCTAACCTTAGAGGCAGCCAGAAACAAGAAAATAATTACATGGTTTGATTTGAACGTTAGCAAATATTTCACCACCCAAGCTTCACTCCTGGCTAAAAAATTCTGACACCTTAATGTTCTTGCTTTAGGCTGTCAGTTACCTGAGTCAATATATGAGAGGAATTTAGAGAACTATAAAGCACTACTAGTGACACAGTAGAAAGTGTTAATTTAGCATATTAACCCAAAAGTATACATTGCCAATTTTGGAGAAATGTAGTTGTAGGTAGGTAAATTTTGGAGAAATGGTGGGGAAGTACAGGAAAGCCAAAACAAGTAAGACACTGCCTAGGCTGAATTTGGTGGAGAGTGAAATTTTGTGACTAGTAAACTCTTTTGTTAGTTTGCTTTTTATAAAGAGAATCATTATAAGTGGTGTGTTCACTGTAACAATTTCTAGCAATGCAGCAAGGTGTAAAAGAATGAAATCCCCAAGACCATATTCCCCCTCCTAATTCTAACCCCAAGAGGTAACTGCCATTTTATATAGTTTGGATTTAGTATAGTATTTCAGCTGGTAGACTTTTGAATTTATCTACAAACACAGAATCTTGTTAAGAAAAGTCTCCTGCATTTACACAACAGCCTATTGACCATTCTTCCTATAAAATTAGCACTATGTGTTATCTTTATTCTTTAATCACAGGTAGGAAACCCTAAAACATGAAAGTCAGTAAAATGCTAAAATCTGGTATTCATCATATTCTTTTACATAGGCAGAGAATACAGAGCAATCTGCAACTTCATTGAAGAACAAAGTATTCTGTGTCTAAAACGTGTTGGGTGCTCAATTAAACAGGGGCATAAACATGACTTGTGTGTATCTCTGTCACCTTCAATGTTGGTTATTAAATTACTTTAGAAATATCCTGATTATTAAACATTGGCCTCCGATTTAATAAAACCATCAAGGCAAGTCTTACAGTAAAATAACTAAGAGGATGACTATAGCAATAGCTTTTTAGGGCAGCTGGGAAGAGATCACATTAAAATGGAGCAAAAGCTGTGTGAGTCAATGGGAAATACAGATATGGAAGATAAAACAATACTTCATTAGCAATGCATAATTATAATTTTGGTTGCCTGTAGAAACAGCTCTCAACATATTAAGCAATCATATGCAATTTAACTGAATTTTGTATTGCATGCCTCCTTTAATCTTTATTGGATAATTTACTGATTGCTTGTAATGCAGCACCCAAAGAAATGCCTGAGTTTTAAATTAAAATGTTGCAAAAGTTCACACTAGTTTCTAACAGGCTAGGAGTATATAAAAAGAAACAATAGTCAGTTTAGAGAAAGTAGAATTAATTGTGCTATTTTGATTTATAAGGCACAAAACAATTTTATTTTATTAAACTTTACTGGAGTCAGTGTCTCTTTTATTTTTGATACCCAATGAATTATGAACATAGTCTTAATTTTATATGTTGCATGAAATATTGAAACACATAAAATAAAACAAACATTTTTAGCTTTCGGACAATATACATGTCATAAGACAAACTTCTCCATAGTCTTAATTATTTATAGTCCCAAAATAACCACAAAAAACTTTGTGTTGGGGGGGCAGTGATTACAGTGTCTCATGTGGCTATTAAATTCCTCTCTCTTGCTTTCCTGAGAGGCACCTAATGTAAAATGGCACACATTTCCCATCATTTCAAATGTAATGGAGACTCTTGGTCATGTTTAAATAAAATAATCATCCCTAAACAATTTAAAAATGAACACTTGATACACCTATCTGGTGACTTAAAAATAAATGAAAATCTAATTACCACTAAAATACAACAAATTCCCTCTGTATAAATCTGGACTCAGAAAATTCACTCAGTGTTTCACGAGCAGTTCAGGACCACATGTTACCTCTGGGAGAAGAAAAGCATAGATCAACATGAAGGTAACTTGAGCAAAGAGAATCCCAAACTTAACACCCCAAAGGAGGAGTAACAATTTTCAACACCTGTATATCTCCTTAAAAACACTGGAGAACCTGAATCTTATCTCTTTTTGTAATTGTACTAATGGTATGACCATGGGTTCTTTTTCTCAAATTATGTGTACTTTTTTTTTCTTTTTAATCCATCTAATAGTAGTTGAGGTACTGTGACTGGTCTTATAAGTCACTGAAACGATATTAACAGCTGAGCTGCAATTTAGCAGTGGCAATAGTTCCTTCAAATGAAAAGAGGATGAGAAAGAGGAAACGTGTTTTATAATTAAACTGTGTGCAAGCTATTACAAATATATTGTTTTACAGTGCATACTAAATAAAGCAATCGACACACAACGTTGTCCTAAAGGAAGGTAAAATTTCAGCTGTGCCACAACTACTTTTTCCCTACTAATGTTTAAACTTATATTCATTTTTAATTTAGAAGTTCTGGATTTTTCAGTGTTTTTTTATGTTCTTTAGTTTTTTTATTTTAAACCAAGATTGAGTTCTCTCTTCTTTTCCAGTGATTTTTCTACTCTATTTAATGACCGGTGCCTACAATTACAGTAATTTGTTCCTAGATTTAGCATATCTTCATTAAAATTCAAAGAATTATTATTAGCATATATATGGCATGTCAATTTCACTTTAATTCAATGACTTCGCTGTTTTGTCCCATTATGTACAAATAAGGCTTCTGACCCTAAGGATGATAAAAGTAATTAAATAGAGAGCACACAGATACTGAAATGCATTTATGAGGTTCTAGCTATCTTTTTATTCTCATCTACTACTCTAAGTTTCTCTTTGATATTTATTTTTAGTTCTGTATTAGAGTAATTCCACATGTTATCATTTCATCATATCAAAGGCTAAGACATTATGAAGTCCTATAATATCTGAAGGAAAGAGGAAAAATGGAACATCTGTAACTCAAAATTTGAAGTCAAACAAGATTAGTATCTTAGAAAAATATAATTGTAATACAACACATTTTACTGAAGCCTTTGAGGCAAACAACTTATTGAAAATGGAAATTTCATCTAGCAAG